>NW_027361705.1:21142500-21742500 GCF_039654945.1 Dendrobates tinctorius
CTAGGGATGATACAAAAGATGTATGCATGTAAAGTGAAAATGAAGATGTGAACTAATACAATAGGGAGATTGTTAAGTGTGTGAAGTGAAAAAAATCTTAGTGTGTAAGGCTAGTTTCACACTTGCTTTTTTTTGCAGCGCGTTTTTCCCGCAAAAAAACGCATTGAAAAAACGCATACAAACGCTGCGTTTTTTTCAAGCATTTTTATGCGCATGCAGGAAAAAAACGCAGCGTTTTTGCGCGTTTGTATGCGTTTTTTGTGCGTTTGCGTTTTTTTACAGATTTTGGAAAAACCCCACAAAAAAGAAAAAACAACCATTCAACAACACACAAGACCAATGGGACTTCATTGTGGGTGTGGTATGTTAATATATAGACCCTGTCTACAGTATTCTTCACATTTGCTTGATTCTTCTCGTGACCATGGATCTGCGCTGGAAGAGTTTTCACTTCAACTTGGATTTGGACATCGCGATGGCTCAGGCGTATGCAGTTGCTTGCCATGAACAAAGGAAGAGAGAGAGGCAGCGAAGACGGCGGCGTATGTGGATACATCCGATTGTTGAACTCCGGGAGAGCCGTGGGGCATACCACACCCTCTACAGCGAGCTCCAGTCAAACCCGGAGAAATTTACAGATTATATCCGGATGTCCCACGAAAGTTTCATGGATTTGCTTGCTCGTGTCCAACAATCCATCCGGAGACAGGACACACAGCTCCGTCGTGCGATTCCTCCTGAGGAACGGCTACTGGTGACATTACGGTATGTTTTAAAAACCAAGGGGTGCGGTCTGATGTTTTTTTTTTAAATTTAGTATTCAAAACCTTGGGTAATTAGTTTTCGTGAATGTACTAATATTTTATTTTATAGTTTTTTAAAATAATATACATAAATATTAATTTTACTTCTTTGTCTGTTCACAGATTCCTGGCGACTGGAGAAACCCTATCTTCACTACACTTCCAGTACCGTATTGGAATCTCTACCTTGTCTGGAATTGTTGCTGACACCTGCCGGGCTCTCTGGAATGTTCTTTGTCCAGAATTTATGCCCCTGCCCACCGCTGAAAAGTGGATGGAAATTGCTGACAAATTCTGGACAGTATGCAATTTTCCCAACTGTTTGGGAGCTGTTGATGGTAAACACATATGGATCATCAAACCCCAAAGAACGGGATCTGAGTACTATAATTACAAAAAGTACTTTTCAATAGTACTCATTGCGATTGCGGATGCCGGATGTATGTTTGTAGCAGTGGACATTGGAGCATTTGGCCGTGGTAATGACTCACAGGCATTTAAAAACTCAGACATGGGCCGGAGGTTGTATGGCAACCAATTTAATTTCCCTATGCCACGGCCTCTTCCTCACACCGAAGCTCCGCCACTGCCCTTTGTAATGGTTGGCGATGAGGCTTTTCAAATGTGCGGAAACTTACTGAAACCCTACTCCAGCCGGGACTTGGACCACACCAAAAAAATATTTAATTACAGGCTGACCAGGGCCAGAAGAACTGTCGAGTGTGCTTTTGGGATTCTTGTCTCCAGATGGCGAATTCTGGGCACGGCCATTAATCTTAAACTTGAAACAGTCGATGAGGTGGTGAAGGCCTGTGTGGTTCTACATAACTTTGTGATGGCTCAAAACCCTCACAACCCTCAAAACCCCAATGAAAGTCCATGGGGAATACAAGTCAGCATTGAGTGGATGAATGTAATCTGCTCCATTCCAACTTACAAGTTATTACACTAGGCCTTGGAATGACTATACTAGGCCGTGGTATTTCAAATATGAGTATAGTAGGCCTTGGGCCTACTAGTATAGTCATATGTGAAATACCACGGCCTAGTATAGTCATACCAAGGCCTACTCGATTTTTGCCAAATAGGATCTTGTTTCACGAAAAACAAACTGGTGAAACTTGACAAGTTTCAACAGTTTGTTTTTCATGAAACCAGATTCTAGTTGGTAAAACTAGAGTTATTACACTAGGCCTTGTAATGACTACACTAGGCCGTGGTATTTCAAATATGAGTATAGTAGGCCTTGGGGCTAGTAGTATAGTAATATGTGAAATACCACGGCCTAGTATAGTCATACCAAGGCCTACTGTAATAACTCGATTTTTAACAACTAGCATCTTGTTTCACAAAAAACAAACTGGTGAAACTAGAAAGAAACTTATTTTTAAGACAAGTTTCAACAGTTTGTTTTTCATGAAACCAGATCCAAGTTGGTAAAACTCGAGTTATTACACTAGGCCTTGGTATGACTATACTAGGCCGTGTTATTTCACATATGACTATACTAGGCCTTGGGTTGGTTTTTAACATGTATTTACCCATCAGTGTGTGTGAGCGGCGCAAACAACATTAATGAAACTTTGTAATGGTGAACCACAAATGTAAATTTATTTTTAATCACAAAAATAAACCAAAAAAATATTTTTTCCGGCGTTTGGGGGCAGATGGTTTCAATTTGGGGGTGTGCAGGGAATATGCAACACTTGCAGTTGAAGACGGTGTTTGAGGGGAAGGGGCAACAAAACTTGTGGGGGAAGGTAGTCCAGTTAAGGGAATTAAACTAGGAACACTTGGAGGAGAGGAAATCTGTTCAGGTACATTAGTTGTAATGGCATGTCGCCGTAGGCTTGTGTGCCTGGACCGACTTTGGCCCAATGCCCGCCTTGATAGATTTCGCCTTGAACTAGGGGCAAATATTGAATGTAGGTCCCCCGTCTGCTGGTGTGGCTGCTGCTGCTGCTGAGGTGGCTGCTGCTGCTGAGGTGGCGGCTGCTGCTGAGGTGGCTGCTGCTGCTGCTGAGGTGGCTGCTGCTGCTGCTGAGGTGGTTGCTGCTGCTGCTGAGGTGGCTGCTGCTGCTGCTGAGGTGGCTGCTGCTGCTGCTGAGGTGGCTGCTGCTGAGGTGGCTGCTGCTGCTGAGGTGGCTGCTGCTGCTGCTCTTCGTTGGCAGTGCTCGTCCTTGCAGGAGGACTGGTGGCGGCAGTGATGGTCCAGGTTTGCAGAGTGGTGGTGGCAGGGCTACTACATGTTGTTGTAGCGGCAGGGCTGTTCCATGTTTGCCTAGTGGTGGCTGAGCTCCACGCATGCATGGGAGTGGCGGTGGTGCTCCAGACAGGAGCAGCGCTTGCCATGGTGGTGTCGGTGAAGTGACCAGCTGCACTCAGACTTGTGGTGGTGTAACGGTGGGTGTCCTGGCTTTGAATAGAGGTGTCCGTGCAGTGGTATGCAGGGTCAGAGGACGTCCGAGGAAGGACCGCTCCAGGGCCAGGTTGCAGGGTGCTGCTCCAGGTGCTGTGGAAGAAAGGAAAATCATTACTACCATGCCTTTACAAGAAGCATCAGCTGTGGATTAGAAAAACACAGATTAATAAAAATAAAAACCCAAAATTTATAATACTTACGATCTCGTGGCAAGGACCGGTCTTAGGAACTGCAACGCGTGATAGTGACGGTATCTAGTTCTGGTCCTTGACGCAGATCCACTGCGAACCTGGCCCTCAGCACGAACATCACTGTTGAAGCGGTCCTTGATCGAACGCCAACGTGTTCGGACTTTGTCCACTGTTGTTAAAAAAAAACAGTGCCGTCAAGGACAACAGTCACTGCGGCACAATATAGCAATACAATACTCAAAGCAGTCACTGTAGACCCCGATGACACTGTTGGGTTTCCTGCTAGAATACACCTAGCACGAAACCCAACAGTGCCGTCAAGGACAACAGTCACTGCGGCACAATGTAGCAATACAATACTCAAAGCAGTCACTGTAGACCCCGATGACACTGTTGGGTTTCCTGCTAGAATACACCTAGCACGAAACCCAACAGTGCCATCAAGGACAACAGTCACTGCGGCACAATGTAGCAATACAATACTCAAAGCAGTCACTGTAGACCCCGATGACACTGTTGGGTTTCCTGCTAGAATATGCCTAGCACGAAACCCAACAGTGCCGTCAAGGACAACAGTCACTGCGGCACAATACAGAGCAGGGAAATACTCACTAAACGCCTTTTTGGAGGATGCTGTGGCGCTGTCCCAGCCATCCATCAACGCTGCGGCCACCTCATTCCATAGCCGCCGGGTCACCACAATGTCCTTGTGCAGCCGGTCACGGCTGTCCCACAACGGCGAACGCTCCTGGACCAGGCTGATGAGCTGCTCATTATCCAGGTAGACGTCTTCATCCCGTTGTGGAACCTAGACAAAACACATTCATTAGAATAATCAAATTTAAATTGAATAAAAAGTTACAAAAAAAGAAACATAAAAAAGAGTAAAAATAGAAGATAAAAAATAAAGAACATTACAAATCATTTGATACATACATTCCGTATCACCACCGGGACTTGGCTTCGCTGCTCCTGCTCTTCGCCCTCACTAGTCTCGTCCGCAGAAGATGATGATGACGATGTCTTAAAAAAGTTGAAAAAAACGTAAGAGATTTGGAGAAGCAGCAGATATACTTACCAGATGCACGAAAATAATCACCTCACGGTCTGCTTGCGCCAATTCCTGCCGCGATGGGGAATACTCGGCTTCTGAAGACATACTGCATGTAAAAATAATAAAAATCATTAGTACATACATAATTTAAAAGGACAGGCATATAATGTAATATACTCACATTCTTCGCTGATAGAAGATGGGTTCCTTGTTGACTGTCTGCTCTCCAATCTGTCAGTGTAGTAGTGGCAGAGTTTTGGCAGGCACCTCCTTTATATAGACTTTTTTTTTTTGACTTTAGAAGATTATAACTAGTACAACAAGTGGACACCACCAAAAAAACGCAGCGCTAAAAAAACGCTTACATGCGCATGCCAGTGCGCACGTATGCGCATCCATAGGCTATAATGGCCATTTTTAGCGCAAAACGTGCGCATACGTGCGCATGCGCTTTTTTGCAGGGCCAAAAAATGCAACATGCTGCGTCTGGAAAATACAAACGCACACCCCAAAAAAACGCAGCGCATGAAAATCGCATACGTGCGCATGCCAGCGCGCAGGTATGCGCACCCATGTTAAATTTAGGGGAAAAAACGCATGCACACGTATGCGTTTTTTTCCAGCGCAAAAAAACGCAAATGTGAAACCAGCCTAATAACATTAATTTGCAGTGTGGGTTTAATTAGCCCATGTCAAAGCTGGCTAGATGATTAGGATTAAGGAATATGAGTATATAAATAATTATATGTGACAGTGTGTCAGTGAAAAATATATCAATAAGAGCCATGATGGTATATGAGACTCCAAAAAATATCAGTAAAAATGTAGTCAGCTATTGTGAGTTAACTATTTCTAACCACCAAAAACATTCTTTTGGTTTGCTACAAAGGTCATTAGAAATTTTCACTATAAATCCAACCATTCAGACATTTTTTCCATGAAAGGGGAACAAGAATTACTTAATGTCTTGGAATCTCTCTTGGGAGAGAATGAAACCCCCAGTCAGGTAAGCAATTTTCCGATACAACTATATGGTAAATAAAAAAATTGCCTGTCCTCAGTATTTGCCCAGCGGTGGATATTTTCACTAAGTTGGTCACGAAAGATCTTGTCCAACTGACACTTACTAAGAAATGTTCGCATAACCTCAGTAAAAATGAACAAGCAGCAATAAAAGAACTACAATGCTGGAGTGATGTTGTTTTAAAATTGTCTAATAAAGGAGGCAACTTAGTAATCTAGCTGAATACCATGTATGAAATACAAAAGCTAAAAAATTACTGAATGATGCTAATTGTTATAGGAAGCTGCCTTATAATCCTATTACTATTTTCCAGGCCTAATTTTAGTCTATTTTGGAAAAAGCAGTCACTCACTGAAGGAATCATTCCAAAACAAATGCTTGACACAATCCAGTCTTTAAATCCATGGTTGCCCACATTCTACCTGATCCCGAAGATCCACAAAGATCCTCTGGACCCTCCTGGGAGACCAATAGTAGCAGTCACTGGCAGCCTTTGAGAAATAATATGTGACACCATCAATTACTTTTTGAAGCCACTTGTAACTACTCTCCCATCATATATCAAAGATACAACGGCTGCACTACACAGGTTGGATTATATGATCCTTTCAGATAATATGATTGTAGATACTTGTTCTGCCCTCTGAATAGGGCAAATGTGCTGGTTTAGATACAGCACCATCTAGTTGTGGCTGAATTTATAGCTGTGTCTTTGATAGCATTTACAGTCTGTGTCTTTAACAGAAGCAATACAGTGTGGGATTGAAGCAATGCATTGTAGGAATGGAGCAATGTATTCTGGGATGAAGAAGATGCCATTTTATTTTGTGTATTTCATAAGGACACACATGCTTATCTGTCCCGTAACTCCCCAACTTGAGTTTGTTGTCCGAGTAAAGCATATCTGGTAAGATTAACATCTTTTCTTGCAATGCAGTGTTACAGAGATGTTATTAACTGTATGGCAGCCAGAGCTCAGCAGATGTAATTATACACCTGTGTTTCTATGTAAAGTTTGCATCACACTGTTATACTTCCTGTAATAGTGTTAGCTGTGTGATCATCTGCCCAATACTTACCCATGTTGTTTGTATTCTTTATAGTTTTACCGCTTGTTCTATACTCTTCACCAATAAACAAGTTAGACTACAGAGAAGAGTCTGCCTATTTTGGAAGATAGAAGGTGGTTTATGCTGTATGCTGGATTGCACACCATGTCAGCATGTACGAAGGCAGAACAATACTGCTGATGTGGAATCGCTGTACAAATCCATCAGGCATTTGGATTTTCTTGCAGCGACTTCCTGATTCATCACACTAGCAATATCGAACCTTGCCTTGCTGAACTTCTACTTATTTTGCATGAATTTGTGCTAACACACAACTGCTTTATTTTCCATAAACAGGTGTTCTTGCAATTACAAGATACCGCTATGGGTGCATCTTGCACACCATCCTATGCTAACCTGTTTCAAGGAGCATGGGAGAGGGAAATCTGTTGTAAATTCCCTTGCTCAGACTTTTGAGCTGGAGCTCCCTCTGGTGGTTACTGGGAGTAGTGGAGCTGGCCAGTCTGATGGAAGTTTACCACCTGACGATGATGATTCGGAATCTGGGATTGCTGGCTGGGAGCATATAAGTGAGCAGGCTTCCCTTGGTGGTTGCTGGTGATTTCCTCCTTGTGCACTTGGAGCTCTTCAGTCTCCTGCCTGATCTGCATGGTTCAGTTAAGTGATTCTTTTGCTGATCCTTTGCATCTAATCTGGATGTGCCTTTTTTTTGCTTTCTGCTTTGTTGCGAGGGTTCAGCGTACTCCATGCTGGGGGCAGCACTGGGCCCCGCTCCATATGTTACAGCTTGTGCCAGTTTGTTCAGTCCCCTGTTATATTGGTATCTTTTGCTTTGCTTCCAGTTTACAGTGCTGATCAAGCGGGGGTGAGGTCGTGTGGCCTCAGGTTTTTTGTATATCAGATGTGTTGGATTTTTGGGGGTTTTTGCGTGATTGCAGACAGTATCTTTTCTGTCCTGTCCTATCTAGACAGTTTGGGCCCCATCATTTGCTCAGTCTATTTCCTGCCTGTGTTTGTGTCTAATCTTGTCTCACCGACAACATATGTTTGGGGGTTGTCTATTCCTTTGGGGATCTGCTCCGTGGCAGTTTAGATTTCACCTTTCTGGCTTTACGCTTAGTTAGTTCTCCAACTGTGCTGAGGCGTCTAGGGCATCGTAGGAATGCTCCAAGGCTACTGCTAGTTGTGTTGTTAGGATCGGGGGTCTCCTCCTCCTCCTCCTTATCCTCCTCGGTGACCCATTCATAACAGAAATCTTCAGCAGTAATCCTGTGCCCGGTACTGAAAATTCTCACCATTGGATGCATTACATCGACGACATCTGTTTCCTGTGGGAGGGCTCGGTAACAGATCTAGATCTACTAATGGTAAGAATAACAATGATTGTGACATCAAATTATCATACAAAACTGGAAAATTGTAATTTTTAGACATCCAAATTGACACCCTCAGTAATAGCAATATTTCCACAGATGTCTGTCAAAAACCCACTGCCACCAACTCATTACTGCACGCATCCTCCTCACACCCAGCTTCTACTATCCATGGCATACCGATTGGTCAATTTTTAAGAATTAAACATACATGTTCAGACCAACAACTATTTGAAAATCAATCTTAAAATTTGCATTGGAGGTTTAAAAATGGAGGATGTAATCTAAATAAAATCCAGAATGGGTACCATAGAGCTCGAAACATCACCAGAGAAGAGCTCCTTTACAACAATGATAGAAACAGAAGATCTGGAAATACCGACCCAATTCAACGTATCGCCACTTACAACAACATGCCATGGGTTTACCACGACAGAGAGGAAACAGAAAATCACAGCGTCTGATTTCTTCTGCTCCTGCACAGATTAGAAGCACTTCACCTTCATATTATACAGTGCAGGTTTCTTTTAACAGTTCAGGGGTTATTCTGGTCAGTTGAGAGATCTTGGAAACTTTCCCGCATTAAGGCTCTCAGCTGTTCACTGTTGGCCACTCCCATCTCCTATATAATCTGGGCCCTGGCAAGCACTCATTGCCAGAGTAGCTTCATGCTGCATGGTTAGGAGATTGTGGTTTGTGGTTGTTGTTTGAGAAGGCATTTGGTGGATTTATCTGAGACGGTTTCTAGGTTTTAAGTGTGTGCTAATCCCCCTCCTTCTCCTACTTTGGTTTTACCCCATTCTCTACTCCCCAGTGTTTACCTCTGTTGTTTGTGTGAGTATATTTGTATGATTGGTATTTTCCTTTATCCCTGTTTGTATTATATTGCTAGTCTGGTTGGTGTATTAAGGTACACTACCACTCCCTTTTTCCCTGGGTGGGAGAAGGGTATAGACTGAGGGCGGATTCAGGAGGAAAGGCAAGGCACGTGGCCCAGGAACTTCACCATCAGAAGTATTCTGGTTAAAAGGGAAAGCTAGTGCCCCCTAATGTTAGGGACAGGGAAGGAGCCTCTGGTCCCGGGACACCCGACAACAGACTCATGACATTAGCTCTGGCCAAAACCATTTTTTGATCCATTATGGATTCTATCACTGCTTTGACAGGGCAACTGCAGCATCTCAGCTTTATGGTGGCAGATCTACACACTGTCGTTTTGCAGCATCGCAACACATCAGGTTTGTGGACCATGATTTTCTTGCAACCCTTACTGGAGCCCAAAATAGCTTTACCTGACAGCTTCTCTGGGGGCATGACAAGTTTGTTGCTTACAGGGAGGCCTAGACCAAGGAATGGATACAAAGTACCCTGAACACACCACTCACAAAGAGAAATATGTCTTAAATAAGTCATAAATTTTATTAAGTCCAATATATCATAAATTCACAAAAAAACTACATAGTTTAGAGCAAGGATTTTGTACCCAAGTAAAAATACACACAAAACAGGATTGAGAGGATAGATACAGGTTGTGGGAATGTGCACACATCAATACATCATCAGCATGTAAGCATATGTCAGCTAGAAGCATAATGGTCAGTAAAGTGCAAAAAGTGACATAGGAGAAAAAAATCCCTGTGCATGCAATTACATGTTATATATGCACATATGCACATACCCATTGAAGTCACCTGTCCGCAGAATACCTGAAGTTCCGATGCGCGTTTCACGTTTTTAGCTTTTTCAAGGACATTGTGTGTGTCATGACTTGAGACTAGTCTGGTTTTTATGGCAAATCCACCCAGGTGTGGGCCAGTCCCCCATCGCGCACGTCACCACCGCGCCAGGGTCTCAGGTGCTGCTGCATTCAGCGCTCAATTGTGGCGTGCATGGAGGAAAACCCCCTTGTGACGTCATATCCGCACACCACAAGTGATAGAGGCCGTCGGCAAGGAGCAGAAGACTCAAGCGCAGTGCGCATGCGCATTGCCATCTTTTTGAAGCCCAATCACCATACTATCAAAGCCATATCAGAGGCAGGAGTCCCTTCAGATGTGGTACACATGTACGTCGCCATCTTTTTGTTGCCCGATCACTATACTATCAAAGCCATATCTGGGGCAAAAAATCACTTTAGTACCACAACTGCAAAACATATTACTGCAGAAATCTAAAGGGATACCGCTATGGTGTAAAAAAGGCCATATAGGAAATGCCGCATATATAAGAAATGTTAATGGGTCGCCCTCCCAGGGCTGTGGGTTACTCGGTACCGGGCCGGTCTCTCAAAGGGGGAATGTCACAGCAGCGGTGACCCGGTCCGTGGCCCTGGTGGCACATGTAAAAGGGATTAAGTGATGGAATAAAGTTTATGAGTGGATGATTCGTGACGCCACCTGTGGTGTTTGGCAATGAAGATGTTAAGCCGACGCTGCAGACAGATCGTCTGGGACAGATGGTGTGGTGCAGCAATGATGTTGTGGCCCTCCACAGGTAGGGCTGCAGTCCCAGGGCAGTGTAGATAGAGAGGTAGTGAGGAGAGGAGAATGGTGTAGTGTTAAGCATAGAGATGTAGCAGTGCTGAGTGGGTTGGCGCAGGAATAAGCGGAGGACACTAGGGCATGTAGTTCCAAAGCTTTACTCACAGTCTTTTGTGCATACAGGTGCCCGCCTCGGTGCTGTGTCCTCCAGGTTAGGGACTCAGCCAACCTCCAGGCAAGATGAAGTACTCCGTTCCAACACTCCGCCAACATATGTGCCTTTTCTGAATGTCTCCCTTCTTGCGCCTATAGTGAAGTACTCACAGTACTGAGTTACACTGGAGTTCCTCCAGTCAGATGTTCTTATGAACTCTACTTGTAAAGCAGACGGCTGTAGCCTGCTTCGGGGACTCCTTGCTAAGTCCGGGCTCACTCATGTTGCTGTTGTGCCCCCAAGTCTTGTGTGGGAATAAAGTGGTGACAACTTCTATTCCTCCGTTGTCTGCTGCAGGACCATTAGTATCCATACAACCTCGGGGACCGGACCCCGGCCTTGCGCTGTGAACTTGGGAAGGGTTCTGCTCTAACCCTAATCCTCAGTCCTCCTCTTCTCCTTACATTCCATTCAAATCTATTCAAATCTATCTTTCTTATAAAGAGTCAGGCTTTCCATCAATGTCTCTTTCCTGTGGTCACTGAGGTCTGCTTCAGCACTTCCCTCGTCCATCCCACTCTGGGGATCTTCTCTCTCCTTCTGCCCCCGTCAGACTGACTAAATCCTAAACTCTTCCCAATCTTTTGGTGCAGACTAAGCTCCACCCACCTCCCAGCACTCTTCGTGTTCCAAGCAGGGAGCCACCAAAGGGTGCTTTGCTACACTACTATGTTGTGTGGGATGCAGGTGTTGGAGTGTGGTCAGGAGTCTCCACCTTACCTGGATGGTGGGGTACCACACCTGAGGAGGAGGTGCAGTACCTCTGTGGTGACTGAACCCTCAGGGGCTCACATTAATACTGCACAAGGAGAAAAATGCAGCGTTAAAAGGCACAATTCATAGCGGATTAATAATGAAACCCATATAACCCATATAACAGAGGATTTCAGATACCATATGAATATTAAAACATCATCAATTAGGACATACAGATTTATAAATATAATAATGATATTAAAGATTCCCGCATATCATATAACAATAAATACAGCATACAGTATCATCAGAATTGTCCATACAAGTTATATTTATATGAAGGGGAATCCGGATATTATCTAGAACAATCATTTTTAATTATATAGCAGAATAAGGCTGTGTGCACACGCTGCGGATTTTGCTGCGGTTCCGCAGCGGTTTTGGCCGCTGCGGACCCGCAGCAGTTTTTGCTGCGGTGTACAGTACAATGATTCCCTATGGGAATCAAAAACCGCAGTGCAGACGGTGCGGAATTTTCCGCGCGGATTATCTGCGGTTTTCAATCCGCAGAAAGAATTGACATGTCAATTCTTTCTGCGGATTCTCCTGCGGTTTGCCATCTCCTCCATTGAGGAGATGAAAAACCGCAGGGCAAAACCGCAGAGCAATCCGCAGGTAAAACCGCAGGTCTTTTGACCTGCGGTTTCACCTGCGGATTGTACAAAATCCGCGCGGATGAATCCGCACCTTTTCCGCAGCGTGTGCACACAGCCTAACACATATACCTATATTTTTATATATCAATGTCCAGATATCCTTGTTCATCCAGATAATGTCGAGAGTCCCCGCATAATGGAAAGCAGCATCAAAAATTTTGCATAACCATGAAGTAGGTGAAACAATCACAAAAAATATATCTACAAAATGATCCAATTTTGACACTGCTGTAGTATTCCTTTAAATGTGGACCTCAACGTAGTTTAAGAAAAGATCCTTTTCATCATAAACTGGGCATCAGGTATGGCTGTAAGTATTGGGCATTCCTGGGTAAGTATATAGAGCCATAATTCAGACACAAAAAGTCACAAACTAACTAAAATAAAAAAATATAATAAAAGAAGTTAAAAACAAAACATGACAAAAAGATTAAAAATCAGCAGAGAACTAAAGAAAAGGAGCAAAACTAAGGCTACTTTCACACATCAGGTTTTCGGCGTCAGGCGCGATCCGGCGTCGTGCCGGAATGCCGGATCCGGCAAATGTTTTGTAAAACCTGAAGTGCCGGATCCGGTTTTCTGCCGGATCCGTCTTGTTCTTGACAGACAAAACCGGATCCGTCTCATCCGGTTCATCCGTTTTTCTATCCGTTTTTCTATCCGTTTTTCGACGGATTACGCCGGATCCGGTTTTTAAAATTGACCCTTGTGGCCTTCCGAACGGGATTGGCTACTGGAAAACTAGATATAGCATGTTCCTACAGCCCTTCTTTGACAAGTTGTAGAGAAGAAAGTGCAGGTTGGAGAGAAGAGCAAGTTACTGGCGAAGATGGATGTTGTCATTGGAAATATTACCACTAGAAGTTCTGTGACGGTTTCAGGGACAATTTTCCACTATACTTTATGTCACCTCAAGGCAGAGTACACTGGGATGACAGAGTGTGAGAGATTTTTGCCCTAAACTTGTGTACCTTCTGGACCAACAGTATATACCTTTGCCAACCAAAGTTGGCTATCTTGTCATGGTCTTACTATTTTTACCTTTAGGCCACAGGTGTGTACCTGGTTGTGTTTTATGCAAAGTATTTCACCTTTTAACAAAAGTTGTGTACATTGGTAGGAAATCACCAACAATAAACACAACTTTTTAGGTGAAATACTTTGCTTCAAACACAACCAGGAACACAACTGTGGCAAAAAGCTAAAATTTACCCACAGTTATACCTGGTTTTGAATACCTTTTTACCTTTGAAATACCCTGTATTTAACCTTTTTTTTAAAACATAGTTCGCCGCAGAAAGAAATGACAGACAACCATTGTGAAACGATAATTTAACTTTTATTTAAATTTTTTTTTTTTTTGTAAAATGTTTTTAAAGTGCAAAAAACTTTTTTAATAAAGGTTTTAAACCCAATGGGCATTTTTATTACAAAAAACACACATTACAATTCTGTGTACTGTGGGGTGGAAATACTGCTGGAGGGGCTGCGGGACACTTCGACACTGGGTGTGTGGAGAGAGGACTGGGATCGTGGTGGGGAAGGAACAGTTAGAGGTGAAGGTGTGGAAAAAACTACAGAATGGGTGGACATGTGGGAAGCAGAAGAGGTGGTGGGTGGTGGAGTGGAGGGTTGGGCAGGGACTGTAGGAGCAGATGATGTTGATGGAAAGTTGTATGGGGAAGGAGTTTGGTACGGGGAAGGAGTTTGGTACGGGGAAGGAGTTTGGTACGGGGCAGGTTGCTGGAAGTGGGGAGATGACTGGTACTGGGGAGGTTGCTGGTACTGGGCAGGTTGCTGGTATGTAGTAGGAGGGGGAGGATGGAAAGTGGCTGGAGGGGGTGCAGATGTAATAGGAGGGGGAGGATGGAAAGTGGCTGGAGGGGGTGCAGGTGGAGGAACTACAGTGGTGGGAGGTGGAGGTTGGGAGGTAACCTGCTGTAGAGCACCGTGGCACGAATGCATTACATGCATCTGCTGGGTAGGAGATAGTGTTGCCATGCGCTCCACAACAGACCTGAAAAAGGTGTGGTTTGGCGAAGATCTTGCTTCTGAATGCATGGTTTGCAGAAGTGTCTTCACCTCCAGAATGCTGGAGTTGATCTGCTGAAAGCCTGCGGAGATTTGCTCTGACAAGACTTTGAGACAGTTCTGGAAAGATGCATTCAGATGCAATAACTCTTGCGCATAACTCTTTTCCTGACCCCTCTGCCGCTGCCGCCCAGTACCCGCAGGTGTACTAGAGGCGGCAGGGGCAGAAGGGTGGGGTAAAGGGAAAGCGATCTCCTCACCAGCAGCTTCATGTAATGTAGGCGGCCACGATGCTCCTGTGCTGGTGGATGGGACAGATGGGTCGAATGTGTGGGAAGGCTGGGAAGGTGCAGATGTACCGGGGCGGTCGAAGTGTCCCTCGGTGCCGGTCTCCTCAGGGATCGCCTCAGAAGGGTCCAATCGTGCAGGCTCCCGAGTGCTGCTCACCGTGCTGTGGAATAAAGAGAAAAAAAAACAATTAAAATACTGACATGGTATGGCCCTGGCTGAAAAAAAAAAGTTACATCTAACATTTTTTTTCACATGTGGTGTGTAATATTTACCTTCTGGTGAGCATTGTTTCCCGGAAGAACGACAGGGCTTGTGCGTACTTGTACTTGCTCCTGCGTCCTCCAGATCCACTCGGGGCCCGCATCTCTTTATTGAACTCCTTCTTGAAACGATCCCTCACAGACCGCCACCGATTCACAATTCTGTTCCCTGAAACGAGAAAGGAGTGGTTAGTATACAACATTAGTGTTTCACAAACTCCAGTCCTCATGGTCCCCAGGGGTCATGTTTTCAGGATTTCCATAGTAAATAGAAATCCTGAACACATGATCCGTGGGGACCACGAGGACTGGAGTTCGGGAAACACTGGTTTACATCAAGCAACCGTTACTGTATATACTTACGCTCTTTAATCTGGGCCCAAGCTTCGAGGTCCTCCCAGCGGCCCACAAGGAGAGAACAGATTTCCTCCCAGAGTCGTCGGGTAATGATCAGGTCAGCGTGGCGGCGGTCAGCCATATTCCAGAGCGGCTCCCTTTCTCTGACGAGATCGATGAGGCGGTCCACATCAATCCCTCCATCCTCACCGTCAGAGTCGGGAGCACGCTGTGAAGGCTGTTAAAGAAAAAGACAAAAATAACATAATTAGCCTCCACAAAAGAAATGAAATAAAAAGTGCAAAAAAACAAAGCAAAAATATTTATACTTACACGCTGGTGACCGCCGCGTTGCTGTCGCCGACGACCCTGGGAGGCACTGCGAGGACCTCTTGGCCGAGCACCAGATTGGGAAGACTAGAGAAGAAAACAAAAAATGTTATGTCTTTGGATGTAGGCATTTGTTTGCTGTGTGTGGTCTGCAGAACATTGTTTTCTATGTGTTGTGTGTAGTGTGATGTTGTGTTTCTGCGTTTGATGCAAAAAACTTACGAATTGTGAGCCCACTCCAGGTGTCTGTCCACCCCTTCCTTCTTCTTCTGGGAGCTCCTCTTCATCTTGTGATTCCTGTTTTGAAATAAAAGGCAATGAATAGACATATATTACAGAGATGATGGATTTTGGAAATAAAAACTTACCGTCAAACGCTGACGATGCGAGGGAGGGCTCCCAGAAGGAGATGTGCTGTCCTGTTGATGGCCAGACTCCATGGCTGTGGGTATTGCTGCTGCCAGTGATGCCATTTCTGCTGCTGCTGCTGCTGCATCTCTTTGGCGGCTGTTGAATAAAGAGAAACAAAGGGCCAATGAATATCTTGATATTCCATGGCCCTAGTTTGGAGGAATGGGGGATTTGATAATTACCGTCTCTCATCTGCTTCTGGACTCCCCTCCCGTTCAGCATGCTGCTCCATTTGGGGTGGTGCTGATGGTGCTGCTGCTGCAGATGTCTGCTGCCTTCTCCTGCTCCTGGTTCTTGGCTTGGGTGGCATGTTGGGTGTGGCTGAGGGTCCCATTGTCTTGCTTTTATATATCTCCTGTGGGCAGAGCTACTGAGCATGCTCAGACCAAAAAAACCGGATCCGGCGCATTGCGGCGCTCATAGGCTTTCATTGTGTGAAAAAGCCGGACGCGCCGGATCCGGCGGGTACGGCTTTTTCGCCGGAGACAAAAAACGTTACAGTAGACGTTCTTTCCAGACGCCGGATCGCGACACATTGCGACACATTGCCGGATCCGGCGAAAACCGGATGAAACGCATGGCCATCTGGCGCGATCCGGCGCAAATGCAAGTCAATGGGGGGGAAACCGGATCCGGCATTGCATTTCGCCGGATCCGGTTTCTGTCAAAAGCGCCGGATCGCGCCTGACGGCGAAAACCTGATGTGTGAAAGAGGCCTAAGTGTTTCATTCAAACCCATGGGGGCCATAGTGCCCAGTTCAACGATCCATCTTGTTTCTGTTTGGGCCAAGAGCTGTTTCATATTTCCGCCCCTTATACCCCCATGAATGCGGTCAATACCTCTAACCTTGAGGCCACTTGGATCTGAGTCATGATGGACCCTAAAGTGTCTGGGCAATGTTTTTAACAAAGAGAGGTCTTCTATGTCTCTAGCCACCACAATATCTCTCACATGCTCTCTTACTCTAACTCGTAGCTCCCTAGAAGTCAGACCGATATATATTTTAGAGCAAGGGTACTGTGCAAAATAGATTACTAAAGAAGTAATGCACGAGATCTAGTGAGAGATTGTGTATTCCCGGGTGCCATCAGCTGTTGTAAAGATCTTTGTCCTAATGATATTATGTGAATTGCAAGCCAGGCAATTCCCACAAGGAAAACAACCCCACTTCTGTTTCTTAGCTCCAAAAAGGCTCTTTTGGGATATAACATAATGACTCTTGACCAAATGGTCTTTAAGATTTTTGCTTCTCCTAGCTGTGATGAGGGGTCTTTCCGAGATTTCTTTATTAAGTACCAGATCAGTTTGAAGAACAGGCCAATGTTTGGTAAGAATCTTACGCATAGTTTCCCACTGGCAATTAAATGTGGTAATAAACCTTGTGTGAGTATCACACTTCTGTTTTGAAATGCCAGAATTGTGTAATAATTTTTGCCGTGGGGTATATTTAGCTCGATGATACCCACATTTAATATTTCTCTGGCGATACCCTCTTGCCTCAAAACATTCCCTTAGATCTTTTGCCTGTTGTTCAAATTTATCTGCCGTGGAGCAGGTACATTTATGGGATGCCCTCGCACACCCAGGGCAGCGGGGTACTCGGTACCGGGCTGGTGTCAAGGTGGGAATGTGTCACAGCAGCGGTGACCTGGTCCGTGGCCCGGGCGCCCAATATCAATGGCGGTGATGTTAATGGTGTTAAAGTTTATTAGAATAGTTCATGACGCCACCCGTGGTGTTTGGCAAGTAAGATATTGAGCCAACGCTGCATGCAGATCCGCTGGGACTGATGGTGTGGTGCAGCAAAGATGGTGTAGCTCCCCACAGGTGGAGCTGTAGTCCTAGGGCAGTGTAGGTGCAATGGATGAGGAGAGGCACAGAATGGTATGGAGGCTGGTACCCAGGTGTAGTGGTGCGGGAATAACTGGAGGACACCCGAATATGCGGTTCCAAAGCTTTACTCACTGTTTGCAGTTCACTCCACTGCCTGCCTCCGTACTGTGTTCTCCAGGTCAGGGCTCCAGCCAACCTCCAGGCAGGATAGGATTCTCCCTTCCACACTCCGCCAACATGTACCTTACTGAACGACTCCTCCAATGCGCCTTTAGGTGCGAAGCACTCCAGTACTTACACTGAAATGCATCTCTCTAGGTGTTCCTAGTCTTTACTTGTATGACAGACAGTTGTAGCCTGCTTCGGGGACTCCTCACTGCGTCCCAGCTCTCTATTCAGTTGCTGTCGTGTCCCAAGTCTATGATGGGAGCAAGGCGTTAGCGGCTCACTACTCCTCCGGTGTCTGTTGCTGGACATAAAGATCCAATCAACTTCGGGGACCGGGCCCCGGCCTTTGCGCTCTCTGGACTGGAAGGGTTCTCTATCTTTCTTCAACCAGCTTCCCACCGTCCTTCTATTCTCCTTCGTTCCGATCTGTTCTATCTCTCTTATGGAAGGTTAGGTTGTCAATCTTATCAGTCTCTTTCTCTGGTCTTTCTCGTGCCAGCAACCCAGATCACTGGGACCTGCTGCAGCACGTTCCTCAGACACCCATCTTCTCTCTTCTCTCTCCTCTAACCAACTAACCTCTAACTTTCACTCTTCCCACTCTTTTGTATCATCTCTCTCCACCCGCCTCCCAGCACATCTTGTGTTACGAAGCAGGGTTCCACGAGGGGTGCTCTGCTAACCCTCAGCCTGAAGCTGTTAGGTGGCCCCACTGAACTATCCTGTGTGTGGAATGCAGGTGTGGAGCGTGGTCAGGAGTTCCCACCTTACCTGGATGGTGGGGCACTACACCTTAGGAGAAGGTGCAGTACCTCTGTGGCGACTGAAGCCTCAGGGGTGCCACATTTAGCCCTCAAAAATTGGCCAATGGGAATAGCCTTTATGGTTGAGTAGGCACGTCCAGAGGAGGCATGTAGAAACGAGTTTACTGATGTCTCTTTACGGTGAATGTCAGTGTGGACAGATCCCAAGTTATCAACTGACAGGGCAATATCCAAAAAGTCAATTCTATGTTCATGCCATTTATAAGTCAATTTGATGTTATACGAATTTTCGTTTAAATTAGACATGAACCTATCCAATTCAGAGACCGGACCCTGCCAAATAATGAGAAGGTCATCAATATAGAGAAACCAGCACTGCACATGGTCAGCGGCGCATGCCCCCTCCCCACGGAAAATCTCTCCCAATACCCGAGAGAGAGATTTGCGCCAGCGGGCGCACACGCCGCACCCATGGCAGTGCCATGCCTCTGCAGGTAGCACCGGTCTCTGAATGTGAAAAAGTTATGATGTAGAACAAACTGTAAAAGTTCTAAAATTAAGTCAGCAAGGAATCTGTCCACATTGCTCATCTCCAAAAAGAAGCGTACAGCAAGTAATCCATGACTGTGCTCAATGCACGTATAGAGGGACTCGACGTCCGCAGTGACAAAGAGCATATCGGAGTCCAAAGATAAACCATCAACCCTAACCAATACGTCAGTAGAGTCTCTGACATAGGAGGGCAGCGTCTCGACCAAAGGTTTTAAATAAAAATCAATACATTTACATATAGGGTCACACAGCCCTCCTATGCCAGAGACTATGGGATGCCCCGGAGGGTCAATGGGATCCTTGTGGATCTTTGGAAGGTGGTATAGAGTGGGCACTTTAGGGAATTTTGGTAACAATCCATCCAAGATTTTTTTAGGCATAATTCCCTTTTCCCAAGCTTGGGTCAAAATAACCTCCAATTGATGAGAGAATGTAGCCAATGGGTTAGATGGAAGGAGTGAATAGTAATCCTTATCTTTAAGTTGTTTAAAAGCTTCCTTCTCATATTTATCAATCGGCCAGATCACAACGTTTCCCCCCCCTGTTTGATGACTATGTCATCCAATGCTTTGAGTTCCTTTAGGGCACGTCTATGTGTAGGTAACAGCAGGTTCGCAGGATGCAGTGACGAGACGCGAGACTGGTTGAACTTGGAAAAGCAAACTTTTATATTTTAAAGCCGCTAGGGCTATACTAAGCAACCAAAAAGGGATAACAACAATTGTCCTCGCAGGGACTCAGTACAACCACACACTATTTGAAAAGAACACGACTAACCCGGCCGAGGCCGGTTACAGTGGTGCCAAGGTATGGCCGTCTACGGGTCCTTATACTCTATAATGTCACTTATCCGTCCTGACGTCCCTCGGCATCTCTGTGGAAGCTGCATTGCTGATGAAGCTGCTTTGGCGTCTTTGATAAGGCTGCATTGGCGTCTTTGATGAGGCTGCTGTGGCGTCTTTGAGGCTGCCTTGGCGTCGCAGCCGCTGGACCCAGCTGCTGAAGATTTGGAGTAGTCTTTGGGTGTTCCAGCCCCCTGGAGGAGTTGGGGCACAGCAGGCCCTGATGGAGTCCAGAGATGAAGTAACCCCCTGTTGTAACAGCGGGGTTGCGCTTGTTAGCAAGTTCAATGGGACTCCTGTCCCCAAGCAGGGTTGTGTCAAAGTGCTCAAGAGTGGCGGTTTACTGGCCACGTGCACAGCCTGGGGCTGTGTGCAGAGTGTCTCTGTTGATGAGGAACAGGCCCCAACTGCAGCGGGGTGAGGGCAGCTGTGAGCGGCGACAGACAGGCCGCAGCCACGGGCCAAAGCGAAAAGGCAGCGTCCACAGGTGGCAGTGGGTAGGCCACCACCACGGGCCGAAGGCGGATGGCAGCAGCCAGGAGAGGGAGCAGACAGGCCACAGAGGGCTCGAGCTCAGCGGTAACGGCCGAGGATGGCCGGGGGCAGATCGTAACCCGGGATTGGGGTGAAGAGGCAGTCCCCTGTCGGTAAGCTTGGCGCCTCTTTCCTGAGGGCCACTGCGTATCTACCCTCTACTGCTGGTCTCTTCTCTCAACTGTCAGTGTCCTTCCCGATCTCTCACGCCCCCTCCGTCTCCTACTCTGTGTCTGACGTATCACCAACTGACTCCTCTGCGCGCTCCCTGTCTCTTTTATATTCGCCCCTCCCCTTGCTGTCCTGTCACTCTCAAGAGTCCACTCTTCCCCGGGTACTGTTTCCTTAGGAACTCAGATGGCGGTCCTCTTGGTTCCTACCCGGACACTCTGTGGGGGTCCTCCTCCTTACACTCCCCCATCCTGTAAGCTCGCCAGTCCTCGGGCGAGGGCCTCAGTATACTTGGGCTGGTCTGCGGAGGTGTCATTTTTCGTTGCCATATGAACTGGTCCTGTTCATATCATTCGGGGGGTTTGCCGGCTGTTGACCACTCGGAGCGTCTTAGTTCGTCGAGGGTGGCGTCTTCAGGGGTGGCGGCCAGTGGTCGGCTAGCTGGTTCAGGCAAGCTAATTGTGTCAGTTGGTTTGTCATTGAGTAGAGAGCCCCTGGTTATTGTGGGGAAGTCTTCTTCGTCGTCCGAGTCCCAGAACACGGGCAATGGTTCAAAGACCTGAGGAGCAGGTTCAGGTTGTTTCGGGTCGGTGGAAATACAGGAGCGTAGCATATTCCGATGCACTATGCGGGTCGGCAGCGTTTCATCTTTCTCGGGTCGTATTTCGTACACAGGTCCTTCAGAGTTTACACGGCATAGGACCCGATAGGGACCCTCTTCCCAGCGTGGCTCTAATTTATTCTGGGGACGTTGGTCTAGTACGAGTACTCTGTCTCCGCTTTGGAGGTAAGGAGGTAGAGATGAACGCTTTCCTGGGTGTTCTAAGTCTTGAAGTTTGGTATGTACGATTCGATGAAGAGTTTGCAGCCTGTGCTGGTGATTTCGGACCCATGATGATACCCCAGTCCAGGGCTGAGGTTCCTCTGGGTCCAAATCTACCTCCGTGAGCCCCATGCCCTCGCGTCCGAACAACAGGGAGTAAGGGGTATAGCCGGTAACTCTATGTACTCGGTTGTTATAGACCCATACTAGCTCAGGGACATATTCGGGCCAACGGGCCTTCTTGTCAGTCTCCAGAGTACGCAACATTTGGATTAATGTCCGATTAAATCGCTCGCAGGCCCCGATTCCCTGCGAGTGGTATGGCGTGGTCCGGGATTTGTCAATACTGTAGAGACTGTGTAGTTCCTCCATTATTTATCCCCAAAAAGATGCTCCTTGATCGGAATGTATCTGCTGAGGGCAGCCGTAAACTTGTATAAAGTTTCTACAAATTGCGGAGGTGGCCAACTCCGCGGTCTGGTCTCGAGCGGGGGTGACCACAGCGAACTTAGTGAAATGGTCTACCATGACGAGGCAGTGTTTATACCCCTGGAATGCGGGACCAATGGTCAGGTAATCCACCGTCAGAAGCTCGAGGGGTGCTGAGGTCACGATTGTTTGTACTGGGGCTCGCTGTGCGGGCGGTTTAGCTAATTCGCATAGGCAACAGGTCCGGCAAGTCTCGTCCACAACAGCATGCAAGCGTGGATGGTAAATTTTCTGTTGTAACCATTGCAAGGTCTTTTGAGCTCCGAAATGAGCCCCTTTTCGTGGGCTTCTCGAGCCAGTTCGTTAAGTTGGGCTCCGGGCGCAACTACCTGCCAACCCGTCATAGATGTTGTTCGTGATGTCATTTTACGATACAATAGTCCCTTTCGGATAACCAGTCTCTCCCATTGTCGTAACATCAGCGACATGTCCTCAGTCAAACTCTGTCTTTGGGAGTCAGTGGGCAGTTTGCCAGCGGTTACCCATTTCCGGAGAAGCCCAATTTCTTCGTCTTCTTGCTGCTGTTGGATCCACTTATCCCGGGATTGTTATGCCCCTTAGGGTCTCTGTGGGAGGTACTTCCTGGGTGGCAGCTGTAAGCACGGCAGCAGTGAGGGCAAACAGTATCTCTTCCCCTTCTAATTCGTCGTCTCGACTCTTCCCTGGGGTTTTATGTCGAATCCTGGAGAGAGTATAAACGTGTACATTCTCGGCCCCTCTTTTATAGATAATTTTATAGTTGAATTTCGCCTTCCGGGCCACCCATCTTTGTTCCAGAGCTCCCAGTTTGGCATTTTCCAAATGGGCCAGCGGGTTATTGTTGGTCCGCACCACTACTTCGGAGCCTGCCAGGTACTCTGCGAACCGCTCCATCATGGCCCATACTACTGCGAGGAGCTCGAGCTTAAAGGAGCTGTAGTTGTCAGGGTTGTGCTCGGAATCATGGAGTGAGCGGCTTCCATATGCGATCACTCTCTCCCAGCCGTCTTGAACTTGTGACAACACAGCCCCCAGCCCGTGAAGACTCCCATCAGTGTGCAGGATGAACGGTTGCAAGAAATCCGCATAAGCTAACACCGGAGCATCCGAAAGCGCAGCCTTAAGGTCTAGGAAGGCCTCTTCTTGAGGTTGTCGCCACTGGAATTTCCATCCATTTACCCCAACGGGAGCCCCCTTCAGCAGGTCGTGCAGGGCTCGTGCTCGGCATGCAAAATTCTTTACGAAACAACGGTAGTATCCGGCCAACCCCAGGAAGGCCCGCACGTCTTTTATCGTCTCGGGGGTAGGCCATCCCTGAATGACAACAACCTTTTCCCGGGACGGCCTTACGCCCTCCGGTGAGACGACATGACTCAGATATTCGATCTGGGTGCGAAATAGATGGCATTTTGGGGGTTTTACCTACAACCCGTACTTTTGCAGCCATCCGAGTACCTGCCCCAACCACTTCAGGTGGTCTTCAAAAATGGCAGCATAGATGATGATATCATCCAGGTATATCAACGTGGCCTCAAAATTGAGATCTCCCAGACACCGCTCCATCAACCGCTGAAAGGTCCCCGGGGCGTTGGCCAGTCCGAACGGCATTCGATTAAACTCAAATAGCCCCATAGGAAGTATGAACGCCATCTTTGCCCTGTCTTCTTCTGACATGAGTACCTGCCAGTACCCACTGGCCAGGTCCAAAGTAGAAAAGTACGTCGCCTTCCCCAAGGTGGACAAGGATTCTTCTATTCGGGGTAGTGGGTACGAGTCTTTGATAGTGCAAGCATTCAGCTTTCGATAGTCCACGCAGAATCGTAAGGTGCCATCCTTTTTGCGGACCAACACAATAGGAGCCGCCCAGGGGCTTTGGCTTTCTCGAATCACTCCCTTTCGTAGCATTTGGGCCAGCAAAGTTTTCACCTCTTGGTAGAGTTGTGGAGGAATCTGTCGATATCGTTCACGGGTGAGGGCTGCTCCTGCCGTGGGAATTCCATGGGTGATGGCGGTGGTACATCCAAAATCTTCCTTATGACTAGCAAATACCTCATGGTACTTTCTGAGCAGTGTTTTTATCTGAGAGAGCTGGGCTGTAGTTAGTCCGGAGAGTTCGGCCCGCATTTGTTTCAGGATGATTTGACCCTTTTCCTGAGTTGAAATTTTGGTAGCCTGTAGAGTATGGATAGTTACTGCCCAGGGGTCCTCGGTTTGCACTCTCAATTGAACTGCAGGGGCCGGTAGTACTTCTTCAAAAGACCTTACTAGCTTGGCCAATTCTGTCCGGGGATTCAGGGTGATGTCTTAGTCTTAAAGGTTGACGCAGTGCACCAGGACAGTCCCCTTCAGCACTGTGGTCAGGTAGCGAACCACCAGTATGCCAGGGGGTAAAGCGCTCCGAGTAGCATGGCTCCACCTGCATCTCCACGCCTTCCAATGGTATCAGGGCTCGGATTGGCATGGCCACCACTGTCTGTCCAGGGGGCAGTACAAGTTTGGGCCAAAAGAGATGAAGGTCCTTCACCGCTGTAAAAAAAAAAAGGAAATTATTAGTAGATGAGAAAGATAATCCCAAACATAGAACCTCACGTTGTACCTGGGATAAGGCATGAGTTGAGAGATTAAATACCTCTAAATTATTCTTGAAACTGCGTGTTTTCTTGGAATATTGCTGCGGAGGAGTAATTTTCCTTTTGTTAAGTTCTTTGTTCTTCTGGGATCTCTAAAATCTGACATTGTTGACATATTGTCAGTAAAAACGCCACTGGTGCTGGGACGTGGTTCATCCCTGGAGGTGAAGGAGGAAATAGATCCAGATCTTGACCTACTCGGCACTCCAGCCTTATAAATCTTCTTCCAACTATGGTCTTATTTTGAAAATCAAGATTATCACGTTGGAATTTACGAGATTTAGAACTAACAATTTCTTTCTCCCATTTTTGGAAATTTATTTCAAGATCCTTATTAAAGTCCTCCAATGCAGAGGCTGAAAGGTCTTAAAGACCATTTGTTAAGAGTCATTATGTTATACCCCAAAAGAGCCTTTTTGGAGCTAAGAAACAGAAGTGGGGTTGTTTTCCTTGTGGGAATTGCCTGGCTTGCAATTTACATAATATCATTAGGACAAAGATCTTTACTACAGCTGATGGCACCCGGGAATACACAATCTCTCTGTCATGATCCAGGACGGGGTTTCGCTTTGGCCCGTCCTGGTCAGACAGGAGGTTAATTGTTTCTGCCTCTCTCTGGCAGAGGGCGGCTATTTAATGCTCACTAGACCTAGGTCTGGTGTCAGTTATACTTCTGCCCTCGGCTGAGTTAGTTGACCTCTAGTGTACGTGTGCCTTGTGCCTGATAACTTGCTGTTTGTTTGGTTTTGATCCGGTTCTGTCCCTGTTACGAGTTCTGCCTGTCCCTTATGTACCGCACCGTTCTCTCATGTATGACTCTCTGCTTGTGACTTGACTATTCTCTGCTTGTCCCGATGTACCGCACCGCCCTCTTGTGTATGACCTTTGGCTTTGTCTGACCTCCCATCTGTATATCCCTCCTGTACCTCGTTTGCCCGTACTGTGCATGACCTCCGTTTTGCCTGACTCTGAGTTGTTATATGGTGTCCTGCCATCTCTGAAAGCAGGACGCTAAGCCCCGCCCCCTTGCAGTCACATGATCTGGTCCTGTGCATCTTTACTTTCCGGCGCTGACAGGATCCTGACACTGATAGTTTGAAGCATGCATTGTCACCGCTGCTGCCCTGCTCCACAGGTATCTTTGAGCACTGTTTTTGTACTCAGGACATTCGCACTGGCTCAGTGAGCGAGTGTAGTGTGGTGTTCCTGACATAACTGACCATTACCATTTTTTTTCTCTGCTCCCTTTCTCCTGTATGTGTTATGGTTCCTATGCGCGCCCTTTCTGAGCAGGTAAAGCACCTGACTCAGATCTCTGAGAGACTCCTGGGGGGAACAACTAGCCCTGGCTCAGTCTCAGCAGCTGATCGCTGACACTGTGCAGGGGGTTTTATCATCAGGGGCTCTGGAGGTTACAGTAATTTCCCCTGAATCTCCGGTTAACTTACCGAATACTTTTTCTGTAGATAGAAGGGAATTCAAAGTGTTCAAGGAGGGCTGTAAGCTTTTTTTTTCCTTGAGACCACACTCCTCGGGGGATGAAAGTCAGAGAGTAGGGGTCATTATGTCTCTGTTAAGGGGAGCTCCCCAGGCTTGGGCTTTCTCCCTTCCTACCACTGCCCCTGAGCGTATGACTGTGGAGGCATTTTTTGAAGCCTTGGTGCATATTTATGATAAGCCTGATCGGATGCGTATGGCTGAGGACAGGGTGATGAGTGTGTGTCAGGGGAAGCACTCAGCCAAGTGGTTCTGTTCAGAGTTCAGACGCTGGGCTCCTGAGGTCTGCTGGAATGATGCCGCCCTCCAGGGTTTGTTCCGTAGAGGCCTGTCTGAACATCTGAAAGATGCCTTGGCTCTCCACCCTCCGCCTGATTCCCTGGAGGAGGCTATGACACAAGCCGTCCGAATGGATCGCAGGCTGCGGGCCAGGGGAGTGATGCTGGTCGAAACCCCATTATTTTCTCAAGGAAGGGGAGCCAGTCTTACATTGGAAACCATGGAGATGGGAACCGTCGACTTCAAGGAGAAAGGAAAGAGACAACGGCGTTTGGGAAAATGCTGCTTTTTCTGTGGAGATTCTGGACATTGGAAAAAGAATTGCCCTTCTTGTCCACCAACTTACAAGCGACTGAGCCCGGGTGATTTTCGTGGAGGTCACCCAGGCTCTCAGATACCCTTTTCTCCATTACAAGTGGAACTTTGTTGTGGGAATGTCTCCACAACCACATCTGCTTTTGTGGATTGTGGATCGTCGTTAAACTTTATTGACTCTGACTTGGTGTCCAGGTGTAAGTTAGGGACAGTTAGGTTGGAGACTCCTATTCACACTGTTGCCATTGACAAAACACCACTGGCAAAAAATGATGTCATATTTCGTACAAAACAGTTTCTCCTTAAAGTGAGTTCCTTACATCAAGAACATATCTCATGTTTTATTATGGACAACCTGCCTGCGGGACTGGTGTTGGGGTTCCCCTGGTTGCAATTACATAATCCGGTGATCAATTGGGAATCTCGGGCCATTGCTAAATGGGGTCCCTATTGTTCTGATAAATGTCTGGTTACTGTGTCTGTGTCGTCCGTGAGTCTGGAAGGTATTCCGGAGTGCCTAAAAGACTATACGGACGTTTTCTCTGAAAAAGAGGCTGAGGTTTTGCCACCACACCGCCCTTTTGATTGTGCCATTGACCTGGTTCCAGGTGCTAAATTGCCCAAAGCCCACTTGTATAACCTTTCGGGTCCAGAACGGGCTGCGATGAAGGAATACATCTCCCAGAGTCTCCGTAAGGGACACATTCGTCCTTCTGTTTCTCCCGTGGCGGCGGGGTTCTTTTATGTAAAGAAAAAAGACGGTGGTTTACGCCCATGCCTCGATTTTCGTGAGTTAAATAAGATAATTGTGAGGAATAAGTATCCCCTCCCACTTATTCCTGATTTATACAACCAGTTGTTCGGAGCTAAGTGGTTTTTGAAATTAGATCTACGGGGAGCGTATAACCTCATCCGAGTCTGGGATGGAGATGAGTAGAAAACGGCTTTTCTCACTACTGAAGGGTTGTTTGAAAATTTGGTCATGCCTTTCGGTCTGACCAATGCTCCAGCGCTCTTCCAAAATTTCATAAATCACGTGTTTTCCGATTTTATTGGATGGTTTATGGTGGTGTATTTGGATGACATATTGATCTACTCTCCTGATAAACAGGCTCACAATGGCCATGTTCGGGCAGTTCTCCAACGGCTTCAGGAGAACTGTCTCTTTGCTAAATGGGAGAAATGTTTATTTTTTGTTCCAGGAAAGATGTATATCTTTGTACCGTGTTATCCAGTAGATAGAAGAATATTCAGGATTGAGAGTCCTCAGTAGTTGATACCTTTTAATGGCTAACTGAAAAGATGGTAACACATTGCAAGCTTTCGAGACTACTCGGGTCTCTTCATCAGGCTAGACTAATACAAAATCTGATTTTTCAGATTTTGTATCAGTCTAGCCTGATGAAGAGACCCGAGTAGTCTCGAAAGCTTGCAATGTGTTACCATCTTTTCAGTTAGCCATTAAAAGGTATCAACTACTGAGGACTCTCAATCCTGAATATTCTTCTATTTTTTGTTCAGGAGCTGTCTTTTCTGGGATTCATTGTGTCTGCTGAGGGGTATCGCATGGATCCTAATAAGGTGCAGGCCATTGTCGATTGGGTTCAACCTTGTGATTTAAAGGCTCTGCAGCGTTTCCTAGGATTCGCCAATTATTGTCACAAGTTTATAAGGGGGTTCTCACAGGTGGTTAAACCCCTCACAGACATGACTCAAAAGGGGGCCGATATCAAGAATTGGTCAGCCGCAGCGATAGCGGCGTTTCAGTTTTTGAAAAAATGTTTCATGTCTGCTCCGGTTCTTATTCAACCTGACCCGTCTGAACCATTTATCGTTGAGGTAGACACCTCAGAGGTGGGGGTGGGGGCGGTATTGTCCCAGGGACCCGCAACTTTGACCAATTTGAGACCTTGCGCCTTTTTCTCGAAGAAATTCTCCTCCACGGAGAGAAACTATGATGTTGGGAATCGAGAACTTCTGGCCGTAAAGTTGGCCTTTGAAGAATGGAGGCATTTTTTGGAGGGGGCTGTCCATCCTATAACCGTAATTACGTATCACAAAAACCTAGCTTACATTGAGTCAGCTAAAAGGTTGACTCCCAGACAGGCTAGATGGTCACTTTTTTTTCCCGGTTCAACTTCTCGACCACTTTTCGGCCAGGGTCCAAAAATGTCAGAGCTGATGCCTTGTCACGCAGTCTTGATCCGGTGTCCCCCCCGAACCTCCATCCTCCATTCTTCAGCCTGGGGTGGTGGTGGCAGGTGTCTCTAATATGTTGGAACGGGAGATTCGGGAAGCCCAGTATCTTGCACCTCCGGCTAAGCCGGTGGATAAACTTTTTGTGCCAGCTCATTTTCGTCTCAAGGTCCTCCGGGAGTTCCATGACTCAGTTCTGGGTGGACATCCAGGGATCGCGGCTACCTGGAAGGCCATTGCTAGAGTATTCTGGTGGTCTTCTTTAGCCTCTGATGTTGGGGAATATGTGTCTGCATGTGATGTTTGTGCCCGTGCAAAAAACCCCCATAACCGGCCGGCCGGGGACTTGGTACCACTGCCAATTCCTGAGAGACCATGGACGCATTTGTCTATGGATTTCATCACCAACCTTCCCCACTCCAAGGGTAATACCGTCGTTTGGGTTGTGGTAGACAGGTTTAGTAAGCAGGCACATTTTGTACCATTGGCAGCTCTACCTAATGCGGAAACATTGTCCAGATTGTTTGTTGAGCATGTGGTGCGGTTGCAAGGGGTACCCTTGAATGTGGTGTTTGATAGAGGAGTGCAATTTGTTTCCAGATTTTAGAGGGCTTTTTGTAAGAGGTTGGGTATTGGTCTGTCCTTTTCATCTGCTCATCATCCAGAGACTAATGGGCAGACCGAGCAGACCAATCAGTCTCTGGAGCAAATTCTGTGTTGCTTGACCTCAGCCCGGCAGGATGATTGGTGTTCTGTGTTACCGTTGGCCGTGTTTGCATTTAACAACCGCTTTAACCAGTCTACGGGTACGTCTCCTTTTTTTTGCAACTATGGGTTTCATCCACATTTTGGAGATTTTTCCCTTTTGAACTCTGGGTGTCCTGGGACGGATGAGACTACCCAGCGGTTTGGGGAGGTGTAGCGGGAGGTCCAGAGTAACATTACGAAGGCCCAGGATAAATTTAAATTTTTTGCAGACAAAAAACAATCCGTGGGACCGGTGTTTCAGATTGGGGATAAGGTATGGTTATCTACCAAGAATATAAGGCTCAAGGTCCCCTCTGCAAAGCTTGGACCTAAATTTATTGGTCCCTATGAAATTATAGAAGCGGTTAACCCAGTGGCTTTTCGGTTGCGTCTCCCGCAATCTCTACGGATCCTGTTGTGAGTTCATTTTCTGGTCTACCAGTCAGGCTCCCTCTGGTGGTAACAGGAGGTAGTGAGGCTGATTTAATCAGTAGAGATCTGCCACCTGATAATGAGGATGACAATTGGACCTCAGGAATCTCAGATTGGATTTAAGACAGCCGACGCCCTACTCTGGTGCTGGTGATTCCTTCTGCTTGTCAGGTCTTGGTTCTCAGCTCTGTTCCAGTCAGCTCAAGCTAAGTTTCTCTGCTAATGTTCACACTTGATTTTGTTGTTCTATTCAGTTTTTTGTGTGGTCAGCCAGCCCCGGCTGGGACTGTGCTGAATTTCCACTCTTATTTATCTGTATTTGCCAATTTGCTTTTTGTCCCTTATTAGATTGGCCTCTTTTTGCTCTGTCTCAGAATATTTCAGAGTGCTGATATAGTGGGAGTATTCTAGTGACTTCAGGGTTAATTTTGTTATCAGAAGTGTTGGACATTATTTTGTAGGGTTTTGGGCAGATTGCAGACAGTGTCTTTCCTTTCCTCTCCTTTCTAGTTAGTTTGGGCCCCATCATTTGCTCAGCCTATTTTCCTACCTGTGTTTGTGTTTTCATCTTGTTTCACCGTCAATGCATGTGTGGGGGCTGTCTCTTGTGAGCTCATTTTCGGGTTTGTCTCTGGCTTCTGGTGACGGTTATGGAGCTGGCTGTGCTGACAGAGGAGTAGTGAGTTCTCTATCTGGACTTCCTCTGTTGGTGAAGGGAGGTAATGAAGCTGATCTAAATGGCAGAGACCGACCACCTGAGGAAGAGGACTGCGATTGGACATCAGGAGTTTCTGATTGGATTTAAGGCAGCCAACTCCCTAGTTTCTTGCTGGTGATTTTTCGTGACTGTGGCTCCTGGTTTCCAGTTTGGTTCCTGCCTTCTTAAAGCTAAGTTTTCTCTGCTATTGTTCATATGAGTTTTTGTCTGGTTTACTTAGTTTTTGTGTTCAGCCAGCCCTGGCTGGGACTGGGCTGAATCCCCATTTTGTCTCTGATCAGTTGATCTCTTTTGCTCTGTCTTCAGAATATACCTGAGTGCTGATATAGTGATTTGAAGTCTAGCGACTTCAGGGCCTTTTTCTATCAGACGTGTTGGACATTCTTTTTGGCTGGGTTTTTTGCGTGATTGCAGAAAACAGCTTTTCTTTCCTGTCCTTTCTAGTTAGCGAGGGCCCCATCATTTACTCAGCCTATCTTTCTACCTGTGTCTGTGTTTTCATCTTGTTTCACCAACAATACATGTTGGGGGCTGTCTATTGCTTTGGGGTCTGCTCTGGGGCAGTTTAGATTTTCCCTTTCTTTCTTTAGGCTTATTTAGTTCTCCGGCCGTGACGAGGCGTCTAGGACCACCGTAGGCATGCTCCACGGCTACTGCTAGTTGTTGTGGATAGGATCAAGGGTCTGCAATCCGCTAGTTACCAACCTCTCCGGTCTTCTGGGCTTAGCTTGCTTTTTGTTTTTTCCTCCTCGGTGACTCATTCATAACAGCTGTCGATTCCTTTGGGGTCTGCTCTGGGGCAGTTTTTTCCCTTTTCTTGCTTTAGGCTTATTTAGTCCTCCGGCCGTGACGAGGCGTCTTGGTTCATCGTAGGCACGCTCCACGGCTGCTGCTAGTTGTGTGGTTAGGATCAGGGATCTGCAATCTGCATAGTTACCAACCTCTCTGGTTTTTCTGGGCTTAGCATGTTTAGGTTTTTTCCTCCTTGGTGACCCATTCATAACAGAATCACCAGCCGAACCGCAGATTCTAGGGTACTCAAAAGCAGGAAAAAGTTGTTAAAAAAAAATTCTGACACTTTTTTTTTTTTTATATATATATATATATTTTTTCCTCTTTTTCTCTGGGGCTGTAGGAGGATTTTTTTTTCCCTAATGGAGATTAAGCAATTGTCTGATTGTGTGGAGCAACTTGCTGCTGAAGTGCAGGGAATTTCCACCTACCTCATTCAGTCACATGCTGCTGAACCTAAGATCCCTGCTCCTGATGTATTTTCTGGGGATCGGTCTAAATTTCTGAATTTTAAGAATAATTCTAAATTATTTCTTGCCTTGAAGCCTAACTCATCGGGGAGCTCTGCGCAGCAGGTTAAAATTGTCATCTCCTTGCTGCGCGGCGATCCCCAGGATTGGGCTTTTTCTCTGACACCTGAAAATCCTATTCTGACTAATGTGGATGCATTTTTTCAAGCCTTGGGTTTGTTGTATGATGAACCTAATGCTGTTGATCAAGCTGAGAGAACCCTGTTGGCATTAAACCAGGGTCAGGATTCTGCAGAGTAATACTGTCAAAAATTCCGAAAGTGGGCGATCCTTACTACATGGAATGATAGTGCTTTGGCAGCTCTCTTTCGGAAGGGTTTATCAGAGACCGTAAACAATGTTATGGTGTGATTTCCTGTTCCCTCTGGTCTGAATGATTCCATGTCATTAGCCATTCAAGTTGATCGGCGTTTACGTGAACATAAAACTACACGGGAGGCGCTGCCACCTTTTGAACAAACGTCTGAACCTATGCAATGTGATGGGGTTTTGTCTACGGCGCAACGTCAGGAGTTTAGAAAGCGTAATAAGCTATGTTTTTTCTGTGGAGATGCCACTCATACTATTTCTGTCTGCCCTAAACGAGAGAAACGTTTTGCACACACATTTGCTGTGGGCAGTGTACAACCTAACTTCCTTTTGGCAATTACTCTGATCTGCTCCTTATCCACATTTTCCACTAAGTCTTTTGTGGATTCAGGAGCAGCGTTGAATCTGATTGATTTAGACTTTGCTAAACATTGTGGTTTTTCCATGACGCCTCTGCGGACGCCTATTCCTTTGAGGGGTATTGATGCTACTCCTTTGGCGGAGAAGAAACCTCAGTTTTGGACCCAGGTGATAATGCGAGTTACCCCAGACCACCAAGAAAATTGTAAATTTTTGGTGCTGCATAATTTGCATGATACTATTGTTCTGGGTTGGATTGGAAATCTGGGTCTGTGGTGAGTTGGGGTTGTCACTGTGTTCTTAGGGACGCTCCTGTTTTCTCCACCTCTCCTCAGTCTCATGATATTCCAGATTATCTGGCCGATTTTTCTGATGTATTTAGTGAGAGTAAGTCTGCATCTTTGCCTCCTCATAGGAGTTATGACTGTGCAATTGAGTTGATGCCAGGGTGTAAATTTCCCAAGGGTCGGCTTTTCAACTTATCAGCACCCGAACATGATGCTATGCAATCCTATATTAAGGAGTCGTTGGAGAAGGGTCATATTAGACCATCCTCGTCACCTTTAGGTGCTGGGTTTTTTTTTGTGGCCAAGAAAGATGGTTCATTAAGACCGTGTATTGATTATCGTTCCCTTAACAAGATGACGGTTAAATATCAGTACCCGTTACCTCTGATGTCTGATTTATTCTCCATAGTTAAGAGTGCCTGCTGGTTTACTAAGCTTGACCTCAAGGGGGCGTATAATCTTATTCGCATCAAGCACGGGGATGAATGGAAAACGGCGTTTAAAACTTCGGAGGGACATTTTGAGTACCTGGTGATGCCTTTTGGGCTCACTAATGCCCCTTCTGTCTTCCAGTAATTCTGAATGATATTTTCCGTGACTTTGTGGATAAGTTTTTGATCATCTATCTGGATGATATTTTGATCTTTTCTAGTGATTGGGATTCTCATGTGGAACACGTCCGGACTGTGTTCCGGATTTTGAGTGAGAATTCCCTGTTTGTTAAGGGATCGAAATGCCTCTTTGGTGTACAGAGGGTTCAATTTTTGGGATTTATTTTGTCTCCATCGACTATTGAAATGGACTCGGCCAAGGTACAGGCCATTTATGATTGGGTTCAGCCTACGTCTTTGAAGGCCCTCCAGAAGTTTTTGGGTTTTGCTAATTTCTATCGTAAATTTATAAGTAATTTTTCTGGTATTGTCAAACCACTGACTGATCTGACCAAGAAGGGCGCTGATGTGCTGAATTGGTCTCCTGAGGCTGTCTCAGCATTTCAGGAGCTTAAGCGGAGATTTACTTCAGCTCCGGTTTTACGGCAACCTGATGTCTCACTACCATTTCAGGTGGAGGTAGATGCTACTGAGATTGGTGCAGGAGCTGTTTTGTCCCAAAAAGACCCTGTGACTTCTAAAATGAATCCCTGTGCCTTCTTTTCTCGAAAGTTCTCCCCATCTGAACGCAACTATGACGTGGGGAATCGGGAATTGTTGGCCATAAAATGGGCATTTGAGGAGTGGAGACATTAGTTGGAGGGAGCTAGACATCAAGTTGTGGTCCTCACCGATCACAAGAATTTGATTTATCTGGAGTCGGCCAAAAGTTTGAATCCTAGACAGGCTAGATGGGCCTTGTTTTTCATGCGTTTTAATTTTGTGGTCTCTTTTCTTCCGGGCACTAAGAATGTTAAGGCAGACGCCCTTTCTAGGAGTTTCTTTGCCGATTCTCTTAATGTGACCGAGCCTACTACCATCCTAGGTGAGGGGGTAGTTCTTTCTGCCATTTCGCCCAATTTGAGATGCGCCCTGGAGGAATTTCAGGAGGATAAACCTGAGTATTGCCCTATGGGAAAATTGTATGTTCCTGACCAGTGGAGAAAGAGAGTGATGTCTTGAAATTCATTGCTCCGCATTGGTTCGTCATGCAGGTATTTTTGGTACCAGAGATTTGGTGAGTCGGTCCTTTTGGTGGCCTGCCTTATCTCATGATGTCAGGAATTTTGTACAGTCCTGTGGGACTTGTTCTCGGGCTAAACCCTGTTCTCGTTCTAGTGGGTTGCTGATGCCCCTGCCGGTGCCCAAGAGGCCATGGACCCATATCTCAATGGATTTTATTTCTGATCTTCCTGTCTCTCAGAGAAGGACTGTTATCTGGGTGATTTGTGATAGATTTTCGAAGATGGTCCATCTTGTACCACTCCCAAAGTTGCCATCTTCCGCTGAGTTGGTGCCCTTGTTTTTACAACAGGTGGTTCGGTTACATGGGATTCCTGAGAACATTGTGTCCGACAGAGGAGTTCAGTTTGTTTCCAGATTCTGGAAAGCCTTTTGTTCCAGTCTGGGAATTCAGTTATCTTTCTCCTCCGCGTTTAATCCCCAGACCAATGGACAGACTGAGAGAACAAACCAGACCTTGAAGTCTTATTTAAGATGTTTTATATGTGCTGATCAGGATGATTGGGTCTCATTTTTGCCCTTGGCCGAATTCGCGCTGAACAATAGAGCTAGTTCTGCCACTTTGATGTCACCCTTTTTCTGTAATTTTGGGTTTCATCCTCGATTCTCTTCAGGGCAAGTGGAATCTTCGTCCTGCCCATGTGTGGACACTGTGGTTGAGAGAATGCAGCAGATATGGGACCAAGTGGTGGATAAGTTGTCACTCTCTCAGGAAAAGGCCCAATGGTTTTCCAACCGGCATAGGACCATTGGTCCCCGGTTTAAAGTGGGTGATATGGTTTGGTTGTCGTCTAAGAATATTCCTATGAAGCTTGCATCTCCAAAATTTAAGCCAAGATTTATTGGACCTTATAAAATTTTGGAGATTCTTAATCCTGTTTCTATTCGATTGGCTCTTCCAGTTACGTTCAAGATCCATAACATATTTCACAAATCTCTGTTGAAGAGGTTTGTTGAGCCAGTGGTTCCTATGGCAGCACCTCCTGACCTTGTGTTGGTTGAAGGCAATGTAAAATACGAGGTAGAGAAAATATTGGATTCTCGTTTGGTTAGACGGAGACTCCAGTATTTGGTCAAATGGAAGGGTTATGTCCAGGAGGATAATTCTTGGGTCTCTGCCTCTGATATTCATGCCAATAGATTGGTTTGTGCTTTTCACCGGGCCCATCCTGATCGGCCTGGTAGCGTGGATGAGGGTTCGGTGACCCCTCCTCAAGGGGCGGTACTGTTGTGAGTTCATTTTCTCGTCTACCAGTCAGGCTCCCTCTGGTGGTAACAGGAGGTAGTGAGGCTGATTTAATCAGCAGAGATCTGCCACCTGATAATGAGGATGACGATTGGACCTCAGGAATCTCAGATTGGATTTAAGACAGCTGACGCCCTACTCTGGTGCTGGTGATTCCTTCTGCTTGTCAGGTCTTGATTCTCAGCTCTGTTCCAGTCAGCTCAAGCTAAGTTTCTCTGCTAATGTTCACACTTGATTTTGTTGTTCTATTCAGTTTTTTGTGTGGTCAGCCAGCCCCGGCTGGGACTGTGCTGAATTTCCACTCTTATTTATCTGTATTTGCCAATTTGCTTTTTGTCCCTTATTAGATTGGCCTCTTTTTGCTCTGTCTCAGAATATTTCAGAGTGCTGATATAGTGGGAGAAGTCTAGTGACTTCAGGGTTAATTTTGTTATCAGAAGTGTTGGACATTATTTTGTAGGGTTTTGAGCAGATTGCAGACAGTGTCTTTCCTTTCCTCTCCTTTCTAGTTAGTTTGGGCCCCATCATTTGCTCAGCCTATTTTCCTACCTGTGTTTGTGTTTTCATCTTGTTTCACCGTCAATACATGTGTGGGGGCTGTCTATTCCTTTGGGGTCTGCTCTGGGGCAGTTAGTTTTCCCTTTTCTTGCTTTAGGCTTATTTAGTCCTCCGGCCGTGACGAGGCGTCTAGGTTCATCGTAGGCACGCGCCACCGCTGCTGCTAGTTGTGTGGTTAGGATCAGGGATCTGTAATCTGCATAGTTACCAACCTCTCTGGTTTCTCTGGGCTTAGCATGTTTAGGTTTTTTCTTCCTCGGTGACGCATTCATAACAGGATCCCCAATGTTTTCCATAGGGCCCTTTTGAAACCTGTGAGGTCCTGTGGGGAGGGATCATCAGCCTCCCCGCCACCGGTTTTGGTAGACGGGCAGTCTGAGTACGAGGTGGAATGAATTGTCGACTCTAGGTTGGTCCGTCGTGCCCTTCAGTATCTGGTACATTGGAAAGGCTACGGTCCTGAAGAACGGTCGTGGGTTCCGGCTCGATCAGTTCATGCGGATCGGTTGGTCCCGGCCTTTCACGTCAAGTATCCTGAGAGACCTGGGGGTCCAGTGGCCCCACATTGAGAGGAGGGTACTGTCATGATCCAGGACGGGGTTTCGCTTTGGCCCGTCCTGGTCAGACAGGGGGTTAATTGTTTCTGCCTCTCTCTGGCAGAGGGCGGCTATTTAATGCTCACTAGACCTAGGTCTGGTGTCAGTTATACTTCTGCCCTCGGCTGAGTTAGTTTACCTCTGGTGTACGTGTGCCTTGTGCCTGATAACTTGTTGCTTGTTTGGTTTTGATCCGGTTCTGTCCCTGTTACGAGTTCTGCCTGTCCCTTTTGTACCGCACCGATCTTTCTCGTGTATGACTCTCTGCTTATGACTTGACTATTCTCTGCTCGTCCCGCTGTACTGCACCGCCCTCTTGTGTATGACCTTTGGCTTTGTCTGACCTCCCATCTGTATATCCCTCCTGTACCTCGTTTGCCCGTACTGTGCATGACCTCCGTTGTATGGTGTCCTACCATCTCTGAAAGCAGGACGCTAAGCCCCGCCCCCTTGCAGTCACATGATCTGGTCCTGTGCATCTTTACTTTCCGGCGCTGACAGGATCCTGACACTGATAGTTTGAAGCACACATTGTCACCGCTGCTGCCCTGCTCCACAGGTATCTTTGAGCACTGTTTTTGTACTCAGGACATGCGCACTGGCTCAGTGAGCGAGTGTAGTGCGATGTTCCTGACATTCTCACTATATCTCGTGCACTACTTCTTTTGTAATCTATTTTGCACAGTGCCCTTGCTCTAAAATATATATCGGTCTGACTTCTAGGGAGCTACGAGTTAGAGTAAGAGAGCATGTGAGAGATATTGTGGCGGCTAGACAAGTAAAAGACCTCTGTTTGTTAAAAACATTGCCCAGACACTTTAGGATCCATCATGACTCAGCAGGGCTGCCACTAGGAATTTCGGGGCCCCATACTGGCAAAATTCTCAGGGCCCCTTGAGTCTCCGCCTAGGCTCCACCTCTCAACCTATGGTGCCTGTACCGCCATATAGTGCACACACAGCTGTAAGGTGCCTGTACCACCATATAGTGCACGTGGGTCGCACCCCAGGGCAGTGGGGTACTCGGTACCGGGCCGGTATCTCAGTGGGAAGTGTCACAGTAGCGGTGACCTGGTCCATGGACCTGGGCGTCCATGTAAAAGGGGTTAAGAGTGGCTGGTTAAAGTTTACAAGTGGATGATACGTGACGCCACCTGTGGTGCTCTGCAATGAAGGGGTTAAGCCGACGCTGCAGGCAGATCCTCTGGGACAGATGGTATAAGGCAGCAAGATGTAATAGCTCCCCACAGGTAGAGCTGTAGTCTCAGGGCAGTAGTAGTAGGTGTTGAGGAAGAGGGTGTAGTGTCTGGCACAGAGATGTAGCAGTGCTGGAGAGTTTGCAGGAAGGAGGCAAGGACACAATAGGGTGCAGTTTCTGTTACCTTTACTGTGCTTTGTAAATGCAGTCCAGGGTCCAGATTACAGACGGAACAGAGGCTGGCCAGCTTGGAAGCAACTTAGGAATCTATTTAGATGGGTTGTGTAGTCTCCTTTCTAGTGCTTTTTGAGGTACTTGCAGTACACTGAAGTTCCACTTGCTTGTTCTCTTTTAGAACTCCCTCGTATGGCAGACAGCTGTAGCCTTCTTCTTGTGGCTCACACGTTGCTGTTGTGCCACTGAGTCTTATGTGGGAACAGAGCATTTACAGCATTCTATTCCTCCGGGTTCTGCTGCAGGAACATCAGTATCTGTGCAACCTTGGAGACCGGACTCCAGATCATGCGCTACAGCTAGAAGTGAGCCCGACTCTGCTCAATCTCCAGCTCTTCTCCTCACGTCCACACACATTTCCCTCCTCACACGGACTAACTAATTTCCCCTTCCTGACCCTCAGAGAGCAGCTCCTCCCCCAGTTTTGGTTCAGAGCTCCCACTGCTGGTCTGGAGTGGGAACTGTGCTGTGTGTTGTATTTAACTGACAGAGAGACCCTTTATTGCTTCCAAGCATGACATCACACTCCCTAGGAGGAAGGTAATGCCACTGTGGTGACCATACCCCTGGGGGCACCACACACAGTCACACTGCTGAGGGGCCTGTACCGTCAAATAGTGCACAGTCACACAGCTATGAGGTGCCTGTACTGCCAAATAGTGCACAGTCACAGAGCTATGAGGGGCCTGTACCACCATATAGTGCACAGTCACAGAGCTATGAGGGGCCTGTACCACCATATAGTGCACAGTCACACTGCTATGGGTGGCCTGTAACGCCATATAGTGCACAGTCACAGAGCTATGAGGGGCCTGTACCACCATATAGTGCACAGTCACACAGCTATGAGGGGCCTGTAACGCCATATAGTGCACAGTCAGACAGCTATGAGGGGCCTGTACTACCATATAGTGCACAGTCACACAGTTCTGAGGGGCCTGTACCACCATATAGTGCACAGCCATACAGCTATGAGGGGCCTGTACTGCCATATAGTGCACAGTCACAGCTATGAGGGGCCTGCACCACCATATATTCCACAGTCACACAGCTATGAGGGGCCTGTACCGCCATATAGTGCACAGTCACAGAGCTATGAGGGGCCTGTACTGCCATATAGTTCAGTCAGACAGGTATGAGGGGCCTGTACTACCATATAGTGCACAGTCACACAGCTCTGAGGGGCCTGTACCGCCATATAGTGCACAGTCACACAGCAGTGAGGGGCCTCTAGTCCTGTGCTGCCAGTCACCACTGTCTAGGAGCGGGCTGATAACTTCAGAGGATTTGGAGCTGTTTGGGAGGAAACTTTCCTGCAACTCATTCCTGGTGCCTCAGTGTTAGTGCTGCAGCCTGCTGCAGTGCAGGACACGTGACTTCTGGGGGTCCTACCTGAAAGCAGTGTGTGACCACTTTCCCTGACACCATGATGAGGCTGCCCGACCGTGTCCTGCTGCCTACTACTCCCTGTGGCTGGAACCAGAGGTAAGCCTGGCAATCCTGGGGTGGGCTCGGCTCTGAGACAGCTGAGCTGCTATGTATAGTTGTGCTGTGCACCTGCCTGCTGTCTTCTGTGACTCACTGCTCCCAGTCCCCACGTGGCGCGCGCACACTGCTCTGCTGAATGAGGAAGTGGAGCAGAGCGGCGTGTGACTCCACGTGAGGGCGGCGCTCAGGCGCTGGACCATGGTGCACAGGGCGGGGCCCAGCAGCGCTGCCTAAAAAGTGGAGAAGCCTGAACAAAATGTAGGGAGGGGGCCCAGGGCCTGAGCGTAGACCGGGCTGTCAGCGTGCTGGGGCGCCCTCAGTCATCGGGCCCCATACACCTGTAAGGGCTGTCAAGCCCTGATGGCGGCCCTGTGACTCAAATCCAAGTGGCTTCAACGTTAGAGGCATGACCGGATTCATGGGGGTATAAAGGGCGGAAATATGAAACAGCTCTTGGCCCAAACAGAAACAAGTTGGATCGTTGAACTGGGCACTATGGCCCCATGGGTTTGAATGAAACACTTAGTTTTGCTCCTTTTCTTTAGTTCTCTAATGATTTTTAATCTTTTTGTCATGTTTTGTTTTTAACTTCTTTTATTATATTTTTTTATTTTAGTGAGTTTGTGACTTTTTGTGTCTGAATTATGGCTCTATATAATTACCCAGGAATGCCCAATACTTACAGCCATTCCTGATGCCCAGTTATATGATGAAAAGGATCTTTTCTTAAACTACATTGAAGTCCACATTTAAAGGAATACCACAGCAGTGTCGAAATTGGATCATTTTGTAGATATATTTTTTGTGATTGTTTCACCTACTTCATGGTTATGCAAAATATTTGATGCTGCTTTCTATTATGCGGGGACTCTCGACATTATCTGGATGAACAAGGATATCTGGACATTGATATAAAGATATAGGTATATGTGTTATTCTGTTATATAATTAAAAATGATTGTTCTAGATAATATCCGGATTCCCCTTCATATAAATATAACTTGTATGGACAATTCTGATGATACTGTATGCTGTATTTATTGTTATATGATATGTGGGAATTTTTAATATCATTATTATATTTATGAATCTGTTTGTCCTAATTGATGATGTTTTAATATTCATATGGTATCTGAAATCCTCTGTTATATGGGTTACAGTTGTGGCCAAAAGTATTGACACCCCTGCAATTCTGTCAGATAATACTCAGTTTCTTCCTGAAAATGATTGCAAACACAAATTCTTTGGTATTATTATCTTCATTTAATTTGTCTTAAATGAAAAAACACAAAAGAGAATGAAGCAAAAAGCAAAACATTGATCAATTCACACAAAACTCAAAAAATGGGCCAGACAAAAGTATTGGCACCCTCAGCCTAATACTTGGTTGCACAACCTTTAGCCAAAATAACTGCGACCAACCGCTTCCGGTAACCATTAATGAGTTTCTTACAATGCTCTGCTGGAATTTTAGACCATTCTTCTTTGGCAAACTGCTCCAGGTCCCTGATATTTGAAGGGTGCCTTCTCCAAACTGCCATTTTTAGATCTCTCCACAGGTGTTCTATAGGATTCAGGTCTGGACTCATTGCTGGCCACCTTAGAAGTCTCCAGTGCTTTCACTCAAACCATTTTCTAGTGCTTTTTGAAGCGTGTTTTGGGTCATTGCCCTGCTGGAAGACCCATGACCTCTGAGGGAGACCCAGCTTTCTCACACTGGGCCCTACATTATGCTGCAAAATTTGTTGGTAGTCTTCAGCAGTGCAGTGCCAGAGGCAGCAAAGCAACCCCAAAACATGTTTGACTCTAGGGACCGTGTTTTTTTCTTTGAATGCCTCTTTTTTTCTCCTGTAAACTCTATGTTGATGCCTTTGCCCAAAAAGCTCTACTTTTGTCTCATCTGACCAGATAACATTCTTCCAAAACGTTTTAGGCTTTTTCAGGTAAGTTTTGGCAAACTCCAGCCCGGATTTTTTATGTCTCGGGGTAAGAAGTGGGGTCTTCCTGGGTCTCCTACCATACAGTCCCTTTTCATTCAGACGCCGATGGATAGTACGGGTTGACACTGTTGTACCCAGGGACTGGATGTTAGTCGAGGTTCTTTATCCAACATCCGCACAATCTTGCGTTGAAATCTCTTGTCAATTTTTCTTTTCCGTCCACATCTAGGGAGGTTAGCCACAGTGCCATGGGCTTTAAACTTCTTGATGACACTGCGCACGGTAGACACAGGAACATTCAGGTCTTTGGAGATGGACTTGTAGCCTTTAGATTGCTCATGCTTCCTCACAATTTGGTTTCTCAAGTCCTCAGAGAGTTCTTTGGTCTTCTTTCTTTTCTCCATGCTCAATGTGGTACACACAAGGACACAGGACAGAGGTTGAGTCAACTTTAATCCATGTCAACTGGCTGCAAGTGTAATCACACTTGCAGCCAACACCTAGTTATTGCCAACACCTGTTAGGTGCCACAGGTAAGTTACAGGTGCTGTTAATTACACAAATTAGAGAAGCATCACATGATTTTTCGAACAGTGCCAATACTTTTGTCCACCTTCTTTTTATGTTTGGTGTGGAATTATATCCAATTTGGCTTTAGGACAATTCTTTTTGTGTTTTTTCTTTTAAGACAAATTAAATGAAGATGAAGATAATAATACCAAAGAATTTGTGTTTGCAATCATTTTCAGGAAGAAACTGAGTATTATCTGACAGAATTGCAGGGGTGTCAATACTTTTGGCCACAACTGTATATGGGTTTCATTATTAATCCGCTATGAATTGTGCCTTTTATCGCTGTATTTTTCTCCTTGTGCGGTATTAACAACATTTCTTATATATGCGGGATTTCCTATATGGCCTTTTTTACACCATAGTGGTATCCCTTTAGATTTCTGCAGTAATATGTTTTGCAGTTGTGGTACTAAAGTGATTTTTTTGCCCCAGATATGGCTTTGATAGTATAGCGATCGGGCAACAAAAACATGGCGACGTGCATGTGTAACACATCTGAAGGGACTCCTGCCTCTGATATGGCTTTGATAGTATGGCGATTGGGCTTCAAAAAGATGGCGACGCGCATGCGCGCCGCGCTTGGGTCTTCTGCTCCTTGCCGACTGCCTCTATCACTTGTGGTGTGCGGATATGACGTCACAAGGGGGTTTTCCTCCATGCACGCCACAATTGAGCACCTGAGACTCGGGCGCAGTGGTGACGTGCGCGACAGGGGACTGGCCCACACCTGGGTGGATTTGCCATAAAAAACAGACTAGTCTCAAGTCATGACACACACAATCTCCTTGAAAAAGCTAAAAACACGAAAAGCGCGTCGGAACTTCAGGTATTCTGCGGACAGGTGACTTCAATGGGTATGTGCTTATATACTGTATCATGTAATTGCATGCACGGGGATTTTTTTCTCCTATGGCACTTTTTGCACTTTACTGACCATTATGGGTCTAGCTGGACATATGCTTACATGCTGATGTATTGATGTGTGCTCATTCCCACAACCTGTATCTATCCACTCAATCCTGTTTTGTGTGTATTTTTACTTGGGTACAAAATCCTTGCTCTAAACTATTTTTACCCAAGGTGTCATACCTAATTGATCAAACCATCTATTTCAAAATTAATCGGGCAACCCCATATGAAACAAACCTACAAAATACAGGAGTTCAAAAACGCCTGGATTCAAAAAATCCCAATGACTTACAAAAAACAATTTTTTTGTGCAAAATCCATTAAATTTATTTGTGTCCTCATAAAAACACATATATATATACAAAACAATGAGTACATAAGGTGGAAGACTAACAGCAAAATCACCTGAAAAATTGGTAATCATAACAACTAACACCATATAGGTGAAACGGACGGGAGGCAATAGCTGATGTCATTATTATAGTATAACATTACAGGGATAACAGTGTATCTTAAAAGAACTGTGTATAGGGACGCATCTGATTCCAAACTGCATAGTGCACAAGAAGGACATAGCTCACCAATAGTATACCTGAGACCTCCCTAATTACCCAGTCTATTAATACCATGCCAAAACATCCTAGTATAAAGCTAAAAACCTCTTACCCATGTGGGAATTACAGGTGACGCTGACTAGGCCCCAAAACTATGTAGTTTTTTTGTGAATTTATGATATATTCGACTTAATAAAATTATGACTTCTTTAAGACATATTTCTCTTTGTGAGTGGTGTGTTCAGGGTACTTTTTATCCATTCCTTGGTCTATGTGTTTTCACACATCCCTTCATTCTCTGCATGTTGGGAAGTCCTTTATGGTGAAGGTTCCTTCAATTGCATTAGTATGTTTTTGGACATTTTTGTAGTTACAGGGAGGCCTGTAAGCTATACTTCAGGTTACGGCCTTCTTCCTCAGGAACCGAGGAGCAACGGGTGGGGATAATAATCTCTCTTCTTCAGAGTGACGCCAAAGCATGGGCATTCCCTCTCCCTTCTGATGGATTGCCGTCTTTGCCAGAGGCATAAAGAGACACCCCAATGTGAGGGAAGTCTGGGACCAAAGAAAACCGGAGTCATTTGATGAACCCATGCAGTTGGGTGGGGTGACTAATTCTGTGAATCAAACTGTAATTTGGCGTAAAGAGGGAGTGTGTTTTTACTGTAGGCGAAAGGGCCATATCGTAGGTGCATGTCCTTCTAACTAACTGTAAACAGTCATCATAAAACTAAGGAAGCCGGTTTGAAGAGAGGTTAGCAACCCATGTGTACATATCTCCTCCGTGAGTAGGACACTATTTTTTCTACCTGCTGAAATCCATCTGGACAAAAATAAGGGGGTTATTTCTGCCTTTCTGGACAGTGGAGCAGAGTATAATTTGATCAATGATCAATCAATTTGTTCATCGAGGTCCAGGGCCTTAAACCACATACACTGTCCAGACCTATACCCATAATAGTTATCGACTCCGCATCCTTGAGACTGGGGTATTTTACTCAAGTTGTCCAAGGGTTACATCTACAGGTAGGGGCCATGCATTCAGAATGTATTGACTGTTATATGCTAGAGGGTCTACCCTCTCCTGTGGTTCTTGGACTTGAACCTGTCAAAGACTGAACTCCTTGTGTTTCCTCCCTCTACTAATGTACCTATACCCGACATTGCCATTTCTGTGTGTGGTTCCACTATTACTCCCCAGCAACATGCCCGCTGTCTTGGGGTCATACTTGACTCCGAGCTTTCCTTTGCCCCCCACATTTGATCACTGGCTCGCTCTTGACATCTGCACCTCAAAAACATTTCTAGATTTGAACCTTTTCTTTCTTTTGACTCTGCAAAAACTCTTACTGTTTCTCTTATTCATTCTCGTCTCGACTATTGTAACTCTCTTCTAATCGGTCTCCCTCTTACCAAACTCTCCCCTCTCCATTCTGTCTTGAATGCTGCAGCCAGGATCATATTCCTCACCAATCGTTACAACGATGCCTCTACCTTGTGCCAGTCATTACACTGCCTACCTGTCATGGTATCTGGAATTTTGGTCTGACAAGCGAAGGGTTAATGGTTAGAGCCTCTCTTTGACCTCAGGGAGGGTATTTATGGCCACAACCTTCCCTGTCATTTATACTTCATACTTGAGTGTGTCCGACCCTGTCTTTGCTAAGTGCCTCTCGCCTGTTCCCGTGTCTATGGTGTGTATGATCTGGTCTGGTTTCTGGTTTTGTCTCTTGGCTTTCTGATTTGTTACCGTCCTGCATGACCCGTGTTCTGACCTTTGGCTTCCCTCGACTACCCTCTCACTTTCTGATTTTGTACCGTGCAGCCCGACCCGTGCCTGACCTCCTGCTTGCCTGACCACTCTTGTTCTGCCTGATTCTGTACCGCATTGCTCCTCCTATGTATGACTTCTGGATTGTCTGACCATCGCTACTGTATAAATCCCTGGCTCTCTGAGCCCCCTGCCTGTCACCTCAGCGTCCCTGTGATAAGCTCCACCCCCTCTGACATCACAGGTCACGTGGTGCTAGGTCCTGCAGCCTCTGAGCGCTTCTACCAGCGCTCCGCCCCTTCCACAGGTCCTGCGACCTCCTAAACTGTGTTCCTACACAGGCCCCTCTGACAGCCCCGCGGTCTGCATTGCTACACTGACGCCGGGACCGCTGACCGGTCACGCTACCCTCCTGCAGATAAGGGTAAGCGTGATATTATATACGACCTTTACTTTCCCCCCCCCACTCATCCTTTTGTTACTACCTATTCTGATATTGGTGTGTGAGTGTGTGGGGGGCTGCTGCGGTCATGGACCCGATGCAGGCATTGTCGGAGCAAGTGAAGCAGCTCTCCCAAATGTGCCAGAAAATGAGTGTTGAACAGTGCAGTATAGCTCATACCCAGCAGCAGCTGGTTAATACTGTGCAAGGGGCTATGTCCTCCGAGAGTAGGGATGTATCCCTTATGTCCCCTGAATCCCCGGTTAAACTGCCTGACTCCTTCTCTGGAGACAAAAAGGAGTTCAGAGCGTTCCGGGAGGGGTGCAAATTGTTTTTCTCCCTGAGACCTCGCTCGTCCAGGGGAGAATTTCAAAGGGTGGGGGTAGTTATCTCCCTGTTGCGAGGTGCCCCACAAGCCTGGGCATTTTCGTTAGCACCCACAGCACCAGAACGTATGACTGTGGATGCATTTTTTGAGGCCTTGGGCCGTATCTATGATCAGCCTGATCGAGTACGCCTGGCGGAGGACATGGTGATGAGCACACATTAGGGTCGGCACTCTGCAGAGTGGTATTGTTCTGAGTTTCGGCGGTGGGCAGCGGAAGTCACTTGGGACGATGCGGCCCTCCGCGGTCTGTTCCGTAGGGGCTTAGCAGAACGCCTTCAGGACGCACTAGCCCTACATCCGCCTCCTGATACCCTGGAAGATGCCATGTTCGGATGGATCGACGGTTAAGGGCCAGAGGGGTGATGCACTCCGAATCACCTCTGTTCGCTGGGAGCAAGGAGGTGGGGGCCAGTGCTATACCCATGGAGATTGGTGCCACATCCATCAAAGAGAAAGAGGAGACGCCGGCGAGATAAACAGCTGTGCTTTTATTGTGGAGAAGCAGGACATTGGAGGAGAGACTGTCCGTCCTGTCCCTCGTCCTCCTAGCCGTCGGCAAACTACTAGGTCTGGGTAGTGATCGAGGAGGCTGCCCAGACCCACAGGTACATTTTTCCTCATGCCCCAAGCTGTTGCTTGATGTTGAACTGCTGGTAGACAAATGTTGTTTTTTTCCACAGCTTTGGTGGACTGCGGTTCCTCACTTAACCTGGTCAGTGCCAGCACCGTCTCCAGGGTCAAGATAGGGACAGTCAGGTTAGAGACCCCTTTGAAAATCGTGGCAATTGACTCCTCCCCTCTCACCCGTTCGGGGATTCGTTATGCCACCAATACCTTTGTGTTACAGGTTGGCTCCTCCCATGTGGAGGAGATAAGATGTTTCATTATGGATAATCTACCGGAAGGGCTGGTGTTGGGTATGCCGTGGCTTCAGTGGCACAACCTGGTAATTGACTGGGAAAGGAGGGTTATTGTTAAATGGGGTCGGAAATGTAATGACTGTTCCTATAAAGCTGTGTGTTGTGTTTCCCCTGCAAACCCTGTCTTGGAGTCTTCTGTGTGTCTGGAGGGCATTCCGGAGTGCCTGAAAGACTTCGAGGATGTGTTCTCTGAAAGCGAGGCAGAGGCATTACCCCCAGATAGGCCTTTTGACTGCAACATTGATTTAGTCCCAGGGGCCAAATTAGCCAAAGCCCGTCTGTTTAATTTATCAGGGCCTGAAAGTTTGGCAATGAAAGAATATATAAAGGAAAGTCTCCGTAAAGGGCATATCAGACCTTCGGTCTCCCCAATAGCAGCGGGGTTCTTCTTTGTTAAAAAGAAAGATGGTGGCCTGCGTCCCTGCCTCGACTTTCGGGAACTTAATAAAATCACTGTTAAAAATGCATATCCCTTACCGCTGATTCCCGATCTGTGCAATCAACTCGCGGGAGCAAAATGGTTCTCCAAACTGGACCTTAGGGTGGCTTATAATCTTATTAGGATTAAAGAGGGGGATGAATGGAAAACGGCGTTTCTTACTACTGAAGGGTTGTTTGAGAATCTTGTGATGCCATTCGGTCTCGCCAACGCACCAGCAGTTTTTCAGAATTTTAGTAATGTGATTTTTGCGGACCTGATTGGCCGCTTTGTTGTCATTTATTTAGATGATATCTTGGTTTTCTCCACAGACAAACAGTCTCACCTATCTCATGTTAAGATTGTTCTCCAGAGACTCAGGGAGAACCAATTGTTTGTTAAATTAGAAAAGTGTACCTTTTTTGTGCAGGAGCTAACTTTTCTAGGGCTAATTATTTCTCCACAGGGGTTTCGTATGGATCCCAAGAAGGTGCAAGCCATTGCAGATTGGGTCCAGCCACAGGACCTGAAGAGTCTACAGCGTTTTCTGGGGTTTGCAAATTATTATCGGAGGTTTATCAAGGGTTTTTCTCAGATAGTGAAACCTCTTACCGATCTCACATGTAAGGGGGCCGATATAAAGAATTGGTCCCTTCCGGCCAAACAAGCTTTTGTGAGTCTGAAGAATTGCTTTCAGTCTGCACCAGTTCTGGTGCAGCCTAATATCACAGCCATTTGTGGTAGAGGTGGATGCGTCCGAGGTGGGGGTGGGGGCTGTTTTGTCTCAAGGATCGTCTACATTAACTAATCTCAGACCCTGTGCTTTTTTTTCCAAGAAATTCTCTCCGGCAGAGAGAAATTATGATGTGGGGAATAGAGAGCTCTTGGCTATAAAACTGGCGTTTGAAGAATGGAGGCATTTTTTGGAAGGGGCAGAACATCCAATTACGGTTATCACTGACCATAAAAATTTGGAGTACATCAAAACAGCAAAAAGGTTGACTCCCAGGCAGGCTCAGTGGTCGCTTTTTTTTCCCGGTTCCAGTTCTCCATAACTTTCCGGCCTGGTTCTAAGAACGTGAAGGCGGACACATTGTCACGGAGTTTTGAACCTCTTTCTGCCCCTGATCCTCCCTCATCCTTTCTTCAACCTGGGGTGATGATAACCGAGCTTTCGTCAAAGTTGGAGCGAGAGATTGTGGGGGCTCAATCTTAAGCTCCAAGGGCCAAACCGCCTAATAAATTGTTTGTACCACAGGTCTTACGGTCCAAGCTCTTACGGGAGTTTCACGATTCTAAGTTGGGGGCCCACCCAGGTATTGCGGCCACTTATGAGGCGGTAAAGAGAATGTTTTGGTGGCCATCAATGTGTTCAGAAATTAAGGGGTATGTCATGGCCTGTGGGGTGTGCGCCCGTTCTAAGAGCTCTCATTGCCGGCTGGCCGGGGAATTGGTACCACTGCCAATTCCAGAAAGACCATGGACTCATTTGTCCATGGATTTCATTACCAACCTCCCCCCCTCCAAGGGTAATACCGTCATTTGGGTAGTGGTGGATAGGTTTTCGAAAATGGCACATTTCGTACCCATGTCTAAACTACCGTCTGCCGAGGTCCTTTCTAAACACTTCCTTTCCCAAATCATTCGTCTCCATGGGGTACCGACCAATATCGTTTCAGGTAGGGGGACACAATTTATTGCAAAGTTTTGGCAGGCTTTTTGTAGGAAGTTGGGGATATCTTTATCTTTTTCCTCAGCCTATCACTCGGAGAGTAATGGGCAAACGGAGCGCACCAACCAGTCTTTGGAATAAATCCTTCGATGTTTGACTGCTACACTGCAAGACGACTGGTGTGATGCATTACCACTAGCGGAGTTCGCCTTTAATAACCGAATTAACCAGTCTACTGGTAGGTCACTTTTTTTTTTTTTATTAACCTTGGATTAAATCCTCATTTTGGTGAGTTTTCGCGGTTGGATTCAAATTGTCCAGGGGTAGAAGATTCGGTTAGGCAGATCAGTGGTTTATGGTCAAGGGTTCGCACAAGTATTGAAAAGGCTCAGGGAAGGTACAAACATTTTGCTGATAGGAAGAGGGTTCCAGGTCAGGACTTGCATTGTGGGGACAAGGTTTGGCTCTCAACACGGAATATAACGTTAAATCTGCCATCAGCAAAGTTAGGTCCCAAATTTATTGGTCCCTATGTAATAACGGAGGTGATTAATCCGGTGACTTATCGGCTACGTCTCCCATCCTCCTTGAAGGTGCACAATGTTTTTCATAGATCCTTGCTTAAGCCGGTAGGTTCTGTAAGAGAGGAACGTACTCCTCTACCACCGCCTATATCAGTGGACGATCACATGGAGTTCGAGGTGCAAAAAATTGTGCAATCTCGATGGGTTCGTGGTTCGTTGCAGTACCTCATCCATTGGAAAGGGTATGGCCCGGAGGATCAATCCTGGGTGCCGGCCAGGTCAGTACACGCAGATCGCCTGGTCAGGGCATATCATGCTCAATACCCAGGAAGACCTGGAGGTCCGGAGGCCCCCCGATGAGGGAGGGGTACTGTCATGGTATCTGGAATTTTGGTCTGACAAGCGAAGGGTTAATGGTTAGAGCCTCTCTTTGACCTCAGGGAGGGTATTTATGGCCACAGGCGAGCAACCTTCCCTGTCGTTTATACTTCATGCTTGAGTGTGTCCGACCCTGTCTTTGCTAAGTGCCTCTCGCCTGTTCCCGTGTCTATGGTGTGTATGATCTGGTCTGGTTTCTGGTTTTGTCTCTTGGCTTTCTGATTTGGTACCGTCCTGCTCAACCCGTGTTCTGACCTTTGGCTTCCCTCGACTACCCTCTCACTTTCTGATTTTGTACCGTGCAGCCCGACCCGTGCCTGACCTCCTGCTTGCCTGACCATTCTTGTTCTGCCTGATTCTGTACCGCATTGCTCCTCCTGTGTATGACTTCTGGATTGTCTGACCATCGCTACTGTATAAATCCCTGGCTCTCTGAGCCCCCTGCCCGTCACCTCAGCGTCCCTGTGATAAGCTCCGCCCCCTCTGACGTCACAGGTCACGTGGTGCTAGGTCCTGCAGCCTCTGAGCACTTCTACCAGCGCTCCGCCCCTTCCACAGGTCCTGTGACCTCCCAAACTGTGTTCCTACACAGGCCCCTCTGACAGCCCCGCGGTCTGAGTTGCTACACTGACGCCGGGACCGCTGACCGGTCACGCTACCCTCCTGCAGATAAGGGTAAGCGTGATACTACCCATCCACTCCAGAATTCAGTATAAACTTATTACCCTCACCCACAAAGCCCTCCATAGCTCAGCACCACCCTACATCTCCTCCCTTGTTTCAGTATACCACCCTACCCGCGCCCTCCGTTCTGCTGATGACCTGAGGTTAGCATCCTCAATAATCAGAACCTCTCACTCCCATCTCCAAGACTTTACACGTGCTGCGCCAATTCTTTGGAATGCACTTCCCAGGTCAATACGATTAGTCCCCAATCCCCACAATTTTAAGCGTGCCCTGAAAACACATTTATTCAGACTGGCCTATCGCCTCAACACATTAACCTAATCTATCCCTGTGTGGCACAGCCAAAAGTCTTACCATAACCAGGTTCCCCGCATCATGTTCCCACATGCTTTATGCATCTATTAGCCCTCTGTGTCTGTACTGTTACACACTTAACATTATGGATGGTACATACAATCAGGGCAACTGTTACCACCCACCTTTCGTGTCTACCTCTTTCCTCATAGACTGTAAGCTTGCGAGCAGGGCCCTCATTCCTATCGGTATCTGTTATAATCTATGTGATTATTGTTATGCTGTAATGTCTATTGTCTGTACAAATCCCCTCTGAAATGTAAAGTGCTGAGGAATATGTCGGCGCTATAGAAATAAAATTTATTATTATTATTATTACCTTGGCTCAATCTGCACAACCCTGTGGTAGATTGGCAAACTTGGAAAGTGGTAAAGTAGAGTACGTATTGTCAAGAACACTGCTTGGGCACCCGGCTTGCAAGGGTAGATGCCCAGTCTGTGCCCAAATACCTGTCTGACTTTGAGGATGTGCTTTTGGAGCAGGGGTGCCAAGAAGTTCCTCCCCATTGTCCTTATGATTGCGCTTTAATCTTGTACCTGATGCCAAGCTGCCAAATAGCAGGCAGTATAATATCTCTGGCCCAGAGAGGCAGGCCATGAAGGACTATAGCGTGGAAAGTTTGGCAAAGGGTCATATTTGACCATCCTCATCCCCCATTGCTGCGGGGGTTTTGTTTGGAAAGAAGAAAGATGTGGGGTTACTCCCCTGCCTTGATTTCAACAAATTCAATCAGATCACGGTCCAGGATCTGTAATGCTCGTGTCCAGATAGGAATCATGCGAGCGCGGATTGTAGCCCCAATGTGTCACAAACCAGACTACCCTGGAGGGGCGTGATTAAGCATCTATTTTGGTGTTCACTGAAGGTGCTAGTGGTGAGGTCAGGCTTGTGTGGCAGGTAGCTGTCAGGTACCACTTCAGGGTGGTGTCTGGATGCAGCAGCTGATATGGGGGACAAAACACTAATGACAGGTGCGGGCAAGTACAGACGGGCCACGACTGGTACTCTTGCGGGCACAGCTGGCACTCTGGCAGGCAAGCGGGCACAGCTGGCACACGGGCGAGCATGGCTGGCACTCTGGTGGGCAGGCATGGGTAGGATAAGAGAACAGGTAGGAACCAGTTCAGACTGGAGGGACCGTAACCGTAGGATGCGGGACGGGAGCAGAGCAGAGTCGCAGTTTGCGGAGCGAAGAGCAGAGCAGAACCGCAAGGTGTGGAGAGAAGAGCAGAGCCACAGGATGCGAAGCAAAGAGCAGAGCCACAGGGTGCAGAGCGAAGAGCAGAGCCGCAGGGTGCAGAGCGAAGAGCAGAGCAGAGCTGCAGGGTGCTGGGCGAAGAGCAGAGCCGCAGGGTACGGAGCGAAGAGCAGAGCCACAGAGTGTGGAGCGAAGAGCAAGAGCAGAGCCGCTCGGTGCGGAGCGAAGAGCAGAGCCACAAAGTCCAGAGCGAAGAGCAAAGCAGAACCACAGGGTGCAGAGCGAAGAGCAGAGCAGAAGGAGTAGACACAAGGCTACACACAGCTGAGTAGGGAAGGAAACAGATAAGGACACTAACAGGTACAAGAAACGGAATTAGCACAGACAAGGACAGACACGGAAACAAGTACAGGATAAAGGATCCAGGCTTGGGCATGCAGCCCCCAGGGAGGTGTAACACAAGACACACAGAGCACAGAAATGGGTCTGGGTATGCAGCCCCTAGAGAGATGAAAAACAGGACAAGACCTGGCAACTCAACAGCAAAGTAAAGACTGACAGAGTTTGTTGCTCAGGCATCTCCCTATGAGTGGAGGTGCCTTAAGTACCCGTTACTTCTTGGCAATAGGCTGGGACCAAATTATGGGTGTGCACTCTGTCTCTATAATATTCAGGAAGTATCGGCGCCTCCACCCTAAGCATACAGCCAGGAAGCTTGCAGCAAGCAAGGACATGAAGCCCATAGCATGGAGCAGGCAGAGGGCAGAACTCACAGCATGGCCCGCAGTGGTGAGTAAGATGGGAGATGGGAAGCTATGCAGTGATGCCGGCAAGGATTTTACAGGATCCGTATCCTCTCCCTCTCATTCCGGACCTCTTTAATCAGACTGTAGGAGCAAAATGGTTTTCTACACTAGATCTCAGAGGGGCGTATAATCTCATTCGTATTAAAGAGAGGGATGACTGGAAAATAGCTTTCAATACGTCTGAAGGACACTATGAGAACCTTTTGATGCTATTTCGGTTGTGCTAACCTGATTTAGTTGTGTATATACATAATTTCCATGATGTATAAATCCAGCTGCTGCAGGTCCAATGGATCATCAGACTAGGAAATTACAGATAAAGGGAATTTACGGATAATCTGCGCTGCTGGTATCACATCTGATAGATCCAAGTCCAGGCAGAAAGTGTTTGTGTTTTTTCTTTACTCAGTCAGCGCATTTTGAAGTACTATAAACTTCTTCATTAGGACAAAAAAGCCATCTTTGGGTAGGACTGCCTACCTTCCCTGCTAATCAGTGGGTACTGCTGCCTGCTGGCTGCTAATCACTGGTTAGTAACGATGCTTTGTCTTCTAATCACCTGTTATGTCAGCCTCCCTGACAGTTAATCACAGGGTAGGACTGCCTCCTTGGCTGCTAATCACTGGTAGGACTGCCTCCTTGGCTGATAATCACTAGGTATTATTTCTTGCTTGGCTGTTAATCACTTGGTGCTACTGCATTATTGGCTGCTAACTGCTGGGTAGGACTGCCTCCTTGGCTGCTAATCACTGGTTAGGACTGCCTCCTTGACTGCTAACCATTGGGTAAGACTGCCTCCTTGGCTGCTAATCACTAGGTAGGACTGGCTCCTTGACTGCTAATCACTGGGTACTACTGCCGCCTTGGCTGCTAATCACTGGGTAGGACTGCCTCCTTGGCTGCTCTTCACTGGGTAGGACTGCCTCCTTGGCTGCTCCTCACTGGGTAGGAATGCCTCCTTGGCTGCTCATCACTGGGTAGGACTGCCTCCTTGGCTGCTAATCACTAGGTAGGACTGTCTCCTTGACTGCTATTCACTGGGTACTACTGCATCCTTGGCTGCTAATCACTGGGTAGGACTGCCTCCTTGGCTGCTCCTCACTGGGTAGGACTGCCTCCTTGGGTGCTCATCACTGGGTAGGACTGCCTCCTTGACTGCTAATGACTAGGTAGGACTGTCTCCTTGACTGCTAATCACTGGGTACTACAGCCTCCTTGGCTGCTAATCACTGGGTAGGACTGCCTCCTTGGCTGCTCAACAATGGGTAGGACTGCCTCCTTGGCTGCTAATCACTGGGTAGGACTGCCTCCTTGGCTCTTAATTTCTGGGTAGGACTGCCTCCTTTGCTGGTAATCACTGGGTAGGACTGCCTCCTTGGCTGGTAATCACTGGGTTGGACTGCCTCCTTGGCTGATAATCACTGGCTATGACTGCCTCCTTGGCTGCTCATCACTGGATAGGACTGCCTCCTTGGCTGCTCATCACTGGGTATGACTGGTTCCTTGGCTGCTAATCTCTGGGTAGGACTGCCTCCTTGGCTGGTAATCACTGGGTAGGACTGCCTCCTTGGCTGGTAATCACTGGGTAGGACTGCCTCCTTGGGTGCTCATCACTGGGTAGGACTGCCTCCTTGACTGCTAATGACTAGGTAGGACTGTCTCCTTGACTGCTAATCACTGGGTACTACAGGCTCCTTGGCTGCTAATCACTGGGTAGGACTGCCTCCTTGGCTGCTCAACAATGGGTAGGACTGCCTCCTTGGCTGCTAATCACTGGGTAGGACTGCCTCCTTGGCTCTTAATTTCTGGGTAGGACTGCCTCCTTTGCTGGTAATCACTGGGTAGGACTGCCTCCTTGGCTGGTAAACACTGGGTAGGACTGCCTCCTTGGCTGGTAATCACTGGGTAGGACTGCCTCCTTGGCTGATAATCACTGGCTATGACTGCCTCCTTGGCTGCTCATCACTGGATAGGACTGCCTCCTTGGCTGCTCATCACTGGGTATGACTGGTTCCTTGGCTGCTAATCTCTGGGTAGGACTGCCTCCTTGGTTGGTAATCACTGGGTAGGACTGCCTCCTTGGCTGGTAATCACTGGGTAGGACTGCCTCCTTGGCTGGTAATCACTGGGTAGGACTGCCTCCTTGGCTGCTAATCACTGGGTAGGACTGCCTCCTTGGCTGCTCATCACTGGATAGGATTGCCTTCTTGGCTGCTCATCACTGGGTATGACTGCTTCCTTGGCTGCTAATCTCTGGGTAGGACTGCCTCCTTGGCTGGTTAGCACTGGGTAGGACTGCCTCCTTGGCTGCTAATCTCTGGGTAGGACTGCCTCCTTGGCTGCTAATCTCTGGGTAGGACTGCCTCCTTGGCTGGTAATCACTGGGCAGGACTGCCTCCTTGACTGCTAACCACTGGGTAGGACTGCCATCACATTTTATGAGTCCTTTCCAACAAGCCTATTGTAACTATCATTCTGCTTTGTTCCTCCTGTTTAATAGCATTCTTTCCAGAGACTGCACAACATTTCCAAGCTGACAAATTGGATGGTGGGGGACAGGGGGTCCTATCCAAGTTATAGATGTAACTATTAATGACATACTTTAATAGCATATTACTTTGAGATAAGAAAATGTATTTTAAAGTGTTCATATGATGGTGGTCCCTTTAAATAGCAAGCTATTTTAAATTAAATGTGTGCTTTAACTAGATGCAAAACTGCAGTGAAAATACAGTAAATCTGCAGTGTAGGTAATGAGTAAAATGAGTGTGCAGGGCATCTGATAGATGTGTGGATGCTGATATATTGTTACCCTGACACAGATAGAGGCTCTACATTACATTTGGTAGCAGCACTCTGCAGTCTACTGCAGCAACTTAGTGATCCCAGTGTGGTTCCCACTGTGCAGCATTGTAATGGGAATGTCCCTGGACCAGAGTGTTTTCCTGAGGATGCTCCTCTCCTAAGCTTCCCTACATTAGTGCTTTCAGGGGTGGGACTTCTGCAGTCAGTAGGAGGGCTTGAATGAATGCAGTGAGAAGCATCATCATCATCATAGTCTCCAAAATACAAGCATCCTGGTGGATGGACTTTCCCACTCAGCCCAGTCTCCAGGATGCACATATGAGAGAGCAGGGATTGCAGGACTGATAGGACATCTCTAGCATCTGCTCCAACATGGGTGATTACAGGAGAGCAGCTTGTCACATGGGCAGGAATTACATGTAAGAAGCCAAGAGCAGCACTGTACTTTCATTATTCCTGAACTAAGCAAGGTAACCCTTTCAGTGTATTCTGTGCTCTTTACCCCTTCACTCTATTCTGTGCTCTTTACCCCTTCAGTCTATTCTGTGCTCTTTACTCCTTCACTCTATTCTGTGCTCTTTACCCCTTCACTCTATTCTGTGCTCTTTACCCCTTCACCCTATTCTGTGCCTCTTTACCCCTTCACTCTATTCTGTGCTCTTTACCCCTTCACTCTATTCTGTGCTCTTTACCCCTTCACTCTATTCTGTGCTCTTTACCCCTTCACTCTATTCTGTGCTCTTTACCCCTTCACTCTATTCTGTGCTCTTTACCCCTTCACTCTATTCTGTGCTCTTTACCCCTTCACCCTATTCTGTGCTCTTTACCCCTTCACCCTATTCTGTGCTCTTTACCCCTTCACCCTAGTCTGTGCGCTTTACTCCTTCACCCTATTCTGTGTTCTTTACCCCTTCACTCTATTCTGAGCTCTTTACCCCTTCACTCTATTCTGTGCTCTTTACCCCTTCACTCTATTCTGTGCTCTTTACCCCTTCACTCTATACTGTGCTCTTTACCCCTTCACTCTATACTGTGCTCTTTACCCCTTCACTCTATTCTGTGCTCTTTACCCCTTCACTCTATTCTGAGCTCTTTACCCCTTCACTCTATTCTGTGCTCTTTACCCCTTCACTCTATACTGTGCTCTTTACCCCTTCACTCTATTCTGTGCTCTTTACCCCCTTCACTCTATTCTGTGCTCTTTACCCCTTCACTCTATTCTGTGCTCTTTACCCCTTCACTCTATTCTGTGCTCTTTACCCCTTCACCCTATTCTGTGCTCTTTACCCCTTCACCCTATTCTGTGCTCGTTACCCCTTCACCCTATTCTGTGCTCTTTACCCCTTCACCCTATTCCGTGCTCTTTACCCCTTCACCCTATTATGTGCTCTTTACCCCTTCACCCTATTCTGTGCTCTTTACCCCTTCACCCTATTCTGTGCTCTTTACCCCTTCACCCTATTCTGTGCTCTTTACCCCTTCACCCTATTCTGTGCTCTTTACCCCTTCACCCTATTCTGTGCTCTTTACTCCTTCACTCTATTCTGTGCTCTTTACCCCTTCACTCTATTCTGTGCTCTTTACCCCTTCACCCTATTCTGTGCTCTTTACCCCTTCACTCTATTCTGTGCTCTTTACCCCTTCACTCTATTCTGTGCTCTTTACCCCTTCACTCTATTCTGTGCTCTTTACCCCTTCACCCTAGTCTGTGCTCTTTACCCCTTCACTCTATTCTGTGCTCTTTACCCCTTCACTCTATTCTGTGCTCTTTACCCCTTCACCCTATTCTGTGCTCTTTACCCCTTCACCCTATTCTGTGCTCGTTACCCCTTCACCCTATTCTGTGCTCTTTACCCCTTCACCCTATTCCGTGCTCTTTACCCCTTCACCCTATTATGTGCTCTTTACCCCTTCACCCTATTCTGTGCTCTTTACCCCTTCACCCTATTCTGTGCTCTTTACCCCTTCACCCTATTCTGTGCTCTTTACCCCTTCACCCTATTCTGTGCTCTTTACCCCTTCACCCTATTCTGTGCTCTTTACTCCTTCACTCTATTCTGTGCTCTTTACCCCTTCACTCTATTCTGTGCTCTTTACCCCTTCACCCTATTCTGTGCTCTTTACCCCTTCACTCTATTCTGTGCTCTTTACCCCTTCACTCTATTCTGTGCTCTTTACCCCTTCACTCTATTCTGTGCTCTTTACCCCTTCACCCTAGTCTGTGCTCTTTACCCCTTCACTCTATTCTGTGCTCTTTACCCCTTCACTCTATTCTGTGCTCTTTACCCCTTCACCCTATTCTGTGCTTTTTACCCCTTCACTCTATTCTGTGCTCTTTACCCCTTCACCCTATTCTGTGCTCTTTACCCCTTCACTCTATTCTGTGCTCTTTACCCCTTCACTCTATTCTGTGCTCTTTACCCCTTCACCCTATTCTGTGCTCTTTACCCCTTCACTCTATTCTGTGCTCTTTACCCCTTCACTCTATTCTGTGCTCTTTACCCCTTCACTCTATTCTGTGCTCTTTACCCCTTCACCCTAGTCTGTGCTCTTTACCCCTTCACCCTAGTCTGTGCTCTTTACCCCTTCACTCTAGTCTGTGCTCTTTACCCCTTCACCCTATTCTGTGCTCTATACTCCTTCACTCTATTCTGTGCTCTTTACCCCTTCATTCTATTCTGTGCTCTTTACCCCTTCACCCTATTCTGTGCTCTTTACCCCTTCACCCTATTCTGTGCTCTTTACCCCTTCACTCTATTCTGTGCTCTTTACCCCTTCACCCTATTCTGTGCTCTTTACCCCTTCACTCTATTCTGTGCTCTTTACCCCTTCACTCTATTCTGTGCTCTTTACCCCTTCACCCTATTCTGTGCTCTTTACCCCTTCACTCTATTCTGTGCTCTTTACCCCTTCACTCTATTCTGTGCTCTTTACCCCTTCACTCTATTCTGTGCTCTTTACCCCTTCACCCTATTCTGTGCTCTTTACCCCTTCACTCTAGTCTGTGCTCTTTACCCCTTCACCCTATTCTGTGCTCTTTACCCCTTCACTCTATTCTGTGCTCTTTACCCCTTCACTCTTTTCTGTGCTCTTTACCCCTTCACCCTATTCTGTGCTCTTTACCCCTTCATTCTATTCTGTGCTCTTTACCCCTTCACTCTAGTCTGTGCTCTTTACCCCTTCACCCTATTCTGTGCTCTTTACCCCTTCACTCTATTCTGTGCTCTTTACCCCTTCACTCTATTCTGTGCTCTTTACCCCTTCACTCTTTTCTGTGCTCTTTACCCCTTCACCCTATTCTGTGCTCTTTACCCCTTCATTCTATTCTGTGCTCTTTACCCCTTCACCCTATTCTGTGCTCTTTACCCCTTCACCCTATTCTGTGCTCTTTACCCCTTCACTCTATTCTGTGCTCTTTACCCCTTCACCCTATTCTGTGCTTTTTACCCCTTCACTCTATTCTGTGCTCTTTACCCCTTCACTCTATTCTGTGCTCTTTACCCCTTCACCCTAGTCTGTGCTCGTTACCCCTTCACTCTATTCTGTGCTCGGTCTTGGTCAGTGGGAACTTGTAGTGTTGTTAGACTCATGGATCAGTGATTGTGTTACATAATGTGCACCACCTGGGGTATGGAGACGACAGCCTCGCTGCATGGAGTTCTGTGGATTTGGTGCAGTGTCATTCAGTTTATATAATGTTTACAAAAAATATGTATGTGATGTTTGTAATCAAGACTGAATGTGTCCGGGATCTGCAGGGTGAGATATAGCACCGTGTAATGTGGGGCATGGTGCTGTCAGAGCATATATATATATATATATATATACATTACTGAAAGATATGCACAACTACCATCTGCACATCACTGTGTGTATACCTGTGTGTGTGTACTCGCATGTGTATCTGTGTGTATGTGAGTACCTGGGTTTGTGCCTGTATGTGTATATGTATACCTGTGTATACTTGTGTGTATATCTGTGTGTATATATATGTACCTGGGTGTGCGTACTCGTGTGTGTATCTACAGTATCTGTGTATACCTGTGTGTTTCTCTGTATGTACCTGTGTGTGTGTGTGTACTCGCGTGTGTATCTGTGTATGTATCTGTGTGTATGTATGTATCTGTGTGTATGTGTGTACCTGTGTGTGTGTTGTGTCATTTTTACACTGCATCTGATCATCTTCTATGATTGCATCTTTAATGAACTAAAATGTGATCATATCACCTACAGAGGCAATAGGGTGATAATCTCGTTGATTTGATTAATTGTAGGGTTATCGGCCCTTTTTTACATAATAGTTCTCCCAAGCCACAGGCTTCTTCTGCAGGGTTGTCCAGTTGCACCCTTGTAGTTGTTGGGTGATTCTCACAGTTATTGTTTTCCCTTTGCAAAACAAAGCATTGCTCTGTGACTGTAGAAATCAGTGAGAGTCTATTGATTTTGATGGATGCCTGGAAGCCTCCAAGAGATGAGAACTGTCCTTGATGTAGGGTCCAGAGTGTGGGACTTTCCTCTAGCAGCCCAAGATGCCCTCTCTGTGCACTACATTATATATAAGTTTATATCAGGCTCAATCATCTATATCTATCTATATACATTATCTATCCCATATCTAGTATCTATCCATCTATTTATCTATCTATTTTGTTACCTACCTTCTATATATCTGTCTCTGTCCATCCTTCCATTATGATCCATCTATGCACTGTATCTATAGTGGCGGTGTTATAGAATCACATACACAGTGCGCTGCTGCAGTTTGAGGTCAGTAAATCCGTGGATCCTGCAAGAAGTTGGAGAAGCTGAGCTTGTTATTGTGAAAGCAATTTGCGGTGTTCATCCGGCTGGATTGTCCCAGGTTCCCTTCTGATAGCTGCACGCTGTAGGATACTTGTGTTCTTGTCTGCCACACTGATTCTATGGGAGCCCAGCCTGCTTTGTAAAATCACAGGCGCTAATCTGTGATGGATTTCCACTGCTGCACATACCAGGCATTTTAGCTGCTCAGGAGTCAGAAAGACCTTAAGAAAGCAGGTAGAGCTCCATTGTGAGAAGCAACAGCTACTAACATTACATACGTCACATTATGTTACATTACAGCATTCGGTATATAGGTCATACTCCTAGACAATGTCAGAATGGGGTGTCACCATTTAGCGACTCCAGGGCCCCACTTTTCAGTTACAGGCAAATGTGCCATTATCCTCAATCACAAATTTATATAATAACTGAGTAGATTGGTAAATGAATAAGATGCTGCCTCTGTACATAGTGATTCATGTATATTGTGCCAAGCACTGCTCATATAAGAGGGTGGTGGCCCACTACTGCACAGGGGTCCATCGGAGGATTCTCCTGTGGGCCAGTCCTAGCCTGCCCCTAGATCACAAGGAACCAATGGGGTGATCTGTAGCCAAACGTGCGCCTCGTAAGGGCACATTGTATGAAGATTGCCTTCAGGTTAGGTCGGCACGGTGGCTCAGTGGTTAACACTGTTGCTTTGCAGCGCTGGAGTTTTGGGTCCTGAGATCCTATCTGCAAGTAGTTTGTATGCATTCCCTATGTTTGCATAGGTTTCCTCCACACACCAAAGACATACTGATGTCCCAATGGGGATAGCGATGATATCTATAAAGCGCTGTGGAAATAATGGCGATATATAAGCAAAGCATAAAAATAATAATGTAGAAAACTCTACCAGGACTATGGATCACTCAAATCCCAAAGATGAGATTGCTTCGTATGCAATGATATCTATCGGCAGCATGTAAGTTGTAGAAGGAGCAGGTGTCACCACTGGACATATTAGCAAGCAACATAGACTTGATTGGATCTGTTCTTGTTGGAATAATGCTTATTATTGTGTATATTGCAACAACTACCATTTACTACTATTTAATGTGTATGAGTTTCTGTCTCCAGCAGTAGTGTTATATTGCCAATTATACATTGTTAAAAAGAAACCAAAAAAGAAAAATCAGGAAATTCTTGTGCACTGTGTATGCTTAGCTGAAGCACACCTTACTTTTAATTTGCAAGCCGACAGGCAAGATGCTAAGATCCTAAGCTGTAAGAAATTCCAGTTGTAAGCTGTGTTATCTTTGTTCCTGAATAAAAAATATATTCACTGCTAAACAGCTGGACAGTACAGAGATTAATCCACATCCAGCAGGTTATGGGCCAGAGACCTAGGGAACCAGAAACTCAAAGACCCAAAAAACAGCCCAGAGAGGAGAGAACAGTAGTGTACTAAGAAGAAGCAAAGATGAATGTCAGCAGCAACTCTCTGAAGTTCACAGTGCTAAATCTGACAAACCAGAACTGCCAATTTTGGAAATTCAAGGTAAAGAAAAGGCTGATAAGGTATGTAGAAATCTACACACGAGTCTATACCTGACTCACTACTAGAAAATTGGGTAGAGAAGGATCAAAAAACACAAAGCATTATCTCCCTCAGTATAGATGATGATCAGATTGTGCATGTATATAAATGTGAACCTGCAAAAGAAATGGGGGAACAGCTGCAGAAAGTGCATGAAATGATACATCTCAGCCATAAGCTCGATTTAATGAGAAAGCTGTATCAGTCTAATTTAAGTAAGGGCCAAGATATGCAGGTGTTGGGCTGTGAACACAACCCCCATCCGTGGACGTCGGGCCCTCAGACCATCATCATGGAGTTTGTTTCTAACCATTCGTGCAGACACATACACATTTTTGGCCTGCTGGAGGTCATTTTGCAGGGCTCTGGCAGTGCTCCTCCTATTCCTCCTTGCACAAAGGCGGAGGTAGCAGTCCTGCTGCTGGGTTGCTGCCCTCCTACGGCCCCCTCTATGTCTCCTGGTGTACTGGTCTGTCTCCTGGAAGCGCCTCCAGCCTCTGGACACTATGCTGACAGACACAGCAAACCTTCTTGCCACAGCTCACATTGATGTGTCATCCTGGATGAGCTGCACTACCTGAGCCACTTGTGTGGGTTGTAGAGTCCGTCTCATGCTACCACGAGTGTGAAAGCACAACCAACATTCAAAATTGACCAAAACATCAGCCAGAAAGCATTGGTACTGAGATGTGGTCTGTGGTCCCCACCTGCAGAACCACTCCTTTATTTAGTGTGCCTTGATAATTGCCAATAATTTCCATCTGTTGTCTATTCCTTTTGCACAACAGCATGTGAAATTGATTGTCAATCAGTGTTGCTTCCCAAGTGGACAGTTTGATTTCACAGAAGTTTGATTTACTTGGAGTTATATTCTGTTGTTTAAGTGTTCCCTTTATTTTTTTGAGCAGTGTATATATTTAAAAGCAAAAAAAGCACACATATTTGGTATCGCCGCGTCTGGAACGAGCCAACCTATAAAACGGTCATGCTTGTTCATTCTTTCGGTGCACATTGTAAAAAAAAAAAAACTGAGCAAAAACCTTTGCTTTTTCATCATGTCGCGATGAAAACGTCATCTTGTTCCGCAAAAAAGAAGCAGCCATACAGCTCCAACAGCAAAAAATAAAAAAGTTATAGCTCTCAGAATAAAGCAATGCAAAAACAATTATTTTTTCTACAAAATAGTTTTTTGTGAAAAAGCAGCAAAGCGTAAAAAAAAATATATAAATGTGGTATCACTGTAATCATGCTGACCCGAACAATAAAGCTACCTTATTAATTTTACTACACATGGAACATTATTTAAAAAAAAATAAATCCTGAATTCCTGGTGTTTGATCATTCTGTCTCCCAAAAATCGGAATAGAAAGCGATCAAAAATGTTTATGTGCCCAAAAATGGTACTAACAAAAACGTCAGCTCAACCCGCAAAAAACAAGCATTCACATGACTGTCAGCTGAAATATGGAAAAATTATAGCTCTCAAAATATAGTTATGCAAAAACTTGTTTTTGCAATAAAAAGCATCTTTTAGTGTGTGACAGCTGCCAAACATAACAACCCGATATAAATCTGGTATTGTTGTAATCATACTGACCTGAAGAATAAAGTCACCTAATCACTTACACTGTACGGGGAACGGCGTAAAAAATAAATAAAACCAATTCTACACCTGGTGCTGATTTTTTTCATCCTGCCTCCCAAAGATCGCAGTAAGGCTCGGTGCACATTTATCCTGCACTGTACGCTGAGCGCTTACACGGGGTTTCCGTGGAAATCTCTGAAATAGGTGATTCAGACGGAACCCCCAGTGGAGGATTCCCTATAATGAGGCAGATGGTGACACTGTTGATGCCATAAGACCTGTGATCTGGCGGTGTCCCTCTTTTTAGTCATACATAAAAGCGCAGTCATCCAGCTTTGTGCACCTCTGAAAAGAAGGACACCGCTGGACAGAGGCCAGACAGAGTCCAGAGTAACACTGCTGCCTCATTACAGTGAATGGATCAGGGGTTTCATCTGTCACATCACTCAGAGATTTACATAGAAACCCCAAAGTAAATGGTCAGTGTAGAGCCCCGGATAAATGTGATCCCAAACGTTATGTAAAATGTTCTCAATAAAAGCTTCAACTCATTCCACATAAAAAGCAAGTCTTCACTCAGGTCCGTCATCAGTTAATGGAAATATAGGGGACATCCACGTTACTAGTAACACAAAGGTTCTGGAAAAGCGAAATGGCTTCTCACCCGTCAAAAGAAATTCTGAGCTCCCAAATTCAAATGCCATCCTCCCTTCTGAGCCCCACAGTGTGCCTAAACCACATATATCATCCACATGTTTGGCATTTCTGTACTGATGAGAGCCCGCCTAATTTATAGGTGCATGTCTCCAGAAGCATGAGCTGGGCATGACATAGTGGTGACTGCAATGTACTGATCACTACAACGGCAGTTTGTATTTTTCACTCGTCAACATCCACTGCTGCTTGTTTCTGGAAAACACTCATCGAGTCAAAATCATCACTACACTTGTAGATAAATTCCTAAAGGGGTATAATTTCCAAACTGGGGTCACTTGAGGGGGGATTCTGCTTTTCTGGCATTTAGGGGCTCTATATAGTCTGAAAACTAATTTGTTCTCCAAGAGTCAAATAGCGCTCAGTCCCTCCAGAGTCTTGTTGTTTGGCTAAGCAGTACTTACAGCCACATATGGAGTATTGACAAGTTCAGAAGAAATTGTCTAACATATTTTGGCACCATTTCTACCCATTTCCCAGTGTGAAAATGTAAAACCTGGGGATAAAACAATTTTTTTGTGGCAAAAATGTAATTTTTTTTTTTCGCTGCCCAATGGTATCAAATTCTGTGACACACTTGTGGTGTCAATATGATCACTGCACCCCTAGATGAACTTACTGAGAGGTGTAGTTTGTAAAATGGGGTCACTTTCTGGGGTTTCTGCGGTTCTGGCACATCAGGGGGCTCTGCAATGTGACATTGTCCCCTCAAACCAATGCAGCAAAACCTGCACTGTAATATGGCGCTCCTTCCATTTTATGCCCCTGCTGTGCTCCCAGACAATAGTTTTCCACCACATACTGGGTATTGGCATACTCAGGAGAAATTGCACAACAAACTTTGGGGTCTATTTTTCTTGCTACCCTTGTGAAAATAAAAAATGGGGCTAAAATAACATAACATTCTTGTGGTAAAAATGTTTTTTATATTTTGACGGTTCAATATTATAAAATTCTGTGAAGCCCCTGGAGGTTCAAGGTGCTCACCAGACATCTAGATAAATTCCTTGAGGGGTCTAGTTTCCAAAATGGGATCACTTGTTGGGGGTTTCCACTGTTTAGGCATGTCAGATGCTCTCCAAACGCAACATAGCGTCTGCTATCAGTTCCAGCCTATTTTGCATTCCAAAAGTCAAATGGGGCTCCTTCCCGTTCGAGCCCTGCCATGCGCCCAAACAGTAGTATTCCCCCATATATGGGGTATCGGCATACTCAGTACTCAGCAGAAATTACACAAGAAATTTTATGGAGCAATTTCACCTTTTACCCTTATGGAAAATGCAAAATTTGGAACTAAAAAGATTTATTTGGGAAAAATGTTATTTTTTTTTATTTCCACGGCTCTACATTATAAACTTCTGTGAAGCACCTGTGGGTTCAAAGTGCTCAATCCACATCTAGATAAGTTCCCTAAGGGGTCTAGCTTCCAAAATGGGGTCACTTGTTGGGGGTTTCCACTGTTTAGGCACATCAGGGCTCTCCAAGCGCAAATTATTCCAGCATATTTTACATTTAAAAAGTCAAATGGCGCTCCTTCCCTTCCGAGCCCTGCCGTGTGCTCAAACAGTAGATTTCCCCCACATATGGAGTATCGGCATGTTCAGGAGTAAGTGCAAAACAAAATGTATAGTCCATTTTCTCCTGTTACCCTTGCGAAAGTAAAAAAAATTAGGTCTAAAGGAAAATTTTTGTGAAAGAAAAGTAAATGCTTATTTTTTCCTTCCACATTCCATTCATTCTTGTGAAACACCTGAAGGATTAATAAACTTATTGAATGTGGTTTTGAGTACCTTGAGGGGTGCAGTATTTAGAATGGTGTCACTTTTGGGTATTTTCTGTTATATTGTCCCCCCCAAACTCACTTCAAATGTGAGGTGGTCCCTAAAAAATGGTTTTGTAAATTTTGTAGGAAAAATGAGAAATCGATGGTCAATTTTTAATCATTATAACTTCCTAACAAAAAAAAAATAATGTTTCAAAAATTGTGCTGATGTAAAGTAGACATGTGGGAAATGTTATGTATTAACTATGTTGTGTGATATGACTCTCTGATTTAAGGGCATAAAAATTAAACGTTTGAATATTGCAAAATTTTTGACAAAAATTTCCTTTTTTTCACAAATAAATGCGTCATATCAAATAAATTTTATCACTATCGTAAATTACAATATATCACAAGAAAACAATCTCAGAATCACTGGGATCTGTTGAAACGTTCTAAAGTTGTGACCTCATAAAGTGACACTGGTCAGAATTGAAAAAATTGTCCTTGTCACGAAGGCAAAAACAGGCTCTGGCGCGAAATTAAGGAGGTACTCCATTAATAGAGCAAGTGAGAAGGGGTTGTCTGAGTAGTGGACAGCCCCTTTAAACACTTGCTGTCTGATCCACACTAGTTTACTATTGATTGCTAGTGGTCTTAGTAAAGGGACCATCCGTGAGCCAGGGGCTGTCCAGGTTGTAGAAATGTTTTGTTTTTTTTTGCAAAGGCAGGGAATGCTTTTATGGAGGAAATACAAATAGCACTCACCCACTTAATGCCCTGCCGCTCCAGCATTGCTGCTTCAGTGGTCCCCACCTATCTCTGTTTGTCTCCTTACAACTAATCAAATGCCGTCTACCCATTTAACTAAAAATCAGTCACGTTTCTATATAATATCTGTTATCCAAGGTTCTGTATTATAAGCCAGTTGCTGAAGGACTAAGAGCTTGTCTTGCATGGGTAGGTTGCCAACAGTGTTTGGGCACTTACCCAAATTCTATATTTCAATTAATATGGCACAGCCAGGGATAACATGCAGTAAAATTAATTGTGCTCCATTTCCTCTGAGGCCTTATTGTAGACATAGGAGTAACTGACATGACCCACACAATTAGCGGTGCTGGGCTCGTTTCATTTCCAGTTGGGTAATAGTTTACATGTGTGTTATTCTGTCAGTGTGATGGTTCACTTCTGCATTATGAATCACTTGAAGGATGGCTAAATTATAAATTGTGCATTGGTTCCAATATTTTAATTTGCTTAATTGGTCATTAGTTAAGAATTCTCTTTCTAATCAACACAACGCTTATTAAATGGTATCGCAGAAGCTAATTGTCCTATAAAGGACGGCAATATTGTGTTGTATCCTGAGTTGCAGAGGGATTTCTCTAGTTCCTGTGCTTGGAAGCTTCACCTCACCTTTTATTACATTACCTCCAGAGCATGAATACAGGAAGACACAACTTTATGCTTCTCATTTATTCTCCTTCTCCGGCAAAATGTATATTTGATTTAATTAGGTCACTGCTAAGATACAGAAGGAATCATTTGAGATGCTGAGCTGCGTCTTACAGTAAATTCTGGTCACTTCATACCCTCAAGGCATTTATCAAAGAACTGTGAAATGTTATAGCTGTAGATGTTCAGCTGCAAGTCGGCGGTGGTGCCTATTAGCGACCCCTCTGGGGACACAACATGGGCATTCTTTGTGCAGCGTTCATATTTTAAAGATCTCTTTTAGGCTATGTGTACACGTTGAGAATTTGCAGCAGATTTTTCTGCAGCAAAAACCAGAGTGCTGGCAGAAAATTTGCTGAGTAAAATGTGTGTTTTTGACGCCTTTGTGTGTCTTTGCATGCCTTTTTCATTTGCATTTTTAATTTATTTGAATTGGTGGAAGACATTTTGGTGGTTCAAATCTGCAAGGAAATAATAAGCAGCATGTGCATGAGATTTCAGAAATCTTATTCACTTTGCAGGTACTGTAAAACACTGCGTTGTTTTACTCTGCAAAAATGCAGCATGTGAACAAGCCTCTAATTCCAAGGCCATTACTAGCTTTGAAAGATCAGGGTGTAAGGGCCCCGTTACATTTAGCGATGTACCAGCTATCCCGACAACGATACGACCCGGTCAGGATCGCTGGTGCATCGCTAAATCGTCACTAGTGAGCTGCCACACAGGCAGATCTCACAGCGATGCAGCAGCGGTCGGCTGTCGTTACTTACCTGTCAGATGCGGCGATGATGAAGTCCTCCGCCCACGTCCACGTGTCACTCGTCGGCGCCAGCAGGAAGCCGTCGACGAGAAACGGCCCAGGACGTTCTCGCGCGATCAGCGATAAACAGCGGGGGAGCCGGTCGGAGGTAAGTGTCACATGTAGCAATATCACTAGCAATATCGCTGCTGCGTCACAAAATCGGTGACGCTTTAGCGACATTGCTAACGATATCGCTATGTGTGAAGCCCCCTTTAGTCTTTACCAGTGTGTGTTCCTTATGATGCAGAAAAGTCACAGGCGAGAAAATCGACTCCCACACCAGTTTACTTAGTTATGTGAATGACTCAACCAGAAAGTAGGAAACATTCAAAACATTATACAAACTTGAGACCCTTGTGCTGTACAGCATTACGCCCAAACAATTTGTACCTACTATATTTTCTATAAATCTTCCTACTGGCGTGCCTGACTAAACCGGCTGCCTGTTACCTGTAACACCATAGTAACTGGAACAATTATATGAGTGTAAAGTACAGGTTCGCCTGCGGTACAGAGGAATAGTCTCAACTCTACCAAGAATACACTATCGATTAACCAATTGCGACGGATATTTAGCCGGAAACTAAGTCTAATGAAGTTGAGTAATTATCTTGTGCTTATAATGGTCCTCAGAAACTCTCTCCTGAAACAAAAAAAAGTCCAAGTTTAGTCTGAACTCCATGGCGCTCCGTGTTGGTGTGGGGAGGTTGAGCTGACAGACAGGTCTGTCTGTAGTGAGAGGCAGAGAGATAGCGCAGTGTGGGCTGAGATAAAGAGAAAAGGGTGTTATGTGGTAGTTTGACCATTGGAGGGCAGTGGGGAGTATAGGAGGGTGACTGTGTAACTGCCATGGGTCAAGGTAACTGCCATTGGTCAGAGGTTACTGTCACGTGATAGTGGGCGGAGCTACTGGGACTGGGAGTATAAGAGGTCAGGGAAGGTTCTGGAAGTTCCAGTCAGCCAGGGGAGCTCACAAGAGAGGAGGGTCTGCTGTGAGGAGAGGCAGCAGAGAACCCTCAGAGAGAGAGACTGACAGTGGAGACGGTCATGGGGGGTGACCCAAAAGGACAGTGGCTGCGGACAGAGACAGACTGTGAGTCTCAGGTGGACGTCGTACTCTAAAGGGCGCAACGCTGTGGTGAAAGTGCCTAGGGCAGCCACAGCAGGAAAGAGCCATAGAGGACACCACGAACGGTAATACAAGGAAGAGAAAGTACCCGGGTCTGTGTAAAAAGTGAAGTGTGGACTAATTCTATGACGAAGTACGGTGGTCATCCAGAAAACGGCCAATAAAATCTGAACTGTTGGACACAACCCTTGTATCTGTCTCGTGTCTGCCGACGCCAAGAGGTGGGTCACCCCCCAGTTCTGTGGGATCAGAATCACAGCACACCTTCCCCGCTTATCCGCACTATCATCAGAATCTCCTCAGCACCACCTTAATCGCCACCCTCAGCCGTCAGCCCCCCACCCCTACATTGGCACCTAGGCGAGAATTAGAATTCTTAATTACGTAACAAATAGGAAATGTAGCAGGAATCCGGATGCTGATCTTGGCAATACATGTGGCCTTAAACAGCCAATTTGCCTATCTAACTATCTACATGCCTTATCTCAGTCTCGAGTCTTTTGGTGTGAAAATGTGGTGAGGTGTGTGCACGGTTACCCACTGCGATGGCGCAGTGGGACTTACTATTCTTACTGACCAGGATCTGCTCTGGACAAACAATCAGTGAATGCAGAGGGGTGTGGGAACCCTCCAGCACGTGAATGGTACCGTTGATAACTATGACTTGACCTCTCAGCGATGTCCAACACCTCACACGAGATCGTGGCCTTTTCTGTCTTTCAACAGAGTTCCTAGCAGAAATCTCCCATACGGACACAATCAGCTCCACTCTACGGCTGCTCTGGTCCTGGAGGAATGCTTCCACGAGCGGATGTTGCTGGATCTCTCTCTGGCACATTATCTGTCTGTCCTTAGTAACTGCAGACTGCATACAAGATGCCTGCACTTCCCATTCCTGTGGTCCACATTTGCCCCAGGTTATAGCTCCACCCCTGTGAAGCTAGTAAAAAATGATCGAAAGGCTGAACGTATGAGCAACAAGTTGTTTTCAATAGAAATGAGTAGGAACAGTCTTTAATCCTTTTTTTAAGGCGATTTTTAAGGCATTATTTTTAGCAGACAAGCTCCACAAACACCTGGAAAAAATCCATGCGAACACACCCCAACCCAGCTTTTTTACTCAACATCATCTACATTTAGATGTGGATGCTAAAATGAGACCCTTCCCACAACATACATGTACATGGTGATGAGGAAGTGTAGATAGCTGTCCTCAGAAAGCCTTAGGACTGAGAACAAACAGTTCAAGAATTTATTTCTATAAAAGAATATCGCAATTCACATGAACTTTGCCACGAGTCCAGCTATTGACTAGTCAAACAAACATTTATCTTGGTAACTTGACATCAAGCTGGCTAGTCTTGTCCAAGAACCAAGAATCACCATAAAGACATTTGGGAGCTTTGCTTTTAGTCATAGATGATTTGATCTGAATTTCTCAGGTTACCATAACTTTCTTTCATCATGTTTCAGGGATTAGCCTAAGGCCCATTTGTTCCAATGAAACAAACTTATGGGGGTTGCCAACTACTAGGACAAAACTTTCGTACTCTGAAACACTTATAGTCCCCTCCGGTTCTGGCGCCGTTCCAGGGTTGTCGTCACTCACCTTCCCGGGGCTCATGTGAGGTTATGTCACATGAGCCTTGTGTCCAATCAGTGCTGGTGTCACCGACCTTCGTATATATAAATGATCAAGAAGATGTGAGCGGCCACAAATAATGGAAGTAAACCAACTTTGCAAACAATTTTAATTAAAAATATTGTTCTATTTTGGGTATAGCTTGACTATGCAGACCTTTGTGTCTCCATGGTAATAGACTTCCAATAAATTCTCTACATAATCTGTTCTGATCATTATTAGTCCATTTTCTTCATTTATTTGTAGTATAAGGATAGGGCGGATGGAGTAGAAAGACGTATGACCACACAGAGTTTGTAGTCTGTCACCATGGAGACATAGAGGTCTCCAATAGTGGGTTATTTCCAATTAGGAAAATTTGCTGAGACGTTTCCTTTCCTATTTCATATTCATTGGTGCCATACAAATGGTTACAAAAGTGCACATAGGGCGCAAGTCATCAAAGCTTTCACAATAGAATTTTGGCGTAAAAGCTTTGAACTCTTAGTTATTCTATAATTTTGCAACTTTTGGTGTTTTCACATCAATTTCTGCCAGTTCCAATAAAATGGGCGGTACTGAGGCACCGTGGAGGCGGGACTCCACAACTGGTTTATTTTAATTCATAACGAGCTATGGCATTCCCTGACTGGAGTGAGATTTCTGGTGTGGCGCACAGAGGCGCACTCGCCACACGCTCCATATTCATGAAGAGACGTGCACCTATTCATGAATCAGGAACATCTGACTCCAGTACACCCCCTCATCAAGACCGGTGTGAGCGAGTCTGGGTCATTGTCTTTTCTTTGTGATTGAAGAAAGGCCAGTCTTGGCATTCATGTAATAAATTACCCAGTGAATACATCTATGTTTGGCAAATTCTAAGGCAAGCCGCCACTGTGCCATAACTTCTTACCACCACATGAGCTTGTGCCACCTTTGCCTCCAGATGCCGCAGCATTGAGACGTCACGGCTCACTCTGGAGACACAGAGACAACCATTAAGAAACAAACTTCATATGAAGCATTTTCAGAAGATAAGGGCTTTACAGCGCGCAACTATTCTCCTGCATTCATTAATCAGTTATTATGTGCATTGACTTCACTGCACAATCTCCTTAATTTACATGGGTTAGTGGTTCAATAAGAACCCCAAATTAATGTCATCTTGACCTATCCAGAGTTGACTTCCGAAGAAGTGGTATTGATGCATGCAGCGGTAGTGTCTTGTCAGCTAATCTCTTCAGACGTGGTATGGATCAGTTCATTTCTCAAAATGTCATTTTGAAATACCCAAGAGGATTCTGGGGGGAGCTGGGAGGGAAAATCTGGGATGTCCCTTATTAGACATGCTGTGCGCGGAGCTTAATGCAATTTATGTGTTTGTTTTAGGTCTCCATGTTGGCTTAGATGTAATTGATAATGATGTAAAAGGCTTCTTCAACCGCTTAGCATAGTAATGCAAATGCACAGCAGTGTAGCAGTATCCTCTGGGAGGAATTTATAAAGTGCTATGAAAATGTGGTCTAAAAAAGCATATACAATAGCTACTTTTTAGGTTTATGTAACTCTTGTAAAGTTGGCAGATACACTCTAATTTAAACAAATTGGCATTATTAATAGGGAAAATTCATAGATTTGCGTAGATTTCAATTTTTGGTTTCTTAAGAGGCATGCACCTCTTAGGCTATGTTCACACGTTGCGTTTTTTTTCAGCAGTAAACAGCAAAGCCACAAAAAGAAGACTAACAATACTACAAAAATTCAAAAGCAGCAGAAAAAAGGTTTACCTGCCCAGGTCTCCATACAAATGCACTATCAGGGTGCAGTGGACCCATGTAGTTAAGATGGCGGCAACACAGGTGTAAAAATACCGATGAGACAACCGCTCACGGTCTACCAATCTATGGAGGGGGCAGGTAATCATTGTTGCTTTTTTTCAGCTGTTTTTTTCAGCAGACAAATCTGCTCTCTTGGCAGTAAAACATTGCGTTCCAAATGTCGTTTTTCAGCATTTTTGCATCTTTTTTAGTTGCATATTACTTGTGGGATTTGTCTACAGTACATGGGTAATACATTTAGTTTCATTCACCAAAAATACTACAAAAACGTTTATTTGCATTTTTGCTAATTTTTGTTATTACTTTATACTGGTGAAAATACATTCCAAAAAAAACACTGCAAAAACTCTGTAATAATTGATATTTCATAGTTAAAAAATGCTTCAGTTTTCCTATTCAGTCAGGGAAAAAACAAACTTGTGCATGAGATTTCTGAAATCTCAAAGCTTTTGCTGGTGCTGTAAAAAGCAGGTTTTAAGTTGCCTTATAAAAAATTGCAACACAAATGAAACAAAAATGTTAAGTGTGAACACAGCCTTAATAAACAAGTTTGGTGCTTCTTCCTGCAGCGATATGTTGTCTAACTCCTTACCTACAGAAGATTTACATACATGTACAACCTACGGGGTACATTTATGGAGCGAGCTCAAGAACTGAGCCTGCTTCATGTATGGCACGTGCCGGCTGTGTTTTCAGGTTGGCTCCTGCCTCTAAAATCAACAACCAAGGCTAGGTTTGATTGCTGTTGTTCAACAATAAAGATGCTGCTGTCAATTTCTGACAATGACATTACCCCCTGCAATGCAATCATGAGGTGCTGGGGGTCTACTGAAGCTATTTCCATTGACGTTCTTGATTTTTAGGATATACTGCGGTAATCAGCTATTACAGTGCATAGTATAACCAGTCCCCTGGGGGGACTTAAAAATGAATGCAACTTAAAACAAATGTATTTAAAAATATTAAAAGAAATAAAACATTAAAGTTTGAATATCCCTCCCCTTTTCCCAATCCAAAAATAAAGGTTTTTTGTAAAACATACTTAGTATTGCTCCATCCATAAAAGTCCAATCCATGAAAATATAAATTTCCAGTAATCGGCATGAATCAGCCAACATATGCAAGCTCGCAACTCGTGTCAAGGGTCCTCATGCTTGCGAGCTTGCATATGTTGGCCAAGATATCGACTAATAACTCACATATTTTATATGTATATTTTTGCACTTTAAATTTCAGGGTGCAGCTAGGCCCATTTTGTCTTGTAAACTGTGGTGCCTGTTCACATGGGATGCATTTGGATAGCGCTGGGCAGCCCACCTGATCTAATAATATGGGCGACATTAATAGGCTGTTAACCTGCATGCTGTGCATTACCATTGTGTGAACAGCGCTGCATACAAGTCTCTATTGTGCAATAACATACTAATCAGCCACCCCCTCCATTGATTTGTAGACCATGAGTGGTTGTTCCATTAGTATTTTTGCATCTGTGTTACTACCATCTTAACTTCATGGGCCTGCTGCATCCTGAGAGTGCATTTGTCTGGAGGCCTGGGGAGGTAAACATCACTGCCTTTTTTCTGCTGTTTTTCAAATTTTTGGAGGATTTATAGTCCTATTTTAGTTGCATTGTTGTTTCATGTATGATTCGGCCATTATTATGATAAGTGGAGGCTATGATATAAAGCTGCATGATCCGGTCATCAGCCAGGATCTGTCTCAGTACAGTTACCAAGTGCTATTGGGGATATGGAGGATGTGGAGACAGATAAAAAGAGGGACCAGATTCTAAGAAAAAATTGGAAGGGAATAGGGGAGAGTTAGATTATTGAAGTGAGGCCTGTCTAAAGAGAAGTGTCTTTAAAGCATGCTTAAAAATGTGGGGGCTAGGTATTAGTTAGATTGGGGTAGCGCATTCCAGAGAACTGGTGCAGCAGGAGAGAAGTCTAAAAAATGGAGGTGTAAAGTTCAGATTATGGAGGGCGTTAGTCTTAGATCAGTTACAGAATGGAGAGCACAGGTTGGGTGATAGAGATGAGGGAGGAGATGTAGGGTGGTGCAAAATTGTGGGGAGCTTTGGGACTGAGAGTGATGAGCTTATATTGTACTCTGTAGTGGATAGGTAACCAATGCAATGAATGGCCCAATGTGGAGGCACTGTTGAAGTGGATGGACAGTTCTTTTTAAAATATTCTGAGCTGTTTAATTAAATACTTGTATTCTCCATAAAAATATCTACTTTTTTTCAGATCTGTTTGCTGTGTTTTTCTCTTATTCCTCATGGAAATGTGTGAATACATTGACAATTGGTTGCTACCATTTGAGGGAGAGGGTGTCTTTACGTTGTCTCACATGGTCAAATCAATGTTGCCATTGTCAGACTACTTTTTTGTCAAGTGGAATGGCATTGTTCAATTATTGATTTAGTAATACATTTTGAAGCGGAATGGGAGAGCAACAAAATATTGCAAAGTTATAAACTAAGATGTTGTAGAATTATTATGTCATCAAGAATGCAAAGATTTAATAAAATTGACATGTTGGGATAGATGACGGGACCTCTCTAATGCCTCTTTTTTTTCCAGACGTTAGTTGTTGGTTTCTGAAGGACCCGACCAATGGGTAAGTAATGACATATCTTAGTGATGCACATAGACGTAAAGATCCTTTAAATGGGCTTCTTATGTATCCACATAGATGGTCTGTCCATAGAGTAGGCTGTTAATATGTTTTCCCATGTGTTAATTAGAAATACTTTAAAACTGTCTGTTCTGCCTTCATACACGTTGACACGGTGTGCAATCTAGCATACAGCATAAACCACTTTCTGTCTTCCAAAATAAGCAGACTGTTCTCTGTAGTCTAAATTGTTTATTGGTGAAGAGTATAGAACATGTGGTAAAACTATAAAGAATACAAACAACATGGGTAAGTATTGAGCAGATGATCATACAGCTAACACAATTACAGGAAGTATACAGTGTGATGCAAACGTTACATGGAATACACAGGTGTCTAATTACATCTACTGAGCACTGGCTGCTATACAGTTAATAACATCTCTGTAACACTGCATTGCAAGAAAAGATATTAATCTTACCAGATATGCTTTACCAGGATAGCGACTCAAGTAGGGGAGTTACAGGAGGACAAATAAACAACGTGTGTCCTAAGAAATACACAGAAAAAAATGGCATCTTCCTCATCCCAGAATACATTGCTTCAATCCCACAATGCAACACTCTGACTGCTATTAAAGGCACAGGCTATAAAAGCTATTTAAGACACAGCTATAAATTCAGCCACCACTAGATGGTGCTATAACTAAACCAGCACATAACATAAACATATTTGCCCTATATTCAGAGGGCAGAACACTGTCTGTATCCCTTATAAATAAGATGCATTTTTTCTGTAGTCCTTGTATCTGGGAACCCTTTACTTACTTTCGAGTGTTTGTCTTACCATGTCATTCTCCGCAAGGAGAAACGATACTTCTTTTATGATGACGGCACAGAACAAGAACCATGCTGAAGGCGTTCAAAGAAGACTCCTGGCTGGGATTTCGATTGCATAAATCTGGACTAGTGTATCGGGCATAAAGCTTCACATCTATTCCTTTAGAGACTACAAAGTTTTGTGAGTTTTTGCTGCTTCAGCTGCTGGATAATAAGATTTTCATGTATGGCTCTAAAAAAAAGTGTCACTTTTACAACTCTGCGATAAATGTCTTTTATTGGAATTGAAATAAGGGGCAAATGTACACTGACTGCATTTATTTCACACTTTTCAAATCAAACACCATTGCCACCAGAGTGAGAAATGCTATATGATAGGTAGCTAAAAGCATTAAGGGAATCCAATTAGCCACCGCAGTAATAGTAGCTCAAGTGTAAAAGTCTGTATACCAACGCCAAGCTTTCTGCCGGACTTAAAATCTGATGAGGTAGATTTGAAGGAACAAGGTAAAACCTGCAAAAAGCCTCCAAAAAATAAGACAAGACAACCCCTTGTAAATACAAAGTGGTCTGTCTTCAGCTCCTCCCGGCGCAGCTCCAGGCCCACTCCGCCATCTAATTGATGAAGACAGTGGCAGTGGCAATATTAGGGGCAGGGAAATTACATTAATGGTTCCACTCCAGCTTAATAATGGAAAAAACCCTGCTGGAGTACCACTTTAATTGGAATATCTCTGTACAGTTGTCGGTGGCATGTCACTGAGTCTCCTTCCTATCGCTAGAATGATGTGGCAGCTGTGCAGTATACTTGCCAAATTTTACAGTGCAATTTTTTGGGGGTTTTGCTAATATCCAGCCTTCTAAGGTTTGGTTTGAGAGGTTGTCTCAGGAAAATACGCACCATAATTGGCAACACTCAATCTCTACATGACTGCATCAATCCTATATTATTCCCTGGGATGTGTGGCTCTGGCCTGTCCAGAAGCTAAGGAGTTAATCCTGTTTATTTGGGCTTCTATCAGCTGTCAGCACTGTGTGAGGCTGTTACTATATAAAACCTTCAGAGTCAGTTCCCACTGCCAGTCAATGTTTGTGCTTCCCGGTTTTACAACTATTCTATGCATCTGTTGTTTCTTCTTGACTTATCCTTATCCCTGACCAGAGCTAGTTTATTGATGTTCCTCCTGCCTGATGATTTTGTACCCCCCATCCCTCCTGGATCTGACCCAGCTATCTGACTCACTTTTATCCCAATTTGCACCATCAAGCAACAATTGACTCTGTGCCCCTTACCCAGGGAACCCTAAGTCCAGATGCCTGTACAGGGGTTAAAATGTGAAGGCCAGGGCAATCTCAGGGTTCTCGTAAACAGAGTAGCTTAATATAGAATCATAAAATGTTAAAGTTGGAAGAGACTTCCAGGGTCATTGTGTCCAACCCCCTGCTCAATACAGGATTTACTAAACCATCTCAGACAGATGTCTGTCCAGCCTCTGTTTGAAGACTCCCATTGAAGTAGAACTCACCACCTCTTGTGAAAGCCTGTTCCACTCATTGATTACCCTCAATGTAAAAAATGTTTTTCTAATATCTAATCTTTATCTCCCTTTCAGTTTTATTCCATTGCTTCTCATGTTTCCATGTGAAAATGAGAATAATGATGATCCCTCTACACAGTAGCATACCTTCAGATATTTGTATATAGCTATTAAGTCTCCTCTTAGCCTTTTAAGCTTAAAATTCCCAGATCTTTTAACCATATCTCGTAGGACATAGATTGCAGTCTGCTCACCATCCTGATAGCTCTTGTCTGAACTTGCTCCAGTTTTCCAATCTCTTTTTTAAAATGTGGTGCCCAGAAAGGGACACAGTATTCCAGATAAGGCCAGACCAAGGAGTAGAGTGGGATGATTACTTCACATGATCTAGACTCTGTGCTACTCTTAGTATATCCTAGAACTGTTTTTGCCTTTTTTTGCTGCTGCATCACACTGCTGACTCATGTGAGGTCTGTGATCTATTAGTATACCCAAATGTTTTCACATGTGCTGTTGCTTACCTCAATTCCTTCCATTCAGTAGATGTCATTTTCGCTTTACTTGCCCAGATGTAGAATCTTGCATCTCTCCCTCTTAAATACTATTCTATTAGTCACTTCCAATTGAATGTGTAACCATTTATTACCACTCTTTGAGTACGATCACTGAGCCAGTTATGAATCCACCTAACCATAGCTTTGTAAATCCCATACTTGGTTAGTTTTCCAATAAAGATAGTATGAGATACTTTATCAAATACTTTGCTGAAGTCGAGATATACTATATGTACAGCTTTTCCCTGTCAGTGATTCCAACAGAGAAGGAAATTAGATTAGTTTGGCATGCCTTGTTTCTGCAAACCCTGACTCTGGTTAATGACTGTATTCTTACCGAAGTACTTACATATAGAGTTGAGCGAAATGGGTCAGTCAAATTCATAAGTCGACGACTTTCGCTGAAGCTGGGTTTCATGAAACGAAACCCGACCATAGCGTGAGGTCGGCCATGAGGTCGGCGACCAGAGCGCCAATGTCGTGTTTCAAATGATGCTTCCAGCGCCCTTTTTCAGCCAATGATGGAGGACGCACACTGTGGGCAACGCGATGACATGGGCATCGGTCACCACCATCTTTGAGAAGGGCATGCAAGTGATTGGCTTGCTTCGTGTGGCGTCACAGGGGCTATAAAAGGGCGTGCACGCCGACCGCCATCTTACTTCTGCCGATCTTAGCATTAGGGAGAGGTTGCAGCTGCTGATTCTGAATAAGGGAGAGCGTTAGGCAGGGAAGAAGAACAAAAAAACTGCTTTTGCTGTTAGCGATTTCCACTGTACAACACAACAGTTTGTGTGCAGTGACAGGGGAGGCTATATTTTTTGTGCATCAGCTCTGTTGGTTATTAGGCTGCCTTATAAGGCTCCCTGATAGCTGCATTGCTGTTTGCACACTGCTGTGCAAACTGCTTTTTTACAAGCAAAAATACTTTTCTTCCTCTTTTCTGCACAGTTACCAAGCGTTCATTTTTCCACTCTTTTGTGTGCAGCAGTCCTGCTTATTAGGCTACCTGCTGCCATACTTGACTGAGAGCATCATTGTCAGCCTCCTAAAATCTCTAGGGAGATTCAAATTCTCCCCAATACTATATACACCTTGTACTTTGTCATACACCAGCCAATTTCAGCCTGTTAAATTGAGGTGTAATCTATAGTGGGCCTGAGATAATAGTTCAGCCTTCTAAAATCTCTAGGGAGATTCAAATTCTCCACAATACTTTATACACCTTGTACTTTGTCATACATCAGCCAATTTCAGCCTGTTAAATTGAGGTGTAATCTATAGTGGGCCTGAGATAATAGTTCAGCCTTCTAAAATCTCTAGGGAGATTCAAATTCTCCACAATACTATATACACCTTGTACTTTGTCATACACCAGCCAATTTCAGCCTGTTAAATTGAGATGTAATCTATATTGGGCCGGAGATAATAGTTCAGCCTCCTAAAATCTCTAGGGAGATTCAAATTCTCCACAATACTATATACACCTTGTACTTTGTCATACACCAGCCAATTTCAGCCTGTTAAATTGAGGTGTAATCTATATTGGGCCGGAGATAATAGTTCAGCCTCCTAAAATCTCTAGGGAGCTTCCAATTCTCCCCAATACTATATACACCTTGTACCTTGTTTTACAGTACCATATAGCTTGTGGTATTTTGGGTACATTTTTCCAAAAATCAGCAAGTATTGTGGAAGAGGCCGTGGAAGTGGGTGGGGGTTGCCAGCTGGTACTGATGGTGGCGGGGGTGGTGGTGCATCTGCTGGTAGTGGCAAAAGCACAATAGCACCTAAGGCAGGAGGTGTTGAGCCTGCGTCATCGTCTGGCTCTACAAGGCCTCGAAGGCTCCCTTTTCTGGGAGTAGGTAAACTGCTTTTAAAGACGGAGATTAAGGAACAAGTTTTGGCTTACATTGCTGACACAGCCACCAGCTCTATCGCCTTCTCTTCTGAAGTTTCAAAAAATAAAAGCACCGAGTCGTCAGTGGAAGCTCCTGGTCAGGAACAACACCTATCCTTGTGTCCTTCACCCCTACCAAAAGTGAAGGATGTGGCAGGCCACACTACAGATTACTCCATGGAGCTCTTTTTACATACCATGCCTGGGTTATCACGCCAAATCGTGAATTCCCCAGTCCAAGATGAATCTGACATGGAGTGTGGGTGGCCAGCCAGGGCAGTGGGGTTAATTGGTACCGGGCCGGTGTCTCAGAGGGATGTGTCACGGTGGTAGTGACCCGGTCCGTGGGCCTGGGCGTCCATGCAAAGGGGTGAATAACGTTTAAAGGTGAATGATACGTGACGCCACCTGTGGTTTCTGATCAGATTGACCAGCGCTGCAGTGTCGCTTCTCTGGGACAGATGGTGAGGTGCAGCTAAGATGTAGAAGCCCTGCATAGGTAGGGCCGTAGTCGCAGGGCAGATGAAAGAGTTGGTAGATGGTGTGCAGTGCAGGATGTAGCAGAGCCATGCGCCAGGTGCAGGAGAAAGATGACAGACACAGTCGTGCAGTTCCTTTACCTGTACTTGGTAAGTGCCGTACAGGACCCAGAGTACAGATGGAGAAGGAGTTGGTCAGCCTGGAAGCAAATTAGGAATTCTCTGCAGACAGGTAGTGTGGCCTCCATTCTAGCGCTTATCTGAGGTACTCGCAGTACTGAGTTCTCTGAAGTTCCCCCTGTTGACTCTCTTTTGAAACTTTCTCGTATGGCAGGCAGCCGTAGCCTTTTCCTTCTGGCTCACACAAGTCGCTGCTGGGGCCTCCGAGCCTTAGTTGGGAAAAGAGCATTTACAGCTGCTACTTCCTCTGGTTTCTGCTGCAGGACCGTCAGTGTCCCTACAAACTCGGAGACCGGAATCCGGACCATGCGCTCCAGCTAGGAGTGAGCCTTAACTCTGCTCATCCTCCAGCTCCCCTTCTCACATCCACACACTTCCCCTTCCCTTCACAGAGTGCCCTAACTTCCCTCCTCCCGACCACAGAGAGCAGCTCCTGAGCAGTCAGGTTCAGAGCTCTCTCTGCTGGCCTGGAGTGGGAACTGTGTTGTGTTGCTTTAACTACTAGAGAGATCCTTCGTTGCTCCCAAGCATGACATCACACTCCCTAGGAAGAAGGTAATGCCGCTGTGGCGACCGTACTCCTGGGGGCGCCACAAGTGCACTGATGCCCACCCACTGCTAGATGATTCTGCTGGTACATTGACCCAGACCACTACATTCCCCTCTCATTCTACACAGCCAGATTCTCACCCTGATAAAACTCAGGTTCCCCTTCCCGCATACTATACCACCTTATACGGTGACAAAGAGGAAGGTGCAGATGAAAGTGCAGGTTCCTTGAGCAGGTGGGGGAGTCATACTCATGGGCGACGGTACTACGAGGGGCCCTGTGCCAGTGCCATCGCCAACGAGTGGGCCCCCCCCTGCTTGCTCAGGATCACAGCACTTGCAAAGTTGAAATACTTACCTCTCCCTGCTCCACCGCCATGACGTCTTCCGCGTTTCCTGACAGTGACATTGTGGTCAGAGAGCACGATGACATCATGTCTGTACGCCCTCTGCCTAAACAGTCCAAGTGCAGAGAGATGGAAGATGGGGACGACGAGGAGTCCAGACTAGTACAGGGATTCCCTAGCGAGGAGACTTATTTAATTGTTTTAAAGGTTGGGGGCAATTTTTGGGGAGCACTATACTCTGGAGAATGATATATGGGGCCCTCCAAACACTGGAGCATTCCAAAGGTGGACATCAGACACTGGAGAAGCATTTACAGGGCCCATTATACACTGGAGCATTAGAAATGGGGCCCATTATATATGGAGCATTATTTGGCCCCATAAGACAGAGGAGTTTCATCCATGGGGACCAACATATACTGTAGCATTATGTGGAGCTCATCATATACTGTATCGAACATTATATGGGACCAATGATTCTGTATGGAGAAATATATGGGCCTCATTACTCTGTATAGCGCACTATGCGGTGGCCATAATACTGTATGGAGTAATATACTGTCCATTTTTTGAGCTATTGGAGAATTTAAAATGGATATCAGTCATGTGATGAAAGAAGTGAAGTATTTTTCATTGTACTATATCACTATTTCTCTGCCGTATCAGAGGATCATGAATTGTGGCATGTGTTAAAGGAGCCCAATGACACTCTTTGGCCCTGGGCCTACGAAAATCTGGAGCCAGCCCTACCCCCCCACAACTTTAGCCAAATAACCTCCAGTTTTCAATGCCTAACTATTATTATAAAGTAAATTAAGGTTGACAAGCTTAAGTAATAAAAATTGATGTTTTTGGCATTAAAATGGGCACTGTAGGTGTGTTTCCTGTCCTCCACTCACTGCCGACTTTTCTTCCCCATTGACTTGCATTGGGTTTCGTGTTTCAGTTGGCCTTCGACTTTTCACGATAATCGGCCGATTTCGTTCGACCCGACTTTTGCGAAAGTCGGGTTTCATGAAACCCGAATCGACCCGATAAAAAATGCAAAGTCGCTCATCTCTACTTACATACAGTTGTGCTCAAAAGTTTGCATACCCCAGCAAAATTTTTGCTTTATAGGCATTTTTTCAGAGAAAATGAATGATAACACCAAAACTTTTTCTCCACCCATTGATCATGGTTGGGTGAAGCCATTTATTGTCAAACTACTGTGTTTTCTCTTTTTAAATCATAATGACAACCCAAAACATCCAAATGACTCTGATCAAAAGTTCACATACCCTGGTGATTTTGGCCTGATAACATGCACAGAAGTTGACACAAATGGGTTTGAATGGCTACTAAAGGTAACATCCTCACCTGTGACCTGTTTGCTAATAATCAGTGGGTGTGAATAAATGCTGAGTGAGTTTCTGGGATCCAGACAGACTCTTGCACCTTTCATCCAGTCACTAACATTTCTAGATTGTGAGTCAAGGGGAAAGCAAAAGAATTGTCCACGGATCTACGGGAAAAGGTATGTGAACTGTATAATATCGGAAAGGGATACAAAAAGATATCCAAGGAATTGATAATGCCAGTCAGCAGGGTTCAAACTGTAAGTAAGAAATGGAAAATCAGTGGCTCTGTAAAAACAAAACCATGGTCAGGTAGACCAACAAAAATTTTCCACAACTGCCAGGAAAATTGTTCGGGATGCAAAGAAAAACCCAGAAATAACATCAGCTGAAATACTGGACTCTCTGAAAACTAGTGGTGTTGCTGCTTCAAGATGTACAATAAGGGGGTGTGTCCTAGCTGGCGATGTGAGAGGACGTGCAGGGGAGACCTCCCGCCGGAGATATTAACATTAATCCTGCATAGCCACAACAAAAATACCGCTTTTGAGTTGCGGTGTACGACTGAAGGGTCTGGGCAGCTGTGGGCACTGAACTGTACCTTTGAAGAGCAGTGATGATGCGGAGGAGACAGCAGGATGCGGGCGCAGGCGAGGGAATCTGCATACAAGATGGTGCGGCCGCCAGGGAGGAGGTGGCCAAAGCAAACTCTGACTGCCAGCTGCACATGGCGGCCGCCGATAAGCTGAAGAAATTTTCCAGGACAAAGGGAGCAGAAGAAGCTGCTGAGAGTGCTGGGGCTGAGTCGGACCCTGAAGAGGAGGAGGAAGAGCTGTCTGAGGGGGAAAACGAGCCACAGGACGGGGCAGGAGCAGAAGCAGGTAACAAGGAGGCTGCTGCAGGGGGCCAGGGACAGTTGGAGCCTGGGGGAGAACTGACTCTTAAAGATGTTTTTATGCTGGTCTCCTCATGCAAGCAGTCTTTAAACATGCTGACCCAGCAAGTGCAAGATGTGAGAGGGGAGGTGGCAAATATTAATGCGGCCATGCAGAAGGTGGATAAATGTGTGGGCAAAGTGGAGGAGAGGATGAACACTGCAGAATATAATGTAGCGAAACTGCAGAAAGCTGCAAAGAAGGTTGCACAACAACTGTCAGAGCTGGCTGCAAAAAATGATGACCTCGAGAATAGATCCAGAAGGATCAATCTCAGGATTGTTGGGATTCCATAAAAAACAAAAGGTAGGAGCCCTACTGAGTTTATTGAAAAGTGGCTGTGGGGGAAGTTTGGGGACGCGCCCCTGACTAAAGTTTTTGCCATTGAAAGGGCTCACAGGGTTCCACCTAGGCCTCCTGCCCCTGGAGCTAACCCCCGTACTATGCTGGCAAAAATTCTAAATTATGGAGATCGGGACATTATCCTGAGGAAAGCCAGAGACTCAGAAGATCTTACAATCGATGGGCAGAGGATTGCTTTATATCCAGACTATTTGGCTGCGGTTCAGAAGCAGAGGATGGAGTTCACCGGTGCTAAGAAACGTCTTCGGGAGTTGGGCGTGATATATTCCATGCTCTTCCCAGCGAGGCTGCGGGTAGTGACCTTTGACATGGTTTAATTTTTCCTGACGCCAGCGGACGCTGTGCAGTCGATTGACCTTAATGCCAACAAATCGCAGGCTAGAGGAGACTGAGATTCTGTGGAGTCTGATGGTGCATTGTTTTTTCATACCTGTAATATGAGGACTGAATTTTTTAGTTTGTTCATATGGGCTCTTTTTCTTTGTTCTATTGGTTTGGGCCCATAGTGTGCTCAGTATGATTACTTCACATAATTCGCTCTGGGATGCGGCAACAGAGGAGTGTGACGGAAGGAAGAGAAATGACGATACTGAAATGCGGCTGTGAATTGTATTATCTATATATTGTTATTTTTTTTGGTAAAGTTTAAGATATTGATCTGTATTGTTGCTTACAAGATGGCGGGAGGGGGAAAGAGTTAACAAGTGCGGAGGTATGTTGTGAACTCATTTTCTGGTCTGCCTCTGGTTTCTGGTGAGGGAACTGGTTGTGCTGACAGAGGAGTTGTGAGTTCTCTTTCCGGGCTCCCTCTGGTGGTGGCAGGAGGTAGTGAAGCTGATCTAATTAACAGACCTGCCACCTGATAATGAGGAAGAGGAGTGGACATCTGGAGTCTCAGACTCGATTTAAGACAGCTGACTCCCTATTTCCATGCTGGTGATTTTTTCCTGCCGCCTGAGGTCTTAGTTTCCAGCTCAGTTCCTGCCTTCACAAGCTAAGTTGTCTTTGCTAATGTTCACATTTGATTTGGTTTGGTCTGTTCAGTTTTTTGTGTGGTCAGTCAGCCCCAGCTGGGGCTGTGCTGAATTTCCACTCTTATGTCACTGTACGTGCCAGTTTGCTTTTTGTCCCTTATTAGATTGGCCTCTTTTTGCTCTGTTCTCAGAATAAGCCAGAGTTCTGATATAGTGGGAGAAGTCTAGTGACTTCAGGGTATTATTTGCTATCAGAAGTGTTGGACATTTTTGCAGGGTTTTTTGGCGTGATTGCAGACAGTATCTTTCCTTTCCTGTCCTTTCTAGCTAGTGTGGGCCCCATTGTTTGGTCAGCCTATTTTCCTACCTGTGTTCATGTTTTCATCTTGTCTCACCGTCAATACATGTGTGGGGGCTGTCTATTCCTTTGGGGTCTGCTCTGAGGCAGTTTTAGATTTCCCCTTTTCTTGCTTTAGGCTTATTTAGTCCTCCGGCTGTGATAAGGCCTCTAGAATCATCGTAGGTACGCTCCACGGCTGCTGTTAGTTGTGTGGTTAGGATCAGGGGTCTGCAATCCGCGTAGTTACCAACCTCTCTGGTTTTCTGTGACTTGGCTTGGTCTTGTTTTCCTCCTCGGTGACCCAGTCATAACAGAGGTATATGGGAGAGTGTCCACATTGGGCTAGAGGAGCCCCACTCTTGATGAGAGGTAGAAGTTTTCGACTCGGGGAGGGATTGAGAGGGATTTGGGAGTTAGACGGGTGGGGGAATGGGTGGGGACGGGACAGACAAAATGTATGGAAGTGCAAGGACTTTTTGCAGTTTTTTGAGTGGTATAATGGGGGATTACAATAAAATTCTCAGTTGGAATGTGAGGGGCCTAGCAGACAGAACCAGACAGGCGGCTATCCTCCAGCATGCTCGAGACCAGAAGGCTTCGATGATATGTCTGCTTGAGACTCACTTGACAAGGGAAAGACTTGATGTGGTGTGTAGAAACTGGATACAGAGATCATATCATTCTACCTTCTCCACGTACTCAAGGAGAGTGTCGGTCTTGGTTACCTCAAATACACAATATGAAGAAGGAGGCGCATGTTGATTTGGATGGTCAATACATGGTGGTGGTATGCATAGTGCTTGGTGTGCTATTGTGTGTGGCAGCTATGTATATTCCGCCTCCTTACTCTAGCAGAAAGATTAGGGAAGTGTTGGAACTGACTGGACGTAGGGGGGGACTTCCTCTCCTGGTTATTGGGGACCTCAACAACATATGTGATGAATTCTGGGATAAAAACAAAAATACTCAGAATAGGACTCAGAGTCATATCACTGCATTTGGTACATATCTGCAGGAAATTGGACTGGTGGATGTGTGGAGAGTGAGGCATGTTGGGGAGAGGGGGTATTCTTGCTACTCGCCAGCGCATAATACCTTGTCCAGAATAGACATGGCTCTTGGGAATGGGATGTTGGACTCGATGGTAGGGGATGTGCAGTACTTGCCTTGGGCTATTTCAGACCATAGCCCGATAGGGGTGGAATTGCGGTCAGTGGGGAAATGGGCCGGGCACAGGGGAGAGTGGAAAATTCACCCTTTTTGGTTACAGAGCTTAGACCTGGAGAGTGTACAACGAGAAGTGGAGGAATATTTTGTTCTCAATGACGGAAGTGCTGATATGTCTGTCATTTGGGATGCGATGAAAGCATATTTGAGGCCTGTTATTTAGAGATATTAGCAGGTGTAAGTCGAGAGCAAAGCGATTAGAAAGGGATACTATGGAGAAGTTAAGGAAAGCAGAAGATTAGATGGCTGTACTGAATACTCAAGAGGCTAGGAAAAGATTGAGGGAAGCTCATGAGGAGGTGAATAAAATACTATTGGAACAGACAGAGAGGAAAAGGGGGTTCCAGCAGTTGGCGTACTATCAAGTGTAACAACCCTGCTGGCATCACTTCATGGCCTCCCATCCCCCGCACACCAACTTACTTTCTGCTTCAAGCCATGCTGTGAAATCTGTCTGTTGCCAGCCCTGAGCTCCATGTGCTATGACTCTTGTTCTCCTGCTTGCTCTCCATGTTTCCTGACTGTGTATAGGGGGGCGGCGCCTGAACTCTCTGGTTCTTATGCAGTCTGGGTGCACCTGGGTAATCTGTCCCTGACCAATCACCTGGAGCACTTGACTATTTAGTTTCGCCACTCCCACTGAAACATTGCCTGTGCAATGTCTAAACTCAGTTAGCTCCTTGCTGCTGAGCCAGCCAGGCCCTGTTCTGTATCTTGCCTTCTCTGAAGGCTCTTACTGCGTACTCTTGTGTCTTGGTACCTTGCCTAGTATTTCTCTGTCCGCCTGCCAGGAGGCAGAATATCCTGGCCCTTGAGTCTTGGTCCTTGTGTCTTTGTCTGTGTCTCTGTCTGAACTCAGTCTTACCTTTGTCTATCAGTCTCCCTTTCTCCTTGTCCGTGGCTCCCTTTCTTGCTGTGTTTTTCCTTGTGTCCTCCCTGTCTGTGCATCTGCACTCTCGCAGCTTTATCTGTGCATCTGCACTCTAGCCACTCTGTCTGCACGGCTCCTGCGGCTGCTGCAAGAACCCCTTGCTGCAGCTTCTCTCGACAGACCTTGTGGTTCTGCTTTGCTCCAGTCCTGCTGCTGCTGCTGCAGAACCCCTTGCTGCAGCTTCTCTCCACAGACCTTGTGGTTCTGCTTTGCTCCAGTCCTGCTGCCACTGCAGAACCTCTTGCTGCAGCTTCTCTCCACAGACCTTGTGGTTCTGCTTTGCTCCATTCCTGCTGCCGCTGCGGAACCTCTTGATGCAGCTTCTCTCCACAGACCTTGTGGTTCAGCTTTGCTCTACTCCTGCTGCCGCTGCAGAACCTCTTTCTGCAGCTTCTCTCTCCACTCCTGCCTTCACCTGCACCTCCTGTGTGAACAGGTCCAAACCTGTTCCTTCTTATTTCACTCTTGCCTGCCTGCATCCATACCTGCACCTCCTGTGTGAACAGGTTCAAACCTGTTCCTTCATATTCCACTCCTGCCTGCCTGCATCCATACCTGCACCTCCTGTGTGAACAGGTCCAAACCCGTTCCTTCATATTCCACTCCTGCCTGCCTGCATCCATACCTGCACCTGCTGTGTGAACAGGTCCCTACCTGTTCCTTCTCAAGCCGTGCCCGCCAGTCCTGTGTCTCAAGCCGTGCCCGCAAGTCCTGTGTCTCAAGCCGTGCCCGCCAGTCCTGTGTCTCAAGCCGTGCCCGCCAGTCCTGTGTCTCAAGCCGTGCCCGCCAGTCCTGTGTCTCAAGCCGTGCCCGCCAGTCCTGTGTCTCAAGCCGTGCCCGCCAGTAATGTGTCTCAAGCCGTGCCTGTTTGCCCAGTGTCTCCAAGCCACGCCTGCTTGCCCTGTATCTGTCGTACCTTCTTGCCCTTTGTCTCAGTCTGCCTGTCAGTCACATCTGTCCAAGTGACTTGTCTCCAAGTGGGATCAGCAGCCACAGCCAGACACCACCCTGGAGTGGCACCCGACAGCTATCTGCCGCACAAGCCTGACCTCACCATCAGAGGCTCCAGTGAAGACCAAGGTAGCTGTCGCAGTCACGCCCCTTCCAGGGTAGTCTGGTCTGTGGCACAGTGGGGCCACAACCTCCGGCTCGCACCATTCAGCCAAGGCGCGAGCGTGACATCAAGATGGGGAAAAGGTGGGCCATATGTTGTCGCTGGTGGCTTCGGCCCAGAGGGGAAACCCATATGTGCACTCTTTGAACTCAAGGGATGGCACCAAAATATCGGATAACTCGGACAGTCTGAATATTTTTATGGACTTTTATAAAGATTTGTATTCCTCTCGGGCGGGGACATTGGTTGAGGACACTGTGGCATTTTTAGAGGGGGTGGAGCTTCCCAGATTGGAGGAGGAGGACAGAGAAAGTTTGGAGGCACCTATTACAGATGAGGAGTTAAGTAGGGCTTTGGGGTCAATGGCAAAGAGCAGATGGGCTACCTGTGGAAATTTTTAAAAGTATGGAAGAGGTGTTAATACCCAAACTTAGGGAGGTTTTGGAAGAGGCGAAGGGTAGAGGGACTTTACCGACATCTATGAGGGAGGCCATAATAGTGGTACTGCCAAAGGAAGATAATGATCCGCAAATGGCGTCATATCGACCAATCTCTCTGCTCACAACGGATGTCAAACTTCTGGCCAAGTTGTTGGCAATGCGGCTGTCAGGTGTTATTTCTTAATTAATACAACCGGATCAATCTGGCTTTATGCCTGACAGGTCTACGGCTGTGAATCTGAGAAGGCTTTTTATGAACATGCAGCTACATGCGGATAACTGTGGCCAGAGGATGATCGCATCATTAGATGCCCATAAGGCATTTGACAGTGTAGAGTGGGATTATTTATGGCAAGTCTTACATCGTTTGGGATTTGGTCCTCAATTCATATTGTGGGTTCAATTATTGTATGCACAACCGCTGGCCGGAATTAGGGAGAATCGGGTGCTGTCTCATACCATGGAGCTACATAGGGGAATGAGGCAGGGGTGTCTGCTCTCCCCTCTTTTGTTTGCTCTGGCTGTGGAACCGCTGGCCGCAAAAATACGTCAATCTACAGAGGTATCGGGTTTCAGATACGGAAGGATAGAGGAGAAAATAGCGCTCTATACGGACGAAATTTTGTTGTTCCTAAGTGATTCACAAACATTTTTGGGGAATGCCATACAACTCATTGAAGATGCAGGATAGGAGAAAAAGTGGTCAGACAATCCGCACTGTGAATCACTATGAACAGTTATTTTTACAGTGGTCTTTATTCTACGCGTTTCGAAGTTTCACAGAACTCCTTCCTCAGGAAAAAACCAGGTGCAGGAATGAAGGTGCGGGTATATACAGTTGTGGCAAAAAGTATTGACACCCCTGCAATTCTGTCAGATAATACTCAGTTTCTTCCTGAAAATGATTGCAAACACAAATTCTTTGGTATTATTATCTTCATTTAATTTGTCTTAAATGAAAAAACACAAAAGAGAATGAAGCAAAAAGCAAAACATTGATCATTTCACACAAAACTCCAAAAATAGGCCAGACAAAAGTATTGGCACCCTCAACCTTAATACTTGGTTGCACAACCTTTAGCTAAAATAACTGCAACCAACCGCTTCCGGTAACCATCAATGAGTTTCTTACAATGCTCTGCTGGAATTTTAGACCATTCTTCTTTGGCAAACTGCTTCTGGTCCCTGATATTTGAAGGGTGCCTTCTCCAAACTTCCATTTTTAGATCTCTCCACAGGTGTTCTATGGGATTCAGGTCTGGACTCATTGCTGTCCACCTTAGAAGTCCTCCAGTGCTTTCTCTCAAACCATTTTCTAGTGCTTTTTGAAGTGTGTTTTGGGTCATTGTCCTGCTGGAAGACCCATGACCTCTGAGGGAGACCCAGCTTTCTCACACTGGGCCCTATATTATGCTGCAAAGTTTGTTGGTAGTCTTCAGACTTCATAATGCCATGCACACGGTCAAGCAGTCCAGTGCCAGAGGCAGCAAAGCAACCCCGAAACATCAGGGAACCTCCGCCATGTTTGACTGTAGGGACCGTGTTCTTTTCTTTGAATGCCTCTTTTTTTTCTCCTGTAAACTCTATGTTGATGCCTATGCCCAAAAAGCTCTACTTTTGTCTCATCTGACCAGAGAACATTCTTCCAAAACGTTTTAAGCTTTTTTAGGTAAGTTTTGGCAAACTCCAGCCTGGCTTTTTTATGTCTCGGGGTAAGAAGTGGGGTCTTCCTGGGTCTCCTACCATACAGTCCCTTTTCATTCAAACGCCGACGGATAGTACGGGTTGACACTGTTGTATCCTCGGACTGCAGGGCAGCTTGAACTTGTTTGGATGTTAGTCAAGGTTCTTTATCCAACATCCTCACAATCTTGCGTTGAAATCTCTTGTCAATTTTTCTTTTTCGTCCACATCTAGGGAGGTTAGCCACAGTGCCATGGGCTTTAATCTTCTTGATGACACTGTGCATGGTAAAAACAGGAACATTCAGGTCTTTGGAGATGGACTTGTAGCCTTGAGATTGCTCATGCTTCCTCACAATTTGGTTTCTCAAGTCCTCAGACAGTTCTTTGGTCTTCTTTCTTTTCTCCATGATCAATGTGGTACACACAAGAACACAGGACAGAGGCTGAGTCAACTTTAATCCATGTCAACTGGCTGCAAGTGTGATTTAGTAATTGCCAACACCTGTTAGGTGCCACAGGTAAGTTACAGGTGCTGTTAATTACACAAATTAGAGAAGCATCACATGATTTTTTGAACAGTGCCAATACTTTTGTCCACCCTCTTGTTATGTTTGGTGTGGAATTATATCCAATTTGGCTTTAGGACAATTCTTTTTGTGTTTTTTCATTTAAGACAAATTAAATGAAGATAATAATACCAAAGAATTTGTGTTTGCAATCATTTTCAGGAAGAAACTGAGTATTATCTGACAGAATTGCAGGGGTGTCAATACTTTTGGCCACAACTGTATCATATGAAGTGGACCTGCCCAAGGCTGGCCGCTTTTTGACTAGTGGTCCTGAGTCAGATAGAAGGAGCATATGGATGTATGATTCCTACGGAGCCTGTGGTTTGTCTGTTGGGATATGTGGAGGAGATAGTGATAAATAATGCATTAAAGGAGGCGATTGCAAGACTACTCTATATGGCCCGGAAGATGCTTGCTAGAAGCTGGATAAGGGAGGAGCCGCCGTCTAGGGGAGAGTATCTCAAATAAGTGAAACATATCATTACATTGGAGAAAGGAGTTTATAGGAAAAGGGGGAAGTCTGCCCTATATGAAAGATTATGGGCGCCATGGTTGGAGTACGGATAAATATATGGTGATGTTGGGGAAAGGCTATGTGTCATTGTCTGCGGGAATATTACATTGCACTGTTGTATAGGATGGAATACTGAAATGAATCCTTATTCTATAATGTTGAGAAATGCGGGACTGATGATATGTGCTGTCTAAAAGGGGGGATGGGGGAGGGGGTGGGTGATGTTATGGGCTAAGGGAGTTGTTTCTGAAAACTGATTGCATTTTGTCAGATTGTATTATGCTTTATTTATCTTTAATAAAAATCTATTTGAGTAAAAAAAAAAAAAAGATGCACAATAAGGAGGCACTTGAAGAAAAATGGGCTGCATGGTCGAGTCGCCAGAAGAAAGCCATTTTTGTGCAAATGCCACAAAGTATCTTGCCTACAATACGCAAAATAGCACAGAGACAAGCCTCAAACTTCTGGAACAAAGTAATTTGGAGTAATGGGACCAAAATTAATATTTTGGCCACAACAATAAACGTTACATTTGGAGAGAGGTCAACAAGGTCTATGATGAAAGGAACACCATTCCTACTGTAAAGCATGGAGGTGGATCGCTGATGTTTTGGGAATGTGTAAACTACAAAGGCACATGAAACTTGGTCAAAGTTGAAGGAAAGATGAATGCAGCATGTTTTCGGCAAATACTGGAGGGACGTACTTGGACGCATGGGATGTACTTGGACGTTCCAACATGACAACGATCCAAAACACAAGGCCAAGTCGACCTGTTATTGGCTACAGCAGAAAAAAGTGAAGGTTCTGGAGTGGCCATTGCAGTCTCCTGACCTCAATATCATTAAGCCACTCTGGGGAGACCTCAAGCACGCAGTTCATGCTAGACAGCCCAGGAATTTACAGGAACTGGAGGCTTTTTGCCAAGAAGACTGGGCCACTTTGCCATCTGAGAAAATAAAGAACCTCATCCACAACTACCACAAAAGACTTCAAGCTGTCATTTATTTAGAGGGGGCAATACACGGTATTAAGAAATGGATTATGTGAACTTTTGATCAGGGTCATTTGGATGTTTTGGGTTGTCATTATGATTTAAAACAGAAAACACAGTAGTTTGACAATAAATGCCTTCACCCAACCACTAACCATGAGTGGAGAAAAAGTTTTGGTGTTATCATTCATATTGTCTGACAAAAAGGGCAAGAAAGCAAAAATTCTGATGTGGTATGTAAATTTTGAGCACAACTGTACATGCTGTTTAATAATTTGTAAAAAGATCTTTCCTGGAATAGAAGTAAGGTTCACTGGCCTGTAATTTCCTAGTTCCATCGTCTTTTCTTTTAGTAAGATTGCTTGCACCAAGCCTATTCTTGGTAGCCATTTTGGAGCTGCTAGGTGACTGCGAACAATGCTCGCATGAAAGTCAACCATCGATCAGACACTCGTGGCATAGCTTAGTAGTGCTCCCAATGTCTATGCTGAGACATAGATGTAATATTATTTTTACCACCCTGTTATCGAGTATAACAAATAAATAGAATTTCTAAAAATTTCCTGTTCTGATGAACCTTCAGATTCTTTACTGACAGGTTTATGATTTATATAATTACATCCATCTACAGTTTTGTTGACCACCCTCTTTATATTTTTATCTCTTAGAAACAATGATATTCACTTTCCAGAGAACTTGTTCTTCTAGTTTTTGTAAAGTTTTCTTTTCAATTTCCTCCTTGTGTGTTGAGCATTAAACAATGGGTTTACACACCCACGCCTTATTGAAACTAATTTCTGAGCTAAAATCTATTTTTTTTAAATTGACCTGAACGTAATTGAATCAGCGCTGACATTTTGTGAGGGCGCTTTTCTAAGCAGAACAAAACCACTGCAGACTCAATTGGCAGTTTTATTAGCATATGTGTTTGTAAACTTGGACATAATAGGATTTTAAAATAAAACGCTAACGGAAAGATTCTTGAAAATGCTTAGAATAATTAAACATATTTATTTTACTGGATGAGAAATCATGAAATAAACCTATAAATATATCTCCTCCAGATATTTATTAGGTAATGTCTTATTTCTTTGGTTGTTAGCATATAATGTTTAGCTGTGCAAAATATATACAATGATGCTTGAAAGTTTGTGAACCATTAAGATTTTTCCATAAGTCTGCATAAATTTGACCTAAACCTTCATCAAATTTTCATGACTTCGGAAAGTAAAGAGAACCAAGTCAAACAAATGAGTCCAAAATTTTAAGGAAATTGATCCAATATCACATGTCTATGAGTGGCAAATGTATGTGAACCTGTGACGACAGTGGGTGTGGATCCAATGCCCCACTGGCAGGGCTTATCCTGGAGGGGCTTTACTAAGACTAGACTACCTGGATGGTGAGGATAGGCTTGGGCCATGGGGTATCCACCAGGTGCCACTCCAGTACAGTTCCCGGACCTGCAGAAGCTGACCATTGGGTAAAGGCAGGGATACCTGGTACTGAGGGCACATGTAGAGACGTAGTCACAAAGTCTGAGGTCAGGGCAAGCAGCACAGGATCAGAATACAAAGCCGGGGTCAGGAGCAGAGAGGTCAGACAGAATGGTTAAACAAGCCAGGTAACGACAGAATCAATACAAACTTGCTAGACAGGAAAATGGGAGAGGAACTACACTAGGAACCTAAGTGTAGAGGGAGGAGCTGCCTAATACATCCCCTGCTGGCAGCAGACAGGACAGGGAAGTTAAATTCTGCAGGACATACCGCGGTTAAATGCATGCAGAGACTGGCCTCACCTTCCTATAACCATGTGGAGTTTCTCAGGTTCTCAGATTCATCTCATTAAAACATAGAAAACTCAGTCAAAATGGCAACATCTTAAACTACCATATTAAGGGAGGAAGGGAAACTCAGTCCGCACTAGCTCTGGTGAAGAGGCAGATTGAGCCCAATAAGGGGGTATTTATTAAGGGGCAGTGCCAACCTCAAATCCAGAAGGAAAGAGGAACAAGAACAGGAAAATAAATTATTTACCAATGGCCATATAGAACCCCTGGTTCGAGGATCCATTGGGAAGCTGACCACCCCTTCTTAAATCCAGCAATGCTCTGGACCAGAATTTAACTCCTCTACAACCAACCATCCGGAGAAGATGGGAGAGCTAGCAATGAGGGAGGAACGTTAAACACTTTCCTTCTTAACACATCTAGGCTTAACAGTCAGGGACCCCTTCCCTATTTGGCTTGTGGTCCTCAAGACTGCGGAGATCATAACACTAAACCCTTTAAATAAGCAGGTTGCCGCCCTCCCTGTAGTGAAACATTCCAATAAAGCACAGGACACATGACTCTTTGATGGACAGAGTCCGCCACAGCTATTATTCATTTTCTTCTTACTCATAACGATTCTCTTAAAACCGTAAAACATGTATAACATCCGGAATCTGCAACGGTATGCACCACCTGCTCTCGGTGACAAGTTCGTCTTCATCTCCATACTCTCCAAACTGATAAATTTTACCGCCATGAAATTGCTCATTTAAGCCTGCACCGAGACCCCCCACTCGACAAAGAGGCCCGATAACAATATGTCCAGGCCTATGTCATTCAAATGAATTCCATCCTGCCGCATCAAGCGGTGGTTTTTACCTCTCAATTGCCTATGGCATACCACTGCACCGGACTTGGATCGTGCAAAACAGAAAATATGGCAAATAACCTTTGAACTGGCTTTATCAATGGCATCCCTGGCTCCCTGCCATGTAACACTCAACACTCAGGATTATCACAAACCATACTAATATTACCTCAGAGAAAAAGCCTATAATTTGGTTAAAATCCACACGCATAAGTGTCATCAGTTCATCACCTGTGACTTTGTAAGACCGCGGATCCATCTCCACAAAAACCTTGATATCTTGGAAACCCAAGTTCTTTCCACCAGGTCTGCATGCAGCTCTCTGCGTGGCCCAAAGTGTACAAATTCCCCACTAACCACACTGTCAGATGCTGAGAACTTGAAAACAAAAACAATTAGTTCAACAGCTCAGTGCGAATATAACCTGCAAAACACTCTGACCTCCAACGGCTGGCGCGCTTTACCTCCCCATTTAGACATGCCCACCTTCACTGCCTCCATAGCCACTCCAATCCTAAAGGAATGGGTACAGAATTCCGCAGGCAAAACACAAACCGTCATAAGACAGCTATTAAAAATGGACTGAAACTGATAACGGGTAAACGGTACCATCACAGTGGGCTAAAATTTTTTCCCCATTCTGACGTATAGCTAAATAGGCAGAAACAATGTGAAAAAGACAAGCTACTTTGTCTACCTGCCTCAAAGAAACCCATGTCATCCGTCCGAAGTGGTCCATTTTAGAGCTGTGAATGCAGACTGAGCCATTTGCAGTTAAAATTTTGTCCTTCAACAGACCCTCTTTCTTCAGTTTCAATGGAGCCACCAACTCGGTCACCTGTAATGCACCGAAAAATGCTGTACTGCTTTACAAAAAGCTGTACTGCTTAAAGCTGCATCGAAAACACCGTAATAAACTACCTCAGTCGCAGAAATCAAACATCCCAACAAGCTATAAGAATGGGACAGCAATAGTGATGAGCAAATATGCTCGTTACTCAAGATTTCCCGAGCGTGCTCGGGTGTTCTCAGAGTATTTTGGACGTGCTTGGAGATTTAGTTTGTGTCGACGCAGCTGCATGATTTGCGGTTGCTAGACAGGCTGAATACATGTGTGGAATGCCTGTTTGTTAGGAAATCCCCACATATATTCAGGCTGTCTAGCAGCCGCAAATCATGCAGTTGCGGTGGCACAAACTAAATCTCAGAGCTCGCCCAAAATACTTGAACACCCGAGCATGCTCGAAAATCTTGAGTAATGAGCATACTTGCTTATCACTAGACGGTGACATTCCCTTCTAACAAATTATTTTCTCCAGCCCTAAAATGCTTGCTGAATGATGAATATTTACGTCATGTCTGTAAGGCTATGTGCACACGTTGCGGATTCCGCTGCGTTTTTTTCCGCACGGAAACGCAGGTAAAACCGCAGGTAAAGTGACCTGCGGTTTTCCTGCGTTTTGGTCTGCGGTTTTGCCCTGCGGTTTCACACCTCTACTATGGTAGAGGTATGAAACCGCTGCGGAAACCGCACAAACAATTGACATGCTGCGGTTTGTAAACTGCAGCAAAACCGCACGGAAAAAACCGCACCGTCAGCACAGCATTTTTGAAACCCCATAGGGTTTCATTGTACTGTACTTGGTCAGTGGAACTGCTGTGTTTCCGCAGCGGCAAAACCGCTGCGGAAACGCAGCAGAAACCGCACCGTGTGCACACAGCCTAATACCTCACAGTCGAAAATGAAAGCTTAAGGCTACTTTCACACATCAGGTTTTCAGCGTCAGGCGCGATCCGGCGTCGTGCCGGAACGCCGGATCCGGCAAATGTTTAGTAAAACCGGATGTGACGGATCCGGTTTTCTGCCGGATCCGTCTTTTTCTTGACAGACAAAACCGGATCCGTCTCATCCGGTTCATCCGTTTTTCTATCCGTTTTTCGACGGATTACGCCGGATCCGGTTTTTAAAATTGACCCTTGTGGCCTTCCGAACGGGATTGGCTACTGGAAAACTATATATAGCATGTTCCTACAGCCCTTCTTTGACAGGTTGTAGAGGAGAAAGTGCAGGTTGGAGAGAAGAGCAAGTTGCTGGCGAAGATGGATGTTGTCATTGGAAATATTTTGATGAATTTGGCGGATTTTACAGCGGAGGCAAATCGTTTGAGGGTGATTGTTCTGGAGAAGGAGAGAGCGAGACAGCAGCGCATCAGGCATCGTAGACGACGTTTGTGGATCCACCCCATCACAGCCAAGAGAATGACGCGTGGGGTCTATTCTACACTATGCATGGACCTTCGACGAAACCCGGATAAATTTTTTGAATATGTTAGGATGAAAATGGAGAATTTTGATTACTTGGTGGAGCGCATTGCACACCTCATAAGAAAAGCGGACACCTATTGCCGCTTCTCTGTTTCACCCGCAGAGCGTCTGATGGTGACTTTAAGGTAAGCCACATTTATTGGATATGATCGCATCAGAGCACACTTTCACTGCAATCTTGTTGGTGGTAATTTGTATCTCCAAGTGTTAGGTCAGTTTTGGTATGTAATGCTGTGATTTAAAACTAATTTATTGTTTTTTAATTCCCCACAGATTTCTTGCAACTGGAGAATCCCTTTCGTCACTGCATTTCCAGTACAGACTCGGGATTTCCACCATATCTGGAATTGTGAAGTACACATGCCGTGCACTGTGGGACTCCTTAGCTGAAGAGTTTTTACCAGAGCCCACAACAGAGAGGTGGATTGAAATTGCTGACAAGTTTCAACAGATATGTCAGTTTCCAAACTGCTTGGTCGCTGTGGACGGGAAACATATCCGCATTGTAAAGCCAGCTGGATCGGGATCGGAATATTTCAATTACAAGAAATATTTTTCAATTGTCCTCATGGCCATCGCTGACGCGGAATACAAATTTATTGCCGTTGATATTGGGGCCTATGGCCGCTCCAATGACTCTCAAGTTTTCAAATTGTCTGCCATGGGGCGTAAACTGTATGGAAACACCTTCCAGTTCCCACCACCTAGACCGCTGCCGCAAACATCTGGTCCACCTATGCCATTTGTCTGTGTAGGGGATGAAGCCTTCCAGCTGTCAGAACACCTTTTGAAACCGTACTCTAGCAGAGGATTGACAAGACCAAAACGCATTTTTAATTACCGCCTCACAAGAGCAAGAAGAATGGTTGAATGTACCTTTGGTATTCTGACAGCCAAATGGCGGGTCCTATTGACTGCGATCAACCTCAAGACAGAAACTGTGGACGAGGTGATCAAAGCGTGCGTGGTACTCCACAATTTTGTTATCTGCAAGGAACCCATTTCCATTGAGGACACCTCTGAAGAAACCACCTTGCAAGATTACCATGACATTACCACTAGAAGTTCTGTGACGGTTTCAGTAATGAGGGACAATTTTGCACTATACTTTATGTCACCTCAAGGCAGAGTACACTGGCAGGATGACAGAGTGTGAAAGATTTGTGCCCTAACCAAACTTGTGTACCTTCTGTACCAACAGTATATACCTTTGCCAACCAAAGTTGGCTATCTTGTCATGGTCTCTATTTTTAGCTTTAGGCCACAGGTGTGTACCTGGTTGTGTTTTATGCAAAGTATTTCACCTTTTAACAAAAGTTGTGTACATTGTTAGAAAATCACCAACAATAAACACAACTTTTTAGGTGAAATACTTTGCTTCAAACACAACCAGGAACACAACTGTGGCAAAAAGCTAAAATTTACCCAGTTATATACCTAGTTTTGAATACCATTTCACCTTTTAAATACCCTGTATTTAACCTTTTTCGCCGCAGAAAGAAATGACAGACAACCAGTGTAAAATAATTTAACTTTTATTGAAAAATGTTTTTTTTAGTAAACTTTTTTAAAATTTTAATAAACTTGTTTAATAAAACTTTGAAACTATAAAACTGAAACCATAAAACTGGTCATTTTTATTTAAATACACACATTATAATTCTGTGTAGTGTGTGGTGGAAATACTGCTGTAGGGGCTGCGGGACACTTCGACACTGGGAGTGTGGAGAGAGGACTGGGATCGTGGTGGGGAAGGAACAGTTAGAGGTGAAGGTGTGGAAAAAACTACAGAATGGGTGGACATGTGGGAAGCAGAAGAGGTGGTGGGTGGTGGAGTGGAGGGTTGGGCAGGGACTGTAGGAGCAGATGATGTTGATGGCAAGTTGTATGGGGAAGGAGTTTGGTACGGGGCAGGTTGCTGGAAGTGGGGAGATGTCTGGTACGGGGCAGGTTGCTGGAAGTGGGGAGATGTCTGGTACGGGGCAGGTTGCTGGAAGTGGGGAGATGTCTGGTACGGGGCAGGTTGCTGGAAGTGGGGAGATGTCTGGTACTGGGGAGGTTGCTGGTACTGGGGAGTTTGCAGGTACTGTGGAGGTTGCTGGTACTGGTGAGGTTGCTGGTGCTGGGGAGGTTGCTGGTGCTGGGGAGGTGGATGGTGCTGGGGAGGTGGATGGTATGTAATAGGAGGGGGAGGATGGAAAGTGGCTGGAGGTGGATGGTATGTAATAGGAGGGGGAGGATGGAAAGTGGCTGGAGGGGGTGTAGATGTAATAGGAGGGGGAGGATGGAAAGTGGCTGGAGGGGGTGTAGATGTAATAGGAGGGGGAGGATGGAAAGTGGCTGGAGGGGGTGCAGGTGGAGGAACTACTGTGGTGAGAGGAGGAGGAGGTTGGGAGGTAACTTGCTGGAGAGCAGCGTGGCATGAATGCATTACATGCATCTGCTGGGCAGGAGAGAGCGTTTCCATGCGCTCCACAACAGACCTGAAAAAGGTGTGGTTTGGCGAAGATCTTGCTTCTGAATGCATGGTTTGCAGAAGTGTCTTCACCTCCAGAATGCTGGAGTTGATCTGCTGATAGCCTGCGGAGATTTGCTCTGACAAGACTTTTAGACAGTTCTGGAAAGATGCATTCAGATGCAAGAACTCTGGCGCATAAGTCTTTTCCTGACCCCTCTGCCGCTGCCGCCCAGTACCCGCAGGTGTACTAGAGGTGGCAGGGGCAGAAGGGTGGGGTAAAGGGAAAGCGATCTCCTCACCAGCAGCTTCATGTAATGTAGGCGGCCACGATGCTCCTGTGCTGGTGGATGGGACAGATGGGTCGAATGTGTTGGAAGGCTGGGAAGGTGAAGATGTACCGGGGCGGTCGAAGTGTCCCTCGGTGCCGGTCTCCTCAGGGATCGCCTCAGAAGGGTCCAATCCTGCCGGCTCCCGAGTGCTGCTCACCGTGCTGTGGAATAAAGAGAAAAAAAAACAATTAAAATACTGACATGGTATGGCCCTGGCTGAAAAAAAAATTTACATCTAACATTTTTTTTCACATGTGGTGTGTAATATTTACCTTCTGGTGACCATTGTTTCCCGGAGGAACGACAGGGCTTCTGCGTACTTGTACTTGCTCCTGCGTCCTCCAGATCCACTCGGGGCCCGCATCTCTTTATTGAACTCCTTCTTGAAACGGTCTCTCACAGACTGCCACCGATTCACAATTCTGTTCCCTGAAACGAGAAAGGAGTGGTTAGTATACAACATCAGTGTTTCCCAAACTCCAGTCCTCATGATCCCCAGGGGTCATGTTTTCAGGATTTCCATAGTAAATAGAAATCCTGAACACATGATCCGTGGGGACCACGAGGACTGGAGTTCGGGAAACACTGGTTTAAATCAAGCAACCGGTACTGTATATACTTACGCTCTGTAATCTGGGCCCGAACATCGAGGTCCTCCCAGCGGCCCACAAGGAGCGAACAGATTTCCTCCCAGAGTCGTCGGGTAACGATCAGGTCAGCGTGGCGGCGGTCAGCCATATTCCAGAGCGGCTCCCTTTCTCTGACGAGATCGATGAGGCGGTCCACATCAATCCCTCCATCCTCAACGTCAGAGTCGGGAGCACGCTGTGAAGGCTGTTAAAGAAAAAGACAAAAATAACATAATTAGCCTCCACAAAAGAAATGAAATAAAAAGTGCAAAAAAACAAAGCAAAAATATTTATACTTACACGCTGGTGACCGCCGCGTTGCTGTCGCTGACGACCCTGGGAGGCACTGCGAGGACCTCTTGGCCAAGCACCAGATTGGGAAGACTAGAGAAGAAAACAAAAAAAGTTATGTCTTTGGATGTAGGCATTTGTTTGCTGTGTGTGGTCTGCAGAACATTGTTTTCTATGTGTTGTGTGTAGCGTGATGTTGTGTTTCTGCATTTGATGCAAAAAACTTACCAATTGTGAGCCCACTCCAGGTGTCTGTCCACCCCTTCCTTCTTCTTCTGGGAGCTCCTCTTCATCTTGTGATTCCTGTTTTGAAATAAAAGGTCATGAATAGACATATATTACAGAGAAGATGGATTTTGGAAATAAAAACTTACCGTCAAACGCTGACGATGCGAGGGAGGGCTCCCAGAAGATGATGTGCTGTCTTCCTGGTGGCCACACTCCATGCCTGTGGGTGGTGTTCCAGCTGCTGCCATTGCTGCTGCTGCTGCTGCTGCATCTATTGGGCGGCTGTTGAATAAAGAGAAACAAAGGGCCAATGAATATCTTGATATTCAATAGCCCTAGTTTGGAGGAATGGGTGATTTGATAATTACCGTCTCTCATCTGCTGCTGGACTCCCCTCCCGTTGTTCAGCATGCTGCTCCAATTGGGGTGGTGCTGATGGTGCTGCTGCAGATGTCTCCTGCCTTCTCCTGCGCCTGGTTGCTGTCTTGGGTGGCATGTTGGGTGTGGCTGTGGGTCCCACTGTCTTGCTTTTATATATGTCTTGTGGGCAGAGCTACTGAGCATGCTCAGACCAAAAAACCGGATCCGGCCGCCGGATCCGGCTTTCGCCGGATCCGGCGCATTGCGGCGCTCATAGGCTTTCATTGTGTGAAAAAGCCGGACGCGCCGGATCCGGCGTGTCCGGCTTTTTCGCCGGAGACAAAAAACGTTACAGTAGACGTTTTTTCCAGACGCCGGATCGCGACACATTGCGACACATTGCCGGATCCGGCGAAAACCGGATGAAACGCATGGCCATCCGGCGCGATCCGGCGCAAATGCAAGTCAATGGGGGGGAAACCGGATCCGGCATTGCATTTTGCCGGATCCGGTTTCTGTCAAAAGCGCCGGATCGCGCCTGACGGCGAAAACCTGATGTGTGAAAGAGGCCTAACCCTGCCATCTATTCTTTTTTCCCAGCCCTTAAGGGCTTGCTGAATGATGAATACCATTTGACCAAAGTTGGAAGTAAATAACGATTGAGACTGTACCATAATTTTGTATCATCCAATTGCAAAAACCTCTCCCCGGCTAACTCACGTCAATCAATCCACACCTTACCATAAATTCCATAATTACTCTATGTGTACAGAGCTACTTACGAATGGACCAACTCCATCATGCATTCATAGGAATATCCCACAGCTGCCGTGAGCATATCCTGCCTTCTTTGGAAGCCTCCGGCATGAGAAGACGAGACTCATGCCAATGAAAACGTAAAAGAGCCTCAGCACAAATATTTTCAAATCCTGGTACATGGTGAGCGCAGAACCAGATATTAAACTGCAAACACCAAAGGACCAAATGTCTACCACTCGGAACCAGGTAGAACTCCAAATCTGGCCAAACATGCGGAGTCAGTAAACAGAGGTTATTCGCATTTGATACCTCTGCTGACTGGATACAATTACTACCATTATAGTCACTCAAAAAACAGCCACTCTTCAAGGTCTCTCTTCATGAGTTTAGTTAAAGGAGTATGGTGTTGTGGCCTAAACAACCTTTATAGACAAAGATAAGCACTCTTAAAAAGAAAAAACCTGGTCCAAAACCTTGAACCAGCCTCCCAAGTATTCCTATTTTCCCAGCCGGAATGCCTTTTGGATGAGATAGGTGATGTATCAAGGGGAATTTATTCTGCTCTTTTGGCAACTATACCTTAAGGGGACACTCTCAAATTAGAAAAAGAGGGAACAATAAAGGGCCTACTAACTGGCCCAGGGAGCCTTCTTTAGCAATTTTTCCTTCATAATAGTGAGATTATCGCTGTCTGATATTAAATTTACTTAAAAGAATGGCTCCTTGGTATAAGATAGGGATGAAAAAAACAAATGTAAAGCCTCCGCACAACTCCGCCACTGCACCCTAATTGGGTACCGGTCCAGCCATGGGATCATCACAACAACACTTACTGGGGTCTTTCCCTTCAAGCGGGCCTGCCGAACGATTGACCGCCTTTCCTAGTTTGCCGCAACTCACTGCCAGGTATTGGCCTCCGCAAGCAGAGTGCCCATGCATATACATGCACAAGCCATAAAAACTGCAATGACCCTTGTTAAAAATCCAGCATGCCCCCAGGTCTTTCAAAATACAATGAAGGAACTGTGGCCACAGATTGAAAAAGTAGGGGCGAGGGGGGGTTCTCTTTTAAATCATATGCCAAAGCCACATGTCCATGGCTCCCTGTTATGATTGAGTCACCGTAGGAGGCAAAAACAGAAATGCTAGCTAAGTCCAGAAAACCAGAGAAGTTGGCAGATATCGGATTGCAGACCCCTGAACCTATCAACACAACTAGCAGTAGCCGTGGGGGGTTCCTACGATGCCCTAGACCCCTCGATCACAGCCGGAGAATTAAATAGGCCTAAAGAAAGAAAGGGGAAATCTAAACTGCCCCAGAGCAGACCCCAAAGCAAAAGGCAGCCCCCAACATATAATGACGATGAAGCAAGATGAAAATACTAACACAGACAGAAAGATAGACTGAGCAAAGAGGGGCCCAAGCTAACTAAATAGAAAAGGACAGGAAGGCTGCTGTCTGCAATCCGTGAAAAACCCTATGAAAATAAGAGCCAACAGACTGACAGTGAAAAAGGCCCTGAAGACGCTAGGCTTCAAAAAAGCTATGTCAGTACTCAGGAATATACTGAAGACAGAGCTACAGGCAAAAGGAGATTCAGCTCACCCCAGCAGGGAATGGCAGAATACTGAAAAGCAAGGAAAACAAAAAACAAAACAAAAAGCTAACAGGCAAAACAGAAACTTAGCTTTAGAGGAGCAGGAATCAGACTGGTGTCCTAGAAGTCCACAGAGAAATCACCCGCAGGGCAGAAGGGCATCGGCAGCCTTATATCCAGTCCGTGACTCCACTCAGCCAGTCATCCTCATTAGACTCAGGTGCCTGATAATCAGGCTCATTACCTTCCTTTACCAGAATAGGGAGTTCACCAGACCCCATTGACGAAGGGGAAAATGAACTCACAACAGTACCTCCCCCTTGAGGAGGGGTCACCGAACCCTCAACCACGCCACCAGGGCGATCGGGGTGAGCCCGATGAAATGCACGCATCAATCTTTTGGCATGAATATCAGAGGCAGAGACCCAGGAATTATCCTCCTGACCATAACCCTTCCACTTAACCAAATACTGGAGTCTCCGTCTAGCCAGACGGGAATCCAGTATTTTCTCTACCTCATATTCCATGTTACCTTCAACCAATACAGGGTCTGGAGGTGCCACCCCAGGAACAACTGGTTCAACAAACCTCTTCAACAAGGACTTATGGAACACATTATGGATTTTAAATGTGACGGGAAGAGCCAACCGAAAAGAGACCGGATTAATAATCTCCAAAATCTTGTAAGGTCCAATAAATCTAGGCTTAAACTTAGGAGAAGCCACCTTCATAGCAATATTTTTTGATGATAACCACACCATATCACAATCTTAAACTGGGGACCAATGGTCCTATGTCGATTGGAAAACCGCTGGGCCTTTTCCTGGGAGAGAGATAACTTATCCACCACTTGGTCCCAGATCTGGTTCATTCTCTCCACCACAGTCAACACCTGGGCAGGCATAAGGCTCCACCTGCCCGGAAGAAAATCGAGGATGAAACCCAAAGTTACAAAAAAAAGGTGACATCAAAGTGGCAGAACTAGCTCTATTATTTAAAGCAAATTCGGCCAAGGGCAAAAACGAAATCCAATCATCCTGATCAGCGGAAATAAAACATCTCAAATACGACTCCAAGGTCTGGTTTGTTCTCTCTGTCTGCCCATTGGTCTGAGGGTGAAAAGCAGAGGAGAAGGACAACTGAATTCCCAGCTTGGAACAGAAAGTCCTCCAAAATCTAGACACAAACTGAACTCCTCTGTCAGACACAATGTTCTCAGGAATCCCGTGTAAGCGAACCACCTGTTGCAAAAACAGGGGCACCAACTCAGAGGAAGATGGCAACTTAGGGAGTGGTACAAGATGAACCATCTTAGAGAACCTATCACAAATCACCCAAATAACAGTCATTCTTTGAGAGACCGGCATATCAGAGATGAAATCCATTGAAATATGGGTCCATGGCCTCCTGGGGACCGGCAAAGGCATCAACAACCCACTAGAGCGAGAACAAGATTTAGACCGGGAGCAAGTCCCACAGGACTGCACAAAATTCCTGACATCATGAGACAAGGTGAGCCACCAAAAAGAGCCACTCACCAGATCTCTAGTACCAAAAATACCTGGATGACCAGCCAATGCAGAGCAATGAACTTCAGACATCACTCTCTTCTTCCACTGGTCAGGAACATACAACTTTCCACTGGGACAACGCTCAGGTTTGTCCTCCTGGAACTCTTGCAGAGCAAGTCTCAAATCGGGCGAGATGGCAGAAAGAACTACCCCTTCGCCTAAGATGGTAGCAGGCTTGGTCACCACAGGAGAATCAGCAAAGAAACTCCTAGAGAGGGCGTCTGCCTTGACATTGTTAGTTCCAGGAAGAAAAGAGACCACAAAATCAAAACGTGTAAAAAACAAGGCCCACCTAGCCTGTCTAGGGTTCAAGCGTTTAGCCGACTCTAGGTAAATCAAATTCTTGTGGTCAGTGAGGACCACAACTTGATGTTTAGCTCCCTCCAACCAATGTCTCCACTCCTCAAATGCCCATTTCATGGCCAACAGTTCCCGATTCCCCACATCATAGTTACGTTCAGATGGAGGGAACTTTCGGGAAAAGAAAGCACAGGGATTCATTTTAGATGTTACAGGATCCTTTTGGGACAAAACAGCTCCTGCACCAATCTCAGAAGCATCCACCTCTACCTGGAACGGGAGTGAGACATCAGGTTGCCGCAAAACCGGGGCGGAGGTAAATCTTCGCTTCAGCTCCTGAAAGGAAGCAACAGCCTCAGGAGACCAATTCAACACATCAGCACCCTTCTTAGTCAGATCAGTCAATGGCTTGGCAATACTAAAAAATTTTGCTATAAATTTACGATAAAAATTAGCAAAACCCAAAAACTTCTGGAGGGCCTTCAAAGAAGTGGGCTGAACCCAATCATAAATGGCCTGTACCTTGGCCGGGTCCATTTCAATAGTTGACGGAGACAAAATAAATCCCAAAAATGAAATCCTCTGTACTCCAAAAAGGCATTTCGATCCTTTGACATACAGGGAATTCTCCCTCAAGATCCGGAACACAGTCCGAATATGTTCCACATGAGAATCCCAATCCTTGGAGAAGATCAAAATATCATCCAGATAGATAATCAAAAATTTATCGACAAAGTCTCGGAAAATATCGTTCATGAAGCACTGGAAGACAGAAGGGGCATTAGTGAGCCCAAAAGGCATCACCAGGTACTCAAAATGTCCCTCCGGAGTATTAAACGCCGTCTTCCATTCATCCCCCTGCTTAATAAGGATAAGATTATACGCCCCCCTGAGGTCAAGCTTGGTAAACCAGCAAGCACCTCTAACTCTAGAGAATAGATCCAAAATCAGGGGTAACGGATACTGATATTTAATAGTAATTTTATTGAGGGCACGATAATCAATACAAGGCCTTAAAGAACCATCCTTTTTGGCCACAAAAAAAAAAAACGGCACCTAAGGGTGAAGAGGATGGTCTAATATGACCCTTCTCCAACGCCTCCTTAATATAGGACCGCATAGCCTCGTGCTCGGGTACAGATAAATTGAAGAGTCGACCCTTGGGAAATTTACGCCCCGAGCTTAGTTCAATTGCACAGTCATAACTCCTATGAGGAGGCAAGGAAGCAGACTCATTCTCACTAAATACATCATAAAAGTCCGCCAAATAGTCAGGAACATCATGCGACTGAGGAGAGGTGGAAAAAACCGGAGCCTCACTAAAGGCACACCGACAACCCCAACTCACCGCAGAAACAGATTTCCAATCCAAAACTGGATTATGAATTTGCAACCAGGGAAACCCCAGAACAACGGCATCATGCAGACCATGCAATACCAAAAATCTGCAATTTTCTTGATGGTCTGGGGCGACCCGCATGACCACCTGGGTCCAAAACTGAGGTTTATTTTTAGCCAAAGGAGTAGCATCAATCCCCCTCAAAGGGATAGGCGTCTGCAGAGGTGTCATCGGAAATCCACAACGTTTAGCAAAATCCAAGTCCATTAGGTTTAGCGCTGCTCCCGAATCCACAAAAGCCTTGGCGGAAAATGTGGACAGGGAGCAGATCAGAGTAATTGCCAGAAGAAACTTAGGTTGAACACCACCAACAGAAAATGTGTGTGCAAAGCGTTTCTCTCGTTTAGGACAAACAGAAATAATATGCGAGGCATCTCCACAGAAAAAACACAGCTTATTACGCCTTCTGAACTCCTGACGTTGCGCCTTAGACAAAACTCTATCACTTTGCATAGGTTCAGACGTCTGTTCAACCGGTGGCAACACCTCTCGTGCAATCCTGCGTTCACGTAAACGCCGATCAACCTGAATGGCTAATAACATAGAATCGTCCAGACCAGAGGGAACAGAAAATCCCACCATAGTATCTTTTACGGCTTCTGACAAACCCTTCCGAAAGAGAGCAGCCAAGGCATTATCATTCCAGGTAGTAAGGACCGCCCACTTTTGGAACTTTTGACAGTACAACTCTGCAGAATCTCGACCCTGGTTCAATGCCAACAGGGTCTTTTCAGCCTGATCAATAGCATTAGGTTCGTCATACAACAACCCCAAAGCTTGAAAGAATGCGTTCATATTAGTCAGAATAGGATCATCTGGTTTCAAAGAAAACGCCCCATCCTGGGGATCGCCACGCAGCAAAGAGATGACAATTTTAACCTGCTGCGCGGAGCTCCCTGACGAGTTAGGCTTCAAGGCAAAAAATAATTTACAATTATTTTTGAAACTCAAAAATTTAGATCGATCCCCAAAAAATACATCAGGTGTAGGGATCTTTGGTTCAACAGCATGCGAACGAGCAAGGTAGGCGGAAATTCCCCGCACTTCCGCAGCGAGCTGCTCCACACGATCAGACAATTGCTTTATCTCCATTGAGAGAGAAAAAAAAATTCCCCCTACGGCCTCAGAGATATAGAGGAAAGAATATACACACACCCTTTTTTTTTTTTTTAAACACAATTCTTTCCTGCTATTGAGTACCCTAGGATCTGCGGTATGGCGGGTGATTCTGTTATGATTGAGTCACCGTAGGAGGCAAAAACAGAAATGCTAGCTAAGTCCAGAAAACCAGAGAAGTTGGCAGCTATCGGATTGCAGACCCCTGAACCTATCAACACAACTAGCAGTAGCCGTGGGGGGTTCCTACGATGCCCTAGACCCCTCGATCACAGCCGGAGAATTAAATAGGCCTAAAGAAAGAAAGGGGAAATCTAAACTGCCCCAGAGCAGACCCCCAAAGCAAAAGGCAGCCCCCAACATATAATGACGGTGAAGCAAGATGAAAATACTAACACAGACAGAAAGATAGACTGAGCAAAGAGGGGCCCAAGCTAACTAAATAGAAAAGGACAGGAAGGCTGCTGTCTGCAATCCGTGAAAAACCCTATGAAAATAAGAGCCAACAGACTGACAGTGAAAAAGGCCCTGAAGACGCTAGGCTTCAAAAAAGCTATGTCAGTACTCAGGAATATACTGAAGACAGAGCTACAGGCAAAAGGAGATTCAGCTCACCCCAGCAGGGAATGGCAGAATACTGAAAAGCAAGGAAAACAAAAAACAAAACAAAAAGCTAACAGGCAAAACAGAAACTTAGCTTTAGAGGAGCAGGAATCAGACTGGTGTCCTAGAAGTCCACAGAGAAATCACCCGCAGGGCAGAAGGGCATCGGCAGCCTTATATCCAGTCCGTGACTCCACTCAGCCAGTCATCCTCATTAGACTCAGGTGCCTGATAATCAGGCTCATTACCTTCCTTTACCAGAATAGGGAGTTCACCAGACCCCAGTGACGAAGGGGAAAATGAACTCACAACAGCTCCCCCCCAACTAATGTCAGGCTGCAAAACCAAACACCTATTGAACTCCTCATCATACTTTGCCCAGGTGCTGTCCCGTGAGATCTATACGCATTATATACTGAGCCCATATAAATAAACTATTCTGAACAGCGCTCTGAGTGACCCATAATGCAACCCATCACCGTAAAGGCTTGAATCCAGTTACCCATGGCCTTGCCACTTTTGGTTTTCTATCAAAGGCTCTATCCGAACTCAGTCTCTGCTGAAAGGTCTGCTGCACTCTGCATACTGTAGGTATGCAAACCCCTTCATGTCGTTAGGCCTTGACCAGCTTCCCATTGTGGTCTCTTGCCCCCGGTTAAACATCTGGGTCTAGAATTTGTTTCTTCCTACAACTCTTTTTCATGACTTGTTGGGGTACATGCAGACGATCAGTAAATGCTGCGTATTGGACGCTACGTAATTGTGCACCGTCCAACCCACAGCGTCCAGATGTTAAAGCATAGTGGATGGTATTTCAAGAAATCCCATTCCCATTATGCATCCACAGATGCCCGCAACTCACCTGCGGAGATGGACATGCGGCACGTCTTTCCAGATTGCAGCATGTCTATTTCTCTTGTGGATGCAATAGTCTCTGCACCCATACAATTTATTGGACGCTGTGAATCCGCACGGTTCAATGAACACATGCGGATTCACCTGCGTTCAATAGACGGCAGCACTTTGGACACAGTGAACATTCGCTGCGTCCAAAACGCTGCCAATTCCTGATTGTCTGCACATACCCTAAGCCTTTTTCTCACTCTTTGCTAATAAAACATTTATTTATAGTCCAGAGTCCTGCATATGTAAGGGGGTACAGAGACTGATTTGTCCCCTACAATTATTGAACTCTCCATGTAAAGCTGCTATATTTGATAATACAATGTATATTTGACACGAGTTATAATACTGCTATATGGTGTAATGCATTGTGAATATATATGTATAGGTATAGGGAAAGTGTAGTACTTAGATTGGCCCACTAGAGGGGGCGCAATAGAGTACGTTAGGAATTAAACAGACTTGTAGAATTTAGTTAATTTAGGAGGGGCCAACTTTGTGTAAGATAGAGAGAGCTTCCTGAATTTAGTCAGTAGGGCCTTGGAGCCTGGTCAGGGCAGATGTGCCACGCAACGTTCAAGTAAAGGAGCCCAGCTCGTCCAGGGCATAGGAACAACGGTCGCTTGAGAGGAGGAAGAATAGAGAGCTGCTTCAACATGGTTGCAGTAAACTACATGGGAAGATGCCTAAATGTCCAGGGCAAAACAGACAGGGAACTCCTGAAGGTAATTAGGCTGGCCAGACAGAATGCTGCGGTACCGGAGGCGGTGGTATGACCCTGTGATATTCCTGGCGAAGTGAGGGACAGGACAGGGAAAGGAAAGGCTATGATGTGTGAAGGATCCTGTGTTGTACCTGTGACTAATCTGGATGAGCTGAGACAATAACTGAGTAAAGTTGTTTGTTTAAAACTGTATCTGGCCTGTCTTTGCATGGTATTTGGGAAAGGAAACCCTCAACAGACTGGAGAGGACTCTGATGTTCAAGTGAACCAACAAATGCACAACAAAAGGGACAATGTATTTATGTGACGGAGGGCCAGGGTGTGCCAGTATTGCCACCCTCAGCCACGACTACCCCCATGGTCCCCCTTACACATGGATGCTCACATCCTAATAGTATGGAAGATAGGACAACCAGAACTGCACTCCATAGCCTTGTCGTTGTTTGTGTCCTTGATTTTTGCATTTACTAAATTTGAAATACCATATGAGATGTAATGTAATGTAGATGTAATGTAATGTAACATTTGAAGGAGTTGTTCAAGGTGCAACAAAATGCTTGGCTTTTAATCTCTGGAACAACCCCAACACTAATCAAATTATTCCTCTCTTTTTAATGCTGCTTAAGTGATTTAAAGAGAACCTGATATGCGATTCATGTTTCTCCAACCACAGGCAGCATGATGTGGATATGAAGAGGGAGTCTATTCCCCTACATGTGGTGCCATTATATGTGGTAAAGCGTTGGGGAGAGTATACCTCATCTGCTGGAGGTGCACCAGAGTGACCCTGCATATGGCAAGACAGGGGACCTCAAGACCATCTTAGACTTTATAAGTGGGAAAGGTAGTCTTCCCATCAGCTGCCTAGAGGAAAAAGTGTACTGAAAAGTGGTGCTAACAATCACAGTAGGAGGGGAATGTCACAGATTGACAGCTGTGGAAGGATCATCTAGATCTATGTGACAGCTTTTAGAAGCAGTTAAAAAAATTAATGGGTAGAGGAAAGACCCCCAACAGGTGGACAAATGACAATCTGCTAAGGAAATTCACAAAAAGACCGTGTAGGAGGAAGAGGGAGACTCTTCACCTGCTGCAGGAAAAGACAATTGGCAGCAGATTGGGAAAGTAGCTGCAGGAAGCAGATAGCTGGAAAATAGAGAGCAAGGAAGGAGAGGGAAGCTACTCTGTGTCAGCGGGTCCGTCCAATCAGACCTTAGTGCAGGATGACTTTGGTTGTGTATGTAGGAATAATCCTTAGCCAGAGAACTTCCTAGGGTGCGGCATCAGCGCTTGTGCCATCCATGCTGATTAGTTTCTGCTGAAAGTGCTGCAGAGAGGAGGGCTGATCTGATTAGGACGCTGATTTTCTCCGGTATTAGAGCGCTGTTGTTGAGCCTGAGCTAATGAGAAGTGGTCATGTTGGCTGGTGGCTACAATTGCACTAGTTTAGCACGAAACTTCATGACCACCACATCCACCTGTGAACGGAGTTGTGAGTTTTTTGTGTGCAATGTATAAAGTAATGTACCCTTATATTGAGAGACTTAACATGCCAAGTGTATACAGTATATGTCAACCAAGTGGAGTCAGGCATGGAGAACCTATTGGAGGTCCGCCCAGCAGAAACTGCTCCACGTGCCCGGCTCTTTTTTATGCTGTTTTCTGTGAAATGCCTCATAGTTTAAGAGATAAACTTGTTGCTGCAATAATGGAGCCTTTGTGTATTTCATTTAGCCCATGCTGTAACAACCCTGCTGGCGTCACTGCATGGCCTCCCATCCCCCGCACATCAACTTACTCACTGTTCCAGGTCATGCTGTGAATTCTGTCTATTGCCAGCCCTGTGCTCTGTGCCTCTGCTCTTCTGTATGTTTCATGGCTATGTGTGTATAGGGGGGCGGCGCCAGAACTCTCTGGTTCTTATGCAATCAGGGTGCACCTGTCTAATCTGTCCCTGACCAATCAACTAGAGCCCTTGACTATTTAGTTCCGCCACACCCGCTGAAACATTGCCTGAGCAATGTCTAAACTCAGTATCTTGCTGCTGAGGAAGCCAGGCCCTGTCCTGTGTATTTCCTCCATCTCTGGAGGAATACTTCTTGTCTTGCTTTGTACCTTGTCTGCCTGCCAGGAGGCTGAATGTCCTGGCCCTTGAGTCTTGGTCCCAGTACCTTGTCTGTACTCTGTCCTACCTTAGTCTCCCTTTCTCCTTGTCTGTGGATTCCTTCCTTGCTGTATCTTTACTTATGTCCTCCCTGTCTGTGCATCTGCTCCCTTGCAGCTCTGCCTGCTCTGCTCCCTTGCAGCTCTGCCTGCTCGGCTCCCTAGCCGCTCTGCCTGCTCGGCTCCCTAGCTGCTCTGCCTGCTCGGCTCCCTAGCCGCTCTGCCTGCCCGGCTCCCTTGCAGCCCAGCCTACTCCGCACTCCTGCGGCTCCACCTACTCCTGCGGCTCTGTCTACGCCGCACTCCTGCGGCTCAGTTCCTAACCTGTTTCAACATATTTCACTCCTTCCTGCCTGTATCCATACCTGCACCTCCTGTGTGAACAGGTCCAAACCTGTTCCTTCATATTTCACTCCTTCCTGCCTGTATCCATACCTGCACCCCCTGTGTGAACAGGTCCCAACCTGTTCCTTCATACACCACACCTGCTTGCCCTGTGTCTCCAAGCCGTGCCTGCTTGCCCTGTGTCTCCAAGCCGTGCCTGCTTGCCCTGTGTCTCCAAGCCGTGCCTGCTTGCCCTGTGTCTCCAAGCCGTGCCTGCTTGCCTTGTGTCTCCAAGCCGTGCCTGCTTGCCCAGTGTCTCAGCCTGCCTGGTAGTCACACCTGTCCAAGTGACTTGTCCCCGAGTGGGATCAGCAGCCACAGCCAGACACCACCCTGGAGTGGCACCCGACAGCTACCTGCCGCACAAGCCTGACCTCACCATCAGAGGCTCCAGTGAAGACCGAGGTAGCTGTCGTAGTCACGCCCCTTCCAGGGTAGTCTGGTTTGTGGCACAGTGGGGCCACAACCCCCCGGCTCGTGCCATTCAGCCAAGGCGCGAGCATGACAGTTTGCACAGGCCATGGCCCCGCTGAGTCCCATGTCCTTCCACTCGCAGAGCATGATGAACTTTCTCCCTGCCAGTGTGAGCCACCGGAAGAGTTTGTTCCGCCTTGCGTGGTTCCAATTGTTGAGACTTCTGAACCACTCATAGTCTCCAAGGCCATCTATGAGCAGCTCCTGGCCTATGAAGAGCACGACCCAGCAGACCCGCCTAGGTTCTATGGGGACCCCAAAGAGTGCCAAGGGTTCCTGAAAAAGTGCCTGCACTACATCCTGCAGAATGCAGCTTGTTTCCCCTCTGACCAGGTCAAGGTGGGATACATCATGTCCTACCTAGTTGGTGATGCCTTGATGTGGATTTGTCCCCTTTGGGAAGCAGGGGACCCTGTCGTCTTGAGTCTGGGGGCCTTCTGGTGGCCTTTCGTAAAGTGTTCGACATGCCTCGTCCAGCTGCTCCTGAAAAGTCTTCCCCTCCAAATCTTCCAGAGACAGACCAGACAAGAGGAACCTGTGGGTGAAACATCTCAACCACCTATGACCGTCCAGCCATCACCTGTTCCACAGTCTGCCGATGCGGCCTCCCGTGCAAGATCCAAGAGGTCAAAAAAGAAGCGGGCCAAGTTGCAGCCGGAATCTGGCCTCTGCCCTGTGAGGCCTGTACTCCAGAACCCTGGGCCAGTAGGAGAGGCTGTCCCTGGCGAGAGTACTCCCTCTCCATTAAACTCTTTGACTGTTTCTCTGCCTTCAGGGAGCTTTGGTGTGTTTAAGTCGCCAGTCATACAGAGTCAGTGTGTGGTCTCTGTCATACAGCTCCCGAAGCCGGCGTGGGCGTTGTCTCGAGGTGGCCGAGCCCTACTTGAGAACAGTCTAGTCCTGCAAGGACAGCTACAGCTCTAGGTCGGAGCCTTATACATGAGGAAGTTCATCTTCCACTTGCTGACTGGTATGCCCATGGGTCATTCTGATCCAGAGATTCTAATACCCGTTTATGTCTGGAGACCCAGCAGGGCACCACACTTGAAACAACCAAGTGACAAGAGGTGTCTGGTTCCCTTGTGTCGCATTCAGTCAGCAAGGTCGTCTTCTTCGCCTGGTTTGCTAGTCGCCGAGTCAAGGTGTGAGGATGCCTCTGAAGAGGGGGAGGCGGTCTCAGTCTCCTCACACTTCCCCAGCGACTATACCAGTGTTCTGCTCCCAAGAGCATCCCCCGCCTCTTGATTGTCTTCCCCAGGATGAAGGGCTGAAGATGGATCCAGAGTGTATGCCTTCAACCTCCCTGTGGCCTAGGGGTGAAGGTCCCAAGACAGAGCTTCACTCATCCTCTAACCAGGAAGATGTGGTCCAGTTTTTTCAGGGTAACAGGCTGAAATGGCTCCCTGTATGTATGCCTCCAGCTTCCACGTGGCAGGTGGATGAAGAGGTTGGGACAGTGACCTACATATCTCCGTCTCTCACCCTCCTGGAGGAGGTCAAATTTTCTTTGGATAATGGGATACAAATGGACTCTGTGCAGGTATCTTCAGTTTCTAGCTGGCCGGCTGATGTAGGGGCGAAGTCTGAAGCTGCCCGGCCCCACTTTTTGCCAATCTGGAGGAAGAAGTCTTTGTACCCTCTGTGTTGGAAACTGACTCCCTTGGGCACCAAGAAACCGGGCAATCTGGGATTCCTGATGGCACACATTCTCCACCCTACCTGAAGGATGTCGTGTCAACCTGGACTGTGTGTGGTCCCATACTCCTTCTTCTGGTCATTCTGGCAGGCTTGAAGAAGAGGGTCTGTAAAGGGGGGGGTACTGTAACAACCCTGCAGGCGTCACTGCATGGCCTCCCATCCCCCGTACATCAACTTACTCACTGCTCCGGGTCATGTTGTGAATTCTGTCTATTGCCAGCCCTGTGCTCTGTGCCTCTGCTCTTCTGTATGTTTCCTGGCTATGTGTGTATAGGGGGGCGGCACCAGAACCTCTGGTTCTTATGCAATCAGGGTACACCTGTCTAATCTGTCCCTGACCAATCACCTAGAGCCCTTGACTATTTAGTTCCGCCACACCCACTGAAACATTGCCTGTGGAATGTCTAATCTCAGTTAGTATCTTGCTGCTGAGGAAGCCAGGCCCTGTCCTGTGTATTTCCTCCTTCTCTGGAGGAATACTTCTTGTCTTGCTTTGTACCTTGTCTGCCTGCCAGGAAGCTGAATATCCTGGCCCTTGAGTCTTGGTCCCAGTACCTTGTCTGTACTCTGTCCTACCTTAGTCTCCCTTTCTCCTTGTCTGTGGCTTCCATCCCTGCTGTATCTTTCCTTGTGTCCTCCCTGTCTGTGCCTCTGCACCCTTGCAGCTCTGCCTGCTCTGCTCTCTTGCAGCTCTGCCTGCTCTGCTCTCTTGCAGCTCTGCCTGCTCGGCTTCCTAGCCGCTCTGCCTGCTCGACTCCCTAGCCGCTCTGCCTGCTCGGCTCCCTTGCAGCCCTGCCTACTCCGCACTCCTGTGGCTCAGTTCCTAACCTGTTCCAACCTATTCCACTCCTTCCTGCCTGTATCCATACCTGCACCTCCTGTGTGAACAGGTCCAAACCTGTTCCTTCATATTTCACTCCTTCCTGCCTGTATCCATACCTGCACCCCCTGTGTGAACAGGTCCCAACAGGTCCCAACACCTGCTTGCCCTGTGTCTCCAAGCCGTGCCTGCTTGCCCTGTGTCTCCAAGCCGTGCCTGCTTGCCCTGTGTCTCCAAGCCGTGCCTGCTTGCCTTGTGCCTCCAAGCCGTGCCTGCTTGCCCTGTTTCCAAGCCGTGCCTGCTTGCCCAGTGTCTCAGCCTGCCTGTTAGTCACACCTGTCCAAGTGACTTGTCCCCGAGTGGGATCAGCAGCCACAGCCAGACACCACCCTAGAGTGGCACCTGCCGCACAAGCCTGACCTCACCATCAGAGGCTCCAGTGAAGACCGAGGTAGCTGTCATAGTCACGCCCCTTCCAGGGTAGTCTGGTTTGTAGCACAGTGGGGCCACAACCCCCCGGCTCACGCCATTCATGCAAGGCGCGAGCGTGACACATGCTTAGGTCAGCATTAATCTCTAGACATACAGTTGTGGCCAAAAGTATTGACACCCCTGCAATTCTGCCAGATAATACTCAGTTTCTTCCTGAAATTGATTGCAATCACAAATTCTTTGGTATTATTATCTTCATTTAATTTGTCTTAAATGAAAAAACACAAAAGAGAATGAAACAAAAAGCAAAACATTGATCATTTCACACAAAACTCCAAAAATGGGCCAGACAAAAGTATTGGCACCCTCAGCGTAATACTTGGTTGCACAACCTTTAGCCAAAATAACTGTGACCAATCGCTTCTGGTAACCATCAATGAGTTTCTTACAATGCTCTACTGGAATTTTAGACCATTCTTCTTTGGCAAACTGCTCCAGGTCCCTGATATTTGAAGGGTGCCTTCTCCAAACTGCCATGTTTAGATCTCTCCACAGGTGTTCTATGGGATTCAGGTCTGGACTCATTGCTGGCCACCTTAGAAGTCTCCAGTGCTTTCTCTCAAACCTTTTTCTAGTGCTTTTTGAAGTGTGTTTTGGGTCATTGTCCTGCTGGAAGACCCATGACCTCTGAGGGAGACCCAGCTTTCTCACACTGGGCCCTACATTATGCTGCAAAATTTGTTGGTAGTCTTCAGACTTCATAATGCCATGCACACGGTCAAGCATTCCAGAGCCAGAGGCAGCAAAGCAACCCCAAAACATTAGGGAACCTCCACCATGTTTGACTGTAGGGAACGTGTTTTTTTCTTTGAATGACTCTTTTTTTTCTCCTGTAAGCTCTATGTTGATGCCTTTGCCCAAAAAGCTCTACTTTTGTCTCATCTGACCAGAGAACATTCTTCCAAAACGTTTTAGGCTTTTTCAGGTAAGTTTTGGCAAACTCCAGCCTGGCTTTTTTATGTCTCGGGGTAAGAAGTGGGGTCTTCCTGGGTCTCCTACCATACAGTCCCTTTTCATTCAGACACCGACGGATAGTACGGGTTGACACTGTTGTACCCTCGGACTGCAGGGCAGCCTGAACTTGTTTGGATGTTAGTCGAGGTTCTTTATCCAACATCCGCACAATCTTGCATTGAAATCTCTTGTCAATATTTCTTTTCCGTCCACATCTAGGGAGGTTAGCCACAGTGCCATGGGCTTTAAACTTCTTGATGACACTGCGCACGGTAGACACAGGAACATTCAGGTCTTTGGAGATGGACTTGTAGCCTTGAGATTGCTCATGCTTCCTCACAATTTGGTTTCTCAAGTCCTCAGACAGTTCTTTGGAGATTTAAAAGTGTGATTTAGTTATTGCCAACACCTGTTAGGTGCCACAGGTAAGTTACAGGTGCTGTTAATTACACAAATTAGAGAAGCATCACATGATTTTTCGAACAGTGCCAATACTTTTGTCCACCCTCTTTTTTATGTTTGGTGTGGAATTATATCCAATTTGGCTTTAGAACAATTCTTTTTGTGTTTTTTTCATTTAAGACAAATTAAATGAAGATAATAATACCAAAGAATTTGTGTTTGCAATCATTTTCAGGAAGAAACTGATTATTATCTGACAGAATTGCAGGGGTGTCAATACTTTTGGCCACAACTGTATTCCCTTCAAGAAATATTCCTAGCCATACAGCCATGCTACCACATACGGAACATGAAGCTATTGACCTGTGTAGTCCTGACAAGTGGTGGTTTATACTGATTATACCCTTCAAGCTTACAAGACAACTGTTACGATTTTCTGAAACAATCCCAGAAAATTTGCAGCAACCTGGGATGAAATGGACAGCATTTACACAAAACATGCCCACAAATAGGTGTTTTGGGGCGTGATTGGAGTAGTCTCAGGCGGAACTGGAGGGTGAAGACAAACTGTCCCTAAATTGCCAACACCAATGCTGATAACTGTTATTTTAGCATTTTAATCCCAATTAATTGGTGGAAAGTAGGATGTTCCTGTTACACCAGCCTGCAGCTGTCAGTTTTTCCTGGCTGGTTATCAAAAATACAGGGGAACCCACGTCAGTTTTTTTTATTACGATCACATCTGCGGGCTCACGCTGTCATTTGACAGCGTGGGAACCACATCTCTCTGACCGGTGGTAATAACCTTACCGCTGCTCAGAGGCAGTGTTTGCCGCGCTCTCATGTGCATGTCATGACAAGTGAATGTGATCCAGGTTCTGGTACTGCTCTGGTACCTGAACCAAACTTTTTTTAACTGTTTGTCCAAGACCGTTGGAACCGAACACCCAGGCGTTCACACATCACTAATCAGGACATCTCCTTCTTGCCTGCGGTTTCCAGTATGTCTTCCTGGCTGTCTATAGCTTCCAGTTACCTACCTGCCTGCAGTTTCCATTATCAACCTGCCTGTGGTTTCCAGGATCTCTTCCTGGCTGTCTATGGCTTCCAGTTCCAGTTAACTACCTGCCTGCGGTTTTCAATATCAACTTGCCTGTGGTTTCCAGGATATCTTCCTGGCTTTCTGTGATTTCCAAGGTATTAGAATTTCTTGTCGCTCCAGACATCTGTCTGCTACCTGTCCCCAATCTTCTGGGACCTCTTCTATGTGTCCGCCTACGGTTATCAGGGCATCTTCCTAGCTGTGTGCGGCTTCCATGGTATTACACTTTCTTGCTATTCTGTAGTTTTGTCTGCTACCTCTGTGCATCTCCATGATGCTGTAAGGGACAGGACTGTAGTCATGGCCGAGCACTCCGGTGTATCTGAGTCCTGGCCTCCTCTCACATGAAAACAGCATTTTTTCACCAGCATTCCTGTGTCTTCTCTCACTGCGCAATCAGGGATACCACTGTGGTGCTGAAGCCTTTCTGCAATTGGTTTTGCAAGAATTGAGACATAGTCCGGTTCAAATGCAACAAGTGAAACTTTACTTTAACAACTTGGCAGGACATTCTTGTCAGTTACATCAACAGCAAGTTCCATGCAGTTCTCATTCTGTTCTTTATCCCTGATTCACCATATAATAGCAATTATATCTGTTTTCCACCATAGAGATGTGCCTCACTAAATATCCACAGGATTCCCACGAATCCCTGACACTCCTGTATAGTTTGGCATGTTTTTTCTTCTTTCCTCCTTTAACTGATATAATGAGATATAAAGTTGAGCATTGTATTTTGGACCTCTATATGTTGGTACTATCATATTTATCTGACCCGGACCAATATTACCCATCTCTGTATATGTGGCGCCACTGAGGGTTCAGTCGCCACAGAGGTACTGCACCTCCTCCTGAGGTGTGGTACCCCACCATCCAGGTAAGGTGGAGACACCTGACCACGCTCCAACACCTGCATCCCACACAACACAGTAGTGTAGCAAAGCACCCTTTGGTGGCTCCCTGCTTGGAACACGAAGCGTGCTGGGAGGCGGGTGGAGTTTAGTTGGCACCAAAAGAGCGGGAAGAGTTTAGGATTTAGTCAGTCTGACAGAGTCAGTGGAAGAGTGGAGATCCCCTGAGTGGCATGGATGAAGGAAGTGCTGCAGCCGACCTCAGTGACCTGGGTACCCTGGCACAGGAAAGGAACATTGACTCTCTCCATAAAAAGGATGGATTAGTACGGAACGTAAGGAGAGGAGGACTAAGGATTAGGGTTAGAGCAGAACCCTTCCCAAGTTCACAGCGCAAGGCTGGGGTCCGGTCCTCGAGGTTGTATGGATACTAATGGTCCTGCGACAGACACCGGAGGAATAGAAGTTGTCACCACTTTATTCCCACACAAGACTTGGGGGCACAACAGCAACGTGAGTGAGCCGGGACTTAGTAGCAAGGAGTCCCCGAATCAGGCCACAGCTGTCTGCCGTACAAGTAGAGTTCATAGGAACATCTGACAGGAGGAACTCCAGTGTAACTCAGTATGTGAGTACTTCACTATAGGCGCAAGGGAGACGTTCAGAAAAGGCACATATGTTGGCGGAGTGTTGGAACGTAGTATTTCATCTTGCCTGGAGGTTGGCTGAGCCCCTGACCTGGAGGACACGGCACGCATGCGGGCACCTGTATGCACAACAGACTGTGAGTAAAGCTTTGGAACTACATGCCCTGGTGTCCTCCGCTTATTCCTGCGCCAACCCACTCAGCACTGCTACATCTTTGTGCCTAACACTGTACCATCCACGTCTCCCCTCACCGTCACTTCACCTACTCTGCCCTGGGACTACAACCCTACCTATGGAGGGCCACACCATCATTGATGCACTACCCCATCTGTCCCAGAGGATCTGCTTGCAGTGTCGGCTTAACATCTCCCTTGCCGGACACCACAGGTGGCGTCACGAATCATTCACTCATAAACTTTATTCCATCACTTAACCCCTTTTGCATGGGTGCCCAGGGCCACGGACCGGGTCACCGCTGCTGTGACATTCCCCTTTGAGAGACCGGCCCGGTACCGAGTAACCCGCAGCCCTGGGAGGGAGACCCATATATACTTTATTTTTGTTGTTCTAATTATGAATTTAATAATGATTATTTATTATTTTTTTTCTGTTCTGTAGTAATTGATAAAGGCCAAATGTGGCCGAAATGTTTTGCCTTGACTACATTAAAAGTAAAAAAAAATCATCTTTAAGTTGAGTGCCTAGTTTACTTTTATTACTTCATGGTGTGGGATCCTACTATGGCACCTTCCTTAGTAGTGCACACAGTTCTCTACTAGTACTATCCCTCTCCTGGTTATCAGACCCCTTTGGCTAGTCCCCATTTACTCTTTGTCTTGTCCCTAGGTACTGCGCATTCATCTAGCTTCTGACTCTCAGCTCTCCTTGACCACATTTGCTGTCTTTGCCCTGTGCTCTGCATGCTCAGTGTCCTTCCCTGCACTCATGCCCCCTGGTCAAGTGATCGCTTAGTGCCAGTTCCTGTGCTCACTACACTAGTCTCAGGTCCTTGTGTACTGCGTGCCTTCTGCCTGCACTCCCTGTACTCATACACGCGCCCCCTGATAGCAACCCCTAGCCAGCGCCAGTGACACCTGTACTCAGTTCCACGTCCTCCAGTACATTACGGAGTAATAGCGACTTAGGCAGTACCGCAGCATTCTCCCTGTTCAGACTTCCTGTGCTTGGGGATTCTCTGGCCCGTTTCGCCCCAGTCCTGAGAGCATCGACCCATGCAACTATATGCCACATGTTGAACAATCTATGCCCTGTACTTTCATGGACCACTTCCTTTCTGCAGCTATGAACTGCTGCAATCCTGCTGCTTGACACCATACTTCTGTCCTAAAGACTCTGAATGGCCAAGCTTCTCTTCTTTAACGTTACGTGACTGCTGTGGTGTCCTTGTAAGGGGGTGGTGTTGTTATGGACAGTAAGAGACACGCTGTTATTTTAAGAGACAGCACCCCCTTGCTTGGTGTGATGGAACATTCTGCTCTCCCCTGCAAAAGACTGTGTGATGTTCTGCCAACACTGGAGAGGGGAGGGGTTGAGCCGGCGTGTGCGTTTTGAGTTGAAGATGCTGCAGAGAGCTGCTGTGCATGAAGCTGTGAGAAGAGGATGTACAGCCTGAGACTTACTGGACTTGTGAGATTGTATAGACTCTTCTGGGATAGCAAAGGTGGCTGACCTGTGCTATTGTGAGAAGCCACAAAGAGACCTAGAAAGGAATCTACAGTTTCCAGGAGCACCTCCATGACCTTCAAGCAAGGAGAAGACCACGTTTCACGGATCTTCCAGACATACATGCGCACCATCGTACAGGAATGCTGGGGGCCCCCGGGACTGGACTGGAGTCCCCAACATTACTGTGAGTTTAATCCCGTTTGTGCACATTTTAGGGCCTAGGGTAGGCTTCAATAGACAGAACACGGCAGCCGTGTGGCCTGTGTAGCTGAGGCCAGGTAGGCTACAGTTAGAGTAGAATCATTCTGTGCTCATTGTTTTGTTTTGCCTGTTTGAAATATATTGATCTGTAATAGTTGGAGCACCGTGCTATTTGACGGCCCAGCTAAAGAATACAGCTCTTGTAAATTATCTTTTGCCATTGCATACCCGTTTGCACCTTCCTCATCCACTTCATTCTTTGCCTTCCAATAAATTTACCCTTTGTTGCTTGCACCTCATCTTGTGTACCGTAGTCTCCCTACACTGTGGTGGCTCCCCTGGCCATCGCTTCATCCTGGGCCTAGAGCCCATGTGGACTATTCGGGCGCCCGGGCCCTTCTGCCTACCCTAGAGAATATTCCTAGCTTACCACTCAGCAGCCCCTCCTATAGTTAACCCTTTCCTATACTATTCACTAGCTAAAAGCTCTGTACACTATAATACCCCCATCTAGTGGCCAATCCAATAACTACACTTACCCTATACAATATACAAAGCAGCATTACAATGGTATAACATTACACGTATATACATTTAGCAAGACACGGTAATACACATAACAGTGTAGCAGTACCATTATATAGACGTGGTAATACACTTAATCGTGTAGCAGTGCCATTATGTATTAACAAATATACATACACTGATAATATACCGCATCGGAACGAAAGAGAAAGGCAAGGGCATTACCGTAATTTATCACTCCTCCTACAATGCCTGCTGTCTACCTATGTTTTTCAGTAACTCTGTTATCTGCCCGTGTTGTTCTGTAACTCTGCTACCTGCCCGAGGTGTTCAGCAACTCTGCTATCTACCCGAGGTGTTCAGTTAAGCACCCGTTACACATAATGATGTCCCAGCGATCCCACCAACGATCCGACATGGATGGGATCTCTGGGAGATGTTAGGCTGATCGCTGGTGAGCTGTCACATAGACAGCCCCTCCAGCGATCTGGACCAGAGAGCACGCTGGTATTCAACGTAAACATCGGGTTTCGAAGCCACGGGGCTCTTAGAAACCCGATCTTTACCCTAGATACCAGCATGCACTGCAGGGCAGGAGGTGGAGGCAGAGCGGCGCACAGACCGGATCAGCAGATAGCAGAGCTTCTCCGGTCTGTCCGTGCGCCACTCTGCCTCCACCTCCCGCCCTGCAGTGCACGCTGGTAACTAGGGTAAACATCAGGTTTCTAAGAGCCCCGCGGCTCTTAGAAACCCGATGTTTACGTTGGCTACCAGCGTGCAGCGTCACTCATCGCTGGCTCCCGTTGCCACATGCAGCGATGCGCGCTGGCCAGCGGGAGACCAGCGATGAAAAAACGGGCCAGGATGATCCAGCACAATCAGCGATACCCGGCAGGGGGGCCGGTCGCTGCTGGATGTCACACACAGCGATATCGCTGGAGAGATCGCTGATGTGTCACAAAATCAGCGATCTCGCCAGCGACATCGCTGTGTGTAACGGGGCCCTAACTCTGCTATCTGCCCAAGGTGTTCAGCAACTCTGCTATCTGCCCGAGATGTTCTGTACTTCTGCTATCTGCCCGAGGTGTTCAGCAACTCTGCAACCTGCCCGAAGTATTCTATACCTCTGCTATCTGCCCGAGGTGTTCAGCAACTCTGCAACCTGCCCGAAGTATTCAATACCTCTGCTATCTGCCCGAGGTGTTCAGCAACTCTGCAACCTGCCTGAGGTGTTCAGCAGCTCTGCTACCTGTCCGAGGTGTTCAATACCTCTGCTATCTACCCGAGATGTTCAGCAACTCTGCACACTGCCCGAGGGGTTTAAAAACTCTGCAACCTGCTCGAGATGTTCAGCAGCTATGCTGTCTGTCTGAGGTGTTCAACAGCTCTGCTATCTGCCCGAGGTGTTCAGTAACTATGCAACCTGCCCGAGGTGCTCAGCAGCTCTGCTATCTGTCCGAGGTGTTCAGCAGCTCTGCTATCTGTCCGAGGTGTTCAGTAACTCTGCTATCTGCCTGAGGCGCTCAGCAGCTCTGCTATCTGTCCGAGGTGTTCAGCAGCTCTGCTATCTGTCCGAGGTGCTCAGCGGCTCTGCTATCTGTCCGAGGTGTTCAACAACTCTGCTATCTACCCGAGGTGTTCAGTAACTCTGCTATCTGCCCGAGGTGATCAGGAGCTCTGCTATACGTCCAAGGTGTTCAGCAACTCTGCTATCTGCCCAAGGTGTTCAGCAGGTCTGCTCTCTGCCCGAGGTGTTCAGCAACTCTGCTATCTGCCCGAGGTGATCAGGAGCTCTGCTATACGTCCAAGGTGTTCAGCAGCTCTGCTATCTGTCCAAGGTGTTCAGCAGCTTTGCTATTTGTCCGAGGTGTACAGCAACTCTGCTATCTGCCCGAGGTGCTCAGCAACTCTGCTATCTGCCCGAGGTGATCAGCAGCTCTGCTATCTGCCCGAGGTGCTCAGCAGCTCTGCTATGTGCCCGAGGTGATCAGCAGCTCTGCTATCTGCCCGAGGTGCTCAGCAGCTCTGCTATCTGCCCAAAGTGATCAGCAGCTCTGCAACCTGCCCGAGGTGCTCAGCAGCTCTGCTATCTGCCCGAGGTGTTCAGCAATTCTGCTATCTGCCCGAGGTGTTCAGCAGCTCTGCTATCTGCCCGAGGTGTTCAGTAACTCTGCAACCTGCCCGAGGTGCTCAGCAGCTCTGCTATCTGTCTGAGGTGCTCAGCAACTCAGCTATCTGCCTGAGGTGCTCAGCAGCTCTGCTATCTGTCCGAGGTGCTCAGCAACTCTGCAACCTGCTCAAGGTGCTCAGCAGCTCTGCTATCTGCCCGAGGTGCTCAGCAATTCTGCTATCTGCCCGAGGTGCTCAGCAACTCTGCTATCTGCCCGAGGTGTTCAGTAACTCTGCAACCTGCCCGAGGTGCTCAGCAGCTCTGCTATCTGTCTGAGGTGCTCAGCAACTCAGCTATCTGCCTGAGGTGCTCAGCAGCTCTGCTATCTGTCCGAGGTGCTCAGCAACTCTGCAACCTGCTCAAGGTGCTCAGCAGCTCTGCTATCTGCCCGAGGTGTTCAGCAATTCTGCTATCTGCCCGAGGTGTTCAGCAGCTCTGCTATCTGCCCGAGGTGTTCAGTAACTCTGCAACCTGCCCGAGGTGCTCAGCAGCTCTGCTATCTGTCTGAGGTGCTCAGCAACTCAGCTATCTGCCTGAGGTGCTCAGCAGCTCTGCTATCTGTCCGAGGTGCTCAGCAACTCTGCAACCTGCTCAAGGTGCTCAGCAGCTCTGCTATCTGCCCGAGGTGCTCAGTAACTCTGCTATCTGCCCGAGGTGCTCAGCAACTCTGCTATCTGCCCGAGGTGCTCAGCTACTCTGCTATCTGTCCGAGGTGCTCAGCAGCTCTGCTATCTGCCCGAGGTGTTCAGCAATTCTGCTATCTGCCCGAGGTGTTCAGCAGCTCTGCTATCTGCCCGAGGTGTTCAGTAACTCTGCAACCTGCCCGAGGTGCTCAGCAGCTCTGCTATCTGTCTGAGGTGCTCAGCAACTCAGCTATCTGCCTGAGGTGCTCAGCAGCTCTGCTATCTGTCCGAGGTGTTCAGCAACTCTGCAACCTGCTCAAGGTGCTCAGCAGCTCTGCTATCTGCCCGAGGTGCTCAGTAACTCTGCTATCTGCCTGAGGTGCTCAGCAGCTCTGCTATCTGCCCGAGGTGCTCAGCAACTCTGCTATCTGCCCGAGGTGCTCAGCTACTCTGCTATCTGTCCGAGGTGCTCAGCAGCTCTGCTATCTGCCCGAGGTGCTCAGCAACTCTGCTATCTGCCTGAGGTGCTCAGCAGCTCTGCTATCTCCCCGAGGTGTTCAGTAACTCTGCAACCTGCTCAAGGTACTCAGCAGCTCTGCTATCTGCCCGAGGTTTTCAGCAACTCTGCTGTCTGCCCGAGGTGCTCAGTAACTCTGCTATCTGCCCGAGGTGCTCAGTAACTCTGCTATCTGCCCGAGGTGCTCAGTAACTCTGCTATCTGCTCAAGGTGCTCAGCAGCTCTGCTATCTGCCCGAGGTGCTCAGTAACTCTGCTATCTTCCCGAGGTGTTTAGTACCTCTGCTATCTGTCTGTGGATAACAGGACTTTATTAGACGTCTAGTTTACATTCTACATGTCCATGTTCCATGTGCACCATCTGGCTGCTATACCGACTCCCGTGGCCCGTGTGCCCACTCGTTCCTTGGGCTTAGAGGATCCGCCTCGCCATATAAGCCCGCGGTATGTACCCGTTACTAAAACATTACAACTGACCTGATGATAGAAAACTGTAAAGGATACTTGATGTTGTGCTGGACATCGGGTGCGTGCTGGGATCGGGCGACGCTCCTTCCAATACGCTCTCGCTTGTGACAGCATGTGCTTAGTCATCTAGTCAGCAGTAGGATTTGGCTAAGCGGAAAGCTTGTAAATTCTGCGCCGTTTTATAGAAAGCAAGGGCAATCTGTCATGTCAATATTTTATCTGTTTTTATGTGATGGAGCGTCTGTTGATGTCACAATGATTCGTTTTGCTGAGTGTGAAGGGGAAGTTGAGGATTGCCTGGATAACGCGCGCAGTGAATGATTCCGCTCCTAGATCTCTTACTGTACTGTGCTTCGAGGCATTGAAGGCAGTAAGGAAAGAATTGAAGCGAGAATATAATCATATCCATGACTCCAAACATGGATCTGTCCCCTCTCCTACACCTCTTTTATGAAGCAAAGATTTGCCCAATTTGTTGCGTATTGTCATTGGCTTCTTTCTCTGACATTTTTTGTAGCGTTAATGCCACCAACTGGAGTAAGTTGGTTTGTGAATGTGGGCGAATGTAAGCATAGTGTATGTGCCGCCATTCTCTGCTGCTGGCTGCCCAGGGAGTGTGCACGTGTCTGTCTGCTGAATGTGCACATCTCCTCGCTGTCTGCTGTACTTGGCTGGTGCCATTTCTGCACAATGAAAACTTTTCCTAAAGAAGCTCAAGGAAATAAAAAGTAATTAAGCAATCCACCATAGAACCCATCCAAGTGCTGCTCTCTTCTTCCTGACCTGGTCCTCGATACACCGGAAATGTCAGTGATTCGCCTTAGCCAGTGATTGGCTGGTTGGGCTTTTCTGTGCATTTCCAGCATGTCGAGAACAGAACCAAGACGAACAGCAGTGACAATCGGATCCATATTACTTGTATTATTTTGAACCAGTCCGAGCCCTTGTAAGAATAATTGAACCTTTTCTTGACACTGCTCATGTTCATTGCGGCTTTCCATCTGAGCTGTTGTTTTCCGGCCTGATGGTAACCTTATTCATATACTATACCACAATTTATGCTTATGTTTATGGCGTCTTAAAAACTTCACATCTACAGCTTTTATAGATTTGATTTCATTGTTTAAAGGGAATCTGTCACCAGGATTTTGCCACCTAATCCGAGAGCGGCATAAGGTAGGGGTAAAGATACCGATTCCAGCAATGTATCACTTACTAGGCTGCTTGCTTCAGTTTTCATAATCTCATGCTGATAAAACTGTGATTTTATCACTAGAGGACTAGTAAACCTGCTGTCATGCAGTCCTCCATATTCATGAGCTCTGTATATTCCCATCCCCACCACTGATAGGCAGTTTTCCACCTATGTACAGTATACAAAGAAATCAGCCAATCAGTGGTGTGGATGGGGTTATACAGAGCTCAGCATTCAGAGAACTGCTAGATCTGATGCAGAGAAAACAGGGATTGTATCAAAACTGCAGCAAGTAGCTCAGTAAGTGATACAGTGCTGAAATCAGGGTCTCTTCTGCTTCATTTTGCTGTTCTCACATGGGCTAGCAAAAACCTTGTGACAGATTCTCTTTAATAAGATATTCATAGCTTAGAGTCTTATGACCTATCCACATGGAAGTGTGGCTTTTTATTCAATTCGGTGGGGACAGTGATGGACGGGGTTCAGCAAGTCGAAGCTACAGATCCCAAATGGTGAGTGGGTCGCCCTCCCAGGGCTGTGGGGTACTCGGTACCGAGCCGGTGTCGGCGGGATGTGTCACAGCAACGGTGACCCGGTCCGTGGCCCTGGGCGCCCAAGTAATGGGGGAATGGAAATGGTGGAATGTAGTTGATTAAATGAATAGTTCGTGACGCCATCTGTGGTGTTTGGCAAGTGAGATGTTAAGCCGACGCTGCGTGCAGATCCTCTGGGACTGGTGGTGTGGTGCAGCCAAGATGGTGAAGCTCCCCACAGGTGGAGCTGTAGTCCCAGGGCAGTGTAGATGTAGGGGTAGAGGAGAGGCACAGGTGGTGTAGAAGCTGGTACCCAGATGTAGTGGTACAGGGTGTGTTAGTGCAGGAATAATTGGAGGACACCAGGGCATGCAGTTCCAAAGCTTTAATCACAGTCTGTAGTACACACAGGTGCCTGCCTCCGTGCTGTGTCCTCCGGGTCAGGGACTCAGTCAACCTCCAGATCAGATGGAATGCTCCCTTCCAACACTCCGCCAACATGTGCCTTTCTGAACGTCTCCTCTTATAGCGCCTTTAAGTGAAGCACTCCTAGTACTGAGTTACACAGGAGTTCCTCCTGACAGATGTTCCCAAGAACAAAACTTGTACGGCAGACAGCTGTAGCCTGCTTCGGGGACTTCTCACTCCTAAGTCCCGGCTCACTATCAATGTTGCTGTTGTGCTCCCAAGTCTTAGATGGGAGTAGTGCATTTACAGCCCACTACTCCACCGGTGTCTGCTGCAGGACCATTAGTATCCATACAACCTCGGGGACCGGGCCCAGGCCTTGCGCTTAGAACTTCTAGGCAGAGTTCTCTCCTAACCCACGTCCTCTGTTCCCTTTTACTCCTACATTCCGTACTAGTCTCTCCTTCTTATGGAAGATCAGGTTTCTGTTCAATGTCTTTCTCCTTCTTTCCTTTCCCGTGCCAGCAGACCCAAGTCACTGAGATCTGCTGCAGCACCTCCTTCCTCCATGCCTCTCCCAGGGATCTTCTCTCCTCACTCTCCGACTCTGAACTGAACTGCACTCCTAAACCTTCCCGCTCTTTTACTTATTCTAACTCCACCCGCCTCCCAGCACGTTTCGTGTTCCAAGCAGGGAGCCACCAAAGATGCTCTGCTACACTCCAAGCAGGGAGCCGCAATGTGGCTTTGCTGAACTACTGTGTTGTGTGGGATGCAAGTGTTGGAGTGTGGTCAGGAGCCTCCAACCTACCTGGATGGTGGGGTACCACACCTCAGGAGGAGGTGCAGTACCTCTATGGCAACTGAACCCTCAGGGGCGCCACATGAGCGGTCCAGAGGTGGGAAAATCTCATTAGAATAAAGGTAAATAGTCCTTCCATGAATATTACTTTAATTAAATCTGTGTATGTGCTTATAATGTAGAGTGAGTGTATTAATATTCTCGCCTCCCGCTGCTTTCTGGTGTCCGGTGCTGTTCTGCTCCTCTTCTCAGTGACGTCACTGTACTTCAGACTGTACGGATTACTCTATGCTCTATGTGTGAGCCGGAAGTTTCTTGTACAGTGAAAGTCTACGGGCCTTGTTTTGACACTCCATAGGCTTACACTGTAAAGGTCACTTCCGATAACGCAGAGCGTAGCATGACCCGGAGAGTCTGCAGATCGGTGATGTCACTGAGAAGAGAAGCAGAACAGTGCTGGACAACGGAGAGAGCAGGGGTAAGTGAGTCTATCAATACACTTACATTAGCCACACATAAGCATATTTAATGAAAAAATAATCATGGGAGGGCTATACATGTGTATCCTTATTCTCATATGGAAGTAGCAGACATACTATTGCCTCCATGTTTCCTATGCAGAGTATAGGGCAAGTACAGAAGAGACATCAATGAGACTTATCCGGTAACTTCCCTTCTTTTACCTGCTGCTATAAATCAAAAACATTTTTAATGAGTGCAAATAAAAAAAACCCGAAACTTATTAGATTTTTTTTTTTCTGTGTGGAAAATATAAACTTCTGGATTCTGCAGGAAATTGGAAAGTGCTTGTTGTAAGTCACTTTTAGCTTTGGTCGGATGTAATATTCCTGGGCACAAGAGAATGTAAATGAAACAACCAATCTTGTCATATCGCATGTTGGGGAATGATCTTGAATAATTAAGGTTGCCGATTAAAATCACCAAGAGAATATAAAAAGTGAAATGGATGGTAATAATTAGCAAAATGTATCAAAGTTCAGATTCTAAAGATGACTTTTTAATTACTAAGCTATATCAGTCACTGATTTTATTAGCAATTAATTTTACTGCTGTGAATTTAATAGACGTGTAATTCCATCTCTGTAGAAGGTTGTAACAAAAACATATAAAAGTATGTAAGAACGGGACACATACACATGGACACACACGGACACATGGATATACAGAACACACTGACACACATATGGACACACACGGACACAGATATGGGTACACACATGGGCACAGACACGGAAATGCAAATAGGCACAGACATTATTATTATTATTTATTATAGCGCCATTTATTCCATGGCGCTTTACATGTGAGGAGGGGTATACATAATAAAAACAAGTACAGTAATCTTAAACAATACAAGTCATGACTGGTACAGGAGGAGAGAGGACCCTGCCCGTGAGGGCTCACAATCTACAGGGGATGGGTGAGGATACACTAGAGGAGGGTAGAGCTGGTTGTGCAGCGGTTCAGTAGACTGAGGACATACACATGGGCACAGACATGGACTTACACATGGACACACATATGGGCACACAAACGGATACACAGGAACAAATACACGGACACATGGACATACAGTACACATGGACACACATACTTGCACACACATGGACACAGACACAGGGACATACAGTACACATGGACACACATATGGGCACACACATGGAAACACACATAGACACACACACGGACACAGGGACATACAGTACACATGGACACACATATGGGCACACACATGGACACATGGACATACAGTACACATGGACACACATACGGGCACACACATGGACACATGGACATACAGTACACATGAACACACATACGGGCACACATATGGACACACACAGACACACGGACACATGGACATACAGTACACATGGACACACACACGGACACATGGATATACAGTACACATGGACACACATACGGGCACACACATGGACACATTTGGACACAGACACACTCATGGACACATGGACATACAGTACACAAGGACAAACATATGAGCACACACATGGAAATACAGTACAGACGGACACACGGACATACACAGTCACATGGACATACAGTGCAGACAGACACACATGGTCACACACATGGACACATGGACATACAGTAGAGACAGAAACGCATGGACACACACACACGGACATACACATGGGCGCAGACAAGGACACACAGACACACATAGACACGTAAATGGACACACACATACACATGGTCACAAACCGAGACATACATGCACACACAGACACATACATGGACACACACACAGACACATGAATGTACAGTACACACGGACATACACACAGACACACTGACATACAGTACAGACTGACACACATAGACCCACACATGAACATACACATGGACACACAGACACACACAGACACATACACGGACACGCACAGAAATACATATGGACACATAGACAAATACATGGACACAAACCCACAGACATTCACATGGACACACACAGTCACATACATGGACACACACAGACATACACATGGACACAGTCACATACATGGACACACACACAGACATACACATGGGCACACACAGACACATACATGGACATATACATGGGCACACACACACAGAAACACACATGAGCACACACATCGACACATGCAAACAGGAGCACACTTATTGAACCCTGGTCACTCCTCACCTAATCCCTTGGGTTGCCTACTAGAGCCACATGTGTTACACATCTTTTCTCTCTTCCATTTAGGTAGAAACTAAATAAATGAGATGGAGAGTAAAATGATTGACTATCGCATTAGTGGTAAGTAATAATTCATGTTTTTATAGGGGATTTGTGACATAAAAGTCTGAACTAATGGGGATGGTTCCAATTGCAATTAACTTGAGAACATAAAGAAAATGAATGCTATAATACTATATAATATTATACACTCCTCAACATTGAAATTGCGACAAGAAGAAAAAGTGGTGGGATTATGGAAATCGCAGATCTATAGAACTTTAATGATATGAAAATATTGAAGAGTTGGAAAACATTTTTTCAAAACATCTTGGTTTACTCAGTTTTGCGTAAAAGCGTCACACTACATACCTTGGCTGCTATCAGTGAGGTTATTATTGGTTGTCTGAGGAATGGTCTGCCGCTGCTGGCAGCTACTTATGCAATTGCCAACCAACATGGTCCCAGATGTGCTCGATGGAAGACAAGTCTGGAGACAATGCGGACTGTGGTAGCACATTTATGCCACACACGCTGCTCACAGTAGCACGTCGTCTGGTGTTGCCTTTTTGAAAAATAGATCCTGAGTCCCTTTGGAAAAATAGTTGTACCACTGGTTCCAGGGCCAAATCAATCTAACACTGAGCTGTTAGGGTACCTGGAATGAAGACTAGATAGGTCTGGCTAGTGTATATTATGCCCCAACTTACACCATCCACACTATAATCCCACGAGTAGGACCATTGAGATATTCTTATGTAAAGACCTCTTTGTCACATGCCAAGCCTAAGGTGACAGACATATATAAACCATAAGAAGACATTTGCATGACATTGGGCTACTAGCCAGATGACCAGCTGCAGATGTTACATTAACCTCATGCCCCGATCTCAAAGACTGTCACGGTGCAGAGCAGTGCAATGGCGGCTGCAATGGAGGTCTATCTTCATTAGCAATGAGTCTTGCTTTTGTCCTGGATCCAAAGATAGCTGTAAATCAGTCTGGAGACAACACGGCAATGCCAGAAAAGAGGCATTGATAAGGAAACAGAAAAGTGTCCCAGCAACCGTTTTCAACTGAACAACACCAGGCCACATGTTTCATGTGCTACTGTGAGGAGCCCCTGTGGCTTAAACATGCTTCCATGGCTTGCAGGGTCTCTGGACATCTCGAGGGACATCATTGTTCAGCAGTTAAAAAGGAAGCTGCCAGCAGCAGATCTTGATGATTTGCGTGTCCAAGTGTGTCAGAACAGTCCTCAGAAAACAATTAATAACCTCATTGATAGCAGAAAAGTCGGTAAGGGTACCGTTACACTTAGCGATGCACCAGCGATCCCGACAACTATATGGATCGCTGGTGCATCGCTAAGTGGTCGCTAGTGAGCTGCCACACAGCCAGATCTCACCAGCGATATAGCAGCGGTTGGGGTCGCTACTTACCTGTGAGACGCGGCGATCCAGACGTCCTCCGCACGCGTCCACGTGTCGCTCGTCGGCGCCACAGGAAGCCCAGCAGGAAGCGCCCGACGAGAAATGATCCAGGACCTTCTCGCACGATCAGCGATAGCCAGCGGAGGAGTTGGTCAGAGGTAAGTAACACATGTAGCGATATCGCTAGCAATATCGTTGCTACGTCACAAAATCGGTGATGTTACAGCGATATTGCCAGCGATATCACTATGTGTAACGGGGGCTTAAGTGTAGAGATTTTTGTACACAATGTTCTAACTTTATACGAATTAACTCAAAATGCTTTGACAAATTCGTTTCCATTTTTCTTAATTTGCATATGATTAACATGTCTATCCATCCTGTGAATCCAATGACTTTAACTTTTTGATGTTACAATTTCAATGTTAAACAAAGAAATTGGGCACCACCAAAAGAATAATTAAGTGGATCCAACCTAGACCTAAATAGTACATATGTTTCACAAAAAGGAGAGAAAGAAATAGGCCATGAGCAGGGGATCACCCTGAATAGGACATAGCATATATAATACAAATTTTATTAAACACAGCAAACAGCAAAAATTCTTAAAGACATTAAAAATGGTCACAAATGTGACACATACACAAATAATACAATGCTCATAATTAGAGCAACCCACCTGCTACCAACTATCACCCTCACTGAGAATGATGCCTATATCCCAAGGTCCATGTAAACAGGATTCTCAATGGGAGAATTAGTAAGCCCAAACATAGGGGCTAGAGAGGGTCTAAGTGGACAGAGAAAATCTCCATAACCACCCCAAATGATAACCACACATATAAGTCAGCACAATACAAAACCCATGAGAAGTGAAGTGGGGCAGGTAGAGCCAGAGACCCAACGCGTGTCGCCACTCTAGGTGGCTTCGTCAGGGGTACAGATTGCCGGTCAGCTGTGTCAATACATATGGTTGCATAATTGTTGGAATAATGCATATTGATCTGTATGTATTGCAACAACTACTACTGTACTGTTTGATATATTGTGCATATTGTGACATTGTTAACAAAGTTCAGAGAAAAAAAAAAAAAGGAACTGACAGGATGCCCCCTCCTTCTCTTCCCTTTCTTGTTGTTGCAATGCTCCCACGTTGCAAGCCACAGCAGATACCAGACTGATCACATTTCATGCTGTAAGCTGTTCAACCTGGATATGAATAAATCTACATTCTGTGTTGTTGACTCTGGATGTTACGCTGATTAATCCGCTGCTAACAGGTTATGGGCCCAGAGTCCTAGAGCCCCAGATCCCCAGAGCACAGAGAAAAGAAAAGAAAGGAAGACAGCAAAGATGGCCACCAGCAGCAGCAACTCCATGAAGTTTACAGTACCAAGTCTCACTAACCAGGATTATCAATCCTGGAAATTCAAAGTGAAAATGCTGCTGATAAGAGAAGGTACGTGGAAATACACACAGGAGCCTAAGCCTGACCCAGTATCACAGGAGTGGATAGAGATGGATCAGAAAGCACAAAGTACCATATCACTCAGTATAGATGATGATCAGATTGTGCATGTGTGTAAAAGTGAAACTGCAAGAGAAATGTGGGAGCAGCTGGAAAAGGTGCATGAGAGGATAAATTTAAGCAATAAACTTTATCTCATGAGAAAATTGTACCAGTCTAAACTACAGAATGGCCAGGATATGCAGGACTACATAACAAGCATTCTAGAGATTGTAGAATGCCTGAGAGGCTTTGGGGAAGATTTGAAGGACTTTCTTGTAGCCGCATTACTGCTTAGTGGTCTTCCAGAAAACTATGACACGCTTGTAACCGCACTAGATGCGCGCCCAGATGATGAGCTTACATTGGAGTATGTCAGAGGGAAGCTCATAGATGAATATAAGCGAAAAGCGGAAGGTGTAAACAGCAGGACATGCGATGCAGAATCTGCTTTACAGACACAAAATCTAAATGATAACAGAAAGCACCTAAAAGAAACACGTGAATGTTTTGTTTGCAAGAAATCAGGACATTTGAAAGCCGACTGCAGAGTCTGGAAAGCTAGAATGAATAAGCTGAAAAAGCAAAGCAGTCTTCAAAGGGTTAAAAGTGCTGTGTCTGCAGAAAATGATTTTGTGAATACTGAAACTGCATTTACTGTCAGTGTAAATACATCAAAGCATGCATGGTGTATAGACTCTGGAGCAACTAGTCACATGACTAATAACAGGGACTTCTTTTCTAAGCTTAACCAAAGTAAGTCAGAGAAAGTGATTATGGCTAATGGTCAGTACATGACTTCACATCTTATAGGAGATGCTTATATTGATTGTCAAATCTCACCAACACAAAGCAAGAAGATCCCAGTAAAAGATGTGCTCTATGTGCCTAGTCTTGAGAGTAATTTACTTTCTGTGAAGAAACTCTCACAAAACAAGGAAATGAAGTTACATTTAAGCATGATAACTTCATCATCTCAAAAGAGGGCCACACACTAGCAAAAGGAAAAATCACAAATGAACTTTACCAGCTTAAATGAAAAGAGTGTGTGTACACTGCTCAGGAAGAAAGGCACAATAACTGCATTCATGTATGGCATAGCCGCCAAGCACATAGAGACCCAGAAGCAATAAGGAAGTTAGTTCAAAAGCAACTAGCTGAGGACATTACAATTGATCTATGTAACCAGATAATGAAATGTACTAGCTGCATCAAAGGGAAAATGTCTAGAAAAGCTTTTCCTAAGAGAAGTACTACAAGAACAGAACACACACTAGATTTAATACATACAGATGTCTGTGGTACAATGAGCACTCAGACTCCTGGGAAGAAGAGATATTTTCTCACATTTATTGATGATCATTCAAGATATACAGTTGTCCATCTGCTTCACAGCAAGAAAGAAGTTCCAGAGAAACTTGAAGTATATCTAGCTGAGGTATATAATAAATTTGGGAGAATGCCAAAGATTCTACGTGCAGATAATGGGACTGAATACACAAGTAATGAGACACAGAGCATTTTAAAGAAAAATGGAATCCTATTTCAGACCACTGTACCGTACAATCCTGAGCAAAATGGTGTCATGGAAAGAAGGAACCGAACACTCTGTGAAAGTGGAAGAAGTATGTTGTTTGATGCAAATCTGCCCCCAGCATATTGGGGCGAAGCAATCATGACAGCTTGCTATCTTCAGAACAGACTACCAGGTAAAGCTACAGAGAAAACTCCGTTTGAGCAATGGAACAGCAGAAAGCCTAAACTACATCAAATAAGAATATTAGGAAGTAAAGCACTTGTACATGTTCCCAAAGAAAAGCGAACTAAGTTGGAATCTCACGCTAAGGAAGGGATCCTGGTAGGCTACAGTGAAACCCAGAAAGGTTATAGGATTCTACACCCAGAAACAAACAAGGTCACAATAAGTAGAGATGTAGTGATTGATGAGAACTTTGTGTTCCCCAAGTTTTGTGACATCACGCCAGTAGTCCAGCTGAAGTCACAATTACAAGACAATAACAAGGAGGATGTAGAGGTCTGGCTGGATTCTTCAACCACTGAAGGAACAACAAAAAAATCAGGTGAATCTGAAATCAGGAGATCGTCAAGATCAAACAGAGGCATACCAGCTAAACGTCTATCCTACATAGTCAAGACACTACCTGAATCAGAGCCGCAGTCATGGGATGAAATGCAAGAACTACCTGTCCATGAAAGAACAAAGTGGATCAATGCTGCTAATGAGGACAACCAAGGATGCATTAAACTTGCATGCAGTGAAAAGATCAGTGCTAGAACCAAGCACATTGACGTCAGACATCATCATTTACGTGATTTGATAGATCGTGGCATAATTCAGTTCGTCTATTGTGAAACTGATAAGATGGCAGCTGACATTATGACAAAGCCATTGCCACGAGCCAGGTTCCAAGAATTGAGAACCACACTGGGACTAAGAGGATAAGTACAGTCATGGCCAAAAGTTTTGAGAATGACACAAATATTATATTTTCACATGATCTCTGCCCTCTGGTTTTTATGTGTGTTTGTCAGATGTTTTTATCACATACAGAAATATAATTGCAATCATATTAAGAGTAACAAAAGGTTATATTGACAGTTAGAATGAGTTAATGCAGCAAGTCAATATTTGCAGTGTTGACCCTTCTTCTTCAGGACCTCTGCAATTCTCCCTGGCATGCTCTCAATCAACTTCTGGATCAAATCCTGACTGATAGCAGTCCATTCTTGCAAAATCAATGCTTTTATTTTGTCTGAATTTGAAGGTTTTTGTTTGTCCACCCGTCTCTTGATGATTGACCACAAGTTCTCAATGGGATTAAGATCTGGGGAGTTTCCAGGCCATGGTTCCAAAATCTCTATGTTTTGTTCCCTGAGCCATTTAGTTATCACCTTTGCTTTATGGCAAGGTGCTCCATCATGTTGAAAAAGGCATTGTTGATCGCCAAACTGCTCTTGGACGGTTGGGAGAAGTTGCTCTCGGAGGACATTCTGGTACCATTCTTTATTCATGGCTGTGTTTTTAGGCTAGACAGAGAGAGCCCATTCCCTTGGCTGAGAAGCAACCCCACACATGAATGGTTTCAGGATGCTTGACAGTTGGCATGAGACAAGACTGGTGGTAGCGCTCACCTGGTCTTCTCCGAATAAGCCGTTTTCCAGATGTCCCAAACAATCGAAAAGGGGATTAATCAGAGAAAATGACTTTACCCCAGTCCTCAGCAGTCCACTCCCTGTACCTCTTGCAGAATATCAGTCTGTCCATGATGTTTTTTCTGGAGAGAAGTGGCTTCTTTGCTGCCCTCCTTGAGACCAGGCCTTGCTCCAAGAGTCTCCGCCTCACAGTGCGTGCAGATGCACTCACACCTGCCTGCTGCCATTCCTGAGCAAGCTCTGCACAGCTGGTAGCCCGATGCCGCAGCTGAAACACTTTTAAGAGACGGTCCTGGCGCTTGCTGGTCTTTCTTGGGCGCCCTGGAGCCTTTTTGGCAACAAGGGAACCTCTCTCCTTGAAGTTCTTGATGATGCGATAGATTGTTGACTGAGGTGCAATCTTTCTAGCTGCGATACTCTTCCCTGTTAGGCCATTTTTGTGCAGTGCAATGATGACTGCACGTGTTTCTTTAGAGATAACCATGGTTAACAGAAGAGAAACAATGATGCCAAGCACCAGCCTCCTTTTAAAGTGTCCAGTGGTGTCATTCTTACTTAGTCATGACAGATTGATCTCCAGCCCTGTCCTCATCAACACCCACACCTGTGTTAATGGAGCAATCACTGAAACGATGTTAGCTGGTCCTTTTAAGGCAGGGCTGCAATTATGTTGAAATGTGTTTTGGGGGATAAAGTTCATTTTCTAGGCAAATATTGACTTTGCAAGTAATTGCTGTTAAGCTGATCACTCTTTATAACATTCTGGAGTATATGCAAATTGCCATTAGAAAAAATGAAGCAGTAGACTTTGTAAAAATTAATATTTGTGTCATTCTCAAAACTTTTGGCCATGACTGTAGTGTTGAGTGGGGGTGTTGGAATAATGCATATTGATCTGTATGTATTGCAACAACTACTACTGTACTGTTTGATATATTGTGCATATTGTGAGATTGTTAACAAAGTTCAGTGACAAAAGAAAAAAAAAAAGGAACAGACAGGATGCCCCCTCCTCTTCCCTTTCTTGTTGTTGTAATGCTCCCATTTTGCAAGCCACAGCAGATACCAGACTGATCACATTTCATGCTGTAAGCTGTTCAACCTGGATATGAATAAATCTACATTCTGTGTTGCTGACTCTGGATGTTACGCTGATTAATCCGCTGATAACAATAATTAGTAGATAGGGAGCAGCTGCGCCGCTGCTTACCATGACAGGGTTAACATCCAATATATCTGAGAGTCATTGGTTAGTCACTGATCCATAGCTATGGCTGACAGCTCACAGCAGCGGCATGTGACGTCACAGAATGCCAACTGCGCAAGCATCGGTGTCCGGGAGACAAGGCACACATCCTGAATACAGGAAGTGAGAGAGAGCTCAATATTGCTACTGCGCAGGCGCCTGCAGTAGCCTACTGAAGAGACACCTATTTGTGAGGCGCGCTTTGTTTATTATACGCCGACGCTTGCGCAGATAATCATCACAGCAAGTGAGCTGTATATCTTTGAGGGTTAATCGGTCACATGACCGCAAGCGTCCCCTTGATTGGTCTTTCTCATTTATTCGTGACGCGCGCTTTGTCTACTATACGCCGACGCCTGCGCAGTAGGCTACTGCAGGCACCTGCGCAGTAGCAATATTGAGCTCTCTCTCACTTCCTGTATTCAGGATGTGTGCCTTGTCTCCCAGACACCGACGCTTGCGCAGTTGGCATTCTGTAACGTCACATGCCGCTGCTGTGCGCTGTCAGCCATAGCTATGGATCAGTGACTAACCGCTGACTCTCAGGTATATTGGATGTTAACCATGTCATGGTAAGCAGCGACGCAGCTGCTCCCTATCTACTAATTATGCAACCATATATATTGACACAGCTGACTGGCAATCTGTACCCCTGACGAAGCCACCTAGAGTGGCGACACGCGTCGGGTCTCTGGCTCTCCCTGCCCCACTTCACTTCTCATGGGTTTTGTATTGTGCTGATTTGTATGTGTGGTTATCATTTGGGGTGGTTATGGAGATTTTCTCTGTCCACTTAGACCCTCTCTAGCCCCTAATTATCTGGCTGATCTGGTCCTTGATGTTCCCTATGCCTGATCTTGGGCTGGGGTACCTCTATGCATATATGAGGTCTATATAGTGTGCATTTCTATCGTTTTTGTACACCTCATAGTGATCAGCATCTTCTTTGGGTTTACATTATCCCTTGTACTGTTTTTTGTAATTATTGGGTTGGAATTGCATCATTTTTTCATTGTATTTGTATATTACTGGTGTTTCTGACTCATATGCTCTATATTACCTATGTGTGGGCTTACTAATTCTCCTATTGAGAATCCTCTTTACATGGACCTAGGGATATAGGCATCATTCTCAGTGAGGGTGATAGTTGGTAGCAGGTGGGTTGCTCTATTATGAGCATTGTATTATTTGTGTATGTGTCACATTTGTGACCATTTTTAATGTTTTTAAGAATTTTTGCTGTTTGGTGTGTTTAATAAAATTTGTATTATATATGCTATGTCCTATTCAGGGTGATCCCCTGCTCGTGGCCTATTTCTTTCTCACAATTTCAATGTTAAAGAGGGAAGTATTATAATACAAAGATGCTAAAAAGTAAAGAAAAACTTGTATACTACGTAATATAATACAACGCCTCCTGCCGAAGCCTAGAGGGCAAAACGCGCATCGAGGTGAAGCTTAGAAGGGTGCTGCAGTATCTCTCTGCTCATTACATAACAACTATGGCTTCAGGGACTACTTTTTTTTTCTATAAATAGAGCTATCTAGTTAATACAACCCGGTCTAACACTGTGTTAACACTTCTCTATGTACTAGCTATTTGTTGAATTTTACACAGTGCTACAACTGCAGCTATGGCCTACAATGTATGATTACTATATGTGACACTTTTGTTTACTTAATGCACTCTGTTCAGAATTATTTGTATAGTCATGTAGAAGCTCTACATCTATAGGAAGATATTTGTCTTCCACATTTATATATTTAGTGAAATGAAAAAAGAAATATGCAGCACTCACCAATGAAGCTGAAAAGCTGTGCGTCTTTATTTCACATGAATTCCATCAACAGATATGTGGACATGCATGATGTTAGAGGAATGCTAGGGGAGGGAGGTGCCTCTAACCTCCTGTATGTCCACATATCTGTTGATGGAATTCATGTGAAATAAAGACGCACAGTTTTTCAGCTATATCGGTGAGTGCTGCATATTTCTTCTTTTTTTAATTTCACATTGAAATATTCATGTTTTTTCATGCAAGCACCTCCATTTCTCCGTTTTTTGACTGAAATATATACCGCAATACTTCAGATAAATAGCTCCCTCTGTTAATGTGGTGATTTGTGTGACCTAGTATGCCGTTCATCTGTTTGCTCCTTTCTGGGATCATTTATATATTTAGTCCTGTGCCATAATATGTGAATATATGCATTTGCGTTTAATTTTACTTCCTGTGTATTAACCCCCAAAAATTAGACCTAAGTGAACATTTTTTTTTTTACCGCTTAACCCTGGCTGTCTCTACTTGTTCGTCTATTTGGTCTCACACGTTTTCACTGTTTATATGATTATTATCTATACATAAAGTATTATACGATGTATTAAAATAATGACTATCTCTTGTATGTGATCTCAATGTTCTGCACTATATGAGAGCATACATATGCTCTTTTGCTTAATAATTGATTGGATGAGCATTATAGGTTTCACATTCTAACACTGCCATAGTGTTTTTGAGGAAGTTATATCTTCCTTTTCTAGAGGTTATATTGGTTTTCTACGTAATATAATAGACTGGACTTATAAAACCAAAGAGGAAGAGGAGGAATTGCCACTCCAGGTGATGCAGTGCAGTATTGGTGCATTTTAGTAGTTGTATAATTCATTGACTACAATTCACTTAATAGTTGGTTTCTGTAGATGCAAACCGTATATTAACATCAGGCTTCATTTCATAATTGTCCAATTTTTGGGTATCAAAGAGAGTTTCATTCTTGGTTTGCTAAATGCTACAACCATACAATAAAAACTTGTGCTGATAGAAACATGTCCGGATCTGAAGTCCGTAAAAACATTAAATGTAATGTAGAATATTGTACAATCTACATGCTGAGCGCAGCTTTAGATCCCATTCAGAGAGCTGTGCACATTGACTGCTGCCAACTGAATTTTATTGGTCCTTTATGCTTCTACATAAAACTCTTCATGGGTATTTTATGGACTTGTTTTGCAGTCATCACAAGCCCGCCCGGATGGGAAATAGGAATATACATTGCTGGTGCGCTGACTTTGCTAGGAGTAGTGGGTCTCTATTTATGGAAGCTGTACAAATCGGGCAACTATCCGTCTCCTTCTCCATTCCCCAACTATGACTATCGATATCTTAAGCAAAAATATGGGACATCATACACAGAGGTTAAGAAGGTAAGCTCATCGCTGGACATGTCTGGAGCTAAACACAGTTTTTCTGTTGCTTAAATGTCATAGCCAATATTTGTAGGATCATCCTTCAAAGTCCAATCAAGTGGGATTTCAACCAATGGGACCTCTGCTGGCTGCAAGGATGAAGCGGCTAGAAAACTGTAGTGACCCTTTGCCTTCATGTCAGTACATATTGGTAGAATAATCTATCAAGCTTTGACTGGTAGGGTCTGACTTCTCTACCCCTATTATCTGCCAGAACATTACTTGGTTCTTTCTAGGTAAGAAGAAGCCAAGTAGAGCCAACAGGAACTTACCGCCAACTCCGATTTGTTTTGGCAGTTAATAGGACCTTCAGCAGTCAGATCCTGCCAATTGGACCTTGATGGCATGTCTTTGTGTTATTGGTCAAAACAATAGGTGTCAACAGGAGACAAAGTGGCACTGTCTGTCTAATGCTCCTGTATCTTAACGGAAGCATTCAGTTGTCAGACCCTGACCAGCTGCATATTGGTGGCATATCCCAAAAATATGAACAACTTAAACTCAAGTACAGCACACATATTCAATATGGCAATCAATCCGGGTGTACCACCCGGATATAAATAGGAAAAATTCCCTATGGAGCTCCCTAACAACTGGAAGACGCGAAGAAATGGAGCAAAGCATCCATATATTTAACAAAAGTCAATCCAAGACTTATTTTATTAGTACAAAAATCATCATTAAAAAAGTCATCACAAAGTATTACAAACAAAGATAAAGTCATTGAACACAGGTCAGAATGCACCAACATTAAGAATAAAAAACGTGCTGCACAATGAGCACCTCAACCAGAATGGTAAGGCCGACATGTTACCCTAAGGCTCCCACAAATATGTCAGAATAATTACTTTATAATGCAGCGTGCAGTGACCATAGCATCAATAGCCCGAATCAATGGGAACAATATAGTGGGGTCCTATCCCTAGTCCACCTTCTAAACCCCCACCAATATAGCCAATACTAGACCAGATAGTATTCTAACAAAGTGTTGTCCATATCTGGCCCGGAGAGGGAAGGAAGAGGGGAATCAATGATTAATAAGGGGTTTCAGCCATTACCCGTGCTGGTGTCCATGTGCAAGCGCGTACCCCACCGAGAAAGCTATCTGACCCTCGGTGAATCACGCGTCGGGGTCCTTTCCTGATCCTATTTGGTGGTCCACATCGGGTCCTTACTGGTAAACTCTGCCCGGCACTCTTACTCCTACATGGGTCATATTTAATGCCTTGGGCGTCTCTCTGCCGGCACTGTCACTTTATTGCTGTAGCACACCTATGCTTTGGGGGATGTATTTGCTAGGGTTCACACTTGGTGCTCCGTGCCGGCTCTTAGACTAAAGTTAGTATTTGCCCCTAATGTGACTTTGTACCAGTCCTATTATTTGTTCAGGACTCGCAGCACCTTATATATGCATATAGGGGCAAATTCATATATGTCTTTGAGTATTGACATTTTCTGCTGACAGTGTGCTTATTGCCATCTACCCCCTTCCCCCTTGTTGCCTCTTTTCCTTATTTGTATCTATTACTATGCCATGTTGTACTGATATTTTATGACCTTTTGATACTATTGATATGATATTAATAAACTTTTGCCATTTTTATGCTCCTCTGTCCTCCTATTTTCTCATGTCATACATGGAGTTAGAGTGCTTGTTATAGTGTGTGTGTGCCATCTGGTACCATTTTTCTTTGCATTTAATATGCTACCTGGTTTTGTTATTCAAACATCCAAGAAAGTCTTGAAAGGGAAAACAGTTGACCCTATCCAGTTCAATGTAGCGTATTATAGGCACCCATACAAAATGACACCACTTAATAATATCCACAACGGGGCCATCCATACAGTTGAGAAAGACCCATTTATGGCTCATTATGTGGTGTCATGGGTATCAATAAAACTCTGTATGAAAGGAATTTTCTAATATTGAGATACTAATGACCTACAGTTGTGCTCAAAAGGTTACATAACTTGGCAGAATTTTTGCGTTCTTGGCCTTTTTTCAGAGAATATGAACGATGTAACGGGGTCTTCCAAGCTGGGGTACCTCTTTCAGTACCACCCCATATTTTCGGAGGTCCGCTCTGCGTTGCCTGGAGTCTGAATGAATGACGCTGGCTGGAATTCCTCTGAGTGCATGGGCGCATATAAAAGATCACTGCTTCTCCATGTATTTCCAGTCTGACAACACTTTACTCACAGGACACAGAATATATCACACAGATACAGAGGGCCGGCCAATAGAAAAGCGGCAGGCCAGACATGCATTGCAAAAGCTGCAGGTGGCCGGAGCCTGCGGATGTTTACTGTGGGAATTACAAAGGTGGGGGGAGGGCAGACACTGCTGATACATTAGGGACATGCATCTCACATGGAACCTATTATATATACATATAACTGCACAACATATTCTGGGTGCTGAGTGGTTCTGTAACACGGCTCCCCTTTTCAGCGACGCGATCAGCATACACAGTCTGATGCTCAACGGATTGGTTTGGGGATGACCGAAGTTTATGGGGTTGGTACAAGTTGCGTTTGTCGACTTAGTCCATCGGCGTTACCATTTTGTTTGCCGGGTCTGTAGTGGATATTGAAGTCCAGAGGTTGTAGAGCCAAACTCCACCGCAGCAATCTGGCGTTGTCTCCGGAGACCCGATTAAGCCAGACTAGGGGATTATGGTCCATTAGGAGGGAAAACTGTCGTCCATACAAATATGGTTGCAACTTCTTGAGTGCCCATACTACCGCCAGGCACTCCTTCTCGATGGCCGCATAGCTTACTTCACGGGGCAGTAGTTTCCGACTCAGGTAAGCTACCGGGTGTTCTTGGCTGTCCGGTCCGACTTGGCTCAGTACTGCCCCCAATCCAAACATAGAAGCGTCTGTATGAACAAGGAAATGGGTAGTTGGATCGGGTGCGGCCAATACAGGGGTATTGGTGAGGGTGTCCTTTAGTTTGCGGAAGGCTTCCTCACACTCTGAGGTCCAGGTTACCTGGCGGAGTTGGTTCTTACGGGTCAAATCAGTGAGGGGCTTGGCTACGCTGCTGTAATTGGGAACGAATTTCCTGTAATACCCCGCTGTCCCTAGAAACGCCATGACCTGGGTTTTAGTGCGTGGCATGGGCCATTTGGCTATGGCCTCAATCTTGGCTGGTTCTGGTCGCTGTTTCCCACTTCCCACCCAATGCCCTAAATACTGAACCTCCGCTTTGCCCACGTGACACTTGTTTGGGTTCAGGGTGATTCCGGCCTGGTGGATCCTGTCCAATACTGTTTCTAGGTGATTTAGATGCTCTTCCCATGTCGCACTGTAGATGGCGATGTCGTCCAGGTAGGCACAAGCATAGTCCTGGAGACCATCCAGAAGCCGGTCAGCCAGCCTTTGGAAGGTCACCAAGGCATTCTTCATCCCGAATGGCATAACTCGAAACTGGAATAAGCCGAACGGGGTGACAAATGCCGACTTGGGAATAGCGTCAGGACTAAGGGGAATCTGCCAGTAGCCTTTGCATAGATCGATGGTGGTCAAATACTTTGCCCCCGCCAGCCGGTCTAACAACTCATCAACACGCGGCATGGGGTATGCATCCGTCACTGTTTTCTCATTGAGCTTACGATAGTCTACACAAAACCGTGTAGTCCCATCCTTCTTGGGCACTAACACTATGCCCAGGGACTATCTGACTCTTCAATGACCCCTAAACGCAACATCTCTTGTATCTCTTGTCGCATCCCCTCTCGTACAGACTCAGGGATGCGGAAGGGGTTTTGTCGCAGGGGGGTCTGATCCTGGGTCTCAACCTTGTGTTGTGCCAGGCGAGTGTACCCCGGTCTCTCTGAAAACATCCTCTGTCGCAGCCTCAACAACGCCTCCGCCTGCTGTCTCTCCCGGGGGCCTAGGTCTTCACCCAAGTGTACCTGGTCCCATGTTTTAGACTGAGTCCTTTCCCCTAAGACATCCGGCAAGGGAAGTCCAGCTAAATCCTCTGCTTCAGGTGCACAGATGGCCACTACCTCTTCAGGGCGCTCCCGGTAGGGCTTCAGCATATTCTCGTGGAACATGCGGATAACCCTGGGGTCGTCACAATCGGCGACATTATAGGTTGTGTCGGCTATTTTCCCCACTACCTGGTAGGGCCCCTGCCATGCAGCTTGAAACTTATTCTGCTTAGTGGGCTCTAACACCAGGACCTTCTGTCCTATTTCCAAGGTGCGCTCTCTGGCCCTCCGATCGTACCATATGCGCTGGCGCCGCTGGGTCACCTGCATGTTCTCACGTACAGCCTGAGTCAGCTCCTGTAGGCGGTCCCGGAATTCCAGCACATAGGGTACAATAGGTATCCCTTCTATGAGGCCCTCCCCTTCCCAGTGTTCCAGCACTAAGTCTAGGGGTCCCCTTACCAGTCTCCCGTATACCAGCTCGAACGGGGAGAACCCCGTGGATTCTTGGGGCACCTCCCGATAGGCAAACAGGAGGTGTGGCAAGAATTTCTCCCAGTCCCTGTAGGTCCTGGTAAAAGTCCCAATGAGCTGTTTTAATGTCCCGTTAAAGCGTTCACACAACCCATTGGTTTGCGGGTGGTACGGGGCGCTTCTAATGGACTTTACGCCGCACAGCTTCCACAGTTGGTTGGTCACCTCTGCTGTAAACTGGGTACCCTGGTCCGAGATAATCTCCCGGGAAAATCCAACCCGTGAGAAAACCTGGAGCAGGGCGGCCGCCACCGTCTCTGCCAGTATGTTAGGTAACGCAACCGCCTCTGGATACCGTGTGGCATAATCTACCACTGTCAATATATAATTTTTCCCAGACGGACTGGGTTTGGCTAGCGGCCCTATCAAATCGACCGCTACTTGGCTAAATGGTTCCTCCACAATGGGAAGGGAGCGTAATTTGGCCTTGCATCGATCCCCCCTCTTGCCAATGCGCTGACAACTGTCACAGGTCTGGCAGTACTGACGAACATCATAGGTTACCCCCGGCCAAAAGAAGTTTTGTGTCAGACGATGCATGATGCGACTGACGCCGAAGTGCCCGGCCAAGGGTATATCATGAGAGATTCGCAGTAGCTCCTGCCTATACTTCTTGGGAACTACCAGCTGTTGTTTTATAATGGGGCTCGTCCCTGTGTGGTGCTGCTCTGTGATCTGGTAGAGGAGTCCCTGCTTCCATACAAACTGTTCCCCTTCTAGTACTCCTCTCCCCTCCTGTGCCTTCCCACGATATCCCTCCAATGAAGGATCCTCAATTAACTCCCTCTTAAATTCATCTGGGGTAGCCCAAGAAATGTGTCTGGCTATGGGAATACGTGCAGGGCTGGGATGTCTTACCTGGGCCTCCTCTGAGGGTGATTCCGCCTCCGCAGCTCGAGCTTGTCTCCGGGTGGTCACAGGATAGGTCTCAGCCAGAAGGGCCACCGAGAATGCAGACAACATGGGACCCAAGTCATTTCCCAGCAAGACGTCTGCAGGCAAATCCTCCATCAAGCCAACCTCAACAAGGCCATCCCCGACTCCCCAGTTCAGGTGAATCCTGGCAGTGGGTAGTCGATGTATGGCTCCCCCTGCTACACGGACTGCCACTTTCCGGTCCATCTTCTCTTGGTCCCAGACGAGATGAGGCTTCACAAGGGTCAAAGTTGCTCCGGAATCTCTTAGTCCCTGCATACGTTTTCCATTAACCCACACGACCTGTCGATGCTGTTGTCGATTATCTTCCCGGGCTGCCTGCACGGGGTCTACTTCATGCAGCACTTCCTCCATCTCTTCGACCCCTTGGTTAGTCGTAGCCCCCAATGCCGGGTCAGCTTCGCCTTGGTAGCAGTGTACAGCAGCCCGGCTGAAGGTAGCTGTTCCTGCCTTTGGCCACTGGGTATGCTGAGTCCGGTTGGGGCATTGTCTTTGCAGGTGGCCCAGCTGACGGCAGGTGTGGCATCGCGCCCCAGGGGGACTGTGGTAGGCCGGGTTTCTAGCTGATCCCCCTACAATCTTCGGTGATTTGGGGCCCTCCAGGTCCATGGGCGGGCCCCTAGTGACCACCTTTGATCCGGAGAACTGCGGCCTCCTGGCATCATGATGTTCATCGGCCAGACGAGCGGCTTCCTCAAGAGTCGTTGGCCGCCTGTCCCGAAGCCATTCCTGTGTCTCGGGGTTTAGTCCATTAAAGAATCGTTCTAACAGGAAGAGCTGGAGGACGTCCTCCTTAGTGGTTGCTTGGCTCCCTTGTACCCACTGCAGCAGTGACCACCGTAATTTACAGGCCCATTCAGCGTGGGTATCGGTTACGCGTTTTATAAGTCCGCGGAACTTTTGGCGATAGGCCTCTGGTGTCAGCGCATACCGGGCCAAGATCACTTCTTTGATCCGCTCATAGTCCATACATTCCTCATCAGGTACTGTGCGATAGGCGTCCGCTGCCCGGCCTGTCAGCTTGCTGGACAGAATCTGAACCCGTTCCTCCGGCTTTACTTGATGAAGGGCACACTGCCGCTCAAAGTCCTGCAGAAAGCCATCAATGTCTTCCTCTGCCTCCCCCAAAAGTCAGAAGGCATTGTACTGGATCTTTTTGTGGCTTACTGTTGAAGGTACCTGGTCGCAGGCCAGAGCTCCCCCTGCTCGCTGGCTCTCCTCTCTCCGCTCTGCCATCTCCATCTTGGCCAGCTCCACTTTGGTCCGCTCTGCCATCTCCATCTTGGCTAGCTCGATCCTGGTCCGATCGGCCATCTTTTCCTTCAGATCAGTACGCACATCAGCCATCACCTCTCGTATGATCCCTACTGCAGGGTTTGGGCCATAGAACGCTAGTCTGTTCTTTACCTCCCTCTGGAATTCGGTCTCCTCCACGTTCACATTGGGGGGCGCTGCACTGTTGTGTTCCATGATGGCTGCTATCAAATCCGCTTTTGTTTTGTTGCTGGCGATCAACCCTCGGGCTTCCACCAGATCTTTTAATGTAGTCCTCTTTAACTTCTGGTAGTTATTTTCCATTCATTCCTTTCCTCCTGTAGAAGGGGTATCAAATCCTGCTGTCTGCCACCAGTGTAACGGGGTCTTCCAAGCTGGGGTACCTCTTTCAGTACCACCCCATATTTTCGGAGGTCCGCTCTGCGTTGGCTGGAGTCTGAATGAATGACGCTGGCTGGAATTCCTCTGAGTGCATGGGCGCATATAAAAGATCACTGCTTCTCCATGTATTTCCAGTCTGACAACACTTTACTCACAGGACACAGAATATATCACACGGATACAGAGGGCCGGCCAATAGAAAAGCGGCAGGCCAGACATGCATTACAAAAGCCGCAGGTGGCCGGAGCCTGCGGATGTTTACTGTGGGAATTACAAAGGTGGGGGGAGGGCGGACACTGCTGATACATTAGGGACATGCATCTCACATGGATCCTATTATATATACATATAACTGCACAACATATTCTGGGTGCTGAGTGGTTCTGTAACAAACGATAACACCAAAACTTTTTCTCCACTCATGGTTAGTGGTTGGGTGAAGCCGTTTATTGTCAAACGACTGTGTTTTCTCTTCTTAAATCATAATGACAACCCAAAACATCCAAATGACCCTAATCAAAAGTTCACATACCCTGGTGAATAGGCCTGATAACATGCACACAAGTTGACACAAAAGGATTTGAATGGCTACTAAAGGTAACATCCTCACCTGTGACCTGTAACAAATGGCAGGAAAGTTGTTCGGAATGTAAAGAAAAATCCACAAATAACATCATCTGAAGTAGGTCACAGGTGAGGATGTTACCTTTAGTAGCCATTCAAACCTATTTGTGTCAACTTTTGTGCATGGCCAAACTTACCAGGGTATGTGAACTTTTGATCAGGGTCATGTAGATGTTTTGGGTTGTTATTATGATTTAAAAAGAAAAAACACAGTAGTTTGCCAATAAATGGCTTCACCCAACCACTAATCATGAGTGGAGAAAAGTTTTGGTGTTATCATTCATATTCTCTGAAAAAAGGCCTAGAAAGCAAAAATTCTGCTAGGGTATGTAAACTTTTGAGCACAACTGTATCTTTTAGGTTAGGTGATCAATATCTGAAGGAATCGGGCCTGACAACTGACATCCCCACCAATTAGCTGCTACCAGCTCTGGCAGCTGCCCAGTTGTAAAGGGCCTCTCACACTAAGCGATATCGCTAGCAATATCGCTATAATGTCACTGGTTTTTGTGACGTTATAGCGATATTGCTAGCGATATCGCTGTGTCTGATACTTACCTCCAACCGCTTCCCCGCTGGTTATCGCTGATCGCGCGAGAACGTCCTGGACTGTTTCTCGTCGTCAGCTTCCTGCTGGGGCTTCCTGCTGTGGAGACGAGCGACGCGTGGACGCGGGCGGCAGGACGTCTTCATCACCTCGTCTGACAGGTAAGTAGCGACCCCCGACCCCTGCGATGTCGCTGGTGAGATCTGCCTGTGTGGCAGCTCACTAGCGACCACTTAGCGATGTACCAGCGATCCTGACCGCGTCATATCGCTGGTCGGGATCGCTGGTGCATCGCTAAGTGTGACAGTACCTTAAGCCTAACCAGAGCAGAACACCACAGCTCTATCACACTGCTTAGTGGCCTTTTTTGGGGTGTCCTACAAAATAAGCCACCAATGTTTTGTTCAAAGAAACCCTAAACATTTTAGTTAACGCCTTCCACGCACCTTGCCAATAGATTTTTTTTTTTAAATTTAGTGCAGATATATAACTAGTAAGGGCCGTAAAGAAAGATCTGTTTTTATACCAAGGCATCTTGCTAGATGAATCAAACATAGCCGTGATGTTTCCGATAATGAAAAATAAAATGAACTGTACAGAAAATAATGCAGCTATTTCTTCTTTAGTAAATGAGCTAGTTCTGGTTATCTGTAAAATTATAGCATACATTAGTGATGTGTAGAGATTAATCCAACACTGTCTTATAAAAGGAAGCACTCCGAGATGATATTAGAGACTGGAAAGCAATTTGTCTAGTGCTGCACACCATAATAAGGAGTCATCTGCTGTCAAAATGAAGACACAAATATTGACTGGCAGCCAGGACATGGAATTACTATAATGACCCAATAAAGTATGCATGATGTTCTATTAATGGAAGCCGGAAGCCTCCAATATAAACCTACATGGCTGCAATGCATCCTGTACATGGGCAAAAAGGCTTCCATCCATGTACAGCAAAGCAGTACGTTATTAAGCAAAAATAAAACGTGGGCTACTCATTATGCATCTTAACGGGAACTAGCTTATCCATTCTGTCTAAACTACAGGCGGCATGGATCAGAGCTTGACTGCACTATTGCAGCTAGGTATATTTTTCTTTGAACCACTCCAACTTAAGATGATTAGTGATGAGCATGCTCGGGTGTTCTCCGAGTATTTGGATGTGCTCGGAGATTTAGTTTCTGCTTCCGCAGCTGCATGATTTGCAGCTACTAGACAGCCTGAATACATGTGGGTATTGCCTGTTTTAGGGAATTCCCACATGTATTCAGGCTGTCAAGTAGCCGCAAATCATGCAGCTGAGGCAACAGAAACTAAATCTCCGAGCACATCCAAATACTTGGAGATCACTCGAGCATGCTCGGGAAAACCCGAGCAATGAACATACTCGCTCACCACTAGAGATGACACTAATCCAGCACCGCCCCTGGGCGACTATTAACAGTGCCGCTGTGGGTGATTGTCAGGTCTCTCCCTATGTACACATATGACAGAGATCTGCCAATCACCTAAGGCAGGATGGGGAGAAGCCAGTCGGGACTTCAAACCATATTTTATCTGAAAAGCATGAGTGTTTCATAGAAAAGTATACAAGTATCAAAAGACTGACTGTCACTTCCAAGCAGAATACAGGTGTGTACAGGTGCTTACTAATAGTAGCCATCTCCATATTAACAACAAATTACCGTAAGTAGCAATCTGTAGTGTTATAGCATGCAAACATGAAATATATGAAATTAAAATTGCATTACTGCTCTAGAAAATTGGAAAAATTGACAATACTTAGCGCATAAATTTGCCAATTCATGTGTACTCAGCAGCCACGATAATGAGAACCTACCTAATTAGTTGCTGAAAACTTACCTCATTAGGCAGGTTCCCAGAAACGAGAATTGCCTTATCGTGGCTGCTGGGTATACATGAATTGGCCAATTTATGCTCTACGTTTTCTCAATTTTTACAATTTTCTAAAGCAGTAATGCAATTCAGTTTTCATATATTTCATGTTTGCATGCTATAGCGCTACAGAGTTCTACTTTATTTGTTCATAGAAAAGTATACCTGTTTGCAATCATGCAGCCAGTCTCTGATTCATATTGCAGTTGGTTTGAGTAGCATGAGTCATCTGACAGGTTCCCTTTGATGACCCATGCAAACTCAGTCTCTGAGTCTACTAATCAACACCTCAAAACATATTTCACACCATTTATCATGGTGATGACTCCCAAAGGCCTCGGCCACAGCCTGTCCTATCCTAGACTTGGAGCAATTGTGTGGGCAAAACACGTTTTACAGATTAACTATTGCCTTGTTGCACAATAGATGTAGACAAGACAGTCAAAAAGCCTCAAAATCCATCTTAGTGGTGCACATGCTGTTTTATAGACCTATCATATACTATTTAGTATATTTGGCACATGTTGACTTATATTTCCTCTTTTTAGGCCACCTCGAGTGTTATTTTGGGCCTCTATTTGCCCTGAAAAATGGTGCACAGCTTTAAAATTTGCAAAGTGTGGACACAAACGTCTGTTCTTTTTTGTCATATTCAGTTAATAAATTTGTCTAAATTTGTCTGAACTTGTACCAAAATTCTGTCAAAACTATGATGGTATATCTGCCCCATTGTATCAGTTCATCAGATACCTGCCTGCTAAGACCACCTCCCCCTTCCCATCCTGATTCTGCCCCATCTGGGAAATGATGCTCTCAAGAGAGAGAAATTCAGTGTTTGACACTATTAAACTTTATATATTTCAGTCTGGATCACAAGTTCCAGTTAAATTCTTCTCTTAAACTTTATGATGTTTCTTTTCTTCTCTAGAGAGCCGTCCAGGGAAATGCAATGGTGGCAAATCTCAATGATACCTATGAAAGTATTAATGAGTTTGGTCCAATGGAATTGATCAACAGGGACATGGAAATGACGCCCTATGGGATGTTAAGGAAATCTGTCTCAATCGATTCCCTCAGCTCCATCTCCTCTATTGGAAATAATTTTGGCTCAGACTTTACGGTGGGACAGATTGAAGTCACTATGGACTATGATGTGAATTCCAATACATTGCATGTCTCCTTAATACAAGGAAAAGATCTGCTGGAGAAAAAGGAAGATGGAAATTTTGAGTCCTGCTTTGTGCACATTAGCCTCCTTCCAGACGAACAAATCGTTGGCATTTCCAGAGTAAGTATACCAGGTGCATGCACGTATATGAGGTCTGTAACTTCATTTATTTCTGGGTCTTCTTATCTCATTGTGGAAATGTTCATAAACAAAATATAGTTTATTATATACAGCATATAGTAACTATTGAGACCTCAGAAAATGTACACCACGTGTACTAAATGGTTATCTAAGGGGTAATGTTTCTCCTTGTGGAGAGTGACATGACTGACATGATGGAGTAAGGAGACTTATAGGCCATGCAATGCTCGTCTGGGAAATTAAAAATGCAAATTGTCTCTTCAAAGAAGTTGAGGACTTGAATTCTAGTGCCACCTATTGGAAGTAGCGTTCCTAAAAGTCTATATTGACCCTTTAACGAGTCTTGCCACATAGCTTGGGATAAAATTCAAACCAGAATATTAATAGTAGACACAGTATTTCTGGGTGTTGTTCTTCCTCAGTGCAAAGCATGAGATCTGAGTTGACTGTGTGAGAGGCTGAGACTGGGGTCTCTATGGGTTAATGTTTCTTCTTATGGAAAGTGACATGCCTGAACTGACAGAGTAAGGAGACTTAGGCCTCTTTCACACATCACGTTTTCGGCGTCAGGCGCGATCCGGCGCTTTTGACTAAAACCGGATCCGTCGAAATGCAATGCCGGATCCGGTTTCCCCCCCATTGACTTGCATTAGAGCCGGATCGAGCCGGATGGCCATGCGTTTCATCCGATTTTTGCCGGATACGGCAATGTGACGCGATCCGGCGTCTGGAAAAAACGGAGACTGTAACGTTTTTTGTCTCCGTCGAAAAAGCCGGACACGCCGGATCCGGCGTGTCCGGCTTTTTCATACAATGAAAGCCTATGAGCGCCGCAATGCGCCGGATCCGGCGACAGCCGGATCCGGCGGCCGGATCCGGTTTCTTTGGTCTGAGCATGCTCAGTAGCTCTGCCCACAGGACATATATAAAAGCAAGACAATGGGACCCTCAGCCACACCCAACATGCCACCCAAGCCAAGAACCAGGAGCAGGAGAAGGCAGCAGACATCTGCAGCAGCAGCACCATCAGCACCACCCCAAATGGAGCAGCATGCTGAACAACGGGAGGGGAGTCTAGCAGCAGATGAGAGACGGTAATTATCAAATCCCCCATTCCTCCAAACTAGGGCTATGGAATATCAAGATATTCATTGGCCCTTTGTTTCTCTTTATTCAACAGCCGCCCAATAGATGCAGCAGCAGCAATGGCAGCAGCAGAAACACCACCCACAGCCATGGAGTCTGGCCATGAGGAAGACAGCACATCTTCTGGGAGCCCTCCCTCGCATCGTCAGCGTTTGACGGTAAGTTTTTATTTCCAAAATCCATCATCTCTGTAATATATGTGTATTCATTGCCTTTTATTTCAAAACAGGAATCACAAGATGAAGAGGAGCTCCCAGAAGAAGAAGGAAGGGGTGGACAGACACTTGGAGTGGGCTCACAATTGGTAAGTTTTTTGCATCAAACGCAGAAACACAACATCACACTACACACAACACATAGAAAACAATGTTCTGCAGACCACACACAGCAAACAAATACCTACATCCAAAGACATAACATTTTTTGTTTTCTTCTCTAGTCTTCCCAATCTGGTGCTCGGCCAAGAGGTCCTCGCAGTGCCTCCCAGGGTCGTCGGCGACAGCAACGCGGCGGTCACCAGCGTGTAAGTATAAATATTTTTGCTTTGTTTTTTTTTAACTTTTTATTTCATTTCTTTTGTGGAGGCTAATTATGTTATTTTTGTCTTTTTCTTTAACAGCCTTCACAGCGTGCTCCCGACTCTGACGGTGAGGATGGAGGGATTGATGTGGACCGCCTCATCAATCTCGTCAGAGAAAGGGAGCCGCTCTGGAATATGGCTGACCGCCGCCACGCTGACCTGATCGTTACCCGACGACTCTGGGAGGAAATCTGTTCGCTCCTTGTGGGCCGCTGGGAGGACCTCGAAGCTCGGGCCCAGATTAAAGAGCGTAAGTATATACAGTACCGGTTGCTTGATTTAAACCAGTGTTTCCCGAACTCCAGTCCTCGTGGTCCCCACGGATCATGTGTTCAGGATTTCTATTTACTTTGGAAATCCTGAAAACATGACCCCTGGGGACCATGAGGACTGGAGTTTGGGAAACACTGATGTTGTATACTAACCACTTTGTCCTTTCTCGTTTCAGGGGAGAGAATTGTGAAGCGGTGGCGGTCTGTGAGGGATTGTTTCAAGAAGGAGTTCAATAAAGAGATGCGGGCCCCGAGTGGATCTGGAGGACGCAGGAGCAAGTACAAGTACGCACGAGCCCTGTCGTTCCTCCGGGAGACAATGCTCACCAGAAGGTAAATATTACACACCACATGTGACAAAAAAATGTTTAGATGTAACTTTTTTTTTCAGCCAGGGCCATACCATGTCACTATTTTAATTGTTTTTTTTTCTCTTTATTCCACAGCACGATGAGCAGCACTCGGGAGCCTGCACGATTGGACCCTTCTGAGGCGATCCCTGAGGAGACCGGCACCGAGGGACACTTCGACCGCCCCGGTACATCTGCACCTTCCCAGCCTTCCCACACATTCGACCCATCTGTCCCATCCACCAGCACAGGAGCATCGTGGCCGCCTACATTACATGAAGCTGCTGGTGAGGAGATCGCTTTCCCTTTACCCCACCCTTCTGCCCCTGCCACCTCTAGTACACCTGCGGGTACTGGGCGGCAGCAGCAGAGGGGTCAGGAAAAGACTTATGCGCCAGAGTTCTTGCATCTGAATGCATCTTTCCAGAACTGTCTAAAAGTCTTGTCAGAGCAAATCTCCGCAGGCTATCAGCAGATCAACTCCAGCATTCTGGAGGTGAAGACACTTCTGCAAACCATGCATTCAGAAGCAAGATCTTCGCCAAACCACACCTTTTTCAGGTCTGTTGTGGAGCGCATGGAAACGCTCTCTCCTGCCCAGCAGATGCATGTAATGCATTCATGCCACGCTGCTCTCCAGCAAGTTACCTCCCAACCTCCTCCTCCCACCACAGTAGTTCCTCCACCTGCACCCCCTCCAGCCACTTTCCATCCTCCCCCTCCTATTACATCTACACCCCCTCCAGCCACTTTCCATCCTCCCCCTCCTATTACATCTACACCCCCTCCAGCCACTTTCCATCCTCCCCCTCCTATTACATACCATCCACCTGCCCAGCACCATCCACCTCCCCAGCACCATCCACCTCCCCAGCACCAGCAACCTCCCCAGCACCAGCAACCTCCCCAGTACCAGCAACCTCCCCAGTACCAGCAACCTCCCCAGTACCAGCAACCTCCCCAGTACCTGCAAACTCCCCAGTACCAGCAACCTCCCCAGTACCAGACATCTCCCCACTTCCAGCAACCTGCCCCGTACCAGACATCTCCCCACTTCCAGCAACCTGCCCCGTACCAGACATCTCCCCACTTCCAGCAACCTGCACCGTACCAGACATCTCCCCACTTCCAGCAACCTGCCCCGTACCAAACTCCTTCACCATACAACTTGCCATCAACATCATCTGCTCCTACAGTCCCTGCCCAACCCTCCACTCCACCACCCACCACCTCTTCTGCTTCCCACATGTCCACCCATTCTGTAGTTTTTTCCACACCTTCACCTCTAACTGTTCCTTCCCCACCACGATCCCAGTCCTCTCTCCACACTCCCAGTGTCGAAGTGTCCCGCAGCCCCTCCAGCAGTATTTCCACCACACACTACACAGATTTATAATGTGTGTATTTAAATAAAAATGAACAGTTTTATGGTTTCAAAGCTTTATTAAACAAGTTTATTAAAATTTTAAAAAAGTTTACTAAAAAAAACATTTTTCAATAAAAGTTAAATTATTTTACACTGGTTGTCTGTCATTTCTTTCTGCGGCGAAAAAGGTTAAATACAGGGTATTTAAAAGGTGAAATGGTATTCAAAACTAGGTATATAACTGTGGGTAAATTTTAGCTTTTTGCCACAGTTGTGTTCCTGGTTGTGTTTGAAGCAAAGTATTTCACCTAAAAAGTTGTGTTTATTGTTGGTGATTTCCTAACAATGTACACAACTTTTGTTAAAAGGTGAAATACTTTGCATAAAACACAACCAGGTACACACCTGTGGCCTAAAGCTAAAAATAGAGACCATGACAAGATAGCCAACTTTGGTTGGCAAAGGTATATACTGTTGGTACAGAAGGTACACAAGTTTGGTTAGGGCACAAATCTTTCACACTCTGTCATCCTGCCAGTGTACTCTGCCTTGAGGTGACATAAAGTATAGTGCAAAATTGTCCCTCATTACTGAAACCGTCACAGAACTTCTAGTGGTAATGTCATGGTAATCTTGCAAGGTGGTTTCTTCAGAGGTGTCCTCAATGGAAATGGGTTCCTTGCAGATAACAAAATTGTGGAGTACCACGCACGCTTTGATCACCTCGTCCACAGTTTCTGTCTTGAGGTTGATCGCAGTCAATAGGACCCGCCATTTGGCTGTCAGAATACCAAAGGTACATTCAACCATTCTTCTTGCTCTTGTGAGGCGGTAATTAAAAATGCGTTTTGGTCTTGTCAATCCTCTGCTAGAGTACGGTTTCAAAAGGTGTTCTGACAGCTGGAAGGCTTCATCCCCTACACAGACAAATGGCATAGGTGGACCAGATGTTTGCGGCAGCGGTCTAGGTGGTGGGAACTGGAAGGTGTTTCCATACAGTTTACGCCCCATGGCAGACAGTTTGAAAACTTGAGAGTCATTGGAGCGGCCATAGGCCCCAATATCAACCGCAATAAATTTGTATTCCGCGTCAGCGATGGCCATGAGGACAATTGAAAAATATTTCTTGTAATTGAAATATTCCGATCCCGATCCAGCTGGCTTTACAATGCGGATATGTTTCCCGTCCACAGCGCCCAAGCAGTTGGGAAACTGACATATCTGTTGAAACTTGTCAGCAATTTCAATCCACCTCTCTGTTGTGGGCTCTGGTAAAAACTCTTCAGCTAAGGAGTCCCACAGTGCACGGCATGTGTACTTCACAATTCCAGATATGGTGGAAATCCCGAGTCTGTACTGGAAATGCAGTGACGAAAGGGATTCTCCAGTTGCAAGAAATCTGTGGGGAATTAAAAAACAATAAATTAGTTTTAAATCACAGCATTACATACCAAAACTGAGCTATAACACTTGGAGATACAAACTACCACCAACAAGATTGCAGTGAAAGTGTGCTCTGATGCGATCACATCCAATAAATGTGGCTTACCTTAAAGTCACCATCAGACGCTCTGCGGGTGAAACAGAGAAGCGGCAATAGGTGTCCGCTTTTCTTATGAGGTGTGCAATGCGCTCCACCAAGTAATCAAAATTCTCCATTTTCATCCTAACATATCCAAAAAATTTATCCGGGTTTCGTCGAAGGTCCATGCAGAGTGTAGAATAGACCCCACGCGTCATTCTCTTGGCTGTGATGGGGTGGATCCACAAACGTTGTCTACGATGCCTGATGCGCTGCTGTCTCGCTCTCTCCTTCTCCAGAATTATCACCCTCAAACGATTCGCCTCCGCTATAAAATCCGCCAAATTCTTCAAAATATTTCCAATGACAACATCCATCTTCGCCAGTAACTTGCTCTTCTCTCCAACCTGCACTTTCTCCTCTACAACCTGTCAAAGAAAGGCTGTAGGAACATGCTATATATAGTTTTCCAGTAGCCAATCCCGTTCGGAAGGCCACAAGGGTCAATTTTAAAAACCGGATCCGGCGTAATCCGTCGAAAAACGGATAGAAAAACGGATGAACCGGATGAGACGGATCCGGTTTTGTCTGTCAAGAAAAAGACGGATCCGGCAGAAAACCGGATCCGTCACATCCGGTTTTACAAAACATTTGCCGGATCCGGCGTTCCGGCACGACGCCGGATCGCGCCTGACGCCGAAAACCTGATGTGTGAAAGTAGCCTTATAGGCCATACAATACTCTGCTGGGATAGAAAATGCGCACGTTGTCTCTTATTCTCTGAAGAGACATTTTGCCTGCTAAATGGCTATTGTTATTATTAGTCATACATGTTGCAAGGCTGCAACTTGGCTTTAGCAACCAAGTACCTGTTGTGTTTTATCACACATGTAGATCTAAGACTTCTCTGCAGGGAATTTACTAGCAAATAGGTAGATAGATACAGTGGAGAACATAAGTATTTGATACACTGCCGATTTTGCAAGTTTTCCCCCCTACAAAGAATGGAGAGGTCTGTAATTTTTAGCGTAGGTACACTTCATCTGTGAGAGACAGAATCTAAAAAGAAAAAACAGAAAATCACATTGTATGATTTTTGCATAATTAACCCTTTAGCGACTGCCGATACGCATTGAAATGGTGGCTGCTAAGGGTACTTATTCGGGAATAAGGCTGTAGTGCCCCCCAGAGTCAGAAAATCTCCGGGGTCTCAGCTACTGGGGGTAGTTGAGACCCTGGAGAATATGATCAGGGCCGGATTTTCCAGTGTCAATGAATAATGGCGATCACTAAAAAAAAAGTGTGCTCGCACTATCCACTAATGCACCTTATTATTTTTGGTGATAGTTTACAGAATATGCTTCCGTCTTCTATGAAGCTGGTTGCATAAGAAATTATTAGATTGTAGGTCCAAGGTCTGCAATAAAGATGAGGACGACGTGTAAGACAAGTCATTTACCCTCCTTCCATTAGGATTATCAGACTATTACGGCCCTCCTTCTGTGTTGTAGAACATTGCGGTAACGTAATATAGGAAGGTACTGGATCGTACAGTGAAGCAGAGCAGGCAGGCTCATCATCCTTGGGGGATACTGCTTGCCAGGCTTCCAGCATCTGAGTGCGCTGCGTGGGTGTATGTGCTACAACTTTAATATGGTAGATGCTCATTAAAATATGACAGCAGAAAATCTTGTCCAGCTCCGTCTCGTTACTGCAGGATTTTTTCTAAGACGGTGCTTTTCATTATAATAAATACAGCAGCGCTGGGGCTACAAAGCAAGTCTTGCAGGCGACAGACTAATCACTTGCGGTTTTTAACTCCTTACAATCGAGAAGGTTTAAGAAGCAGAATATCTAATGTTCCATAGGGACTTTACCTGCCAAAGACTTACCCTGTTATATTAACTACTGACTAATTCATGTCATATAGGACCAGATCGTATGCCAAAAAATGTATTTCAAACCCCTTTAATGCATATAATAATAAACTCTGAAATCTAAGGGGAAGAAGAACGTGTCTTGCTGGGTTCTTCTGTAACATCCCTCATTAGGCATGGATGCTTTGTTCGTTCTATATGCAGCATTGATAGTGTGGTCCCTGATGCATCGTAATTCTCAAAATGTCAGTGCCTGTGTCCTTTCTTGGGGTGCTTCCCAGATTCTCTTGCTGTATACTCTTATTCATCTCGGTATAGAGTTTGGAAAGCAAGTGAATATAGAATGCACCAAGTAGGAGAGGAAGCAGCCACTGGAATATTGAACCACACTGCGGCCAGGATGAAACCTATGGTGTAAAATAGCCTTTTGATACCTTAAAAAAAAGATTGCAGAGGTGGCTAATATATCTGTTATCTGCAAAAAAAGATTCAGTTTCCTGTCTTCACCCTTTATATACATTCCCTGGCAAAGGCAGTGTGGCTTGAAAGCACCCAAGGCAAGTCCTCTACCGACTTTATCCTATGTCTCCAACTTACTCAGCTGGGTGTGTTGTGAACACTTCTGGATTTTAGATTGTAACCAAAATGGTTCCCCTTTATAATTTTATCATCGGAACTGGTCTTTTGGGAACCATCAGCAGAATACAGGTTGCAGTTGCAGATAAATCACACTTCCCAACTCTTCAGAAACATCTGGAAAAATGGGAGACCAACTTAGACTTCAAGAAGAGTCAGTGAACCTTCTGGGTCCAACTTGAAACCTTTCTGAAATAAACTGGTCTAGAAGGTTTATTTGGTCCTACACAATTCAGAAAGTCAAGGACCAAGACCTTCTTGAGGTACAGAATGGGCAAAATGTGTGTAGAGAATGTATACTGAGGCCTGTGAAAAGGGATGTGACGAGTGTGGGAGGAACGGCCCCCGTCGAGTGTCCGGGCCAGAACTAAGGGAGCCGTCATCTAGGTTCCAGGGGAAACTATTCCCGGGGGACAGAGTTCGGGGACGGACTGTTGAGATAGACAGATGGGCAGGGGGAGGGGCCAGTATAAAAGGGGCGGGGAGCGCCAGTCACGATGAGTCAGTAGACTGGGACAGAGGCAGCAGGAGACCGTGGAAGGGACTGAGAGCCAGAGCGACTTACCAGTGCCAGGGAAGACGCTAACTGAGGACATCAGAGGGACGGCGCCGAGACAACCGTCTGAGACTTGCTGCCCCGCTCCAGCCCGCGGCCACTGCCGCCCCAGCTCAGCCCGCGGCCGCTGCCGCCTCACCAAAGCCTGCGGCTGCAGCCTACCCGCGGTTGCCCGCGGCTGCGGCCTGTTCCCCGCCACCCGCAGCCGCCCTGCTCTCACCAGTGGCCGCGGCAAGTCCAGTGCAGTCGGCGGCCACCACTGCCTCGCTCCGGTCCATGGCAAGGGCCGAGCCTCTGCTCATGGCGGAGTCCCCGTCGCAGCGGCTAGCTGCACAGGTGGCCTGTCACCCGCCACCCCGCATCGCTGCCGCTTGCCCCCGTCCAGGGGCTGCGGCCTACTCGTCCAAGGACTCCACCGGGGCCGGAGGTGCCCCAGCGCCACAGGAGCGGCGGAACGCTCGAAGACTACGCCAACTCTTCAGCAGCTGGGCCCAGCGGCAGCTCCGCCGAAGAACCACCGTCCTGAACGCAGAGGGACGTCAGGACGGCTAAGTTGACTATATAGTTAAGGACCCGTAGTCGGCCATACGGCGGCCCTATAGTGACCGGCTTTCACCGGACGTAGTCGTGTTCTCCTCTGTTTGTCTGAACTGTATTGAGCCCCTGCGAGGGCAACCCTTGTTACCCCCTTTGGCTGAACAGGCTGAGACTGAGGAAAGTCCCCTTTAGGCCTATAAACATTATTATAAAAGCACCAAACCCGACTCGCGACTCGTCACTGCATCCTGCGTACCTGCCAGTACCACATTTGGCGTAGTCAGCAGGATGCAGTCTCTGAGCGCAGACGGAGGTGCGCCCGATCAGATTGGGACCGCGGGTGCTGCTGATAATGGGCGCCCCCGCCCCAGCATCTCCCTGGGGGCTATACTAAGTAACTTGCCCTCGTTCTCTGACTCCGATGCGCTGTTGTGGAGCTGGACAGAGCGTATGCGGGGCCTTTTCCGCATGCACCCCATGACCCCCGATTTAGAGGCCCTTATGGCGCTAGATGGGGAAGCCCGGAAGTCCATGATATTGAGACCCCCGGGACGCCGCAACACCTTCGCCAGGGTCTTGCAGATCCTGGGAGAGACCCACGGGGATTCAACAGACGTGGGGGAGTTGAGAACCCGATTGTTCAGTCGGATGCAAGGGGAGGGGGAGACCATCACCCAGTATATGAATGCCCTCCAGGAGCTATACACAACCATAGAGAGGAAGGACGGAATAGGGGTAGGACCCATCGACATTACCCTGTGCGACCTGCTGGTGACTGGACTCCGGGACCCGCTAATCAAGCAGGCATTGCGGGAACAGATCAGAGTGAACCCACGTATAGCCTTCTCCGAAGTAGGGAGTCAGGCCCGGGTGCGAGAGCAAGAGCAGGGGATGGCGGCTCCCGTGGGGAAGGCCCGGAGCATGGAGGCTTCCATAAGCGTTGTCGAAGAGCCTCAATGGATTGAGGAAATGAGACAAGAACTGAAGAGTATCCGGGGCGAGCTGGCTGAAGTGAAGAAGAGAACAGAGCCCGCGCCCGGCCTGGCTACAATCCCGGGCCCTGGGGGCCTCGCAATACCCGGGGTGGCCAAGCCTCACCGCCCCGGTGTTATGAGTGTGGAGAACTGGGCCACTTCGCACGGGAGTGTCCGCGGCGTGGGAGATACCCACCCCGGCGGACATTAAACTAGAGGGCTCCGGGCATGGGGGACGCCGCTCGGAGCCGGAAGCCACAGCAAGGGGTGGTGGAAGTCCCGAAGAACTGGTCGCTAAGTGCCCAATAGTATGGGACGAAGTCGAGGGTCATGCTGTACGGTGCCTAGTGGATATGGGGTCTCAAGTAACAACCATGCCGGCAGCTTACTTCCGGCAGCATTTCCCAGAAGCGGCGAGGCCCCAGTGGGGGCCCATGATACGACTAGTGGCCGCAAACCAACTGCCGGTACCTGTCGCCGGAGTGGTGTGGCTCCAGATGACATTGTGTGGTAAATCCCTCGGCCGCCAGTTGGTGGTCCTAACCCAAGGAGAGACTAACGACCATCATCCAATCATCTTGGGCATGAACATACTGCGGGAGTTCAGCAACATACTCCTCAACGATCCCACGCAGGAGACCCTAAGTCAGTGGGGTTCTCGCACTTTTAGGCGTCGGATATCTGCGTTTACTCCGCAGGGATCCAGACCCTCACATTCTGCAGTCTCCTGCTGTTTATCTACTGCAGAGGAGATTGCAGAGGAGATTGCCTTGCAGCAAATATCTCCTGAGGCTAAGTCCTTCTTTCCTCCTACTGAGCATGCTCATGGGACGATCTCCCATTGGAGATTGTGAGTCACAGTGTATTCGGCAGCTTGAGGGACGGTTGGCCACTCTTGAGAGTGCTCTCTCAGCTGCACAATCCACCGAAGCTGCTGTAAAGGCAATCACAGACGCGGTTTCCCGTTTCTCTACGTCCTCCCTCGCGCCGACAGTTACCCGCCTCCCGTTGCCCGATAAATTTTCTGGCGATGGCGCCTCCTGTAGGGGTTTCATCAGCCAGTGCTCTATTCAGCTGGAGCTACTGGCTGCGCGATTCCCTACGGAGCGGGCCAAGGTGGGGTTTATTGTTTCCCTTCTGTCGGGCGTTGGAGTGGGCTACGCCATTATGGGAGCGTGGTGACCCAGAGGTTCGGACTGCTGCTCAGTTTCTAACAGCTATTAAGCAGGTCTTCCTCGGTCCACGGGTCACGCACAACACCTCTCTTCAGCTTCTTTCTTTGACTCAGGGTTCTCTCTCGGTTAGTCAGTATGCCGTCCGTTTTTGGACACTGGCTTCCGAGCTGGAGTGGTCCGATAAAGCCCTCATCCCTGTGTTTTGGAGAGGTTTGGCGGAGCATGTTAAAGATGCTCTCTCTACCAGAGAGGTTCCTGCAAGTTTGGAAGAGCTGATTGCCATTTCCACCCGCATTGACCTCCGTTTTTCGGAGCGTGGTATGGAGCGTGTTCAATCCAAACGGAAGGTTACCTCGGCTCCTAATTTTTTGAGCCTCTGGAACTACCCGAAACAGAGGTTCCACCCCCAGAGCCCATGGAGGTGTCTCGCGCCGTTCTCCAGGCGCGTCCGGCACAAGACTCTAGTTGCGGTTATATTTGTCAACACGCTGTTTCTCAGAACAACAGTGCCCCGCAATGGCCAAATTCTGTGCCGCCGGGCAAGACCCTTGTTCCTTCCCGCCTTTGGCCGAAGGTTCTCGCATGGGCACACGCGTCCAGGAGGGGTGGTCACTGTGGCTATATGCAGACCACAAATCTCCTGGCAGGGTCTTACTGGTGGCCGCACAGGGCTCGGGATGTTAAAAAATATATTCGGGCCTGCGCCTTTTGTGCTCGGAATAGCCTCCTTAAACGAAGGGTGGAGACGCTGCCGACACACGGTGGCATTCCACTTTAACTTCTGCTCCCGTTGTCTCCCACGTGTCCCTTCTCAAACCTGGTGACCTTGCCGCCCCTGTTGCCTTCCATTTGTCCCGGGTCTCCCTGTCACCTACCGGGACATTAGGGCCCTGTCACACATAACGACTCACCAGCGATCCCGACAACGATATCAACGTGTCAGGATCGCTGGTAAGTCGCTATGTGATCGCTGATGAGCTGTCAGACAGCTTTACCAGCGATCAGCACAACGACGCCGAGCGCGCAGCGTCGCTGTGTTTGTTAGTTACCAGCGCGCTGATGCAGGGAGCTGGTAAGTAACGTACACATCGGGTATCCAAGGGACGTGCGTCCCTTGGATACCCGATGTGTACGTTAGTTACTAGCTCCCTGCATCAGCGTGCTGGTAACTAACGTACACATCGGGTTTCTAAGGGACGCACATCCCTTGGATACCCGATGTGTACGTTAGTTACCAGTTGATCGCTGGTCTCCCACCTGTCACACGCAGCGATGCGTGCTGGCCAGCGAGAGACCAGCGACCAAAGAAAAGTCATGGGCTTTCCTACAGCGATCAGCGATACCGGCAGGGGGGCGGTCGCTGATCGCTGTCACACACAGCGATCTCGCTGGTGAGATCACTGTTGTGTCACAAAACTTGTGACTCAGCAACGATCTCGCTAGCGAGATCGCTATGTGTGACGGGGCCCTTAGACTTGCCTTCGGACGAGTCTGAGGCCTATATCTCTGATGGGCACAAGTTGGTGGATTAGAAGGCTCAGGGAGGAGGGGGACCTAGGAGGGGGGGTAATGTTAGGCGTCGGATTTCTGCATTTACTCCGCAGGGATCCAGACCCTCACATTCTGCAGTCTCCTGCTGTTTATCTACTGCAGAGGAGATTGCAGAGGAGATTGCCTTGCAGCAAATCTCTCCTGAGGCTAAGTCCTTCTGTCCTCCTACTGAGCATGCTCATGGGATGATCTCCCATTGGAGATCGAGAGTCATGTGCTCAGGTCCCGCTCCAGATCTCATTGGTCCATCTCAGAGATCTGGAAGCTTGCGGAAGGTCCCGGCCGCTATAAAAGTCGCGCATGGCTGTTCCGCCATACGCTAGTATAGATTTACTTGCTGCTGTGTGTATGAGGACGGATATATGATTCTGGTGAATGACTCATTATAAAACCCCTTCCCTCTGATATTACGTATGTGGTCAGGGACTGAGTTAGAATCAGCGCCAGCGCTCCTCTGCTGCAACATCCACAGCTGCTAGCGTCCGACATTGCGCTTGCGCCTTAGCCTTGTCGTTTAGCGGCAGTGTCCATGCCGCGCTGCAGTAGCAGCCCCTTTGCGTCCGCAGTTGCAACGCTCCGCACACGGTAGGTCTAGACGGATGTAGTGCCGCTGTCTTGGGCTACTCCTGTGACCTGATACTGTTTGTGCGTTTTTACTGAGTACTGTGACCTCAACAGGCTCAGTCTTTTGTGTTTGTACTTATTTGGCATCTCTGTGAATTAACTGAGATTGCTCTGCGCACCTGGGTGAAGTTTAACCCTGTGCGCATTTCTGCCATATTGCTCCTGCCACCATTTAGCAGTGGCTATATCACCTACTGCACGGTGGACCCCGAGCAGCGAACGCACGTTATTATTATTTTTGTTTAGTGCGTTCCGCCGTTCCTAACACGCACGGCCCATGGGCAGGTCTTCCAGCGGTTGGTGCGGGAGGCGCGAGTGCTCCAGGAGTGCCAGGAGGGTGAGGTACTGGGCAAGGTCATCACGCCGGTGGTCCCCCGCTCATGCTTCCTCCAGGGCAGACGGTGGTGGCTCTGCTGATCCGCGCCCCGATGCCACTGGAAGGCGTGGAGGTGCAGGTGGAACCATGTTACTTGGAGCGCCTGCACCCTGGCATCCTGGTGGCCCGCTCTCTGGCCACGGTGCGGGAAGGGACCGTCCTGGTGCGTTGTATCAACCTGGAAGACCAAGATATCGCCCTGAAGCCCCGGGCCGAAATGGCCAAACTAGTAAGGCCATTGGAGGAGATGCTGCCGGATCCCGCGGTCCAGTTGAAGGTGCAGCCCAAAGATCCCTGGGCAGTAACGGTACGAACCCAACAGACTGCCATATCCTCAGCCCAAGAGAAAGGTCAAGCCATCCTGGAGAGAATGCGGGCCAAACTTTCCGGCCTAGCGCCAGCCCAGCTTCTCCAGGTAGAGACACTTCTTGGACAATATTACAGTGTCTTCGCCAGCCACGAGGACGACTTCAGATGTACCATGGCCATCACGCATGGGATTCCCACAGCAGGAGCGGCCCCCATCCGGGAGCGGTATCGGCAAATACCACCGCATACCAGGAAGTGAAAACCCTATTAGCCCAAATGCTTCGGAAGGGGGTCATACGAGAAAACCAGAGCCCTTGGGCGGCCCCTATTGTCCTGGTTCATAAAAAAGATGGCACTCTGCGTTTTTGCGTGGCTTATCGGAAGTTGAACGCCTGCACCACAGTGGACCCGGACATCCCACCAGAATCAACTAGTCGACCACCCTCCACCACCCCAGAAGACTCCACTACACCCGAGCTTTGACGCTCCGAGCGGTCAACAGCTGGCAAACCCCCTGAACGTTACGAACAGGACCAGGTCGTATGGCGACAAGGACTGTCGTCTCAAAAGACTAACCCGAGTCTACGGAAACCCTCGCCCGAGGACTGGCGAGCATACAGGGCGGGGGAGTGTGGGAGGAACGGCCCCCGTCGAGTGTCCGGACCGGAACTAAGGTAGCCGTCATCTAAGTTCTGGGGGAATCTATTCCTGGGGACAGAGTTCAGGGACGGACCGTTGAGATAGACAGAAGGGCAGGGAGAGGGGCCAGTATAAAAGGGGCGGGGAGCGCCAATCACGATGAGTCAGCAGACTGGGACAGAGGCAGCAGGAGACCGTGGAAGCAACTGAGAGTCAGAGCGACTTACCAGTGCCAGAGAAGACGCTCACTGACGACTTCAGAGGGACGGCACCGAGACGACCGTCTGAGACTTGCTGCCCCGCTCCAGCCTGCGGCCACTGCCGGCCCAGCTCAGCCTGCGGCCGCTGCCGCCTCACCACAGCCCGCGGCTGCGGCCTACCCGCGGCCATTGCCGTCCCGCTCCTGCCCGCAGCTGCGGCCTGTTCCCCGCCACCCACAGCCGCCCTGCTCTCACCAGTGGCCGCGGCAAGTCCAGTGCCGTCGACGGCCACCACTGCCTCGCTCCGGTCCGCGGCAAGGTCCGAGCCTCTGCTCACCGCAGAGTCCCCATTGCAGCAGCTAGCTGCACAGGTGGCCTGTCCCCCGCCACCCCGCATCGCTGCCGCTTGCCCCCGTCCAGGGGCTGCGGCCTACTCGTCCAAGGACTCCTCCGGGGCCGGAGGTGCCCCAGGGCCACCGGAGCAGCGGAACGCTCGAAGACTACGCCAACTCTTCAGCAGCTGCTCCACCCAAGAACCACTGTCCAGAACACCGAGGGACGTCAGGACGACTAAGTTGACTATATAGTTAAGGACCCATAGTTGGCCATACCGCGGCCCTATAGTGACCGACTCTCGCCGGACGTAGTTGTGTTCTCCTCTGTTTTTGTGAACTGTATTGAGCCTCTGCGAGGGCATACCCCCTTTGGCTGAACAGTCTGAGACTGAGGAAAGTCCCCTTTAGGCCTATAAACGTTATTATAAAAGCACCCAACCGACTTGCGACTCGTCACTGCATCCTGCGTACCTGCCAGTACCACACCAGGACCAAAAATTTCCACGGGCCACCAGGCACACTGCAAGACTACAGTAAGTCTCACTCAGATGCCAAATTCCAAAAGTTGGCAAGTTGAACACTATAAATACCATAACCTTGGCCATACATAGTTCCAGATGCTTGGCCAGTAACTGGACTATTTGTGGTCAAAAATATGGAAGAGGAGTGGACCTACTTTGTGCTAATCATGGTGTAATATCAGCAGAAAGCGTTTGTATTATTGACCTACAGTCATCATTGTTAGGGCTCGCTCACACTTGCGAATAAATCGGATGAATGCAATCTGATAAAAAATTGGATTGCATTTGGATCAATGTTATTCTATGATTCAGTGCTTATCTGCATTTTTTTCGGCTTCAATTGGATCGAAATCTTACTGATTGTATGTGAAATTCTGATCGCACACACCCATACAAGTCTGTGGGTGCATGTGAAACATCACACTGCACTCTGATATCTCCCGAGTACAGTGCAATTCCCGCAGATGCCGGCAACAAAGGAGATGGAGAAAGTAATTTCTCTGTCTCCTCCATACCTGTGCTTAGAGGATCGGAGCACAGAGCACTGACACTCGGCTCCTGCTCACAGCAGAGCTGGAGCCGAGTGTCATTAGCATATCACACCCAATGATCTCATTGGATGTAACGCGCCCGAGGGGCCGTGGGATACTCGGTACCGATCCCGTTAACTTCAATGGGAAATGTCACAGTGGCGGTGACCCGGTCCGTGGCCCCAGGCGGTCTTGTAAAAGGGGTAGAATTGGATGGGGATAAAGTTTATGTATTGATTTGTGACGCCAGTTGGAGTGTTCGACTGTAGTATAGCCGGCACTGCAGATGATCCCTGGGGGAGTAGATGGTAATGGCAGTGAAGATGTTAAACCCTCTTCAGCCAGGGAAGACCCCCAGAGATAGTGATGCAAGTAGAAGGCATGGAGTAATAAGGCAAGAGACTAGGAAAGTCACTTTATCATCTACTGTAGTTCAAGTGCAGTTCAGAGGAAATATTACAACTCTCACCAAGCGGAATGGGAGTTATCTTTCCCTGCTGTGACTCAGTGTAACTTCCTGCTATTCTAATCCCTTCTGTGACCAAGGCTTCCCAGAGTTTAGAACTTCAGATATACAGTAGCCTCTACTCACTGTGTATTTCTCCTTTGGCAACTTGCAGCATGGATCCTGTGTGTGAGCAGCTCAAGTTCCCACTTGCACTATCCTTCACTGATCCTAGTTGTTGCAATCTTTCCCAGGGAAAACACGATGCTGTTGGTTGTATAAATCCACACAGTCTCTCAGCTTACCACCCTGCTCTGAAAGCATGGATGGTCTAGGGGCTGGTCTCTGGTGCTTCTTAGCGCTCACTCCTGGATCGAGCACATGTCTAAACATGGCCTCCAAGACATTCTTCCTCCTTCTTCACACTGAGAACAACTCGGCCCTTCCCCCTCCCAGTTAGGGTATGTCTGCAAAGCTCTAAGCTTCAGACAAGTAAGGGAGTGCGGTAAATTGTGTGTTTGTGTTGTGGTCTCTAGCAGTGAAAGCATAACTCCCATTGCTCACAAAACACATACAAAACAGTATATATTTAACCCTTTTGTGGCAATAAAGACGCCACAGATACCATTCTCTAATGTGACTCAGGCCTTAGACCCTTAGAACCTTAGACCTCCAGTTCTCACAGGCTATTGAATGTAAACCTTCTCTGATGTTTTTTGTTCTTCATGGTTTATGGACTCTTCCTGTTTTGTTGTAATGTTTATGTGCGATGGTGAAGCAATAAGGATGAGCAGTGAGTATAGTAATCATGATAATAAGCATAGTAGCAATAACGTCCATGTTAATTAGGTGTGGGAGGCATGTACTCAAGCCAAATTAGATGAGTCTGTAACACTAGGGAAAGTAAGGAAGCTTAGAATATTTTGAAAGATGATTCCCTTAAGGAATAACTTGCTTTCTTCCTGTGTGGTGCAAATTGGTTTACAGATTCTGAGTTGATGAACATATGTAATTATTGAAAGAAGTTTATATCAAGAACACCGGTGGCTGTGAAATTTTGCTTGAAATGGGAAGGTGTCTCCTGGCTATAGATATCTAAGTTATGTCAACACGATGTCAGAAAAGATGAGTGACGATAGGGGTGTACAGAGAAATCAATGGGGTCCCAGAGCAAAAACCCTAATTGGGTGCCCCTACCTCATTCCCCCCCAAAAATATTCAGCCGAGTTGGCAGGGTTACGGCACATGCACACAGTAATAGAAAGGCATACCTTCCAACTTTTAAAGACCGTAAGAGGGACATGTATTGCAACACTGAGTTATTTTGCCTCTTTTGAAGCCCTTCAGCATTATATACCCACAGTGAAAATACCCCCACTGTACCCCCTCACATGTAGAGTATGTCGCCAACGAAGTACAATGTTGTCACAATTCCCCAATAGAGAATGATGACTCCACAATGCCCTTCAGCAAAGTAAGATGTACCCACAGTGCCACCAACACAGTATGATTTCCTTACAAATCCTCTACACACATGTTGAGGCCCCACACAGTGACCCCCACTTCACAGTATTATGCTCTCACAGTTCTCCCACACATATTATGAGGCCCTTAATGAGCCTAAAACAGTAGAATGATCTCCTCAACCACCCATTCCGTTTCATATCTCCCACAACCCCCCAATATTATGGTTCCCATAGATCCCTGCACAGTATGGTTGTCCATACATACATTATAATGCCCCCATAACCACCCAAACAGTATGATGGCCCTCAGAGTCCTCCCACACAGTATACTGTCTTTACAGCCCACCACACAGCATAAGGCCCCCTGCAGACCTTCACACAGTATGATGTCCTTAGAGCCCCCTTAAACAATTTGATGCCCAGACAGCCCCCTTACACAGTATGAGCCCTCATGCAGTATAATGGTACTGGCCTCAACAGCCTGTGCAATGCTACACAGTATGATGGCCCCCACACACAGTACGGTGGCTCCCACAACCCCCACACAATGCAGTGGTTCCTATAGGCCCTTTCAAGTACTGACTAAAAGAAAATTTAAAAACTACTTGTCAGGAAAATATGAGTTATTTCCTAATATCCTAGGTACACATCCAGAGCTGCCAGTTACCTCCCATTTGGTTTATGTAACACTAAGCTCCATGTGAAGACACACAGCTGCCAGCCCCCTCAGTCTGCCTCTGTGAAATTCTATCCATTCCCACCTCCCTTCAGCAGATGATCACTTTCATTGCATCTGGCTGAGTTAAGTATGTTTTTTTTTCTTTTCCCTCCAGAATGTCCTTTGTCCTAATCCTAAGGGGGGTGCCAGAGAGCTGCAAGTTCCTAACTGGAATTGAAAGTGGAAACAAAAGTGGTGGTTTATATCCATGACAAATTGGTGGCAGCAGTGGGATCATAGAGCATTAGTGATCTGGTTTGAGCAATCATTCCTCTCACTAAAAACTTGTACGGTTCTTGCGAGGTACTTAGCCACGTCACACTGTGGGGATATGGCTGAAGGACCCCTAACAGGAGCAAGTGTCAGTGCTAAAGGTAATGGGGAGAGGCACGGGAACCATGAAGAAGGTGATGCCATGCGACTGACCAGTGCCACAAAGGAAGGTGACCTGGCCGATGGTAACTGCCCCATATATAGCACTGCTCCTGAGGTAATGGGGGAGTATAGGGAGGTAGTACCCATGGCAGAGCAGGCTGATGGGACTTTAGTATTCCCCGGGGAGACGGACTATATAGCCGCTGTCACATGCAGTCAGAGTGCCCAGAATACAGGTAATGTCCTGCCTTCTGGACCCTCCTCAGTCAGAGGGATGACTAAACCAGAGACGGACCCAGAGCAGATCCCAGAGAGTCCCCGTGAGGAAGGGACCTTAACGTCACCTCTGGCTGCCTCTAGCCAGGAATTCCAAGTTGCTCTGCACTCAGATGTTAGCCTGGAGGCTTTGAGAAACCTGGCTGAGAAGCCCACCTCCAAGACAGATAAGGAGAGGGTATTCTGGGATCAAGGGAGATTGTACCAGGAGATGGTTACCTGTAAACCCCAACAGGAGTGGTTGAGGGAGAGACAGTTGGTTGTTCCCTACCAATTTAGGGGTGAGTTGTTACGGATTGCCCATGAAATTCTACTTGCTGGACACTTGTGGGTCAGCAAAACTAAGGCCCGGCTTTCTCAGCACTTCAATTGACCCAAAATGGGAACAGATGTAACCAACTACTGCCACTCCTTTATCACATGTCAAAGAGTGGGAAAGTCAACGCGTGCTCCCAAATCTCCCCTGATCTCTTTGCCAGTGATAGAGAAGCCTTTGCAGATGATTGCTGTGGACATTGTGGGACCACTGGCCATACCCAGCAGCTCTAGAAAGCGTTACATCCTCACTTTGGTAGACTATGCTACCCGGTACCCGGAGGCAGTGGCTCTGTTTTCAACTAGGGCGGATAAGGTGGCGGATGCCCTGTTGGCAATCTTTTCCAGAGTAGGATTTCCCAGGGAGATGCTTACCGACCAGTGGACTCAATTCATGTCTAGCCTAATGGAGGTTCTCTGTGAGAAAATGCAGGTGTGGCGTCTGGTATTGAGCAAGTATCATGATCACCCTTAAACCAATGGTTTGTGTGAGCGCTTCAACGGTACCCTCAAACAGATGCTAAAAAAGCTGGCTGAGATCCAGGAATGCGATTGGGAGCAGTACCTCCCACACCTTCTATCTGCTTACTGAGAGGTTCTGCAGGCCTCAACGGGGTTCTCCCCCTCCGAGCTCCTGTACGGCAGGCAAGTATGGGCACCTCTTGGGTTGGTAAGGGAATCCTGGGAGGAAGAGCCGAGCCCTTCAGAACTATCCATTGTGGAGTTTGTCATGTGCTTCCGTGACAAGATGCAGACCTTGACGCAGTTGGTGCATGACAACATGGCACAGGCCCAGGCTGACCAGAACACCTGGGAGCGGACCTAGCAGGTGGGTCAGAAGGTGTGGGTGCTGGTCCCCTTACCAGAAGATAAGCTTCAGGCGGCCTGGGAAGGCCCATATGTCGTACATCAACAGCTCAACCCAGTCACCTACGTGGTCACCCTTGACCACGCTCGGGGTAGGTGGAAGGCTTTCCACGTCATTATGATGAAAGCTCATCAAAAACATGGAGCCTGCGTTCCACCGGTCTGCAACCTGCCCAAGGCCAGGGAGGAAGACTCCCTCCTGGACATGCTGGCCCAAGCGAAGATCGGTGGGTCCATAGAGAATGTGGAAGTAAGCATCTTGCTATCCACACACCAGCAGTCGCAGTTGAGGGCCATGCTGGGATCCTTCCTGTTCTGTGTGGACTACAGGGGGCTCAATGCCATAACAGCCTCCGATGCGCACCCAGTGCCTTGCATTGAGGAGCTGCTTGATCCATTATGGATCTGAGTCGGGGATATTGGCAGATTCCCCTGAGCCCCGAGGCACAGGAGAAGTCCGCTGTTATCACCCCCTTCGGACTGTACAAGTCCAAGGTCATGCCGTTTGGCATGAAGAATGCCCCTGCCACATTCCAGCGGATGGTCAACCACCTCCTCCAGGGACTGGAGAGGTGCACGGTGGCGTACCTGGATGACATTGGCCTCTTCATTTCTACCTGGGAGGAGCACCTCGAGCATCTGCAGCAGATGCTCGGACGCAACCACCAAGCAGGCTTGACCATCAAGCCCAGAAAGTGCCAGATGGGCATGAGTGAGGTCCACTACCTGGGGCATCGGGTAGGTGGGGGTATTATGAGGCCAGAGCCTGGGAAAGTGGATGCCATTGCATCCTGGCCCACCCCCAGGACCAAGAAGCAGGTGATGTCATTCTTAGGTACTGCAGGGTACTATACGCGCTTTGCACAAAACTATAGTAGCCTTGAGAAGCCCTTGACGGACATCACCAAGAAAAACCTACCACATACAGATGTTTGGACAAACGACTGTGAGGGGGCCTTTCAGGCTTTGAAGACATCCCTGAACAGCTCTCCTGTGCTAAGGGCAGTCGATAGCAGTCGGCCATTCTTAGTACAGACCGACGCCAGCGAGTTTGGCCTCGGTGCTGTGCTCAGCCAGGTCGACTCGGGGAACCAAGAGCACCCCGTGTTGTACCTGAGCCAGAAGCTCCTGCCGAGGGAAGTGGCCTGTTCCACCATGAGAAGGAGTGCCTGGTCATGGTTTGGGCCCTGCAACGTTTGCAGCCCTACCTGTACAGACACAAATTCACCATTGTGAGCGACCACAACCCCCTGAGTTGGCTGCACACAGTGTCTGGTACCAACGGAAGGTTGCTACGCTGGAGCCTTGCCCTCCAGCAGTACGACTTCACCATCAATCACAAAAAGGGCAGCGAGCATGGCAAAGCAGACGGGTTATCCCGGCGGGGAGAGCCCGCAGAGGTGCACATGAAGGAGTACCGAGAGGTCCTGCCTCCATAGTGCAGTCCAAAATTGGGAGGTGTCAGGAAAATATGAGTTGCTTCCTAATATCCTAGGTACACATATAGTGCTGCCTGTTCCCCTCCCCCATTTGGTTTGTGTAACACTAAGCTCCATGTGCAGTCACACAGCTGCCAGCCACTCAGTCTGCCTCTGGGAAATTCTATCAACTCCCCCCTCCCTTCAGCAGATTGTAACTTTTATTGCATCTAGCTGATTTAAGTGTGTTTTTTTTTTCTTTTCCCTCCAGAATGTCCTTTGTCCAAAGCCTAAAATGCTCAAATTCAAATTTAATAACTCCTGATAAACCTAGTAACAGGAAAAGTAGATTACCAGGATCAGGATAATTTAGACTATGCATGGCAACAATTTGCTGCCTGTACGACCATCAGAAAACTGGGAATTGAGTTTCTGCCTCCCAGTAACACGCAGACATGTCGTGTTCGGTCTCAAAAGAAAGGAAATTCGCAGGGGAAAATATAATCATGCTATGACCTTCCAAGCCAAAGATATGGCAAGGAGAAGCTTTTAATAACTTTTCAAAATAGGAGGTCCTCCCAGGAACAGCCCATATGTGAGGTCAACAAAGGTGGGAGTTCCTAAGTTTATGGGCAAACCATAAAACAGGAACAACCATTTTGAGAGTGTTCAGACCTGGGAAAGACAGCTAACTTTCATGCTGTGGACTGAATCTTTTCTTTGGGAACGCCCTTCCCCTTATCGACACGTCATAGCTGTGGCTGAGATATAGTTAGTTTCCTATTTTAATCCCTTTTATTTTCACTGTCTGGACATATTGTATTTTGTCTCCTTTTGTAATATCTTTGCATTTTTGTAAATTCTGCCTATATTTTCTGGAGTAAACTTATGAATTTTCTAGTTTTGTTCTTTTCGCTCTGTGATCGAACCGACACGTACTCCATGCCAAATCACACTACCTGTGGGTTGGTTCCTGACCCGATATAAGCTTTAGTATCAAATGAGAGGAACTGGTGGCACCATAGCGTCCTGGTGGGATTCGAGAACCCTGGCAGTGACGGATCGGAGGTTTATGTGTGCATTCCCTATCTGGGACTGGTGATCTACATACCGCCCTCACTGCAGAGTGCCCGATAACCAGTATGTGACAAGGCAGCCCTTCCGGCGACTACTTATTCTATGTGCAGTTCTCTGACTGACCTGAGGGTAAGGCTATGGGTTCCTAACTGTAACTGAAATTGGAAACAAAAGTGGTGAGTTATATCCATGACACTATTCACCTCATGCTGTTTCCCTGAAGTACTGGTGACTAGAGTTGAGCGAAACGGGTCGGTCATATTGAAAAGTCGCCGACTCTCGCTGAAGTCGGGTTTCATGAAACGAAACCCGACCATAGCGTAAGGTCGGCCACGAGGTCGGCGACCAGAGCGCCAAAGTCGCGTTTCAAAAGATGCTTCCAGCGCCCTTTTCCAGCCAATGATGGAGGACGCACACTGTGGGCAACGCGATGACATAGGCATCGGTCACCACCATCTTTGAGAAGGGCATGCAAGTGATTGGCTGTCTTTGTGTGGCGTCACAGGGGCTATAAAAGGGCGTGAACGCCAACTGCCATCTTACTTATACCGATCTTAGCATAGGGAGAGCTGCTGCTGATTCTGTAGGGAAAGCGTTAGGCAGGGAAGAAGAACCAAAAAAACTGCTTCTGCTGTTAGCGATTTCCACACACAACACTTTGTGTGCAGTAACAGGGGAGGATATATTTTTGTGCATCAGCTCTGTTGGTTATTAGGCTGCCTTATAAGGCTCCCTGATAGCTGCATTGCTGTTTGCACACTGCTGTGCAAACTGCTTTTTTAAAAGCAAAAATACTTTTCTTCCTCTTTTCTGCACAGTTACCAAGCGTTCATTTTTCCACCCTTTTGTGTGTGCAGCAGTCCTGCTTATTAGGCTGCCTGCGTCCATACTTGGACTGAGAGCATCATTGTCAGCGTCCTCAAATCTCTAGTGAGATCCAAATTCTCAACAATCCTATAGACACCCTCCACCTTGTCATACACCATCCAATTTCAGCCTGTTACATTGAGGTTTAATCTCTCCTGGGCCAGAGACAATAGTTCTGCATCCTCAAATCTATAGTGAGATTCAAATTTTCACCAATCCTATAGACACCCTACACCTTGTCATACGCTATCCAGTTTCAGTATGTTACATTGAGGTGTAATCTCTCCTGGGCCAGAGACAATAGTTCAGCGTCCTCAAATCTATAGTGAGATTCAAATTCTCACCAATCCTATAGACACCCTGCACCTTGTCATACACCATCCAATTTCAGCCTGTTACATTGAGGTGTAATCTCTACTGGGCCAGAGACAATAGTTCAGCGTCCTCAAAACTATAGTGAGATTCAAATTCTCACCACTCCTATAGACACCCTACACCTTGTCATACACCATCCAATTTCAGCCTGTTACATTGAGGTGTAATCTCACCTGGGCCAGAGACAATAGTTCTGCGTCCTCAAATCTCTAGTGAGATTCAAATTCTCACCAATAGTAGATACACCTTCTACCTTGTTTTACAGTACCATATAGCTGGTGGTATTTTGGGTACATTTTCACAAAAATGAGCAAGTATGGTGGAAGACGCCATGGAAGTGGGAGGGGGTTGCCAGCTGGTCCCGATGGTAGTGGTGGTGGTGTTGCATCTGTTGGTAGTGGCAAAAGCACAATAGCACCTAAGGCAGGAGATGTTGAGCCTGCATTATCGTCTGGCTCCACAAGGCCTCGAAGGCTCTCTTTTCTGGGAGTAGGTAAACAACTTTTAAAGCCGGAACTTCAAGAACAAGTTTTAGCTTGCATTGCTGACGCAGCCTCCAGCTCTCTCGCCTCCTCTTCTGAAGTTTCAAAAAATAAAAGCACTGGGTCGTCATTGGAGGTTCCTGGTCAGGAACAACACCTTTCCTTGTGTCCTTCACCCCTACCAAAAGTGAAGGATGTGGCAGGCCACACTACCGATTACTCCATGGAGCTCTTTTCACATACCATGCCTGGGTTAGCAAGTCAAATCATGAATTCCCCAGTCCAAGATGAATCTGACAAGAAGTGCACTGATGCACAGTCACTGCTAGATTTTTCTGCTGGTACATTCACTCAGAGCACTACATTGTCCTCGCAGTGTACTGAGACAGAATCAGACCCTGATGAAACTCAGTTGCCCCTTCCCGCATACTATACCACCTTACACAGTGACACAGAGAAAGGTGCACATGAAATTGAAGAGGAGGTGATGGATGACCCAGTTGTTGACCCAGATTGACATCCATTGAGGGAAGAGGGTGCCGCTGCCAATAGCTCAGAAGAGGAGGAGGAGGATCCGCAGCAGGCAATGACATCGCAACAGCTGTTATCTGGCAGGACCGTAGCAGTCCAAAAACGCGTTACAAAAAACAAAAGAGTTGCAGGACAGCTTGGCCAGACGGTCAAATTAGCACAGCGTGCAAGGTCTCAAAATATCTTCCATAGTAGGAAGAGTGCAGTGTGGCACTTTTTTGAACAAAATCCTAATGATCAGGCAAAAGTTATCTGTAAGAAGTGCGCAAAGACCATTAGCCGAGGGAAAAATCTGAGAAATTTGAATACCAGGTGCATGCTTAGACATTTAAATACCATGCACTTGCAAGCGTGGACGGACTACCAAACCTCACGTACCACATGTGCACCTGCTCCGAATGAAGGTAGTCAGCAACGCTACATCACTTCCCCCACTGTAAGCCCACCGGTTAGCACACCACCAGCAGCAAATGTTGAGGTGTCGTCGCAAGGGCAAAGCAGTCATGGAATCACAATGTTATTGCTGCGAAAGACAGAATCTAGGCCGTCAGCAACACCACCAACACCATCACCATCACCAACCCTCTCTCAGTCCGCCATGTCCACTGCTAGTTCCACCATATGCAGCTTTTAAGTCCAGCTCACCCTACCAGAGACTCTGAGTAGGACAAGAAAGTACTCATCCTCTCATCCGTACACTCCAGTCGTATGCAGAAGCTGCAGTGATTGCTCCACCCTCCCAAGCACCGCCTAATTATCGACGTTGCAACAAAGTGGAACTCCATTCTGCACATGGTTCAGAGGCTGTGCAAACAGAGGCAGGCTGTAATGCATTTGTGGGAGGATACACGGGCAGGCAGTTTGCAGGCAGACATGGAGTTGTCTGGTGTGCAGTGGTCGAAGCTGAAAGACATCTGTAAAGTCCTTCAATGTTTTGAGGAATGCACACGGCTGGTAAGCGCAGACGACGCCATCATAAGCATGGGCATCCCACTTATGCATCTGCTCATGTAAACTTTGACGCACATTAAGGAGCAGGAGTCTGCAGCCGAGGAGGAAGAGGAGGAGGGAAGCCTTGATGACAGTCAGCCATTGTCTGCTCAGGGAAGTCTCGTGGAGGAAGAGGAGGAGGAGGATGATGGGGATGATTATTTTGGGGAGGAGGATGCTTCACAGGGGGCAAGAAAAAATGTTGGCGTGGCAAGGTTTGTGCGTGACTGGAGGGATGTGGATTTGCCAGAAAGGGCTCCTCCACCCAGCATTCGCAGTGCATCATTGACACCTGGAACATTGGCCCACATGTCTGATTATGCCTTGCAGATCCTAAAAAGGGACCCCCGCATTGCCAGAATGATGAACGATGACGACTACTGGTTGGCCAGCATCCTGGATCCACGCTATAAAGGCAAATTCCAAAACATCATGCCACAGGAGAACCTAGAGCTAATATTGGCTAACAAACAAGCAACTCTGGTAAACCGTTTGTTTGAGGCATTCCCAGCACACAGCGGTGGTGATGTTTTTCCAACGAGCCGTAGGGGGCACCATGGAAGAGGTGTTCGTGGTGCACACAGCCGAAGTGGCGTTGGACACAGGGGTTTCATTACCATGTTGTGGACTGATTTTTCAAGTACCGCTCACACGACTGGTAATACTGCATCGATCGAAAGTGACAGCAGTTGTCAACTATGGTAACAAACTACTTCTCCTCCCATATCGATGTTATCCCTCACCAGTCATTCCCCTTTGACTATTGGGCCAGTAAACTTGACACCTGGCCTGAATTGGCACAATATGCCTTACAGGAGCTCGCTTGCCCTGCTGCTAGTGTGTTATCTGAACGAGTCTTCAGTGCTTCTGGATCAATCTTGACAGAAAAAAGGACCCGTCTGTCGACCCAAAATGTTGATGATCCAACCTTCATTAAAATGAACCATGCATGGGTTTTAAAGCATTTTGTCCCACCCTCCCCTGCTGACACGTAGGTTGCCAGAAAAATGGATTGCTTTTGTCCTCCTCTTCCGCGGACTTCTCCAATTACTCCATTTGCAACTGCTGAATGTCCAACATCAACATATGCCAATTTTTCCACCTCCCTTATTGGGCTGCCTCCCCCCACAGAGCCGGGGTCACCACCTGGCGCACGCACCCGTGCGAGTGCCGTTTCACTGGACAGGTGGGTGGGCACACTCTTTGGCAACGGCACTGGCACAAGGTCCCTCATAGTAGAATCAAGTGTCTCTGATGGCGGGGGTACACACCCGCCGTCAGACACACCGGCGTACTATGAGGGGCCCTGTGCCAGTGCCGTCACCAACGAGTGGGCCCCCCTGCTTGCTAAGGATCACAGCACTTGCAAAGTTGAAATACTTACCTCTCCCTGCTCCACCGCCGTGACGGCTTCCGCGTTTCCTGACAGTGACATTCTGGTCAGAGAGCGCGATGACATCACGTCTGTACGCCCTCTGCCTAAACAGTCCAAGTACAGTGAGATGGAAGATGGGGACGACGAGGAGTCCAGACTAGTACAGGGATTCCCTAGTGAGGAGACTTATTTAATTGTTTTCAATGTTGGGACAGCTATTTTTGGGGAGCATTATACTCTGGAGAATGATATATGAGGCCAACCATACAATGGAGAATTCCAAAGGTGGACATCAGACACTGGAGCAGCATTTACAGGGCCCATTATGCACTGGAGCATTAGAAATGGGGCCCATTATATATGGAGCATTATTTGGGCCCATAACACAGTGGAGCTTCATCCATGGGGACCAACATATACTGTAGCATTATGTGGAGCTCATCATATACTGTATCGAACATTATATGGGACCAATGATTCTGTATGGAGAAATATATGGGCCTCATTACTCTGTATAGCGCACTATGCGGTGGCCATAATACTGTATGGAGTAATATACTGTCCGTTTTTGGAGCTATTGGAGAATTTAAAATGGATATCAGTCATGAGATGTAAGAAGTGAAGTATTTTTCATTGTACTATACCGCTATTTCTCTGCCGTATCAGAGGATCATGAGTTGTGGTATGTGTTAAAGGAGCCCATTGACACTCTTTGGCCCTGGGCCCACAAAAATCTGGAGCCAGCCCTACCCCACCCCCCACAACTTTAGTCAAATAACCCCCAGTTTTCAATGCCTAACTATTATTATAAAGTAAATTAAGGTTGACAAGCTTAAGTAATAAGAATTGATGTTTTTAGCATTAAAAAGGGCACTGTTGGTGTGTTTCCTGTCCTCCACTCCCTGCCGACCTTGGTTCCCCATTGACTTGCATTGGGTTTCGTGTTTTAGTCGGCCTTCAACTTTTCACGATAATCGGCCGATTTCGCTCGACCCGACTTTTGAGAAAGTCGGGTTTCATGATACCCGACTCGACCCGGAAAAAGGCAAAGTCGCTCATCTCTACTGGTGACCAGTAGAGTTGAGCGACTTTTGGTTTTTTAGGGTCGCGTTTCGTTTCGTGAAACCCGACTTTTCCAAAAGTCGGGTCGAGCAAGATCGTCCGATTATAGGGAAAAGTCGGGGTCGTCCCGAAACACGAAACCCAATGTAAGTCAATGGGGAATAAAAGTCGGCAGTGAGAGGAGGACAGGAAACACACCAACAGTGCCCATTTGAATGCCAAAAGCATCAATTCTTCTTACTTAAGCTTGTCAACCTTAATTAACTTCATAATACAAGTTACTCACTGAAAAATGGGGGTTATTTGGCTACAGTTGTGGGGGGGGGAGGGCTGGCTCCAGGTTTTCATGTGCCCTGGGCGAAAGAGCGCCCCTTTAACACATACCACAACTCATCATGCTCCGATACGGCAGAGAAATAGCGGTATAGTACAATGAAAAATACTTCACTTTTTACATCTCATGACGAGGCCCATCTATTTCTCCATACAGAATCATTGGTCCCATATAATGTTTGAAACAGTATATGATGAGCTCCACATAATGCTACAGTATATGTTGGTCCCCATGGATGAAGCTCCACTGTCTTATGGGCCCAAATAATGCTCCAAACATAATGGGCCCCATTTCTAATGCTCTAGTGTATAATGGGCCCTGTAAATGCTGCTCCAGTGTCTGATGTCCACCTTTGGAATGTTCCAGTGTATGGTGGGCCCCATCTATCATTCTCCAGACTATAGTGCTCCCCAAAAATTGCTGTCCCAACATTGAAAACAATCAAATAAGTCTCCTCGCTAGGGAATCCCTGTACTTGTCTGGACTCCTCGTCGTCCCCATCTTCCATCTCACTGCACAGTATTTCAACTTTGCAAGTGCTGTGATCCTGAGCAAGCAGGGGGGGCCCACTCATTGGCGACGGCACTGGCACAGGGCCCCTGATAGTATGGTGGTGTGTCTGATGGCGGGTGGGCCGAACCTGCACTTTCATTTGCAGCTTCCTCTTTGTCACCGTGTAAGATGGAACTGTATATGGGAAGGGTAACCTGAATTTCATCAGGGTCAGATTCAGGCCGTGTAGCGTGCGAGGGGAATGTAGTGGTCTGGGTCAATGTACCAGCAGATTCATCGAGCAGTGGCTGGGCATCAGTGCACTTGTGTCGCCCCCAGGAGTACGGTCGCCACAGTGGCATTACCTTCTTCCTAGGGAGTGTGATGTCATGCTTGGGAGCAACGAAGGATCTCTCTAGCAGGTTAACTGATTGGGCGGCGTTATTCCCACGAGTCATGACCCTCCAAACAGCGTTCATGAAGGCAAAGTGTTTGTTTTACGTGGGCAGTATGGTTGCAAAGCTGAACCTTAAAGGAATGTCCAGAAGGGCACCACCAGGAGTGGAGCCTACGGTTAAATTCGACTCCACCTGGGAAACCTCAACCATGCCAGCTACAGAACAGATGCACACATTGCAAGCTTAATTCCGTTAACGAACGAGACTCCGTCATGCCCCGCGGTCCGAGTCCGGCTTACTAGAGGGACACGTGAGGCTCTGGCACATGAGATTGGCCAATAACTGGTGTGTTATGCCCTTACATGTCCGTGGCTGCATGTGCGCTACACTGAAAATGCCAGCGTTTGTCGCTTACAGGTGCAGATAACCCGCTGAACAACGTTAGTGATGGGGATCACTGATTACAATTATTACCCGCGAACAATGATTTTCCAGTAAGTGCAGGTCAACCGCAGTTCCGGAATTAGGCCTAACCGTCATTCCTGAAAAAATGAAAAACTTACGTGTGCAAACCACAGGTGCTGTAGCTTGCTTAACAGCTCGCCAGCCGTTCTCACGCCCAGTATGGATTACACGTGATTGCACAAAGGTGAGAAAGGGTACCGTATCCCCAGATAACATGTATGGATAGCGTACACATTCAAAATATATGTCTATACATCAGGAGGCAGGCTCAGACGGTGTTAGGCCCAGTATGGATTGCACGTGATTGCACAAAGGTTAGAAAGGGTACCGTATCCCCAGATAACATGTATGGATAGCGTACACATTCAAAATATATGTCTATACATCAGGAGGCAGGCTCAGACGGTGTTAGGCCCAGTATGGATTGCACGTGATTGCACAAAGGTTAGAAAGGGTACCGTATCCCCAGATAACATGTATGGATAGCGTACACATTCAAAATATATGTCTATACATCAGGAGGCAGGCTCAGACGGTGTCAGGCCCAGTATGGATTGCACATGATTGCACAAAGGTTAGAAAGGGTACCGTATCCCCAGATAACATGTATGGATAGCGTACACATTCAAAATATATGTCTATACATCAGGAGGCAGGCTCAAACGGTGTCAGGCACAGTATGGATTTGACGGCCCAGACTACACAGCGGAGGAGCAGGGAGAGGTAAAGATTGCAAATGCTGGGGCCCTGCCCAAGCAAGGGGGGCCCACTCGTGGGCGTCGGTACTGGCACTGGGCCCCTCATAGTACGGCGGTGTGTCTGACGGCGGGTGTGCACCACCACCGTCAGAGACACTTGATTGCACTATGAGGGACCCTGTGCCAGTGCCCGCGCCCAAGAGTCGGCCTACCCACCTGTCCAGGGCAACGGCACTCGCACGGTGTCGTGCGCTAGGTGGTGACCCCGGCCATGGGGGGGGGAGGCAGCACAGTTAGGGAGTTTCAGAAAGTGGCATATGTTGATGTTGGACATTCAGCTGATGCAAAAGGTGAAATAGGTCAAGTCCCAGGAAGAGGTGGACCAAAGCAAGCCATTTTTCTGTCACCCTATGTGTCATCATGTGTCATCAGGGGAAGGTGGGACAAAATCCTTGGAAACCCATGCATGGTTCATTTTAATGAAGGTTAGATCATCCACATTTTGGGTTGACAGACGGGTCCTTTTTTCTGTCAGGATTGATCCAGCTGCACTGAAGACTCTTTCCGATAGCACACTTGCAGCTGGGCAAGCGAGCTCCTGTAAGGCATATTGTGCCAATTCAGGCCAGGTGTCCAGTTTAGCGGCCCAATAGTCAAAGGGGAATGACCTGTGTGGGAGAACATCGATATGGGAGGAAAAGTAGTTTGTAACCATAGTTGACAACTGCTGTCTCCTGTCACTTTCCATCGATGCAGTATTACCAGTTGTGTGAGCGGTACTTGAAAAATCAGTCCACAACATTGTCATGAAACCCCTGTCTCCAACGCCACTTCTGCTGTGTGCACCACGAACACCTCTGCCAAGCTGACCCCGGCCCGTACGGCTCGTGTGAGAACCATCACCGCTGCTGTGTGCTGGGAATGCCTCAAGCAACCGATTTACCAGAGTTGCTTGTTTATTAGCCAATATTAGGTCAAGGTTCTCCTGTGGCATGATGTTTTGTAATTTGCCTTTATAGCGTGGATCCAGGATGCTGGCCAACCAGTAGTCGTCATCGTTCATCATTTTGGCAATGCGGGGGTCCCTTGTTAGGATCTGCAAGGCATAATCTGACATGTGGGCCAATGTTCCCGGTGTCAATGATGCACTGCGAGTGCTGGTTGGAGGAGCACTTTCTGGCAAATCCACATCCCTCCAGTCACGCACAAACCCTATACCAGACCTTGCCATGCCAACATTTTCACTTGCCCCACGAGATGCATCCTCCTCCCCTAAGTAATCATCCCCATCATCCTCCTCCTCCTCCTCCTCTTCTTCCTCCACCTCGTCCAGGAGAGGTCCCTGAGCAGACAATGGCTGAATGTCATCAAGGATTCCCTCCTCCTCTTCCTCCTCATCAACATTGGCTGCAGAAGCCTGCTCCTTAAGGTGCGTCAAAGTTTGCATGAGCAGACGCATAAGTGGGATGCTCATGCTTTGGATGGCGTCGTCTGCGCTTACCAGCCGTGTGCATTCCTCAAAACACTGAAGGACTTTACAGAGGTCTTTCAGCTTCGACCACTGAACACCTGTCAACTCCATGTCTGCTCTCAAAGTGCCTGGCTGTGTATCCTCCCACAAATGCATTATGGCCTGCCTCTGCTCGCACAGCCGCTCCACCATGTGCAGGGTGGAGTTCCACCTTGTTGCAATGTCGATAATGAGGCGGTGGTTGAAAAGGTGGAGCAATCGCTGCAGCTTCTGAATACGAACGGAGTGTACAGGCGACCGGCGGATGTGCGCGCACAGTCTTCGCACCTTCTGGAGCAGGGCTGTTTACTCCGGATAATTTTTGAGTAAGCACTGCACCACCAGGTTCAAGGTGTGAGCCAAGCAAGGTATGTGGCTGAGTTTTGAAAGGGCTATGGCTGCCACAAAATTACGGCCGTTATCACTAACTACCTTGCCTGCCTCAAGATGTACACTGCCCAGCCATGACTCAGTTTGTCGCTTCAAGTACTCGGCCAGCACCTCGGCGGTATGTCTGTCGCCCAAACACATCATCTGCAACACAGCCTGCTGACGCTTTCCACTAGCTGCTCGATAGGGGGACACCTCGTGTGCAACAGTGGCAGCTGCAGATGGAGTGCTCGTACGACTGCGCTCTGTGGACGAGCTTTCGCTTCTGGAGGAGGAGGAGGAGGAGGAGGAGGGTCGAATGCCTACAGCCAACTGTTTCCTATACCGTGGGCTAGGCAGCACTGTCCCACCACCGCTGTCCCCTGTGGACCCTGCATCCACCACATTAACCCAGTGCACAGTGATGGACACGTAACGGCCCTGGCCATGCCGACTGGACCATGCATCAGTTGTGAGGTGCACATTTCCACTCACTGACTGCTTGAGTGCATAGACAATGCGGTCTTTTACATGATGGTGGAGGGCTGGGATGGCTTTGCGAGAGAAGAAGTGGTGACTGGGTAGGTCATAGCGTGGTACTGCATAGGCCATGAGTTCGCGGAAAGCTGCGCTTTCCACCAACCGAAAGGGCATCATCTCAAACGAGATTAGTTTGGCAATGTGGGCGTTCAAACCCAGTGTACGCGGATGAGAGACTGAGTACTTTCTTGACCTACTCATAGTGTCTGGGAGGGTGAGCTGGACTTGAGAGCTGCATATGGTGGAAGTAGCGGTGGACAGGGCGGACTGAGAGAGGGTTGATGATGGTGTTCTTTCTGATGGCCTAGATTCAGTATTTCGTTGATATAACAGTGGGATTCCCTGACTGCTGTGGCCTTGCAATGACACCTCAACATTTGCTGCTGTGCTAACCGGTGGGCTTACAGTTGGGGAAACAATGTAGCGTTGCTGACTACCTTCTTTGTGATCAGTTGCACATGTGGCACTTGAGGTTTGGTATTGTGTCCACGCTTGCAAGTGCATGGTGGTTAAATGTCTAAGCATGCAACTGGTATTCAAATTTTTCAGATTTTTCCCTCGGCTAAAGGTCTTTGCGCACTTCTTACAGATAACCTTGGCCTGATCATGAGGATTTTGTTCAAAAAAGTGCCACACTGCACTCTTCCTACTTTGGCAGACATTTGGCGGCCTAGCACGCTGTGATGTTTTGACCCTCTGGACAAGCTGTCCAGCAACTCTTTTGATTTTTGGAACCTGTCTTTGGAGTGCTCCGGGCCTGCCAGATAACAGCTGTTGCGATGTCGATGTCTGCTGTGGATGCTCCTCATCTGAGCTATTGGAAGCAGCTCCCTCTTCCCCCAATGGATGCCAATCTGGGTCAACAACTGGGTCATCCATCACCTCCTCTTCAATGTCATGTGCACCTTCCTCTGTGTCACCGTGTATGGTGGTATAGAGTGCGGGAAGGGGCACCTGAGTCTCATCAGGGTCAGAATCTGGCTCTGTACACTGCGAGGACAATGTAGTGCTCTGAGTGAATGTACCAGCAGAATCATCCATCAGCGGCTGTGCATCAGTGCACTCCATGTCAGATTCATCTTGGCCTGGGTAATTCACCATTTGACTTGATAATCCAGGCATGGTATGTGAAAACAGCTCCATGGAGTAATCAGTAGTATCGCCTGCGTCATCCTTCAATCTTGGTTGGGGTGAAGGACTCAAGGAAAGGTGTGGTTCATGAACATGAGCCTCCAATGACGACTCAGTGCTTTTACTTTTTACAACTGAAGAAGAGGAGGCGATAGAGCTGGAGGCTGAGTCAGCAATGTAAGACAAAACTTTTTCCTGATGCTCTGGCTTTAAAAGCGGTTTGCCAACTCCTAGAAAACTAAGCCTTCGAAGCCTTATAGAGCCAGACGATGATGCAGGCTCAACACCTCCTGCATTCGGTCCTATTTTGCTCTTGCCACTACCATCAGATCCACCACCAACACCATCATTACCAGCTGCCAACCCCCGCCCAATTCCACGGCCTCTTCCACCAGCCTTCCTCATTTTTGGTAGAAATGTAGACAAAATCCAACAAACTATATAGTAATGTAAAACAAGGTACAAGGTGTCTATAGGACAAGGGAGATTTTGAATTTCTGCTCACACTAGTGGACACTGGACACTTTTGGATTGTGTGAGGCCCACTGAATATCTGAGCGCTATGGCACAGGCTCGATGGCACAGCTGTGACCAAAGTGACTAGAGGATAAGTGAGATTTTGAATGTCTGCAGACACTTGTGGACACTGGACACTTTTGGATTGTGTGAGGTCCACTGAATATCTGAGCACTATGTCACAGGCTCGATGGCACAGCTGTGACCAAAGTGACTAGAGGATAAGTGAGATTTTGAATTTCTGCACACACTAGTGGACACTGGACACTTTTGGATTGTGTGAGGCCCACTGAATATCTGAGCGCTATGTCACAGGCACGATGGCACAGCTGTGACCAAAGTGACTAGAGGATAAGTGAGATTTTGAATTTCTGCAGACACTTGTGGACACTGGACACTTTTGGATTGTGTGAGGCCCACTGAATATCTGAGCGCTATGTCACAGGCTCGATGGCACAGCTGTGACCAAAGTGACTAGAGGATAAGTGAGATTTTGAATTTCTGCTCACACTAGTGGACACTGGACACTTTTGGATTGTGTGAGGCCCACTGAATATCTGAGCACTATGCCACAGGCTCGATGGCACAGCTGTGACCAAAGTGACTAGAGGATAAGTGAGATTTTGAATTTCTGCAGACACTTGTGGACACTGGACACTTTTGGATTGTGTGAGGCTCACTGAATATCTGAGCGCTATGTCACAGGCTCGATGGCACAGCTGTGACCAAAGTGACTAGAGGATAAGTGAGATTTTGAATTTCTGCAGACACTTGTGGACACTGGACACTTTCGGATTGTGTGAGGCCCACTGAATATCTGAGCGCTATGTCACAGGCTCGATGGCACAGCTGTGACCAAAGTGACTAGAGGATAAGTGAGATTTTGAATTTCTGCAGACACTTGTGGACACTGGACACTTTTGGATTGTGTGAGGCCCACTGAATATCTGAGCGCTATGTCACAGGCTCGATGGCACAGCTGTGACCAAAGTGACTAGAGCAGGGGTCCCCAACTGCCGGTCCGCGGCCCAGCACCGGGCCGCTGCAGTGCCCTTGTCGGTCCGCGGACACAAGGGGAGCCAGGGGCGGTCAGTGGCGTAGCGGGGGCTGGGGCGGCGCGCAGCAGTTCTTAGCGGCGGCCAGGGAGCGATCCAAGCAGCTCCGCTGCCTGCAAGAGGGAATAGCAGGAGTGGAGGTGCAAGGACCCGTCCACTGCGTCCAGCTTCCTGCCCGCCGCCCGCGCTTCCTGTCTCTGACTGACACAGAGAGGAGCGCGGCCACTGCTGTGTCAGAGCGAGGAAGCGCGGGCGGCGGGCAGGTGAGAGGAGAGAGGTGGTGTCTGTGTGTATGTATAATGTGTGTATGTATGTCTGTGTGTGTCTGTGTGTGTATGTCTGTGTGTGTGTGTGTGTGTTGGTCTGTGTTTGTGTAGCCTGGCCCTGGAGGAGATGAGGTCATGAGGAGAAGGCCATGAGGGGAGTGATGGAGAGACGGCAGTGATGGGGAGAGGGGAGTGATGGGGTGAAGGCAATGATGGGGAGAAGGGAGTGATGGGGTGAAGGCAATGATGGGGAGATGGCAGTGATGGGGAGAGGGGAGTGATGGGTTTAAGGCCATGATGGAGAGACGTCAGTGATGGGGAGAAGGCAATGATGGGGAGAAGGGAGTGATGGGGAGACGGCAGTGATGGGGAGAAGGGAGTGATGGGGTGAAGGCAATGATGGGGAGAAGGGGGTGATGGAGCACTTATTCAAAACCTATGGTGAGTTGAGTCACATTATAAATGTTATTTAATTATAAGTATGCACTGCTACACTACAACCGTGTCCATAGCCCCGCCCCCTTATGACCAAAGCCCCGCCCCTGCCACACCTCCATCCCCGCCCTGCCGGGCCTTGGAAGAATGGTCTTCCTAGAAACCGGTCCCTGGTGCAAAAAAGGTTGGGGACCACTGGACTAGAGGATAAGTGAGATTTTGAATTTCTGCTCACACTAGTGGACACTGGACACTTTTGGATTGTGTGAGGCCCACTGAATATCTGAGCGCTATGTCACAGGCTCGATGGCACAGCTGTGACCAAAGTGACTAGAGGATAAGTGAGATTTTGAATTTCTGAAGACACTTGTGGACACTGGACACTTTTGGATTGTGTGAGGCCCACTGAATATCTGAGCGCTATGTCACAAGCTCGATGGCACAGCTGTGACCAAAGTGACTAGAGGATAAGTGAGATTTTGAATTTCTGCTCACACTAGTGGACACTGGACACTTTTGGATTGTGTGAGGCCCACTGAATATCTGAGCGCTATGTCACAGGCTCGATGGCACAGCTGTGACCAAAGTGACTAGAGGATAAGTGAGATTTTGAATTTCTGCAGACACTTGTGGACACTGGACACTTTTGGATTGTGTGAGGCCCACTGAATATCTGATCGCTATGTCACAGGCTCGATGGCACAGCTGTGACCAAAGTGACTAGAGGATAAGTGAGATTTTGAATTTCTGCAGACACTTGTGGACACTGGACACATTTGGATTGTGTGAGGCCCACTGAATATCTGAGCGCTATGTCACAGGCTCGATGGCACAGCTGTGGCCAAAGTGACTAGAGGATAAGTGAGATTTTGAATTTCTGCAGACACTTGTGGACACTGGACACTTTTGGATTGTGTGAGGCCCACTGAATATCTGAGCGCTATGTCACAGGCTCGATGGCACAGCTGTGACCAAAGTGACTAGAGGATAAGTGAGATTTTGAATTTCTGCAGACACTTGTGGACACTGGACACTTTTGGATTGTGTGAGGCCCACTGAATATCTGAGCGCTATGTCACAGGCTCGATGGCACAGCTGTGACCAAAGTGACTAGAGGATAAGTGAGATTTTGAATTTCTGCTCACACTAGTGGACACTGGACACTTTTGGATTGTGTGAGGCCCACTGAATATCTGAGCGCTATGTCACAGGCTCGATGGCACAGCTGTGACCAAAGTGACTAGAGGATAAGTGAGATTTTGAATTTCTGCTCACACTAGTGGACACTGGACACTTTTGGATTGTGTGAGGCCCACTGAATATCTGAGCGCTATGTCACAGGCTCGATGGCACAGCTGTGACCAAAGTGACTAGAGGATAAGTGAGATTTTGAATTTCTGCATACACTTGTGGACACTGGACACTTTTGGATTGTGTGAGGCCCACTGAATACCTGAGCGCTATGTCACAGGCTCGATGGCACAGCTGTGACCAAAGTGACTAGAAGATAAGTGAGATTTTGAATTTCTGCAGACACTTGTGGACACTGGACACTTTTGGATTGTGTGAGGCCCACTGAATATCTGAGCGCTATGTCACAGGCTCGATGGCACAGCTGTGACCAAAGTGACTAGAGGATAAGTGAGATTTTGAATTTCTGCTCACACTAGTGGACACTGGACACTTTTGGATTGTGTGAGGCCCACTGAATATCTGAGCGCTATGTCACAGGCTCGATGGCACAGCTGTGACCAAAGTGACTAGAGGATAAGTGAGATTTTGAATTTCTGCAGACACTTGTGGACACTGGACACTTTTGGATTGTGTGAGGCCCACTGAATATCTGAGCGCTATGTCACAGGCTCGATGGCACAGCTGTGACCAAAGTGACTAGAGGATAAGTGAGATTTTGAATTTCTGCAGACACTTGTGGACACTGGACACTTTTGGATTGTGTGAGGCCCACTGAATATCTGAGCGCTATGTCACAGGCTCGATGGCACAGCTGTGACCAAAGTGACTAGAGGATAAGTGAGATTTTGAATTTCTGCAGACACTTGTGGACACTGGACACTTTTGGATTGTGTGAGGCCCACTGAATATCTGAGCGCTATGTCACAGGCTCGATGGCACAGCTGTGACCAAAGTGACTAGAGGATAAGTGAGATTTTGAATTTCTGCTCACACTAGTGGACACTGGACACTTTTGGATTGTGTGAGGCCCACTGAATATCTGAGCGCTATGTCACAGGCTCGATGGCACAGCTGTGACCAAAGTGACTAGAGGATAAGTGAGATTTTGAATTTCTGCAGACACTTGTGGACACTGGACACTTTTGGATTGTGTGAGGCCCACTGAATATCTGAGCGCTATGTCACAGGCTCGATGGCACAGCTGTGACCAAAGTGACTAGAGGATAAGTGAGATTTTGAATTTCTGCTCACACTAGTGGACACTGGACACTTTTGGATTGTGTGAGGCCCACTGAATATCTGAGCGCTATGTCACAGGCTCGATGGCACAGCTGTGGCCAAAGTGACTAGAGGATAAGTGAGATTTTGAATTTCTGCAGACACTTGTGGACACTGGACACTTTTGGATTGTGTGAGGCCCACTGAATATCTGAGCGCTATGTCACAGGCTCGATGGCACAGCTGTGACCAAAGTGACAAGAGGATAAGTGAGATTTTGAATTTCTGCTCACACTAGTGGACACTGGACACTTTTGGATTGTGTGAGGCCCACTGAATATCTGAGCGCTATGTCACAGGCTCGATGGCACAGCTGTGACCAAAGTGACTAGAGGATAAGTGAGATTTTGAATTTCTGCAGACACTTGTGGACACTGGACACTTTTGGATTGTGTGAGGCCCACTGAATATCTGAGAGCTATGTCACAGGCTCGATGGCACAGCTGTGACCAAAGTGACTAGAGGATAAGTGAGATTTTGAATTTCTGCTCACACTAGTGGACACTGGACACTTTTGGATTGTGTGAGGCCCACTGAATATCTGACCGCTATGTCACAGGCTCGATGGCACAGCTGTGACCAAAGTGACTAGAGGATAAGTGAGATTTTGAATTTCTGCAGACACTTGTGGACACTGGACACTTTTGGATTGTGTGAGGCCCACTGAATATCTGAGCGCTATGTCACAGGCTCGATGGCACAGCTGTGACCAAAGTGACTAGAGGATAAGTGAGATTTTGAATTTCTGCAGACACTTGTGGACACTGGACACTTTTGGATTGTGTGAGGCCCACTGAATATCTGAGCGCTATGTCACAGGCTCGATGGCACAGCTGTGACCAAAGTGACTAGAGGATAAGTGAGATTTTGAATTTCTGCTCACACTAGTGGACACTGGACACTTTTGGATTGTGTGAGGCCCACTGAATATCTGAGCGCTATGTCACAGGCTCGATGGCACAGCTGTGGCCAAAGTGACTAGAGGATAAGTGAGATTTTGAATTTCTGCAGACACTTGTGGACACTGGACACTTTTGGATTGTGTGAGGCCCACTGAATATCTGAGCGCTATGTCACAGGATCGATGGCACAGCTGTGACCAAAGTGACTAGAGGATAAGTGAGATTTTGAATTTCTGCAGACACTTGTGGACACTGGACACTTTTGGATTGTGTGAGGCCCACTGAATATCTGAGCGCTATGTCACAGGCTCGATGGCACAGCTGTGACCAAAGTGACTAGAGGATAAGTGAGATTTTGAATTTCTGCAGACACTTGTGGACACTGGACACTTTTGGATTGTGTGAGGCCCACTGAATATCTGAGCGCTATGTCACAGGCTCGATGGCACAGCTGTGACCAAAGTGACTAGAGGATAAGTGAGATTTTGAATTTCTGCTCACACTAGTGGACACTGGATACTTTTGGATTGTGTGAGGCCCACTGAATATCTGAGCGCTATGTCACAGGCTCGATGGCACAGCTGTGACCAAAGTGACTAGAGGATAAGTGAGATTTTGAATTTCTGCAGACACTTGTGGACACTTGACACTTTTCGATTGTGTGAGGCCCACTGAATATCTGAGCGCTATGTCACAGGCTCGATGGCACAGCTGTGACCAAAGTGACTAGAGGATAAGTGAGATTTTGAATTTCTGCTCACACTAGTGGACACTGGACACTTTCGGATTGTGTGAGGCCCACTGAATATCTGAGCGCTATGTCACAGGCTCGATGGCACAGCTGTGACCAAAGTGACTAGAGGATAAGTGAGATTTTGAATTTCTGTAGACACTTGTGGACACTGGACACTTTTGGATTGTGTGAGGCCCACTGAATATCTGAGCGCTATGTCACAGGCTCGATGGCACAGCTGTGACCAAAGTGACTAGAGGATAAGTGAGATTTTGAATTTCTGCAGACACTTGTGGACACTGGACACTTTTGGATTGTGTGAGGCCCACTGAATATCACAGCGCTATGTCACAGGCAGAAATTGGCTAGTGTGTCACAAACTACAAGGTGTATGTAGAATTGGGCAGAGTAGGAATCTCCCTAGAGTGCAGGTCTGTAAGAACGGAACATGTCCTCGACTTATTCTCACAGAGTGACACAGATAGCTTCACTGTGGCTGTGATAGCAGCCGTTACACGGTAGTGTGTGAGGAGCGTACACCGCTGTATGGTGTGAAAAAATGCACGCTCAGTACCTCAGCAGGACAAAAAAAAAAAATTGGGATTGCTTTTAAAAAAGCAGTTTGCAGCTCAGTACCTCAGCAGGACAAAAAAAAAAAATTGGGATTGCTTTTAAAAAAGCAGTTTGCAGAGCAGTGGGTAAACAGCAATGCAGCTGTCAGGAAGCCTTAGAAGGCAGCCCAACAACCAACACCACCAATATAGCCTCCCCTTGCACTGCACACACAGTGACTGGTGTGTTGTACAGGCACAATCGCTAGCAGCAGAAGCAGTTTTTTTTTCTTCTTCCCTGCCTAACACTCTCCCTACAGTATCAGCAGCAACCTCTCCCTATGCTAAGATCGGCAGAATTAAGATGGCGGTCGGCGTGCACGCCCTTTTATACCCCCTGTGACGCCCACCAAAGCAAGCCAATCACTTGCATGCCCTTCTGAAAGATGGTGGTGACCCGTGCCTATGTCATCACGTTGCCCACAGTGTCCGTGGATCCTGATTGGCTGAAAAAGAGCGCAAAACAAACTTTTGAAACGCGACTTTGGCGCGTAAGTCGCCGACCTCGTGGCCGACCTCATCCTAGGGTCGGGTTTCGTTTCATGAAACCCGACTTTGCCAAAAGTCGGCGACTTTTGAAATTTTTCGACCCGTTTCGCTCAACTCTAGTGACCAGTCTTGGCAGTGTATGAACTAACGTTCTGCACAACAGGCGCAATCTAGTGATATCAATGAGCCTCCAGTGCTGATACTCAGATGCACAGGATGCATGGTAGCACTGGGAGCCCATGACTCCCTGTTCTACCACTGTATTCAATGGTATCTGCATCCTGTATATAGATTCCGTTGAAATTGAGATGTTGGGTGGGAGGGCCCAGGTAACGAATTGCACTGCTCCTGGGAGGGCCCAGGTAATGAATTGCACTGCTCCGCCCAAATCATGGGCCCCTTAGTTGCCACTTGGTCTGCCACTATTAGTGGTACATCTGTAGGGAAGTGGACTTACCTATGGACCTGTCTGAAGAGGAACAGTGAATGTAAGATGGGCAGTAAATATACTAATGTAGGGTTAGACATGAATTTGTATATACATATGAGGAAACAGCTGGTGTTAGGAAGTGATGGTGTAGGGCCGGGTTAGGTCACTAGAGGGAGACAAAGAATAGCAGGTGAAGGAGACAGTGCAGTACGGAGGTTTGGCCACTAGAGGGAGACAAAAGAAAGCAGGGAAAGGACTTAACAGCAGCTAATGCTTAAGAAACCGCATAGTCATGGTGGGCAGAATTACAGGTAATCAAGAGGCAGGGGAATAAAAAGGGAGAGAGAGAGCCCCAGGGAAGCCAGTCCAGGAGGAGAAGTTCAGCGCAGGAAGAGACTGGAGAAGGAGGAGCTCCGAAAGGGACAGGAAGGGCATACAGTCAGGGGGGTGGCCGTCAGGATAGCTGCAGGACAGTGGACACCCGGGGTACCAGACGGACAGACTCGACCAGGGGAAGCGCTGTGGTGGTGGGCCTAAGGCAGCCACAGTGAAAGAACCGTGAGTGACGTCACTTTAGATGAAAGCAGGAGGTGAAAGGTACCTGGGCCTGTGCGTAGAAGCTGTCATGGTGTTGTGGTCGTCGGGAGGACGGACAATAAAGAGGACCTGTTTGAACGCACGTTGGTTTCTGTCTCCAGTCTGTTCACGGCTGATAAAGGACCACCCCCAGTCGACGCACGATCCTGCACATCAGTTAGTGGTAGTCAAGCAACTGGAGCCTCCACTTGTTTTAGATTATTTTTCCTGTTTTCTTTGGAGAAGTGGTGACACATGAATGGTCTATCGAAATGAAATGTGATGAAACTAAATCTAATCTTGTAAAGTATTGATGTCATGTATTGAAACCCCTGAGACTTACTGGTCATTATTTAGTGAAATTCTCACCTGGCAGACCACCATAGATTGATGACACCAAGATTTCAAAAAAGTAAAAATTGCTTCTAAATGTGGTTAAATCTGTTATTGTATCATCATCGAAAGTGAGATGCTGAGAATGCTTGGATATTGTGTGGAGGTTTATTGGAATTAAAAGGAACAAACCATCCAGGTTAAACGTGAAGGAGTCTCACCGTTTTCTCATGTTACATAGGTTGAAAAAAGACCTAGGTCCATCAAGTTCAACCTTTCTCCACCAATTATACATTTGTCACTAAATTATCTATAACCCACAATGTTATGTGTACTGAGGGAAACATCGAGCCAGTTCTTAAATTCTCCGGTATTCTGTCATAGTGTCTGCCATTACTACCTGCTGTGGTCGGCATTCCACAGTCTGACTGCTCTAACTAAAGAACCCTTTCCTGTTTAGATGCCTGAATCGCCTTTCTTCCACCGTAATGAGTGCCCACTAATCTTTAGTATGGTCCTTGGAAGGAATAAGTCATGCGCCAGTCCTTTGTACTGACAACACATATATTTATATATGTAAATGAGATCTCCTCTGAGGTGTCTTTTTTCTAAGCTAAACAAGCCCAACTTTTCCAACCTCTCATCATATGAGAGGCCTTCCATCCCTTGTAATAATCTAGTTGCCGCCTTTGAACTGATTCTAAATTCTGAATATCCTTTTTCAAATATGGAGCCCAAAACTGGATCCCATATTCTAGATGTGGCCTCACCAGTGATTTATAAAGGGGTAATAATACATTGGCATCTCGGGATTTTTATCTCTCATTTTATACACTTTAAACTCTTGTTTGCTTTTGCGGCTGCTGATTGACATTGAGCACTGCTGCTCAGCTTACTTGTAACCAGAATACCCAAGTCATCTCCTGCTCTGTAGTTCTGAGTTACTCCCATTTAATGTATATGCAGCAATAGGATTACTCCGTCCTAGGTGCATTACTCTACCTTTATCTGCATTAAATCTCATTTGCCAAGTGTTTGTCATTCAGTCGTCTTATTCAGATCGTTTTGTAAAATTGTAATGTCAAGGTCAGATTTTAATATTCTGCATAGTTTGGTGTCGTCAGCAAAGACTGAGACTGTACTCTCAATCCAATTTGCAAGGTCATTAATAAAGAGATTAAAAAAAAAAAATGGTCCTAGCACAGATCCCTGCGGTACCCACTGATCCCAGTACAGATCCATGCAGTTCCCACTGATCCCAGTACAGATCCCATACCATACAGATGGTATGTGTCCTGCCTTGCAATACCTTCATCACCCATCTCTCCTGAACCCCAATCAATCACCCCTGTATCTGTTTCCTATCAATGGTATGTGTCCTGCCTGCAATACCTTCATCACCCATCTCTCCTGAACCCCAATCAATCACCCCTGTATCTGTTTCCTATCAATGCTTTATCCGTCCTTTTAGATCTGACCATTTGCATTTGTGTTTTTTTTTTCCTGAGTTATAATTAATCATCTCCTGTGTCTGTCCAGTCTCCCTACTGCTCCTCCCTCCTTCTGATCACACCTGGCTTGTTTGATGTGCAATTGACTTCTTATAAATTCAGACTCAGAGGTCTGTCTGTCATTCCAAGAATGTCTTCTAAGGATAATATCTGATATAATGCCTGAAATGAGCATGAAGTGACCAGAAGGTACAACTAAACGCTGCGTTTACATGTACTAAATTTCTTATGCCTTCTAAATTACTCTCACCATGCTGACATACGCTCTAACAGTTCTGGCTCCATTAATCCTCACTCTCCTTCGCTATCCACAAACCCCAGCACCCGCTAACCAAATAATAATTTCTCCTCCCCTCTTGCCTCCCCACCTGACCTCCTCTGCTGACCTGCTCCTCAACCTCAGAGCTCTCCTAATAAATTCCAAAACAAGCCGCCCACTCTCCTTCTCCCACATGCTCTCCCTCTCTCTGCTTCTCCTCACTGCTGGTGACATATCTCCCAACCCTGGACCCCCACAGCTCATACCTCCCAATACTACCCCCTTCTATCGTTCCCAAACCAAGACAAACACCAGAAATCTTTCCCACCTCAAATCCGTGCCCCTGACAACTACCACCCTGCTCCCACTCTCTGGATCACTCTGGAATGCCCGCTCCATCTGCAATAAACTCCATGTGATTCATGACCTCTTTACCTCTCGTAACTTTTCCATCCTTGGCCTCACCGAAACATGGCTGACACCCTCTGACACAACCTCCACTGCTGCGCTATGTTACGGCGGCCTCCACTTCACCCACACTCCTCGCCCTGGCAACAGACATGGCGGAGGAGTGGGCCTTCTCCTTTCTTCCAACTGCACCTTCAACCCAATCCCAACTCTTTCCTCCCTTGTCCTCCCCTCTTTTGAAGTCCACTCCGTCCGCATCTATTCTCCCTTCAACCTCCAAGTGGCCATCATATACCGACCTCCGGGCTCGACCACTGCGTTCATTGACCAATTCTCTACATGGCTCCTTCACTTTCTCTCTGCTGACATTCCCACCATCATCATGGGTGACTTCAACATCCCCGTTGACACCCACCAGTTGGCAGCCTCCAAACTCCTGTCCCTTACTTCATCCTTTGGACTTACTCAGTGGTCCTCCTCAGGCACCCACACAGATGGACATACATTAGACCTGGTCTTCACCCGCCTCTGCTCTCTTTCTAACTTCACCACCTCCGCTCTCCCTCTATCATCCCTGTCCTCCTCACCTGTCACCCATGTCCAGCAGCATGCGCACCCCCGCAGAAACCTCGCACATCTAGACACTCGCACACTCTCTGACTCTATTCTACCACTGTCTTCCATAGCTTCACGACACTGGCACTGCCACTAGTTTCTTCAATGCTACTCAGCCATCGACTCAGTCACCAGACTGTCACTTTGTATACCAGACCAATGCCCAAACCCCATAACCTCCTTATCTAATATCACTGAAGGGGAGCTTGCTCATCTTCTCTCCAAATCACACCTCACCACTTGTGCACTTGACCCTATCCCATCCCACCTCCTCCCCAACATCATCACCACTCTTACACTCTTATCCCATCCCTAACCCACCTCTTCAACCTATCACTAACTTCTGGTACCTTCCTTTCTGCTTTCAAACATGCCACAATCACACCTATCCTTAAAAAGCCAACCCTCGATCCAACAGCCACATCCAGCTATCGCCCAATATCGCTGCTCCCATTTGCTTCTAAACTCCTGGAGCAGCATGTCCACACTGAACTTTCCTCCCACCTCTCATCTAACTTGCTCTTTGACAATCTACAATCTGGCTTCTGCCCCCATCATTCCACTGAGACAGCCCTGACCAAAATAACCAACGACCTACATACAGCCAAAGCTAACGCACAATACTCTATACTCCTGCTTCTAGACCTGTCCTCTGCTTTCGACACAGTTGACCACTGCCTCCTACTACAGATCCTCTCCTTCTTTGGCATCAAAGACCTCGCCCTCTCCTGGATCTCCTCATACCTTTCCAACCACACATTCAGCGTCTCCCACTCCCACACTACCTACTCATCCCACCCTCTCTCTGTTGGAGTCCCCCAAGGCTTCTAGGACCCCTATTCTTCTCAATCTACACACTTGGTCTGGGGCAACTCATAAAGTCCCACGGATTCCAGTACCACCTTTATGCCGATGATACTCAGATCTACCTCTGTGGCCCAGACGTCACCTCACTGCTGTCCAGAACCTCCTTCTTCTCCTCTCGCTTCCTCAAACTCAATGTGGACAAATCTGAACTGATCATCTTTCCCCAATCTCACAGATCTTCCTTACCTGACCTTTCTATAACAATTGACAACATCACACTTTCCCCCGTACCGGAGGTCCGCTGCCTCGGAGTAACCCTTGACTCTGCCCTGTCCATCAAACCGCACATCCAAGCTCTCTCCACCTCCTGTCACCTCCAGCTCAAAAATATTTCCAGAATCTGTCCCTTCCTCAACCCTCAATCTACTAAAATGCTTGTGCATGCCCTCATCATCTCCCGCCTCGACTATTGCAACATCCTTTTTTGTGGCCTCCCTGCTAACACCCTTGCACCTCTCCAGTCCATCCTCAACTCTGCCGCCCGACTAATTCATCTCTCTCCTCGCTACTCCTCCACTTCTCCCCTCTGCAAATCTCTTCACTGGCTCCCATTCCCTCAGCGTATCCAGTTCAAATTACTATTACTGACCTACTAGGCCATTTACAACCTGTCTCCTCCATACATCTCTGAACTAATCTCCCGATACCGGACCTATTTTTTTAACAATGGTGGGTGTGAGCCCTTAATCTAGGAAACTGCATTTGATCATTACATTTTAACCTGTTGATGTATAAATACGGATGTCACAAGGACATAAAATACGAACCCACAGATGGTACATGGATGGCATACAGATGAATATATAGAGGAAAGTTGTCCAAGTTTTCTGGATGAAAATTTCGTCTTTTCTTTTTATATACACTCTAACTCCTGCCTTATAGCTGCTGTCTTGACATCTAGTCTACAGTAGGTCCTAGGAATTTATGGTTAGGTGTGTAATTGTGAGCAGAGAATAACTTTATATATAGGACATGAAGAAGTAGCTGCAGTGACGATGCTCGGCATATGAAGACCCTTGCAGATCTTCAGTACAGCGGGAACAATAACTAACCGCCTTTCTGAATTCAACTGGATAAGTTGCATTTCCAGATTTTTTTCAAGGGTCACTTTAAGGCTAGATTCATGCATCCATTTGTCATTGTCCAAATGTGGACCATTATACAAAGAGCCGCCATATACCAATGAGGTTGCTGAGTTCCAGTCATGAGATGCATGGCTGCTCCATGCAGTCACAGTCCACGACAAGTGGATGTGTGAATCCAGCCTAAAGATGGTTTTCTCATGAAGACAACCCCTTTTTATCAAGAAGCAGCCAGCTTCTCCACCACTCTGCAGTCCATTTTTATCCCAGAGAGAAACCACATTTCGCCCTTACATTTCAAATAGGTCCATGTAAGGAATGGACTAACTAGGTCCAATATGCATCCATTCTGGCACATAGAGGGTCTGAAGCTAGACCCTCGGTGACGTCCACACACAGTCGCTAATAAGGCAAACGGAAAGGAGTTGTCACGAAAAGCCTTAGGCAAGAAGAGCTGCTGAACAGATTGTGATCCTAAAAATAAAATTCTTTACAAATTAATTAATAACGACGAAAAATGGAAACTGCCATGATATGAGTTGTTCATATTTCCAGATCATTCACTTGTTTTTTAATAGTTTCTCATGTCAAAGTTAGTGATGTCTTAGCATGCCGAGGCACGTTCCTCTACGGGAGGTCACAGGTTCTCCTTAGCAGCTGGATTTTAAGTCACTTGAATTATGCATTTAAAGAATAAGCCTGCAAGTGCAGCAGAAATGGCTCAATTTATTTTTAGTGTGTTAGATATCTGAATTTAAAATCAGATATTACCCTACTATCTGTATGGTATAAATCTAAAGAGACTTTGGAAATGACAGCTGTTTCAAGATTTGGGAGGAATACTGAGCATTACGGTCTTTACTGCTGTTCTGTTCTCTCCATTGACATTATACTTTAAGAATGCAGTGCATAAGCCAATGGTGACAATTCACAGACCATCGTTTCCTTTCCATTTACTAATGGATGGAAAGGAACATACGTGACATTTTCACCCATTGCTCCAATCCATTACTGTTTCTTATTGGCATTTCAAAATCATTCTCAAATTTACTGCCTCTTTTCTGACTCTATAAAAATATTAGGAAATGTAATATACCCCATGTAATGAGCGACTAAGCAAATGTGCAGTCATAGAGACTGACATCCGTTCCAATGCACACAATTACTGATGACTTCTGATGCCAAAGCTATGGCATGTACAGGTGCTTCTCACAAAATTAGAATATCATCATATCACTAAAAAATGAATTTATTTCAGTTCTTCAATATAAAATGTGAAACTCATATATTATATAGCGTCAATACAAACAGAGTGTTCTATTTCAAGTGTTTATTTCTGTTAACGTTGATGATTATGGCTTACAGCCAATGAAAACCCAAAAGTCATTATCTCAGTGAATTAGAATACTTTATAACACCAGCTTGAAAAATGATTTTAAAACCCAGAATATTGGCCTACTGAAATGTATGTGTAGGAAGAAGGACCGGACCGTGGGTAGTTTCCCTGCGCCGGGTCCAGAACTGTCAGGGCTGTCTCCTCTGTTGTTCGGGGGAGAGCATAGAGGACCGGACCGACCTTTGCCTTGGGAAGTAGGGGGCGTAGCTAAGCTGCGGTCAGACTTGGCGGGAACAGACTGCGCACAGAGAAGCGGACATTCTGTACCTTGGGTGCCGTAGCAGTGCAGACTGGCGCCCGAGTGTCCCCAGTGGCAGTCGCAGAGACTGGGAGCATATACGTAACGTGTGCCAGTTGGCCCCTGCAGGACAAATTGCCAAACACTCTGGGCCCGTTAGTGCTGTGCGCATGCCGCCTAATAGAGACCGGATGACTGACCGTGAACTGTTCCTGACCCCCCGCTGTATGTTTACCAAGCCACGTTGGGCTCAGATTATGCTGTGGGCCTGTACCCCTTCTGTCACATCATCATATGGACTGAGGACTCTGAGGAAAATATCAGAGACTAACCGCTGCCGCCGGGACCTGGATCATTGTCATCTATAGGACATCACTGGACCAACCCCATGCTGGTCGTTGCTGGGGCCATCATCTGATGCGTGGTCCCTACTGCCTGAGGACCGCCTGATGGGATAAGTTACACTTTACAGAACTATACGTTGCCACGTTCGTTGTTCCCTTTAATTCAGTATATCCTGCTACTCAGAATCACCTATTTTCCCCCATTAACCTTTTAAACTCCCTGCGCAGAGTATACCTTTGTTAATTAAAAGCATTAACCCTTGCTCTGTCTCCTAGCCATCACTGCATCCCTCAACCTGCTCACATATGTTCAGTAAATGCACTCAGTACTTGGTCGGGACTCCTTTTGCATCAATTACTACATAAATGCGGCGTGGCATGGAGGCGATCAGCCTGTCGCACTGCTGAGGTGTTATGGAAGCCCAGGTTGCTTTGATAGCAGCCTTCAGCTCATCTGCATTGTTGGGTCTGGTGTCTCTCATCTTCCTCTTGACAATACCCCATAGATTCTGTATGGGGTTGAGGTCATGCGAGTTTGCTGGCCAGTCAAGCACAGTGATACTGTTGTTTTTAAACCAGGTATTGATACTTTTGGCAGTGTGGACAGGTGCCAAGTCCTGCTGGAGAATGAAATTTCCATATCCAAAAAGCTTGTCGGCAGAGGGAAGCATGAAGTTCTCTAAAATTTCCTGGTAGACGACTGCACTGACTTTGGTCTTGATAAAACACAGTGGACCTACACCAGCAGATGACATGGCTCCCCAAACCATCATTGATTGTGGAAACTTGGGTGCCTCTCCATTCTTTCTCCAGATTCTGGGACCTTGATTTCCAAATGAAATGCAAAATTTACTTAAATTGTGGAGTATGTCAATGACTGCCTTATGGATATCTGTCAAGTCAGCAGTCTTCCTGTTGTGAATTCCCTTGCTCAGAGTTCGGAGCCGAAGCTCCCTCTGCTCCCTCTGGTGGTTACTGAGAGTAGTGGAGCTGGCCAGGTTGATGGAAGTTCCCCACCTGACAACGATAATTGGGAACCTGGGATTACTGGCTGGGAGCATATAAGTGATCTGGCTGCTCTATGTGGTTGCTGGTGATTTCCTCCTTGTGCATTTGGAGTTCTTTTGTCCCATGTCTGATCTGCATGATTCAGCTAAGTGATTCTTTTGCTAATCCTTTGCATCTAATCTGGTTGTGCCTTTTTTTTGCTTTCTGCTTTGTTGCTAGGGTTCAGCGTGCTCCCTGCTGGGGGCAGCGCTGGGCCCTGCTTTATATGTTACAGCTTGTTCAGTCCCTTGTTATGCTAGTATCTTTTGCTTTGCTTCCAGTTTATACCAGAGTGCTGATCTAGCGGGGGTGAGGTTGTGTGGCCTCAGGTTTTTTGTATATCAGAAGTGTTGGATTTTTTTAGGGTTTTGTGCGTGATTGCAGACAGTATCTTTTCTGTCCTGTCTAGACAGCTTGGGCCCCACACAGTTTGCTCAGTCTGTTTTCTGCCTGTGTTTGTGTCTCATCTTGTCACACCGACAATATATGTTTGGGGGCTGTCTATTCCTTTGGGGATCTGCTCCGGGGCAGTTTAGATTTCACCTTTCTGGCTTTAGGCTTAGTTAGTTCTCCGACTGTGACGAAGCATCTAGGGCATTGTAGGAACGCTCCACGGCTACTGCTATTTGTGTTGATAGGATCAGGGGTCTGCAATTCGTTTAGTTACCAACCTCTCTGGTTTTCTGGTGGCTTAGCCTGTTCCTGCCATCCTCCTCGGTGACGCGTTCATACCATCTTCCCCATGATTGTGGAGCCTACTGAAACAGACTAACGGACCTTTCTAAACGCTTAGGAAGCCTTTGCCGGTGTTGTTTGTTAATTTTTTTTAATTTACTGACATAATGACTTTTGGGTTTTCAATGGCTGGAACCCATAATCATCAATATTAACAGAAATGTATTTTATGTATTGAAGAACTGAAATAAATTAACTTTTTGATGATATTCTAATTTTGTGAGAACCACCTGTAGATCAGTACAGACCCTAATAAACTCAGTGGGAGCGGTGTAAATCTGTACATACTGAATTTCCCCCAGTGGCATCTGCAGGTAGATTAAAGTTTGCAATGTCACTGAATGATGAGAAGGGATTAAATGCAAATAGTTCAGTGCTGTATCCCCTCTCACCAAATGCACCATAGTAGTAGCATGGTCCATACCTGTCATGCCCCAAAAGCGAATATTGGTGCTGTGAATAATAACATTAGGGGTCTACTGGAGAAATTGATTCTGATTACCCGCAGTTGTTGTAAAGAATCAAGAAAGTCCGTCAGCTCACCATTGTTAGTGCAAGGTCAGGTCTCTTCATTAGCAATCCATTGTGTATCCACACACGCCAGCACAATGTTCTGGATAACAGAAGGGGTTTATTATACAGTTGTGGCCAAAAGTATTGACACCCCTGCAATTCTGTCAGATAATACTCAGTTTCATCCTGAAAATGATTGCAAACACAAATTCTTTGGTATTATTATCTTCATTTAATTTGTCTTAAATGAAAACACACAAAAAGAATTGTCCTAAAGCCAAATTGGATATAATTCCACATCAAACATAAAAAAGAGGGTGGACAAAAGTATTGGCACTGTTCGAAAAATCATGTGATGCTTCTCTAATTTGTGTAATTAACAGCACCTGTAACTTACCTGTGGCACCTAACAGGTGTTGGCAATAACTAAATCACACTTGCAGCCAGTTGACATGGATTAAAGTTGACTCAACCTCTGTCCTGTGTCCTTGTGTGTACCACATTGAGCATGGAGAAAAGAAAGACGACCAAAGAGCTGTCTGAGGACTTGAGAAACCAAATTGTGAGGAAGCATGAGCAATTTCAAGGCTACAAGTCCATCTCCAAAGACCTGAATGTTCTTGTGTCTACCGTGCGCAGTGTCATCAAGAAGTTTAAAGCCCATGGCACTGTGGCTAACCTCCCTAGATGTGGATGGAAAAGAAAATTTGACAAGAGATTTCAACGCAAGATTGTGCGGATGTTGGATAAAGAACCTCGACTAACATCCAAACAAGTTCAAGCTGCCCTGCAGTCCGAGGGTACAACAGTGTCAACCCGTACTATCCGTCGGCGTCTGAATGAAAAGGGACTGTATGGTAGGAGACCCAGGAAGACCACACTTCATACCCCGAGACATAAAAAACTCAGGTTGGAGTTTGCCAAAACTTACCTGAAAAAGCCTAAAACGTTTTGGAAGAATGTTCTTTGGTCAGATGAGACAAAAGTAGAGCTTTTTGAGCAAAGACATCAACATAGAGTTTACAGGAGAAAAAAAAAAAGAGTAATTCAAAGAAAAGAACACGGTCCCTACAGTCAAACAAGGCGGAGGTTCCCTGATGTTTTGGGGTTGCTTTGCTGCCTCTGGCACTGGACTGCTTGACAATATGAAGTCTGAAGACTACCAACAAATTTTGCAGCATAATGTAGGGCCCAGTGTAAGAAAGCTGGGTCTCCCTCAGAGGTCATGGGTCTTCCAGCAGGACAATGACCCAAAACACACTTCAAAAAGCACTAGAAAATGGTTTGAGAGAAAGCACTGTGGCCAGCAATGAGTCCAGACCTGAATCCCATAGAACACCTGTGGAGAGATCTAAAAATGGCAGTTTGGAGAAGGCACCCTTCAAATATCCGGGACCTGGAGCAGTTTGCCAAAGAAGAATGATCTAAAATTCCAGCAGAGCATTGTAAGAAACTCATTGATGGTTACCGGAAGCGGTTGGTCGCAGTTATTTTGGCTAAAGGTAGTGCAACCAAGTATTAGGCTGAGGGTGCCAATACTTTTGTCTGGCCCATTTTTGGAGTTTTGTGTGAAATGATCAATGTTTTGCTTTTTGCTTCATTCTATTTTGTGTTTTTTCTTTTAAGACAAATTAAATGAAGATAATAATACCAAAGAATTTGTGATTGCAATCATTTTCAGGAAGAAACTGAGTATTATCTGACAGAATTGCAGGGGTGTCAATACTTTTGACCACAACTGTATCTTCACAAACACATTGAAAGCATGCACAATCAATGTGAAGAAAAAAACATTACTAGCATTCCTTACTCATAGGAGAAGTCCAATCACAGGTTGATCCATTTTTTTTACACTGCTCAAAAAAATAAAGGGAACACTTAAACAACACACTGTAAGTCCAAGTCAGTCACACTTCTGTGACATCAACCTTACAGCCCAACACCGTGCAGGGCAATTGGTATTTGCCAGAGAACACCATGGCATATTTGACATTGGTGCCCTGTGCTCTTCATGGATGAGATAAGGTTCACAGTGAGCACATGTGACAGACATGACAGAGTCTTGAGACTCTGTGGAGAACATTCTGCTGCCTGCAACATCCTCCAGCATGACCGGTTTGGCAGTGGGTCAGTGGTGTGGGAAGGCATTTCTTTGGAGGGCCACACAGCCCTCCTTGTGCTGGCCAGTGGTACCTTGACTGTCATTAGGTACCGGGATGATATCCTCAGACCCATTGTGGGACCTTATGCAGGTGCAGTGGACCTGGGTTCCTTCTGGTGCATGACAATACTAGACCTCATGTGGCTGAAGTGTGTCAGCATTTCCTGCATGATGAAGGCATTGATGCTACAGACTGGCCTGACCATTCCACAAACCTGTATCTAATCGAGCACATCGGAGACATCATGTCTCGTTCTATCCACCAACACCACTTTATGCAATAGACTGTCCAGGAGTTGACTGATGCTTTAAAGCAGGTCTAGGAGGAGAACATCTGCTTCCTCATCAGGACCATGCCCAGGCATTGAAGGGAGGTTATACAGGCACGTGGAGGCCACACACACTACTGAGCATCATTTCCTTGTTTTAAGGCATTTCCACTGACGTTCGATCAGCCTGTAATTTGATTTTCAACTTTGATTTTGAGTATCATCCCAAATCCAGACCTTCTTGGGATATTAATTTTTATTTACCTTGATCATTTTTATGTTTTATTGTATCTAGTCACAGGACATGGGCCCAAGACAGGGGACGGTGTCCGTCTAGACCTACCGTGTGTGCGGCATTGCTACTGAGGACGCTGGCAAGTGCTGCTGAATGCAGCGCGGCGGCAGATACAGCCGCTATGGGATAGTGCCGTTGGAGACGTGACACTACCGGATGCTAGTGTAGAGGTGCGGTGTACACAGTGGCGTAAGGTTTGCCACTGACTGGCGCTGACTCTTACTATAGTTCCCTATCCACATGCGTAATATCAGAGGGAGGGGAATCTTAATAAGTCAGTCACCAGAATCATACATCCATCACCATTCACACATCTAGCAAGAAGAGTCTATACTAGCGCATGGCCAAGCGGGACCTTCCAGATCTCTGAGATGGACCAATCAGATCAGGAGAAGGACCTGAGCATGTAACTCCTGATCTCCAATGGGAGATCGTCTCATGAGCATGCCCAGTAGCGGGATGAGAGGACTTAGCCTCTGGAGTGGCTTGCTGCAGGACAGCCTGCGCTGCTATTGCTGACCCAGAGGTGGCAGCAACAACCACCAGTCCTACAGAACTGGTATGAGCAGAGCATCTGGGACACCAAGATTGCTGTGCAGGCTCCTGATCGGTCGGTGGAGAATGGGAGACCACAGGATGCAAGTCTCTGGATTCCCGCTGTGCAGCTGCAGGAACCTGACGCCTAACATTACCCCCCCTCCTAGTGCCCCACCTCTAAGCCTCGCTATGCTCAAAGGCCGTGATCAGGAGCGGAGCGTGGATGTTCTCCACTGGCTCCCAGGTCCGAGCCTCTGGACCATGACCCTTCTAGTCCACCAAATAAAATTTTTTGCCACGCACAATCCTGTATCCCACAATAGCGTTAACCTCAAACTCATCCGAAGACAAGTCTGATGACCCGGCAGATGACTCGGAGAACCGGGCCATGTGAGCAGGTTTGAGAAGGGATACGTGGAAGACGTCAGAGATGGCTAAATGTGGTGGAGGAGCCAGGCGGTAGACCACCGAGCTGATTCGCTCGAGAACCTTTAAAGGTGGACTCGGCCCGCAGCTTGATATTTCGAGCAGAGTCACACCAAGTCGCCGGGGGAAAAGGTTGGAGCGGGGCGCCGATGTGTGTCGGCGGACGCCCTCATTCTTTCTTTAGAGGCTCGAATAGCATCCTGGGTGCGATTCCAAATGTCGCGGGCCTCCACTGCCCTGTCTGCCACCCTGGAATCAGTGGAGGACACTGGCATCGGTACAGGGACGCGTGGATGCTGGCCGTAATTAAGAAGGAACGGCGTCTGACCAGTGGAATCAGCCACTGCATTATTCAGGGCAAATTCAGCCCATGGTAGTAAGGATGCCCAATCATCCTGCCTGGCAGAGACAAAATTTCGCAAGTACGTGACCAGAGTTTGGTTGGCTCTCTCAACCAACCCGTTCGTCTCGGGATGATAAGCGGAGGACAGATTTAGCTCAATACTGAGTAGACTGCAGAGCTCCCTCCCAAACCGAGACGCGAATTGGGGACCTCGGTCACTAACAATTTTGTCCGGCATGCCATGCAAACAGAATACATGTTTTATGAACAGTGTGGCAAGACCACGAGCGGAAGGCAGCCGCGCGAGTGGCACCAGATGCACCATTTTAGAAAAATGGTCGGTGACCACCCAGATGACCGTACTGCCACCAGACTTGGGCAGGCCAACCACAAAATCCATGCCAACCATCTCCCAAGGTCTGTCTGCTACCGGCAGAGGATACAGTAACCCAGCCGGCCTCTGTCTAGAGGACCTGTTCCGAGCACACGAGACGCATGCCTGTATGTATTCCTTCATGTCCCGGGCCATGTGCGGCCACCAATAAGACCTTGCCAGAAGTTCTGTGGTCCGCTTATTGCCGAAGTGACCACCCACCCGTGCCCACGCAAGAACCTCCGGCCGTTGCTGAGGAGGGACAAAGGTCTTGCCCGGCAGCACTGACTCGAGAGCAACTGGGGCCATGGTCCTGAAACTCTCAGTAGGTAGAATTAGCCGAGGCTCAGCCTCCTCTTCCTCTGCTGAAACCACCGAGCGGGAGAGAGCATCCGCACGGATGTTCTTCTCTCCAGACACACAGTGCAAGGTGAAGCGAAAGCGGGAGAAGAGCGACCACCTAGCTTGACGAGAGTTCAAGAGCTGTGCCATTTGTAAATAGACCAGGTTTTTATGGTCCATATACACCAGGAAGGGAAACCGGGCTCCCTCCAGGAGATGTCTCCACTTGGAAAAGGCCAACTTCATTGCCAGCAGCTCCCTGTCCCCGATGGAGTAGTTCTTCTCCGCCGGTGAGAATGTCTTTGAGAAGAAGAAGCAGGGATGCTTCCGACCTTGAGCATCCTTCTGAAAAAGGACTGCTCCTGCACCAATGGAAGAAGCATCCACCTCTAGGATAAAAGATTTATCCACATCGGGACGGTGTAAGATGGGAGCGCCGGCAAAATAGTTCTTCAGAGGTGAGAAGGCCTTGGAGACCTGTTCTGACCAAGCCTTGGGATTAGCTCCTTTCTTAGTAAGGGCAACCAAAGGAGCTACCAGTGTGGAGAAGTGGGGAATGAACTGGCGGTAATAGTTGATGAACCCCAAGAAGCGCTGCATCGCTTTGAGTGAATGGGGCTCTTGCCAGTCCATTACCGCTTGCAATTTGGCAGGATCCATAGCCAACCCCTGGGCCGAGATGATGTAACCCAGGAACGGCAAGGACTCCTGCTCAAACTGGCACTTCTCCAGCTTGGCGAAGAGAGAGTTCGCCCGCAGACGGTCGAAAACCCTGCAGACATCTCTCCGGTGGGAGGTCAAATCTGGCGAAACGATGAGGATGTCGTCCAGATCATCTTGTGAGCATGCCCAGTCGCGGGACGAGAGGGCTTAGCCTCTGGAGTGGCTTGCTGCACGACAGCCTGCGCTGCTATTGCTGACCCAGAGGTGGCAGCAACAACCAGTCCTACAGAGCTGGTCTGAGCAGAGCGTCTGGGACGCCGAGATTGCTGTGCAGGCTCCTGAGTGGTTGGTGGAGAATGGGAGACCACCGGATGCAAGGCTCTGGATTCCCGCTGTGCAGCTGCAGGAGCTCGACGCCTAACAGAAGCTGCTTGCTTGTGCATCCTGAGGACACAGTTACAGGTATAATAGGTACATACCCTCAACCTTGCAGAACAGATTCTCAAATCTGGGAATAATCTGCATGATCAGTTGGGAGGTATGGCAACATTGTGGTGTGTAATTAGCCACCTCTCTTTGATGTGGCTACTATATAAGGGGTGTTAGGCCGGGTTCACATTAGCATTCGGGGTCTTTGCAGAGGGCTGCATACTTCCTCTGTTAAGCTCCGCTTACTTCTGCATGCGTCCTGTGTACCTATCTTTAACATTGAGTATGCAGGACATGCGGATGTGTCATTTTGACGCGCCCGCCGTCCGCACAAAACGCAACTTGTTGCGTTCCAGTGCGGTTGGCGGGCACGTCAAAACAACGCATCTGCATGTCCTGCGTACCCTATGTTAAAGATAGGTACGCAGGAGACATGTGGAAGTAGGCGGAGCTTAACAGAGGAAGTACACAGCCCTCCGCAAATCCCGAACACTAATGTGAACTTAGCCTTAGTCATCTGTCCCAGCTCTATAGCCGGGCTTTGTTTCCCTTATATCCAACTCCTTTTGGACTTGTGCACATCATCATGATACTATAACTGGGTCATTCCAAATGATAGCCGACACTCACATCTTAAAAAAAATTGCTTCATTGATCCAGTAGTATAAACGGCACAAACAATGGTTGAACGAAAACAGAACAAAAATTAAAAAGGCAGAAAAGAAATAACTGCTGCACTCCCAGGCAGCCTGGATAGGTGAGCTGATTGCTCCTTTTTCACATTTTATATAATGATTTGATGCGCACCTCTGATCTCATTATGTAAGACCTTTTGAGGCTGACTCAGGCTGCTAAGGCCCACCTAATTTTTCAGGTCGTAAAGGCATGCTGCTACTATGTGCTATTCAGGAGTCTAGCCACACGTCAACCTTGACTCTGCTACAACAGGATGCCTGAATCCTGATAGTTTACTGATCTCTGCTGTTCCTGAGTGCTGTTCTCATACCCAGCTCTGCTACATCAAGGTACCTGATTTTCTACTATTCTCTGCTGTTCCTAAGTGCTATCTGCCAACCTAGATATGCTACAACAAAAAGTGTCTGACTACTGAGCTCTGCTGTTCCTGAGTGCCATCTGCACAATCATCTCTGTTACAATATAGTGCTTGATTGTCTACATAGTTTGTTCCTGAGTGTTATTCAAACTTTCAGCTGTGAATGAGCAAGGTATCTAATTGTTTACTCAGATCTGCTGTTATAATAATAAATTTTATTTCTATAGCACCGACATATTCCGCAGCACTTTACATTTCAGAGGGGATTTGTACAGACAATAGACATTACAGCATAACAATAATCACATAGATTATAACAAATACCAAGAGGAATGAGGGCCTTGCTCGCAAGCTTACAGTCTATGAGGAAAGAGGTAGACACGAAAGGTGGGTGGTAACAGTTGCCCTGATTGTATGGACCAGCCATAATGTTAAGTGTGTAACAGTACAGACACAGAGGGCTAATGGATGCATAAAGCATGTGGGAACATGATGCGGGGAACCTGGTTATGGTAAAACTTTTGGCTGTGCCACACCGGATAGATTAGGTTAATGTGTTGAGGCGATAGGCCAGTCTGAATAAATGTGTTTTCAGGGCACGCTTAAAATTGTGGGGATTGGGGACTAATCGTATTGACCTGGGAAGTGCATTCCAAAGAAATGGCACAGCACGTGTAAAGTCTTGGAGACGGGAGTGGGAGGTTCTGATTATTGAGGATGCTAACCTCAGGTCATCAGCAGAACGGAAGGCGCGGGTAGGGTGGTATACTGAAACAAGGGAGGAGATGTAGGGTGGTGCTGAGCCATGGAGGGCTTTGTGGGTGAGGGTAATAAGTTTATACTGAATTCTGGAGTGGATGGGTAGCCAGTGTAATGACTGGCACAAGGTAGAGGCATCACTGTAACGATTGGTGAGGAATATGATCCTGGCTGCAGCATTCAAGACAGATTGGAGAGGGGAGAGTTTGGTAAGAGGGAGACTGATTAGAAGAGAGTTACAATAGTCGAGACGAGAATGAATAAGAGAAACAGTAAGAGTTTTTGCAGAGTCAAAAGTAAGAAAAGGTTGAATTCTAGAAATGTTTTTGAGATGCAGATGACAAGAGCGAGCCAGTGATCGAATGTGGGGGACAAAGGAAAGCTCAGAGTCAAGTATGACCCCAAGACAGCAGGCATGTTCCTGGGGAGAGTAATAGTGGAACCACACACAGAAATGGCAATGTCGGGTATAGGTACATTAGTAGCGGGAGGAAACACAAGGAGTTCCGTCTTTGACAGGTTCAGTTTCAGATATAGTGAGGACATGATGTTAGACACAGCGTTTAGACAATCGCTGGTGTTTTCTAGAAAGGCTGGCATGATGTCAGGAGAAGAAGCGTATAATTGGGTGTCATCAGCATAGAGATGGTACTGGAAACCAAATCTACTGATTGTTTGACCAATAGGGGCAGTGTACAAGGAGAACAGGAGGGGGCCTAGAACCGATCCTTGAGGAACCCCAACAGTAAGGGGAAGGTGAGAGGAGGAACCGACAAAAGATACAGTAAAGGAGCGGTCAGAGAGATAGGAGGAGAACCAGGAGAGAACGGTGTCCTTGAGGCCAATGGAACGGAGAATAGTGAGGAGGAGCTGATGAGCCACAGTGTTGAATGCTGCAGAGAGATCCAAGAGAATTAGCATGGAGTAATGACCATTTGATTTAGCTGTTAGTAAATCATTAGAGACTTTAGTGAGGGCAGTTTCAGTAGAGTGTGAAGAGCGGAAACCGGACTGGAGAGGGTCGAGAAGAGAGTTATCAAAGAGATAGCAGATAAGACGGGAGTGGACCAGGCGTTCCAGGAGTTTAGAGATGAAGGGAAGATTAGAGACAGGTCTATAGTTAGCGGCACAGTTTTGGTCGAGGGATGGTTTTTTAAGTAGTGGATGTATGATGGCATGCTTAAATGAGGAGGGAAAGATACCAGAAGAGACAGAGAGGTTAAATATTTTAGTTAGGTGAGGGGTGACAGCAGGGGAAAGGGACTGGAGGAGATGTGACAGAAATGGGTCACTGGTGCAAGTGGTTGGGCGAGAAGATGCAAGGAGCCTGCTTACTTCTTCTTCTGTGACTGGTTCAAAATCAGAGAGTGAGCTAGATGCAGTGGGGGAGGGAGGATGTGGCATGGTATGAGGTGATTGGGAGATTACTTCCTGTCGGATCTGGTCAATTTTTTCTTTGAAGTAATTGGCCAGATCGTCAGCTCGGAGCTCTGTGGTTGGGGCCTGTACTCTTGGGTTGAGTAGAGAATGAAAAGTGTCAAAGAGACGTTTTGGGTTATTGGACAGTGAAGTGATGAGGGTGTTGAAATAGGTTTGTTTGGAGAGGTGAAGGGCAGTGTTGTATGTTCAAAGCATAAACTTAGACGTTCAGCGCACCTGGAGCACCGCTGGAGGAAACGTGTTTGCAGGGTGTGCCAGGGTTGTCGCCGTCTGTGTTGTGGTGTTCTGTTTATAGGGGGTGCAAATTCATCCAGGGCACTTTGAAGTGTTTCATTATAATGCTTCAATGCAGAATCAGGACATGAAGTATCCGAAGTATCATCCACCTTTATTCCAACAAGATTCCTGATTGTCCACTCATCTCTTCTGTTGAGGGTGCCGTACAGACACTCTACTCTGCTGCATCAAGGTACCTGTCTGACTACCTTACTACTCTACTATTTCAAGGCGCTGTCTTAACTCAGCTATTCTTGGTGTCTGTCTTTCTCTTCTGCTCCATTCATCTTTGGGCCGTAAAGTGCTTCCAGGTCCACCAATCCATGTCCCATCCTGCATATCCAGCTCTGCTGTTCTTCCCTTCATTACTTTCTTTCCGAATTCTCTAGCTTCGCTGCAGCAATCAATCCCCTTCGTCTTTGCTGCCCGCCCTGACCTACAGCTTAGCAAATGCTTAATTGGGCCAAATGTTTTGCCAAGATGCCCTCACCAAGCTTAGCCTGTTCTGATGATAAGTCCTGGGATTCCATGTGATCCTGCTAAAGGTCCATATTACATCCAGACCATGATGGCTCACCAATGTCAACATATAACCTACAAAGCATTCCCCCACATTGTGAACGTCGTATTTACAATATGGAAAAATTTATTAGAACATAATCCATTGAATCCATTCTGTTATAATACATCTTGATTATCTCTCTGTTGGCAGCAACCATTCGGGGACTTTATCTTGGATACTTTGGATATCTGAGTCATCCCATTCATTATTGTTGATATTTGTACTTTTATGGCGCATTGGATAATAGAATCCTCATCATTGTAGAATATCTCTCCCCATTGTTTATCCAGAAACAGTGTCATGCAGATATGTAACTTGTGCCTTTATCTGAGTTTACCACAGTAGGAGTCAGTAATCATTGCTTCATTACAAGCTTAGCTCAATCAATACAGTAAATGGACAGGCAGGCTGATGTAGCATTGTTGCATAAAACGCTTCCATCTCAGGGGGGAATTAATTAAACTGACCTTGTGTTCTTCAGAACAAAGCAATTAGAGAGATGAATTTACTACTCAGGCTTAAAGGGAAACGCCGAGAATACTAAATGGCGGAGCCGTCACATACGTGTATGTACGTTAGAACATAACACTTAATAGCTCTGCACTATGTACATGGGAACATTAATTGTATGGGATGAATTAGTGTCTGGATAACTTATTTTACTTAGGCCCTATTAGCTCTAGAAAAATTGTGTCCATTGTGTTAAATTTGGTAAAGAAACAGGTAAAAAAAAACTGAATTAGTTACCGTTAATCATCAGACAACCATACAAATTAGACTAAACTCTGCTAACTCTCTCATGTGCAGGGGCTCTAACTCTTCCCTAATGCCAAAGCTGGCAAAAAAGGGATCAGATATGCTTCCATATGATGAATAATGCTTTGTTTCCATGGGAGATAATTTGCTGCTAAGGAGTCCGGTATTTGCAAAATTGAATCCCCCCCCCCAATAAAAGAAAAACACGCATGCTTGCCAGACAAATATCAGAACAAAAAAAAAAGCTAAATAATTTTGGAACAAAGTCTTTGAAACAGTTGACATTTTTCTTCCACAGGTTGCATGTATTACAATACATTACAAGCTGCTCGATGCCAGGAATCCATCACCCCAAAAAGCATTTTCAATGGACTACACAGTGCTGTAGGCCAGGGTTCCCCAAATTCAGTCCTCAAGGCACACCAACAGATCATATTTTCAGGATTTCCTTTGTATTGCACAGGTGAAGCAATTATCACCTGAGCAATACTAAGGAAATCCTCAAAACATGATCTGTTGGTGGGCCTTGAGGACTGGATTTGGGGAACCCTGCTGTAGGGGACTTATCCCCTATAACAACAATACTAGCACTGTACGTGTTACTGCTGCAGGCCTGAGAAAATAAGTTTTAATTCTTATGCAAATGTGGAAACTCTGCTGCACCCTTGGCTAAAGCCTCCCGTCACACACAGCGATCTCGCTAGCGAGATCGCTGCTGAGTCTCAAGTTTTGTGACGCAACATCGATCTCACCAGCGAGATTGCTGTGTGTGACACTTACCAGCGACCGGCCCCCCTGCCGGGTATCGCTGATCGTCCTGGAATCGCTGCTTGTGACAGGCGGGAGACCAGCGATCAGCGAGCTGGCGCTGGTAACTAAGGTACACATCGGGTCTCTAAGCAGCGCGCAGTGCTTAGAAACCCGATGTGTACCTTAGTTACCAGTTCGCTGGTGCAGGGAGCTGGTAACCAATGTACACATCAGGTTTATAAGTGCCGCGCGCCGCTTAGAAACCCAATGTGTACTTTGGTTACCAGCTCCTTGCAACAGCGCACTGGTAACTAAGGTACACAGTGGGTAACTAAGCGACATGCATCGCTTGTTACCCGCGTGTCGCTGTCCTGATCGCTGCTGAGATCTGCCTGTTTGGCAGCTCACCAGCGATCATGTAGCTACACACCAGCGATCCTGACAAGGTCATATTGTTGTCGGGATCGCTGGTGCGTCGCTATGTGTGACGGGGCCCTAAGAGTTTGGTGCACTGTCATGTCTCCTCATTTGCGTTTTGTGGCCCTTCCCCCACCTCTGATTGACAGATGAGAGAACTTCCTGTTTTTCTGACCAAGGAGTCTCATCATCTAACATGACTGTCCTGGTTACAGAAAATATTTTAGCTGAGAGAAAAGCATAGCTTACTTCCCAACAAAGATAGTATAAAGGGACATGCAAGTGCTCGTCGTGGGAATTTTTATTTTACAGTAACTAGAGATGAGCGACTTTGCCTTCTTTAGGGTCGAGTCGGGTTTCATGAAACCCGACTTTCTCAAAAGTCGAGTCGAACGAAATCCGACGACTATAGGGAAAAGTCGGGAAACACGAAGCCCAATGCAAGTCAATGGGGAGAAAAGTTGGCAGTGAGTGGAGGACTGTAAACACACCTGGCATGAATTTTAACCCTAGAGGCGGTGAAATCTCTCTCTCTTCTCTCTCCCTCTCTCTCTCTCTCCCACTCCCACTCCCGCTACGCTCCGCTTCTCTCATTGGATGAAAAAAGTCACATGCAAGCATTCGGTGAAACCCGACTTTGACACTTGGGTTGCCGACTGCATGGCCAACTTCACACTGTGGTCGGGTTTCGTTTCATGAAACCCGACTTTGGCGAAAGTCGGCAACTTTTGAATTTGACCGACCTGTTTCGCTCAACTCTAACAGTAACCATACCCCTAACCCTGCCCAATTTCTTTTGCACTTCAACACCAGTATTGTGTCAAGCAGCCTTATTGTTCCCTCCCACAATAATATCGCTTTCATGAGCTTCACTACAAAGTTTGATGCCCCTCAATGCCCTTCCTGGACACTATGGTGCACCCTCAAAGTAAGAGTGTGCATTCCCCCACAAATAATGATTCCCTGAAAGTCCCCTACCCCCCACGCACAAACACATTATAATGCCCCTTACAATACCCCCACACAGTGTGATGACATCACTGTGCCGTTCCACACACTATGATTCTATCAAAATGCGCCCACAGTACCCTCCACATAGTATGATGTCCCCACAGTGCCCCCATAATTATAATGACCCTCCCCGCACAATTGACTATGTACAGTATGATGCCCCCATAGTGCCTCCCATACAGTGTGATGGCCCAAAGTCTCATCTCACATATCACACCCACAGTGCCACCCACAATGTTTGATCCCCCCAAAAAAGTTGCCTCATGCAGATTGTAATGGCCTCCAAACATTATAATTCCCCACTATATTAAAATTACAATGTCCCCCATACACAATATGATGCCCCCACAGTGAAGCCACACAGTATGATTCGTCACCAGTGCCCTCAACCCACCCGATGATGCCCCCATAGTGAACCCTCACAATATGGTGCCCCTCTTCCCCACTCAGAAACTGCAGACTAGAAGAAAACTACCCACCTACCGAGTCCCCCCGAAGAGCTGCTCCGTTCTGTGTTGCGTGTGGCTCTACAACGCCGGTGCGGTCTTCCTGCAGATACGATGCATTCAGCTATATACTGTATGCTTCCTGAAGGTGCAGATACAGTTGAACGTAGGACATATCCTGCTGGATCCGGGATGGTTGGGAGGTTTGGGTTATGGAGACTCTACAAGTGAGGTCAGAAACAGTTATAAAAGAGGGCACTGCTCCTGGGCTAAGTCCTAAGGCCTGGGGAGCTTTTTGGGACTGAATTCAACTTTAAATTTAACTGTTTGAAGGGACCTTTAAAATGTATTGTGCACCTAGATTTGTTGCCAAGTGATGGCTGCATAAACTGAGCAGCTTTTGGATTGTCTGTGATGGCCATTTGTGGCATCCGTCTGCGGTCTGGCCTGCGGCCAGCCAACACCCCGAGAAACACTGATACCCTTTACCCCTATACAGGGATCTGGATTTATAGCAGAGCCCAGGAGGCGCTGTCTGAATAGGAGCAGTGGCCAGAGCAGGACGGTCGCCAGAAAGGTGTTCCAAAAACAAGACAAAAACGTAGTGGTATCCGGGTCTAAACCAGTCAGGCAGCAAGGTACAAAAACAGTAGACAGTAGCAGAGTCAGATTCAGGCCAAGGTCAGAGTTATAAACCAGGAGGGCAGCAGAGGTACAGAATCGTTAGGCAGAAGCAGAGTCAGAAGTCCAGGCCAAGGTCAGAGTCATAAACCAGGAGGGCAGCAGAGGTACAGAATCGTTAGGTGGAAGTAGAGTCAGAAGTCCAGGCCAAGGTCAGAGTAAGTCAGCTATAGCAATTCACACAGTAACACGCAGGGGAACCAAGAATATATCCGGCGGCTTGCAAGCCCAGTCCCAAGGTATTTGAGGGATCAGGTCATCCCTCACAGGCTCCCGGGCTGATGATGTCATCAGGACCGCCCCCAGGACCAGACCTGATGACGATGCACCAACCCCTTCATGACTGACAGAGGAGCGGAGTCTGCGTCCACCAGACGCCTGCGCAGAGGCCCTTTCACTGTTGCCGCCATCACTCGGGCGCGAGCCACGGCGCCTCCTAGTGGCTGAGGGCGGGACAGCAGGCCCTGAATTCGACGACGACATGTCAGTCCGGCGCCTCCTGGTAGCCGAGGCCTGGACAGCAGGCCCTGAGCCCGAGGGTGGCGTGACAGTCCGTCGCCTCCTAGTGGCTGAGGGCGGAACAGCAGGCCCCGAGTCTGACGGCGACGTGACACCATTGGTCTCTTTTGCTTTCCTCTGCTGTACTATTTCTTGCATTTCTGATTTTTCTACTATTTCAGAAAATAGAATTAGCTGTAAAAGTGATCTAATCCCCTAATGGGGGCAGGATGGGGACACCACAGTTGCTTCGCAAGATCCTGGACTAATGTGATAAGACTTTGCTGGAGGAGAAAATTCTGACCCTGATGGATATGGCTCAAAAGAATGTACTTGCTCTTCTCCGACAACCCATAAACATGAGAATAGGCCTGTGCAATGTAATGGCAGTCACTCCAATACCCAAAAGGTCTTCAGACCCTAAATAAATGTTACATACTTCCTGCCCCTAATACTCCCTCTGTCTTCAATTTCAGGGGATCAGCATGTATCTTGTCTAGATATAAGTGTTCTTATAACTCTGCTCCAGTGGCTAAAATTTAGAGAGGTGAAAAACAAGACCACTAAACTGTCAATTTAAGGCTAAGGTCACAACAACGTATATTCTGTCATCTGAGGGAATCAGGACAATTATGCAAATCAGAGTGCAATCAGAGTGCGATGAGAGTGTGATCAGACTCTCCCGGATGAGGAAGAGATGGAGAAAAAAAATCTCCATCTTCTCCATTCTGTGTAAATCGGACTGCACTCAGATGTCATCCAATTGCAGTCTAATGATTTCCATGAACACATTGACTTGCATGGAAAAGTGCGATCTGAATATCAGATCAAACTTGCGCATGCAGACTTTTTTGGGGGGTTTCTTTCCTCGTACCGGCATGGTCCCAATAGAATAACATGAGTCTAAGTGTGATCTGATGTTTTGACAGACCGCACTTGGACTAAAATGTGGTGATGTGCACGACCCCTATTGATGTATAATAATTACCCATGAGCAGTGCTGGATTGGGCAGACAGACCATATACATAACATATATGATGATCCAGGGATTTAGTGCTCTCTTTGTTGGAACTGACATACAGTATATTCCTGTGCTCATTCTGCGCCAAAATTTGCATCAGATCCAGTGACCATCTGCACGTTCATGAGGTTTCTGAACATTTGCACAAGCATTTTTTTTTGGCCGCAGGTCAGAAATACATCTGCCACAGAAGTGTCACGCTACTTATTCCCACAGATTCTGTATGAAAAGGCCAAGGGTTAGCCCCATTGAATGGTAATAAGGCTAATCCCTCTGATGATCTCCTGCCAAGCTTGCAACACATCTGCAGCAGAAATCACAGTGTTAAACTCCGTTGCTGGTCATCTAGCAGTTAAATGTTGGATTTACAATATGTAATATGTAAATCCTATACAGTATGTGTGGACAAAGCATTAGACAGTCCATTATAATAATTGGGTAGGTCTTGGATATAGATATACCCCCAGTACTGTTTATCTCTCTTAACATCCTAATTTTTTATAAACTAAGTAAATAAATAACTTAATTCTATGTTGTATTTAGATAATTCCCCGTCATTAGCGATTACACAGTATCAGGCGCTCTCAGAGGTTTTCCACCATTGCACTCATTACATATCGCCTCATTTGTCTTCTGGTTTCCCTTTACAGCAATTTCTTGTCTAAAAAAGTGTGTGGGAGCCTCTGAGACCTAAGCAGCGGGAGCCTCTGAGACCTAAGCAGCGGGAGCCTCTGAGACCTAAGCAGCGGGAGCCTCTGAGAGCTAAGCAGCGGGAGCCTCTGAGAGCTAAGCAGCGGGAGCCTCTGAGAGCTAAGCAGCGAGAGCCTCTGAGAGCTAAGCAGCGGGAGCCTCTGAGACCTAAGCAGCGGGAGCCTCTGAGACCTAAGCAGCGGGAGCCTCTGAGACCTAAGCAGCGGGAGCCTCTGAGACCTAAGCAGCGGGAGCCTCTGAGACCTAAGCAGCGGGAGCCTCTGAGAGCTAAGCAGCGGGAGCCTCTGAGAGCTAAGCAGCGGGAGCCTCTGAGAGCTAAGCAGCGGGAGCCTCTGAGAGCTAAGCAGCGGGAGCCTCTGAGAGCTAAGCAGCGAGAGCCTCTGAGAGCTAAGCAGCGGGAGCCTCTGAGACCTAAGCAGCGGGAGCCTCTGAGACCTAAGCAGCGGGAGCCTCTGAGACCTAAGCAGCGGGAGCCTCTGAGACCTAAGCAGCGGGAGCCTCTGAGACCTAAGCAGCGGGAGCCTCTGAGAGCTAAGCAGCGGGAGCCTCTGAGACCTAAGCAGCAGGAGCCTCTGAGAGCTAAGCAGCGGGAGCCTCTGAGAGCTAAGCAGCGGGAGCCTCTGAGAGCTAAGCAGCGGGAGCCTCTGAGAGCTAAGCAGTGAGAGCCTCTGAGAGCTAAGCAGCGGGAGCCTCTGAGACCTAAGCAGCGGGAGCCTCTGAGACCTAAGCAGCGGGAGCCTCTGAGACCTAAGCAGCGGGAGCCTCTGAGACCTAAGCAGCGGGAGCCTCTGAGAGCTAAGCAACGGGAGCCTCTGAGAGCTAAGCAGCGGGAGCCTCTGAGAGCTAAGCAGCGGGAGCCTCTGAGAGCTAAGCAGCGGGAGCCTCTGAGAGCTAAGCAGCGGGAGCCTCTGAGACCTAAGCAGCGGGAGCCTCTGAGACCTAAGCAGCGGGAGCCTCTGAGACCTAAGCAGCGGGAGCCTCTGAGAGCTAAGCAGCGGGAGCCTCTGAGAGCTAAGCAGCGGGAACCTCTGAGAGCTAAGCAGCGGGAGCCTCTGAGAGCTAAGCAGCGAGAGCCTCTGAGAGCTAAGCAGCGGGAGCCTCTGAGAGCTAAGCAGCGGGAGCCTCTGAGAACTAAGCAGCGGGAGCCTCTGAGAGCTAAGCAGCGGGAGCCTCTGAGACCTAAGCAGCGGGAGCCTCTGAGCGCTAAGCAGCGGGAGCCTCTGAGACCTAAGCAGCGGGAGCCTCTGAGAGCTAAGCAGCGGGAGCCTCTGAGAGCTAAGCAGCGGGAGCCTCTGAGAGCTAAGCAGCGGGAGCCTCTGAGACCTAAGCAGCGGGAGCCTCTGAGCGCTAAGCAGCGGGAGCCTCTGAGACCTAAGCAGCGGGCAGGAGCATAGCAAAAACCCGGCAACATATGACAGATAATCCCCCATCTCTGCAGGAAATCCCACTTGCATCAATTTGTTCCTTTTGGAAATGTTCATTGCTTGACTGAGTTTGCTGCATCAGATGCTGATCTCTTAAAAATGAGAATACAAAGGCTGAGAAATACCGAGCGCTCTGAGCTTTAGCTCTTAAAGGGAACAAGTGCTGCTGATTGAAAAGTCATTTTTAGGCCCCCAAATTTTGTGCTGATTAATTTCTTAATATATTTTTATTATAGTCAGAGCTGTATTCTTTAGGCAAACCTGAATGATGTGTGCAGGTCAGGATCTTACAGGGAAGCCGTCACTAGATTTATGCTATCCGAACCATAGACAGAGTGAATCACAGCCTGGCTTCACAATTTCTGCTAGGTATTTTGAAGTCTGAAATTTAGTGGTGTGTTTCAAAGAAAACATAGTTGGAAGAGCCGTTCGGGGACAGACAGATATGATTAGTATGATACAGTCCCTGGCCAGCTTCGATGATTGACAAATCTCTCTATGTACACACATGGGAGAGACCTGTCAATCATCTGGAGCTGGGCGAGGAGACCGTATTGGACTAATGACATCTCTCCCTATGGTCTCCAGACGGCTTTTCTAACTTGTTTTTTTCTGAAACGTCAAGAGTAAAACATACCTTATTTCAATTATACCGCCAGGATTTGATTTATGTTGCCTACAGTTTGAACAGCATGAATCTAGTGACGGGTCATTTTTACCATCCTGCTCATCGTTATTGGCAATCATGAAGTGTAAGTACATCATGTGGAATATCTCCTGAAAAAAATAAAAAGAATCAAATGAAACAGTTTTTTTTTATATAGAGAAAATTTTATATACAATAGAGCAAATTATAAACAATAATCTCAAACATAAAACAATGGGAGGGAAAAATAGAAAATCCTACAGCTTGCCATAACACTGGTATTGACACCCTTTACATTAAATTAGTACGGAAACACAAAGGAGAATCAACTGTGATTAATTGTCAGTACCCATGTAGCATGAATTAGCCAATGAATGATGACTTCAGTGTTTTTAAAAGCCGCATAGAAGGCCATGTCCCTTTTGTCACAATGGTGAAGACAAAGGAGCTGTCTGAGGAAATCAGAACGGCTATTATTAGCAAGCACAAGACTTCCAAAAGGGTATAAGGCCATCTACAAAGACCTATTGGTATCCCATTTTCAAGAGTGCGCAATGTTAAGAAGTTTGCAAAGCATTGAACCGTCAAGAACCTCCCTGTGTCACAATACATTTTTGGATCCGTGGCAGATCTGGATTCTCATATTAAAACTTTTTCCTTTCTGGCCATCGGGGGTAAATATCTGGTTTTCCGTCGGTGGCTGCTGGTGTAATTGCATTGCTGGTTAGTTTGCTGATGGTGACCACTCCCACCTTCCTTTAAAAGGTCACCTGATGCATCAGATGACTGTTGGTGATACAGGTCATTTTGGATACCAACCGTGCTGAAAACAGGAGGTTGCTGGTGCAATGGTGCTTCAGCTGAATGATGTTATGTGGTGCCTTACTCTGCTGTGTGGTGCATTGCAGCAGAGAAAGCTAAGTGTGGTTTTTGTTTCCATGTTGCTTTTGCTGTCTGTCTATCATTACCTTGTGTTGTATTAGTGCAGCGGTGGGACCAGGGTCTTCACTTGCCAATTCCCTACTTAGGGATAGTTGCAGGGCAAGTGAGGGCTAAAGTATCCTGCTCAGCGACAGGTTGAAAAAACCTGTATAGGGATGCTAGTAAGAGCAGGGCACATCCTCAGGAGAGTGCAGGAGGTGTCCATTTCCCCGTTCCCTATCGCATGGCCATCCGTTGGAATTGTTTCCTCAGTGTTCCCTTGTTTGTTTTACCGTTCAGTGACCGACCGATTGTTGGATCGTGTCAGACAGGGCCAGTCACTTCATGACACCCTGGATGTGGGGGAAAGAGGAAAATTGACAAGAGATGTCTTTGAAGGTTGTTGCGAATGGTGGAAAAAACACCACGTCAAACATCCAAAGACCTGAAGACCAATCTGGAACAGTCTGGGGTCATGATTTCAACAAGTATCATACACCGCACACTAAAGCAAGCATAACTTTATGGGCAAATACCAAGGAAGAAAGCATTGCTGAAGAAAAGTCATAAAAGGGAACGACTGATCTTTGCTAAAGAGTACTTAAACAAACCACAATCCTTCTGGGAAAACGTTTTGTGGACAGATGAAAGAAAAATTAAAGCTTTTTTGAAATTCAATGCGTTTGTTTACAGATGGCACAATGAAGATTATAAGAAATAGAAAACGCTACCAACAGTTAAGCATGGTGGAGTGTTGTGAGTTCATTCTCTGGTTCCCCTTCTGGACTCCCTCTGGTGGTGTCGGGAGGTGGTGCGGCTGGTTTGATCAGTGGAGATCTGCCACCTGAGAATGAGGATGACGATTGGATCTCAGGATTCTCAGATTGGATTTAAGACAGCCGGCGCCCTATTCAGTTGCTGGTGATTCCTTCTGGCTTGTCAGCTCTTGGTTTTTAGCTCTGTTCCAGTCATCTAAAGCTAAGTTTTTCTGCTAATGTTCACACTTGATTTTGTTGGTCTATTCAGTTTTTTGTGTGGTCTGCCAGCCCCGGCTGGGGGCTGAGCTGAATTTCCACTCTTATTTATCAGTATTTTGCCAATTGGCTTTTTGTCCCTTACTGGTTCGGTCTCTTTTTGCTCTGTCTCAGAATATTTCAGAGTGCTGATATAGTGGGAGAAGTCTAGTGACTTCAGGGTTAATTTTGCTATCAGAAGTGTTGGACATTATTTTTGTAGGGTTTTTTGCAGGTTGCAGACAGTGTCTTCCCTTTCCTTTCCTGTCTAGTTAGTTTGGGCCCCATCATTTTCTCAGCCTATTTTCCTGCCTGTGTTTGTGCCTTCATCTTGTTTCACCGTCAATACATGTGTGGGGGCTATCTATTCCTTTGGGGTCTGCTCTGGGGCAGTTAGCATCCCCTTTTCTTGCTTTAGGCTTATGTAGTCTTCCGGCCGTGACGAGGCGTCTAGGTTCATCGTAGGCACGCTCCATGGCTACTGCTAGTTGTGTGGTAAGATCAGGGATCTGCAATCTGCATAGTTACCAACCACTCTGGTTTTCTGTGGCTTAGCTTGTTTTGCCTTTTTCTCCTCGGTGACCCATTCATAACAGAATCACCAGCCAGACCGCAGATTCTAGGGTACTCAAAAGCAGGAAAGAATTGTAAAAAGAAAAAAAAAGTGTCAAAATTTTTTTTCTTTTATATGTATATTTTTTCCTCTTTTTCTCTGGGGCCGTAGGAGGATTTTTTTTTTTTAATGGAGATTAAGCAATTGTCTGATCGTGTGGAGCAGCTCACTGCTGAAGTGTGGGGAATTTCCGCCTATCTCGCTCATTCACATGCTGCTGAACCAAGGATCCCTACTCCTGATGTGTTTTTTGGGGATCGGTCTAAATTTTTGAATTGTAAGAATAATTGTAAATTATTTCTTGCCTTGAAGCCTAATTCATCGGGGAGCTCTGCGCAGCAGGTTAAAATTGTCATCTCTTTGCTGCGCGGCGATCCCCATGATTGGGCGTTTTCTTTGACACCTGAAGATCCTATTCTGACTAATGTGGATGCATTTTTTCAAGCCTTGGGGTTGTTGTATGATGAACCTAATGCTATTGATCAAGCTGAGAAAGCCCTATTGGCATTGAACCAGGGTCAGGATTCTGCAGAGTCAAAAATTCCGAAAGTGGGCGGTCCTTACTACCTGGAATGATGGTGCCTTGGCAGTTCTCTTTCGGAAGGGCTTGTCAGAAACCGTAAAAGATACTATGGTGGGATTTCCTGTTCCCTCTGGTCTTGACGATTCTATGTCATTAGCCATTCAAATTGATCGGCGTTTACGTGAACGCAAAACTACACGAGAGGAGTTGCCACCTTTTGGACAAATGTCTGAACCTATGCAATGTGATAGAGTTTTGTCTAGGGCGCAACGTCGGGAGTTTAGAAGGCGTAATAAGCTGTGTTTTTTCTGTGGAGACGTCTCTCATACTCTTTCTGTCTGCCCAAAACGAGAGAAACGTTTTGCACACACATTTGCTGTGGGCAGTATACAACCTAAGATTCATTTGGCAATTACTCTGATCTGCTCCTTATCCACATTTTCCACGAAGGCTTTTGTGAATTCAGGAGCAGCGTTGAATCTGATGGATTTGGACTTTGCTAAACGTTGTGGTTTTTCCATGACGCCACTGTGGACGCCTATTCCTTTGAGGGGTATTGATGCTACTCCTTTGGCGGAGACTAAACCTCAGTTTTGGACCCAGGTGACGATGCGGGTTGCCCCAGACCACCAAGAAAATTGTAAATTTTTGGTGCTGCATAATTTGCATGATACTATTGTTCTGGGTTTTCCTTGGTTGCAAACTCATAATCCAGTTTTGGATTGGAAATCTGGGTCTGTGGTGAGTTGGGGTTGTCATTGTGTTCTTAGGGACGCTCCTGTTTTCTCCACCTCTCCTCAGTCTCATGATATTCCTGATTATCTAGCCGATTTTTCTGATGTATATAGTGAGAGCAAGTCTGCGTCTTTGCCTCCTCATAGTAGTTATGACTGTGCAATTGAGTTAATGCCTAGGTGTAAATTTCCCAAGGGTCGGCTTTTCAACTTATCAGTACCCAAACATGATGCTATGCAATCCTATATTAAGGAGTCATTGGAGAAGGGTCATGTTAGACCATCCTCTTCACCTTTAGGTGCTGTTTTTTTTTGTGGCCAAGAAAGATGGTTCATTAAGACCGTGTATTGATTATCGTTCCCTTAATAAGATGACGGTTAAATATCAGTACCCTTTACCTCTGATGTCTGATTTATTCTCCAGAGTTAAGAGTGCCTGCTGGTTTACTAAGCTTGACCTCAGGGGGGCGTATAATCTTATTTGCATCAAGCACAGGGATGAATGGAAGACGGCGTTTAATACTCCGGAGGGACATTTTGAGTACCTGGTGATGTCTTTTGGGCTCACTAATGCCCCTTCTTTCTGTCTTCCAGTCCTTTATGAATGATATTTTCCGTGACTTTGTGGATAAGTTTTTGATCATCTATCTGGATGATATTTTGTTCTTTTCTAGTGATTGGGATTCTCATGTGGAACACGTCCGGACTGTGTTCCGGATTTTGAGGGAGAATTCCCTGTTTGTTAAGGGATCGAAATGCCTCTTTGGTGTACAGAGGATTTCATGTTTGGGATTTATCGTATCTCCATCGACTATTGAAATGGACCCGGCCAAGGTACAGGCCATTTATGATTGGGTTCAGCCTACTTCTTTGAAGGCCCTTCAGAAGTTTTTGGGTTTTGCTAATTTCTATCGTAAATTTATAGGTAATTTTTCTGGTATTGTCAAACCACTGACTATCTGACCAAGAAGGGCGCTGATGTGCTGAATTGATCTCCTGAGGCTATCTCAGCATTTCAGGAGCTTAAGGCTTGTTTCACATTAGCGCTTTTTAAGCGCACGCACGGCCGGGGGTAGCTCCGCCCCCGAGCCGGCTCTCTGCCCGGCGTGCCCGCCCCTTGCTTGTAGCGCCGCCTCCTAGCGCACAGCGGCGCCTGCGATCGGCGCACCCTATCTTTAGCATAGGGTGCGCAGATCGTGCGCAGGCCGTGCGCTAGTTGCGCTTTGACCTGCGCTGCGCACTTATGACGGTGCGCCGTGCGCGCCAAAATCAAAATCAAAAGATAGGGTGCGCCGATCGCAGGCGCCGCTGTGCGCTAGGAGGCGGCACTACAAGCAAGGGGCGGGCACGCCGGGCAGAGAGCCGGCTCGGGGGCGGAGCTACCCCCGGCCGTGCGTGCGCTTAAAAAGCGCTAATGTGAAACCAGCCTAAGCAGAGATTTAGTTCAGCTCCAGTTTTACGACAACCTGATGTCTCACTTCCATTTCAGGTGGAGGTAGATGCTTCTGAGATTGGTGCAGGAGCTGTTTTGTCCCAAAAAGACCCTGTGACTTCTAAGATGAATCCCTGTGCCTTCTTTTCAAGAAAGTTCTCCCCATCTGAATGCAACTATGATGTAGGGAATCGGGAATTGTTGGCCATGAAGTGGGCATTTGAGGAGTGGAGACATTGGTTGGAGGGAGCTAGACATCAAGTTGTGGTCCTCACCGATCACAAGAATTTGATTTATCTGGAGTCGGCCAAACGCTTGAATCCTAGACAGGCTAGATGGGCCTTGTTTTTCACACATTTTAATTTTGTGGTCTCTTTTCTTCCGGGCACTAAGAATGTTAAGGCAGACGCCCTTTCTAGGAGTTTCTTTGCCGATTCTCTTAGTGTGACTGAGCCTACTACCATCCTAGGTGAGGGGGTAGTTCTTTCTGCCATTTCGCCTGATTTGAGACGCGCCCTGGAGGAATTTCAGGAGGATAAACCTGAGCATTGTCCTATGGGAAAATTGTATGTTCCTGACCAGTGGAGAAAGAGATTGATGTCTGAAATTCATTGCTCCACATTGGCTAGTCATCCAGGTATTTTTGGTACCAGAGATTTGGTGAGTCGGTCCATTTGGTGGCCTGCCTTATCTCGTGACGTCAGGAATTTTGTACAGTCCTGTGGGACTTGTTCTTGGTCTAAACCCTGTTCTCGTTCTGGTAGGTTGCTGATGCCCTTGCCGGTGCCCAAGTGGCCATGGACCCATATCTCAATGGATTTTATTTCTGATCTTCCTGTCTCTCAGAGGATGACTGTTATATGGGTGATTTGTGATAGATTTTCGAAGATGGTCCATCTTGTACCACTCCCAAAGTTGCCATCTTCTGCTGAGCTGGTGCCCTTGTTTTTACAACAGGTGGTTCGGTTACATGGGATTCCTGAGAACATTGTGTCCAACAGAGGAGTCCAGTTTGTTTCCAGATTCTGGAAAGCCTTTTGTTCCAATCTGGGAATTCAGTTATCCTTCTCCTCCACGTTTCATCCCCAGACCAATGGACAGACTGAGAGAACAAACCAGACCTTGGAGTCTTATTTGAGATGTTTTATATCTGCTGATTAGGATGATTGGGTCTCATTTTTGCCCTTGGCCGAATTCTCACTGAACAATAGAGCTATTTCTGCCACTTTGATGTCACCCTTTTTCTGTAATTTTGGGTTTCATCCTTGATTCTCTTCAGGGCAAGTGGAATCTTCGTCCTGCCCAGGTGTGGACACGGTGGTTAAGAGAATGCAGCAGATATGGAACCAAGTGGTGGATAAGTTGTCACTCTCTCAGGAAAAGGCCCAGCGATTTTCCAACCGGCATAGGACCATTGGTCCCCTGTTTAAAGTGGGTGATATGGTTTGGTTGTCGTCTAAGAATATTCCTATGAAGGTTGCATCTCCTAAATTTAAGCCAAGATTTATTGGTCCTTATAAGATTTTTGGAAATTCTTAATCCTGCTTCGTTTAGATTGGCTCTTCTAGTTACGTTCAAGATCCATAACGTATTTCACAAATCTCTGTTGAAGAGGTTTGTTGAGCCAGTGGTTCCTATGGCAGCACCTCCTGACCCTGTGTTGGTCGAAGGCAATGTGGAATATGAGGTAGAGAAAATATTGGATTCTCGTTTGGTTAGACGGAGACTCCAGTATTTGGTCAAATGGAAGGGTTATGGTCAGGAGGGTAATTCTTGGGTCTCTGCCTCCGATATTCATGCCAATAGATTGGTTCGTGCTTTTCACTGGGCCCATCCTGATCGGCCTGGTGGCGTGGATGAGGGTTCGGTGACCCCTCCTCAAGAGGGGGTACTGTTGTGAGTTGATTCTCTGGTTCCCCTTCTGGACTCCCTCTGGTGGTGTCGGGAGGTAGTGCGGCTGATTTGATCGGTGGAGATCTGCCACCTGAGAATGAGGATGACGATTGGATCTCAGGATTCTCAGATTGGATTTAAGACAGCCGATTCCCTATTCAGTTGCTGGTGATTCCTTCTGGCTTGTCAGCTCTTGGTTTTCAGCTCTGTTCCAGTCATCTAAAGCTAAGTTTTTCTGCTAATGTTCACACTTGATTTTGTTGGTCTGTTCATTTTTTTGTGTGGTCTGCCAGCCCCGGCTGGGGGCTGTGCTGAATTTCCACTCTTATTTATCAGTATTTTGCCAATTGGCTTTTTGTCCCTTTCTGGTTCGGTCTCTCTTTGCTCTGTCTCAGAATATTTCAGAGTGCTGATATAGTGGGAGAAGTCTAGTAACTTCAGGGTTAATTTTGCTATCAGAAGTGTTGGACATTATTTTTGTAGGGTTTTTTGCAGGTTGCAGACAGTGTCTTCCCTTTCCTTTCCTGTCTAGTTAGTTTGGGCCCCATCATTTGCTCAGCCTATTTTCCTGCCTGTGTTTGTGCCTTCATCTTGTTTCACCATCAATACATGTGTGGGGGCTATCTATTCCTTTGGGGTCTGCTCTGGGGCAGTTAGCTTTCCCTTTTCTTGCTTTAGGCTTATGTAGTCCTCCGGCCGTGATGAGGCTTCTAGGTTCATCGTAGGCACGCACCATGGCTACTGCTAGTTGTGTGGTAAGATCAGGGATCTGCAATCTGCATAGTTACCAACCACTCTGGTTTTCTGTGGCTTAGCTTGTTTTGCCTTTTTCTCCTCGGTGACCCATTCATAACAGTGGAGGATCCGTAATGCTGTGGGGTTGCTTTGCTGCATCCGGTACTGGAGGCCTTGACTGTGTAACAGGAATCATGAAATCAGAAAATTATCAAGAGATTTTAGAGCAAAATGTCCTACTCAGTAAAAATGGACTGTTTTAAAATGGCCAGCAATGAGTCCTGAGTCTGAACTCATTCTCATTGAAAACTTTTGGAGTAAGCTGATCTAATACTGGAAAAAAAAACCCTGCAAACATTCAAGAGCTTGAACAAACTGCAAAAGATGAGTGGGAGAAAATACCAGCTGAGAAGTGGAAGAAGCTTATAGATGGCTACAAGATATGTTTGGAGGCTGTCATCAATGCCAAAGGGTGTTCAACTGAGTATTAATTAGATGCGCCTTTATTGCTGTACACGCTGCTTATTCTGTTTCTTCTTTGAAATTGCAACATGAAAGTTGAAAAACAATGTTTTTTCATTGTATTACTTTGGTCCACTAATTAAAAAATCCTGAGGGTATAACTTTGGTACATTTCCATTTATTTCTGAAAATATTGTACAGTCTATGGAAAAAATGAAGGGGTGCCAATAATGGTGAGCAGCACTGTAAGTCCCAGAAATTCAAGAGCAGTGTAAAATGGGAAGTAAAGGAAAGAAAGTTCCAGCATTTATAAGGCTGACAGAATGCTGATGAAGGAGGAACTGCCCACTTAAGGAGAGAAGATATTACGTTTCAAATCATGAGAGCATGGCCAGGTCATCAACTTATCGGACTGCTATGTGCACCAAAATCAATATAACTTATTGGGGATGAAGGCACCTATAAGACGCTATTTTTCTACATATATTGTGTAACAGAATAGGTATGCTTTAATTATTAGGACTTACATAATTAAAAAATGTCTCATAATTAAGCATATGAGAAGCGGATTTACATTGAGGAAATAGGGCTCTAGTACTTGATTGTCAGCATTTAATATTTCCTATTGATTATACAGCGCCAACATGTCATGTTCCACAGCATATTATAAAGTTGTTACCTTTCTTATCCTTATCCCCAGTGGGACTTACAATGTAGTGTCCTTCTCTCGTCACACACACACAATACGATTTCATAGTAAACCAATCAAAGGGAATCTGTCAGTGGGATCAACCCTCCTAAGCCACCTATATGGACATGTAGGTCATATTAAGCTGAATAATATGATAACTTCATATCTGATGTTTTATTCCAGGAGAATCCATATCTGTTTATTATGTAAACTGACTGTTAAGATCTATGGGATGGACATAGATCTCCCTGAGAATCTGCCTCCAGAGATTATTGTAAATGAAAGGTGGAGTTACCAGTGTGAGAAAAGTAATGACTGACAGTCTGCTCTCCTGATCTACATGTCTCACACTGGTAACTCTCCCTTTCATTTACAATAAACTCAGATTCTCAGAGAGATCCATGTCCAGCCCATAGATCTTAACAGCTCATTTACATATTATGAAAAATGTGGATTTTTCTTAAGTAAGACATCAGATTGCAGATTTTAAGGAATTACTTCATTCAACTTTCTATGGCTCGCATGCCTATATAAATGGCTTATTAGGGTTGATCCTATTGACAGATTTCCTTCAACCACTCTAAGTTTTTTGGTGTGCTTTAGTACCTGGATGAAACTCATGTAGATACAGGAATAACACCAGATATACATGAAGATCACGCCCAGGACTTTGCAAAGCATTGACCATGGAGCCACCATACAACATCTACCCTTGTCAGCATTGCTGAAGAGTCCCTGAAAAGTTGGTATTTGTCACGGACGAGGGTAGTGACCTTTGGCCGCACATGGCTATCACAGGCACGGGGGGGGGGCTTATCTTAGTTATCCCACCGCTGGCACCATGTAATAATAATAATAATCTTTATTTATATAGCGCCAACATATTCCGCAGTGCTTTACAGTTTAACAGTTTCAAAACACAAGTCATAAGTAACAACGTTAACAATACAATAATTAAAGCAAAGTAAGACGACCCTGCTCGTGAGAGCTTACAATCTACAATGAGGTGGGGGAGATACAAAGTACAGGTGTGTATTTACAATGATGGTCCAGCCATCTAGAGGGAGTGAGGGATGGATGGAGATAGTGAATGGGCTACACATGTGCACTTACACATAGAATGACTTTGATTAGTGAACGTGATAGGCCGCTCTGAACAAATGTGTTTTGAGGGAGCACCTGAAACTATGCAAATTGTGGATAGTCCTAATTTCTTGGGGTAGAGCATTCTAGAGGGTTTGCGCAGCGCGGGAGAAGTCTTGGAGTCGGGAGTGGGAGGTACGGATTAGTGCAGAGGTTAGTCGAAAGCTATTTGCAGAGCGAAGCGGTCAGTTAGGCCGATAGACAGAAATGAGGTAGGAGATGTAACCATGTGATAAAAAAACAGCAAGCTAGTCTTGCCCTAACGATTTACTGCAGGGGGGTTTATTTTGGTTATCCCACCACTGCCACAATATGTTACAAGCTGTCGGGATTTATGGATATCCCACTTTCCAGTTCCACTTTGGAACTTGCAGCTCTCCAGCACCCCCTAACCCTCAGGTCAGTCAGGGAACTACACCTAGGATAATTAATCGCCGGACGAGCTACTTGCTGTGCAATGGCTATTAGGCCCGCTTGCAGTGAGGGAGTTATAAATGCTTTGGCCGCAGCCACACAATCAGCTTATAAAACCGTCTCAGTCACTACCAGCACTACCCACCTAGCCAGAACACACTTCGCTGCCACCAGCTTCAGATTTCTCCAATTAATATGTAAAATTAATAGAGGGGTTCGAAGCAAACCCAAATCAGTAGCGTAATTCGCTTACAGGCACGTAAATTCATCACAGAGCAAAGTGACTGAACTAATACATTTCAGTTTATTCCCAAAAGGTGGGCAGTGTTTACAGAAGATAAAAAGGTTTTACGATGGGAGGCAATTCAAATATGCACAATGCAATTACAAATAAAATAAAGGATTAAAACAGAAAATACACTTACATAATGCTTAGATCATTTCAGGCAGAACCAGGCTGGGGGTGGAGCCAGACATCATAGTTCATGGATGAGGTCTTGTGGCACAGCTCCTAAGCAGCAACTAACTAGGGGGGCTCAGTTGCAGACTTATAAGTCTGGGCTTGTGACATCACCAAAGGGGCTAGCACAAAGGTTCAGCCGACAGCACACAGATTATTCAGTAGGATGCACGCTCCAAAGTCCCAGGACCCATGAGGAACAATAGTACCATCAAAAATGTAGAGGGAACAGCATCCAGTCCAGGTGAAAAATTAAATTCCTTTATTCTGCCATCAGTACAACGTTTCGACCATAACAAGGTCTTTTTCAAGTACATCCAAATAGCATATGGAGAACCTTATATAGTGTGGACAAACCAATCACTTTTTAGGTAACGCCCCTTGATAATACATACACAAAAATGAGTCATAAAGTACATCAGATAAAAAAAATTCTATTACAGAATAAAACAACATTTGTAGAGATATATATATATCAAAATTATCGTGGACAATAAACAAAAATCATAATAAACACAGCTCCCGATGTCATCACCCAATCCCCATTAGGCATAGCGATTACCATAGTGATAATGCACCAATCACCATTCCAGATAGAAGTCTGCTCATATCAAGCTGTCTCATTGCCAATGAGAGAAGATCATGGCGTTGGCGCCAAGCAAGCAGCCTATAAGCGGTACTCACACATAAGATGGTAGGCAGGAACGTCACCCTATCAATCGTCTGCTCCAGGTTGCTGTGTAGTGCGGGAGCGCAGCCGCAGATAGGACAGGACCAGGACAAAGTCTCGCGATGCAATCATGCCTGAAATACCACGCATGCGTGGCATCTCAAGCAGAGCGCAAACAGCAATCATAGGCCCCGCCCCCATCCACCCGCGACCGCGCACGCGCACCAACAGTATCACCTAAGTCACAAGCTAATTTAAAGGCTCACGCATGACACCAGGATGCGAGCGCCCGTCAGAGTACAGGGGCAGTCACATGACCGGTACATGACCAGTCATTTAAACAAACTCCATAGCTACCGACAAACGCCAACACATCCACATTGCAGCAGAGCCATACATTTAGATATACCAAATCCATGGTCAATTTTAAAGGCAACGTATCACTACCAAATTACAAAATTATTACATAGAGTCATTTGACTGCCATTAGATTAGGCTAAATTCCACATTTTATTCACTGACAATAATATAGCAATCATATACATGGAAAGGAAAGAGGGCACGGGGATTGAACATCACAATGAATCCACAAATTTGGCATAACTTCAGGACTATTCAGTCCCCATGTCCTCAAGTCGTTACCATGCGCCAAATCTATGACAAAGAGATAAAAACAATTAATATGTACAAATTAAAACAGAGGATGATTCTATACATCAAGGAAAAGGGTTCAAGTGGTACAAATATGTAAATTATAATCCACATTCAAACCCCTTGGTTGCAATGTGTCTAATGTAGAAATCCACCTAAGTTCCTTTCTTTATAATAATTAACCCTATCACCACCACGTCTCAATAGAGACTCCATCAATAACCCTAAACCTCAATTGGTTGACAGAATGTTTGCAATTAAAAAATGTTTTGGCATTGGTAATTCTAAGAGCTTAGTCCTAATAGTGCTCTTATGTTTGCTGATCCTCGCTCTAATCTCCATTGTCGTCTCGCCTACATCCATGAGCCCACAAGGGCAAGTAATCAAGTAAATAACAAAACTAGAAGAACATGTGTATCTTTCCTTTATATAAAATTTTTTACCCGTGCCTGGGTGAGAGAAACTATCACCCTTTATCATGTTCCCACAACTTGCACATCCCAAGCAGGGAAAATTACCAAATTTTGGCGGGCACAACGTCTTCTGTATTGAAATTTTGGCCGCGCCTACATCAGCTTTCACAAGCTTGTCCTTTAAATTGTATCCTCGTCTGTAGGAAAGAATTGGTCTGTTAAATTCAGGAATTTGAGGTAAACCCCTCTGCAAAATACTCCAATGTCTATTTAAAATCCCTCCAATTCTACTACTCACTGGACAAAACGTAGATACAAATGGGACACGTTTAGATGTCTCACTATCCCATTTATGACTCAATTCAATTGGTGTCAGATCAAGAACTTTCTTTTTATAGCATTTAACATCCTCAATAGGGTATCCCCTCTTGGTAAATTTTTCACACATCTCATCAAGGCTAGTATTGAGTCTAGTCTCATCCTTCACAATTCTCCTTACCCGCAACATCTGACTCCAAGGCAAAGATTCTACCATCTTTCTCGGGTGATTACTATCATAAGAGAGTAGACTATTTCTGTCCGTTTCTTTTACAAAAAGATCAGTACAAAGAGCTCCATCGTTTTTATACACCATAGTGTCAAGATTTTGGACTTGATCAATTGAATAAGTCAAAGTGAATTTTAATTCAGGAAACACATTGTTGAGTTCAACCTGAAAACTCAACAAATCATTAATGCTGCCCTCCCAAATACAAAATATGTCATCGATGTAGCACCACCAGGCTCGGACATGGCGCCAGTAGTTGGAACTGTACACATGCTGGTCCTCAAAAACCGCCATATAGATGTTAGCATAAGTGGGGGCCACAATGGACCCCATGGCGGTACCCCTCACCTGTAGGTAATAATCATCCTCAAAGAGGAAGTAATTCCTCCTGAGAATGAAACCTAACAGGGTGAGGACCAGTTGTGCACAACCGGAAGCCATGTCAGAGCCTGATAGCACCACATCAACGGCATGTAAACCTCTGTCATGTTCAATAGATGTGTACAAAGACACCACATCAAAAGAGACCAACACCGTGTTGGAGGACACCCTAATATCCTCGATTTTAGTCAGAAAATAATTCGTATCAAGAATATATGATCTTGCTGATGTGGCAAACCTTCATAATACTTTATCAAGAAATATGGCAACCTTGCTGAAAATTGAACCCCTCCCTGACACTATAGGGCGTCCGGGAGGGTTCAACAGATCCTTGTGGATCTTAGGTAAAGTATATAAAATTGGTTTCACAGGAGTATCCACCACAAGAAAATCAAAAAGTTTCTGATCAATGAGTCCACTGGATAAAGACTCACTGATAAGAAGTCGCAACTCCTTCAAGAACCTAGGAGTTGGGTCACATGATAATTTAGTATATACAGCTGTACCAGCCAATTGGTTCAGGATTTCAGCTTTACAGCTGACAGTGTCCATCACCACCACAGTTCCACCCTTATCCGCACTTTTAATGGTGATAGCAGGGTTATTAGATAACTTCATTAGTGCTTTTCTCTCAGTACTGTTGAGATTCCCCCAATAGGCCTGTTAGAATTTTTTCTTTAACTGTACAAAGTCTCTCTCCACTAATTGAATGTATGCCTCAACAAAATTATCCTTAACTGGAGGCTGAAAATTACTTTTATTATATAACCCGACACCTTGCAAGGTAAAACCAGTGGAAGTACAATTATCAGATTTACAAGAAACCCCTTGTTTGTCAGAGAAGTACGTCATCAAAGGAGGCCTCGCCGTGGTGGGAAGAAGCACAGGAGGAAGAGGAACAGGTTATACACAGGGGTGTTATGAAAGAGTCACCGAAGGAGGAAAAAACAAAAATACAAGCTAAATCCAGAAAACCGGAGAGGTTGGTAGCTATCAGATTGCAGACCCCTGATCCTATCCACAACAACTAACAGTAGCCGTGGGGGGTTCCTACGATGCCCTAGACCCCTCGATCACAGCCGGAGAACTAAATAGGCCTAAAGAAAGAAAGGGGAAATCTAAACTGCCCCAGAGCAGACCCCAAAGCAATAGGCAGCCCCCAACATATAATGACGATGAAGCAAGGTGAAAACACTAACACAGATAGAAAGATAGTTTGAGCAAACGATGGGGCCCAAGCTAACTAAAAAGGACAGGATAGAAAAGCTGCTGTCTGCAATCCGCAAAAAAAACCCTACCAAAAAATGTCCCAACCGTCTGATAGGAAAAACAGGCCCTGAAGTCGCTAGGACTTCATAAATGACTATATCAGCACTCAGGTAAATTCTGAAGACAGAGCAAAGAGACAAACTGATCAGAGACAAAAATGGAACTCAGCACACCTCCGACCGGGGATGGCTGAACTCCAAAAAACAAGTTAAACAAAACAAAACTAATAAGTTCAATAGCCGAGCAAAAACTTATCTTTGGGAAGCAGGAATCAGACTGGTCTCCAAGAATCCAGCAGAGAAATCACCAGCGACTCAGAAGGGCGTCTGCTGCCTTATATCCAGTCAGCAGTTCCTGTAACCCAGTCATCATCTACCAGATCAGGTGTTTGGTAATCAGCCTCATTACCTTCCTTCACCAGAAGAGGGAGTTCATCAGACATTGACGGTGAAGGGGAAAATGAACTCACAACACAGGGGACTATGCGCAACAGTCCGATACGAACGAGGAATATGGACATAAGGAAGAAGGGCATGTGAGACATCAGATCTTGGTGGTAAATATATCTTCCTGTGAGTTGTCTGATGTCGATTTGAATTTATTATCTAAGGGGCTGACATTTTGCCGAATGAATTTGCCTACTTGGTTCGAGATTGAATGCGATCTTTTTGCCTTTTTTAGGAGACTACGGTTGACGACGTACTTCTCTGACAAACAAGGGGTTTCTTGTAAATCTAATATTTGTACTTCCACTGGTTTTACCTTGCAAGGTGTCGGGTTATATAATAAAAGTAATTTTCAGCCTCCAGTTAAGGATAATTTTGTTGAGGCATACATTCAATTAGTGGAGAGAGATTTTGTACAGTTAAAGAAAAATTCTCACAGGCCTATTGGGGGGAATCTCAACAGTACTGAGAGACAAGCACTAATGAAGTTATCTAATAACCCTGCTATCACCATTAAAAGTGCAGATAAGGGTGGAGCTGTGGTGGTGAAGGACACTGTTAGATATAAAGCTGAAATCCTGAACCAATTGGCTGATACAGCTGTATATACTAAACTATCATGTGACCCAACTCCTAGGTTCTTGAAGGAGTTGCGATTTCTTATCAGTGAGTCTTTATCCAATGGACTCATTGATCAGAAACTTTTTGATTTTCTTGTGGTGGATACTCCTGTGAAACCAATTTTATATACTTTACCTAAGATCCACAAGGATCTGTTGAACTCTCCCAGACACCCTATAGTGTCAGGGAGGGGTTCAATTTTCAGCAAGGTTGCCATATTTCTTGATAAAGTATTACGACAGTTTGCCACATCAGCAAGATCATATATTCTTGATACGAATGATTTTCTGACTAAATTCGAGGATATTAGGGTGTCCTCCAACACGGTGTTTGTCTCTTTTGATGTGGTCTCTTTGTACACATCTATTGAACATGACAGAGTTTTACATGCCGTTGATGTGGTGCTATCAGGCTCTGACATGGCTTCCGGTTGTGCACAACTGGTCCTCACCCTGTTAGGTTTCATTCTCAGGAGGAATTACTTCCTCTTTGAGGATGATTATTACCTACAGGTGAGGGGTACCGCCATGGGGTCTAATGTGGCCCCCACTTATGCTAACATCTATATGGTGGTATTCGAGGACCAGTATGTGTACAGTTCCAACTACTGGCGCCATGTCCGAGCCTGGTGGCGCTACATCGACAACATATTTTGTATTTGGAAGGGCAGCATTAATGATTTGAGTTTTCAGGTTGAACTCAACAATGTGTTCCCTGAATTAAAATTCACTTTGACTTAATCAATTGATCAAGTCCAATTTCTTGACACTATGGTGTATAAAAACGATGGAGCTCTTTGTACTGATCTTTTTGTAAAAGAAACGGACAGAAATAGTCTACTCTCTTATGATAGTAATCACCCGAGGAAGATGGCAGAATCTTTGGCTTGGAGTCAGATGTTGTGGGTAAGGAGAATTGTGAAGGATGAGACTAGACTCAATACTAGCCTTGATGAGATGTGTGAAAAGTTTACCAAGAGGGGATACCCTATTGGGGATGTTATCCGCTATAAAAAGAAAGTTCTTGATCTGACACCGAATGGATTGAGTCATAAACGGGCTAGTGAGACATCTAAACCTGTCCCATTTGTATCTACATTTTGTCCAATGAGTAGTAGAATTGGAGGGATTTTAAATAGACATTGGAGTATTTTGCAGACGGGTTTACCTCAAATTCCTGAATTTAACAGATCAATTCTTTCCTACAGATGAGGATACAATTTAAAGGACAAGCTTGTGAAAACTGATGTAGGCTCGGCCAAAATTTCAATACAGAAGACGTTGTGCCCACCAAAATTTGGTAATTTTCCCTGCTTGGGATGTGCAAGTTGTGGGAACATGATAAAGGGTGATAGTTTTTCTCATCCACGCACGGGTAAAAAATTTTATGTAAAGGAAAGATACTCATGTTCTTCTAGTTTTGTTATTTACTTGATTACTTGCCCTTGTGGGCTCATGGATGTAGGCGAAACGACAATGGAGATTAGAGCGAGGATCAGCAAACATAAGAGCACTATTAGGACTAAGCTCTTAGAATTAGGGTACCGTTACACCTAGCGATGCACCAGCGATCCCGACTAGCGATATGACGCAGTCAGGATCGTTGGTGCATCGCTAGGTGGTCGCTAGTGAGCTGCCACTCAGGCAGATCTCACCAGCGACATCACTGGGGACGGGGATCGCTACTTACCTGTCAGACGTGGCGATCCTGCATCCTCCCGCCCGGCTCCACACGTCGCTCATCGTCACAGCAGGAAGCGCCACAGGAAGTGACCGACGAGGAATGGTCCAGCAGCTTCTCGCGCGATCAGCGATTACCAGCGGGGGAGCCGGTCAGAGGTAAGTATCACATGCAGCGATATCGCTAGCAATAATGCTGCAACGTCACAAAATCGGTGACTTTACAGCGATATTGCTAGCGATATCGCAGTGTGTAATGGGGGCTTTACCAGTGCCAAAACATTTTTTTGATTGCATTTGCAAACATTCTGTCAACCAATTGAGGTTTAGGGTTATTAATGGAGTCTCTATTGAGACGTGGTGGTGATAGGGTTAAATTATTAAAAAGAAAGGAACTTAGGTGGATTTCTACATTAGACACATTGCAACCAAGGGGTTTGAATGTGGACTATAATTTACATATTTGTACCACTTGAACCCTTTTCCTTGATGTATAGAATCATCCTCTGTTTTAATTTGTACATATTAATTGTTTTTATCTCTTTGTCATAGATTTGGCGCATGGTAACGACTTGAGGACATGGGGACTGAATAGTCCTGAAGTTATGCCAAATTTGTGGATTCATTGTGATGTTCGATCCCCGTGACCTCTTTCCTTTCCATGTATATGATTGCTATATTATTGTCAGTGAATAAATTGTGGAATTTAGCCTAATCTAATGGCGGTCAAATGACTCTATGTAATCATTTTGTAATTTGGTAGTGATACGTTGCCTTTAAAATTGACCATGGATTTGGTATATCTCTGCTGCAATGTGGATGTGTTGGCGTTTGTCGGTAGCTATGGGGTTTGTTTACATGACTGGTCATGTGACTGCCCCTGTACTCTGACGGGCGCTCGCATCCTGGTGTCATGCGTGAGCCTTTAAATTAGCTTGTGACTTAGGTGATACTGTTGGTGCGCATGTGCGGTCGCGGGTGGATGGGGGCGGGGCCTATGAACGCTGTTTGCGCTCTGCTTGAGATGACGCGCATGCGCTGTATTTCGGGCATGATTGCATCGCGAGACTTTGTCCTGGTCCTGTCCTATCTGCGGCTGCGCTCCCGCACTACACAGCAACCGGGAGCAGACGATTGATAGGGTGACGTTCCTGCCTACCATCTTATGTGTGAGTACCGCTGATAGGCTGCTTGCTTGCCAAAAAAGCCATGATCTTCTCTCATTGGCAATGAGACAGCTTGATATGAGCAGACTTCTATCTGGAAAGGTGATTGGTGCATTATCACTATGGTAATCGCTATGCCTAATAATATAACCCTACAACAAACTCCCCCTGTACATAGATATCATGATAATAATGGCAAATCAATGTAATGATGGTGTACTTAGGTCAAGGTACAGATCATAGTGCATATACATAGATATAGTCATTAGTAGCAACAAAACCAATCATAAAATACAGAATGCTAACCCATAAATCTGTACACCGATGGATCAATAGTCCATTTGAAATGATCATATAATAAGAAGATAGAAAACCCGAAGGTACATCAGGGCCCCGATTGCAATGATTCGGAGCCTAATGACATTCCTCCAAAATGAGCGCTAAAAAAATAAATACAAGCGCTGGGTGCAAAGCCATTACCATACCAGGGCGAACCTGTGGATTGCCCGATGCGTGTCGCTACCGCTGGGTAGCTTTGTCAGGGTCAGATATATATATATATATATATCTCTTCAAAGGTTGTTTTATTCTGTAATAGAATGTTTTTTTTATCTGATGTCCTTTATGACTCATTTTTGTGTATGTATTATTAAGGGGCGTTACCTAAAATGTGATTAGTTTGTCCACACTATATAAGGTCACTCCATATGCTATTTGGTTGTACTTGAAAAACACCTTGGTATGGTCGAAACATTGTACTGATGTTCTGTTGGTAGAATAAAGGAATTGAATTTTTCACCTGGACTGGATGCTATCACCAAAGGGGCTGTCTGGTGACAGTCCTCCCCCCTGATCTTACTGTTGCAATCTGACTGAAAAGCTTATCATAACCATAACTCATAGAGGGTACCTCGTGTAGAAATGCACATAGTATCATCTTTTCCAGCCTGTCGCGGGCAATAATTCATGATGAAACTGGAACTAGCTGTTCCACACCGTTCAGGAGAAATCCATTTCTATGATTCTGTTGGCGCTGGAACCGTGAAAAACATGGGCCAGGATGCTTAGTCGGCACACATCACGGATATGAAGTTTTTATTTTTCTATCACAATCTAGCGGCATTCTATGACCAGATGATTTGATCTTCATTATTGTATATGTGGAGCTTGAGCACATGTTGGAACAAAGAAGCCCCCTGCGGTGTGGAAGGAAGCCAGTGACTAGTAATTCCAGCTACACTGGTTGTGTGTGTGCTGAGGGGGAAGGGGGAAGGAGCTCACACTGGGGCTTCACATTATAAGGTACTGTCACACTAAGCGATATCGCTAGCAATATCGCTATAACTTGTGACGTTATAGCGATATTGCTAGCGACATTGCTGTGTCTGATACTTACCAATGACTGGCTCCCCCGCTGGTTATCGCTGATCGCGCGAGAACGTCCTGGACTGTTTCTCGTCGTCAGCTTCCTGCGGCGCTTCCTGTGGAGAGACGAGCGACGAGCGTGGAGCCGGGCGGGAGGACGCAGGAACGCCTAGTGTGACAGGTAAGTAGCGACCCCCGTCCCCAGCAATGTCGCTGGTGAGATCTGTCTGTGTGGCAGCTCACTAGCGACCACTTAGCGATGTACCAGCGATCCTGACCGCGTCATATCGCTGGTTGGGATCGCTGGTACATCGCTAAGTGTGACAGTACCTTTAGTCAGGCAGACAGAGCTGCAATGTGTGAGAAGCTAAGAAAAGGAAGAGGGGGTCAAGCCCTCACACTGACATAGCAAAGTTCAGCATGCGAATAGAAGATTCTGCAATGTGATCATCAGGAGATCTTACGTCATATTTTTATATTATCGCTACAGTATTGCTTTGTGCTAGACATAGCTTAGATTATCCTTCTATTTATCCTGAATACGTTAACTGCTGTAGTTTTAGAAACATTGCTTCTTGTAACCTGGTCTATTCTCATCCTCATATTTTGGGGGGCTCAGGAACCCTCATTGGTTTAGTGTCTCAATTACAAGAGTGCTCTGTTACCTTACACTGTGATAGATGCATTCTTTAATTTCATCTCCATATATTAGTCTGATGAAGAATAAATGAAGCAATATAATTTGTCATTAGCTTGTGTGTTTGATTCAAAACACTGCAGAATATTTTGAATACTCCATAGACATCTCGTATTTTCCTCCAGCAGAATTTCCATTAAGCGTCTCCTATTAACATATGCATACAATTTTTGTTTTGACAGATACAGAGAAATGCATATTCAGTTTTATTTGATGAGAAGTTTTCCATTCCTCTCGATCCTCTTGCACTAGAAGAAAACAGCCTGCGGTTTTCTATTTTAGCAATAGATGGGGATGAAAGAAATGTCAGCACAGGAGTAGCAGAATTAAAATTATCAGACTTAGATTTAACTGTGCGACCTTTCAATACATGGATATACCTCCAAGACGTCAACAAGGTCAGTGTTCTTTACTTTTGTACTTTTTAGTGTTAACAAAGTAAAGTAAGAAATTAGGATCAGTCATTATGTGTTTTAGACATTAGATAGTAAAGTTTAGATTCTATTTTCCATTAAGACCTTGCAGAGATACTTCTCTGAAGGTGTTAAATTTTTTCCTCTGCATGACATTGACCAATCAAAAACGGTAGGCTTCATCCAGGGAAAAAAAGAGCATGTCCCAAGAGAATTTCAAATATGACTTGTTCTGTGTAAGGACATGTAAAGATCCACAGCCCTGCTATCCTCACTTAGCCCACTTCTAGCATCTACTATGATTAAAAGCAGAGGAGTGAAGTAGAGCAGAGCAATGTGTCATTAGAAATACCTTTACATCTGCAGCTTTCAACCCATGGCTCTGTCAGCTATGTTCTACTCCTCCTCACCTCACATTGACCATGCCATGAGATGACAGCTGCAGATATGGAGGTGTTTGTAATGGCACACAACTCTGTTCTACTCCTCCTCACCTCACATTGACCATGCCATGAGATGACAGCTGCAGATATGAGGTGTTTGTAATGGCACACAGCTATGTTCTATTCCTCCTCACCTCACATTGACATGCCATGAGATGACAGCTGCAGATATGAGGTGTTTGTAATGGCACACAGCTATGTTCTATTCCTCCTCACCTCACATTGACCATGCCATGAGATGACAGCTGCCGATATGGAGGTGTTTGTAATGGCACACAGCTCTGTTCTACTCCTCCTCACCTCACACTGACCATGCCATGAGATGACAGCTGCAGCTATGGAGGTGTTTGTAATGGCACACAGCTCTGTTCTACTCCTCCTCACCTCACATTGACCATGCCATGAGATGACAGCTGCCGATATGGAGGTGTTTGTAATGGCACACAACTCTGTTCTACTCCTCCTCACCTCACATTGACCATGCCATGAGATGACAGCTGCCGATATGGAGGTGTTTGTAATGGCACACAGCTCTGTTCTACTCCTCCTCACCTCACATTGACCATGCCATGAGATGACAGCTGCAGCTATGGAGGTGTTTGTAATGGCACACAGCTCTGTTCTACTCCTCCTCACCTCACATTGACCATGCCATGAGATGACAGCTGCAGATATGGAGGTGTTTGTAATGGCACACAACTCTGTTCTACTCCTCCTCACCTCATATTGACCATGCCATGAGATGACAGCTGTAGCTATGGAGGTGTTTGTAATGGCACACAACTCTGTTCTACTCCTCCTCACCTCACATTGACCATGCCATGAGATGACAGCTGCAGATATGGAGGTGTTTGTAATGGCACACAGCTCTGTTCTACTCCTCCTCACCTCACATTGACCATGCCATGAGATGACAGCTGCAGATATAGAGGTGTTTGTAATGGCACACAGCTCTGCTCTACTCCCCTCCCTCACTTGTAACCACAATAGTTACTGGGTAGTGTTCTTTTTTTACTCCTGCAAAATACATCCTGCCTATCATTGGTCAATGTCAGGCAGGAGATAACACCCAAGCCCCCATGGATGAATCGTGCTAACGTCCCATTGGTCTCAGTTGAAACTAAACTACAGTATAAAGCAAATAATCTCTAAGCACCTACAAAATAGACCTGAGCCACAGAGCTCATATGAATAAATAAGTACTACTAGCATAGTAACAAAAACAAAATCAATAAACCTATAAAAATGACTAACACAAACAAAATGCAATGCAAATAATCAATCTTTATTGTAGTATTTACATGAGTAAAACCAATTTAAAATAAGGAAGATCTTCATATTCCTAGGAATCAAAAGGGAGCATACATAATTATCTTTCATACATGATAATAAAGTTAATATGTCATGGGCTCTATAAGTGATAAATATGCTGGAGACGATATACGGTAATTAATAACTTCCTCAATGGTACTCAATACAGTATAGATGCTTACTTGTAGATTATAATAAATATTATAATCCACGAGGAAATATAAATTAGGTGTCAATTCCTTAATACAAAAAAATGATGAAAGCAAAGGAGAGCATGGGGGAGTATGATCCATATGCAGGTCTGGTAATTAAGAAACACTTTATCCACCCTGCCTGTGAGTCTTTTGTGCCCTGGTTTTGATGTTAAACATGACCCATATGAAGTGATTTATTATTAAACTACCGTTGTTGCTCATATATCCTAGCACTCCTCGCATTTTTTTAATGGAGCTTAATTCAAAGAGGACAGTTTATCAAATTTATCATGGTGAACTGGACACACCATGTAATAATGCCTGCAGAGCAGAACAAAATGTGCAATTACAGCTGTCCTTACATCTCACACAACAAGAGTAGCCCAATCTGAGCTATTTTGGGGGCAAGGGTTTTTTCGCCTGTGTTGCTGGCTGGTTATGATTGGTCAGAATCACATAAGGAGAATAAATAAATTATGAAGATTCTTAACTTTCTAAAAGCTCATCTATTAACACATTAACAAAAATTAACATTTTCATTAAAAATTAACAAAAAAAGTTTAGTTGTTTCATGGGAATACAATTAATTGTTCTGTATGTGTAATCATTATATTAGGTCTATGATGATCACTTATGATATGTACTATACTACACTATTTTTTAGATCTTGTGTCAGTAAAGATTTGTAATATATTGATAATAAAACGTGGAATATTTAATTATTTTTTGGGTAGAGATAGTAAGTGACTACTTTTTTTTTGCAGGTGCACTAGTTTGGAGCTTCTAACCATTTCTATTTTTTATCTAGGAGGGGGATGACAACACATGATGTTCCAGCGTATTTACTTAGCTATTGTCTTTTGAGATGTTGGTTGGTTACTTCTTGGTAAATACATAAACCTATATACCAAGCCAACACCCACAAATTGTACCGCTAATCAAAGGATCAGCATACAGGGGTGCAAGCAAGTATAGGGAAGGTTAAGTGTAAGGATAATTAAAATCATATATAGAAAAGCATTAACAAAAACCAAAATACTAAAAGTGACAAACTTTATTGAGATAGCAATAAGACATGATGTAAAAACATGAAAAATAACAGGGAAATGACAGTGGTAAGCCAATTGATGGAATCATGGTTAAAAGACAGATTAAAAGAACCATAAGCCAAATAAGTAATTGTAAACATATAAGACTGCTCAAAAGTGCAAGTTCATTGTGCTAAAGGGTATGCCAGTGTAGGTAGTTTATATGAAAAATATATCCAAAGGTAGACCTACACTGGGAGCACAGGAAAGATCCCTAGAGGCTAACCTCCACAATAGGGGAAAAGGGTGCAGAGCAGAGACTGTGAAGGTAAAATACATATATGCCTGAGGGATTACCTGAAGGACCGTGGTTTCACCCACCCCAAAGCACGTTTCAGCATAGTGCCTTCTTCTAGGGGTATGGCATCATTAAAATCTGTGAGCCTTATATATGTATAGGAAGCCAATCTGGGCAGATGTAAAGGAGGGGCAAGACACTGGTCCATGGTGGCGCATGAGCAGTCGGCGGCCACCGGAAGTCAACATCACCGAGGGCGTCATCAGATAAGCGAGACTGCGTCACTCGAACACGCCCACACTGGTCACGTGAGTGAGCCGAGGACGCGGGCACTCTCAGAGTCGAGGCAAGACACTGTCGGTGATGCCGAGCAACGGGGCACCGACTCGCATGCGCTCAGAGCACGAAAGTACTTGCAGTAAAGTAACCAGATAAAGCATATGTATGGACAATGGATAAATAGTAAGAATACGTTTGCAGGGAGAAAAAGAAGAAAGCATAAGGACACAACACCTAAAAGAGAGAGCCAGGTGAACAAGTGTTAATAAATGGCACATTAAAAGAAGAATATAATAAGAAGTGTAAAACAACAATTGAAAATGAATATACCAATGTGCATACTGTATATAAAGGATGGAAAGAAAGCCTGAGTCAGATACTAAAGTGACATAGTGTTAGTAGATGACATAACTAAAGGGGATTATAAGGGGATTATGTATGAAAGTGAAAAAAGTAAAATAATATAAGTATAAGTGTAGGGGACAAAAAGGGGGGCTTAATGCCTGAAAGTGAAGATGAAGGTGATCTGTCAAAATTAGTCATCAAAAAGATGTAAAATAACGAAAAAGTGATAAGAAGGGATGGTAAATACCATGCCAATGGAAAGCGACAATATAAATACAATAAGTAAAACAACATAAACCATAAACACAGTAACAAAATAGATAATAGTCAGCATGTGAAGACATCAAATGGAGTCCCAAGACAAAGTACCATCCTTTCTTAAGGAGACAGAGCGTTGAACCCTCAAGACAGAGATACACCCGGAGATACATAATATAAAATGAACATGGAATCTGCAAAAATTCATAAAACATGATTAAGAACACAAAGCAATATACAACATAAAGGAAACAAAACAATAATAAAAATAAAGAAAAGATGCCAATTAAAAAACATGGAACAGGTGATCAAAGGAAAGGGGCAAAACTCAAAGTTTCATTAAGGCCATGGGGTTGTAGGGTACGGAGCCTCCAAATCCACCGGGACACCCTCTGTGCCAAAAGACGATCCAGGTTACCTCCACGGAGGTTATAAGCTATCCGATCTATACCCCTAATTTGGAAGTCGGAAGGGTCACAAGTAGTGTTGAGCGATACCACCCGATACTGAAAAATATCGTATCGGAATGGATCGGCCGATCTAAAAAAAGTATCGGGTATCGCCGATTCCGATCCCGGAAGTCCCATTCAAGTCAATGGAACAGAAATATCGGAATTAAAAAAAACCCTTTCTTTCTCTGTCGGTTAATTCTACATGGAGAAAAACAACTAATAATAATGTAGAATGTATTGTGGGAGGTGTAGGAGACATTAAAGCCATAGAGCTTTAGCCCAATCAAATGGAATAGCAGGATTTTTTTTTTTTTTAAAGACGTTCGTAGTTACAAAGATATTGACTATGTTAAAGTCTTTAATTTTTTGTCAGATATGTATGTTTCACTACTTCCATGCTCTTCACCTTCTTTTTTTACTTCTCCCACACTTTCTCCTTCATCATCTTCATCAGCAGCAGTATCTTCTTCTTCTTCTTCTTTTATTCTTCTTTTATTCTTCTTCTTTTATTCTTCTTCTTCATATTCTACTTCTTCATATTCTACTTCATCTTCTTCCTATTCTTCTTCATCATATTCTTATTTGTGTCAGGCATTCCTGTAGTTGTTATCTATAAAAGTTTGAAGATTACACCTTCCGTTCAGCCTGTCACAAAAGATTTACAACAGGATTTGTCCGCGTTCAGGCCTTTTCCAGGGGCACCACGAGGAGGAACGGACTCACCCCATACACTGCTTAGTCTTCTTCTGCTTATAAATTAGATAATATCATTTGCTCTGATTTTTAGTCTTATGTTTCATGTTCTTCTGCTTTTGGTTTTTATGCTTCTTGGTCTTCTGTCTCTTGTTGTTCTGCATCTTGGTGGTTGTCTTCCTGTTCTTTGTCCTCTTGGTCATCTTCTTCAGGGTCATCTTTTAGGTATTCTTCTGTGTGGTCTTCAGGGTCGTTGTCTTCAGGGTCATTGTCAGGGAGATCCAGAGTGAGAATCAAAAACCATTTCCACAAGCTTGAACTTGGAAAAGTAGCAGAAGGTACAAGAAGGCTGAGGAACTGCCAAGAACCAGCTGACGGTACTGGAACCCAGAGGGGCAGCAGAATGAACAAGAGCCAATGGCACAACTGTGGACCAGCTGACGTTGCTCGAACATGGTTACTAAGCAAGAGGTACCTGTGCTCCAAAGCACTACCAAGGACCAGCAGACGTTGCTGGAACTCGGATACCAAGAAGGAGGCACCTAGGGCAAAGGCACTGCCGAGAACCAGCTGATGGTGCTGGAACCCGGATGGGTAGCAGAAGCTGCAAGAGCAAATGACACTAGCGAGGACCAGCTGACGGTGCTGGAACCCGGAGGGGCAGCAGAAGGAACAAGAGCCAATGGGACAACCGTGGACCAGCTGACGGTGCTGTAACACGGTTTCTAAGCAGGAGGTACCTGTGCTACAAAGCACTACCAAGGACCAGCAGACGTTGCTGGAACTCGGATACCAAGAAGGAGGCACCTAGGCCAAAGGCTCTGCCAAGAACCAGCTGACGGTGCTGGAACCCGGATGGGTAGCAGAAGGTACCCAGGAAAAAAACAAAGTTGCAAGGCCGTGAGCCGGCCGCAGTTACCGAAACCCACAGTCCTAGAGGGGGTGCTTGTCCTATTGGCACTACGGAACCAGCCTTTATTACCAGAACCCGCAGCCCACATAGGAAGCACCGAAACTGCAGGCACCATAGACTCGGCTAACCCGACCGCAACTCGACAGGACAACGTATTGGTGGCAAAGTGACGTTGACACTACCCGGAAACAGCAGGCGTGCTGGAACCAGGCTGGGCAGGAGGGAGTGCCCGTGCCAAAGACACTTCCGAGAACCAGCTGACGGTGCTGGAACCCGGATGGGTAGCATTAGCTACACGAGTCAATGGAACTACCGAGAACAAGCTGACGGTGCTGGAACCCAGAGTGGCAGCAGAAGGAACAATAGCCAATGGCACAACCGTGGACCAGCTGACGGTGCTGGAACACGGTTACTAAGCAGGAGGTACCTGTGCTCCAAAGCACTACCAAGGACCAGCAGACGTTGCTGGAACTCGGATACCAAGAAGGAGGCACCTAGGCCAAAGGCTCTGCTGAGAGCCAGCTGACGGTGCTGGAACCCAGATGTGTAGCAGAAGCTGCAAGAGCAAATGACACTAGCGAGGACCAGCTGACGGTGCTGGAACCCGGAGGGGCAGCAGAAGGAACAAGAGCCAATGGGACAACCGTGGACCAGCTGACGGTGCTGTAACACGGTTTCTAAGCAGGAGGTACCTGTGCTACAAAGCACTACCAAGGACCAGCAGACGTTGCTGGAACTCGGATACCAAGAAGGAGGCACCTAGGCCAAAGGCTCTGCCGAGAACCAGCTGACGGTGCTGGAACACGGTTACTAAGCAGGAGGTACCTGTGCTCCAAAGCACTACCAAGGACAAGCAGACGTTGCTGGAACTCAGATACCAAGAAGGAGGCACCTAGGCCAAAAGCTCTGCCGAGAGCCAGCTGACGGTGCTGGAACCAAGATGGGTAGCAGAAGCTGCAAGAGCAAATGACACTAGCGAGGACCAGCTGACGGTGCTGGAACCCGGAGGGACAGCAGAAGGAACAAGAGCCAATGGGACAACCGTGGACCAGCTGACGGTGCTAGAACACGGTTTCTAAGCAGGAGGTATCTGTGCTAAAAAGCACTACCAAGGACCAGCAGACGTTGCTGGAACTCGGATACCGAGAAGGAGGCACCTAAGCCAAAGGCTCTGCCAAGAGCCAGCTGACAGTGCTGGAACCCGGAGGAGCAGCAGAAGGAACAAGAGCCAATGGCACAACCGTGGACCAGCTGACGGTGCTGGAACACGGTTACTAAGCAGGAGGTACCTGTGCTCCAAAGCACTACCAAGGACCAGCAGACGGTGGAACTCGGATACCGACAAGGAGGCACCTAGGCCAAAGGCTCTGCCGGGAACCAGCTGACATTGCTGGAACCCGGATGGGTAGCAGAAGGTACCCATGATTAACAAAGTGTCGCGTCCGCAAGCAGGCCGCAGTTACCGAAACCCACAGTCCTACAGGGGGTGCTTTTCCTATTGGCACTATGGAACCAGCCTTTGTTACCAGAACCCGCAGTCCACATAGGAAGCACTGAAACTGCAGGCACCATAGACTCGGCTAACCCGACCGCAACACGACAGGACAACGTATCAGTGGCAAAGTGACGTTGACACTACCCGGAAACAGCAGGCGTGCTGGAACCAGGCTGGGCAGGAGGGAGTGCCCGTGCCAAAGACACTTCCGAGAACCAGCTGACGGTGCTGGAACCCGGATGGGTAGCATTAGCTACAAGAGTCAATGGAACTACAGAGAACCAGCTGACGGTGCTGGAACCCAGAGTGGCAGCAGAAGGAACAACAGCCAATGGCACAACCGTGGACCAGCTGACGGTGCTGGAACACGGTATCTAAGCAGGAGGTACCTGTGCTAAAAAGCACTACCAAGGACCAGCAGACGTTGCTTGAACTCGAATACCGACAAGGAGGCACCTCAGCCAAAGGCACTGGCGAGAACCAGCTGACGGTGCTGGAACCCGGATGGGTAGCAGAAGGTACCCATGAAAAACAAAGTTGCAAGGCCGCGAGCCGGCCGCAGTTACCGAAACCCACAGTCCTACAGGGGGTGCTTGTCCTATTGGCACTATGGAACCAGCCTTTGTTACCAGAACCCGCAACCCACATAGGAAGCACTGAAACTGCAGGCACCATAGACTCGGCTAACCCGACCGCAACACGACAGGACAACGTATCAGTGGCAAAGTGACGTTGACACTACCCAGAAACAGCAGGCGTGCTGTAACCAGGCTGGGCAGGAGGGAGTACCCGTGCCAAAGACACTGCCGAGAACCAGCTGGCGGTGCTGGAACCCGGAGGGGCAGCAAAAGGAACAAGAGCCAATGGCACAACCGTGGACCAGCTGACGGTGCTGGAACACGGTTTCTAAGCAGGAGGTACCTGTGCTAAAAAGCACTACCAAGGACCAGCAGACGTTGCTTGAACTCGGATACCAACAAGGAGGCACCTCAGTCAAAGGCACTGCCGAGAACCAGCTGACGGTGCTGGAACCCGGAGGGGCAGCAGAAGGAACAAGAGCCAATGGCACAACCGTGGACCAGCTGATGGTGCTGGAACACGGTTTCTAAGCAGGAGGTACCTGTGCTAAAAAGCACTACCGAGGACCAGCAGACAGTGCTTGAACTAGAATACCGACAAGGAGGCACCTCAGCCAAAGGCACTGCCGAGAACCAGCTGAAGGTGCTGGAACCCGGATGGGTAGCAGAAGGTACCCATGAAAAACAAAGTTGCAAGGCCGCGAGCCGGCCGCAGTTACCGAAACCCACAGTCCTACAGGGGGTGCTTGTCCTATTGGCACTATGGAACCAGCCTTTGTTACGAGAACCCGCAGCCCACATAGGAAGCACTGAAAGTGCAGGCACCATAGACTCGGCTAACCCGACCGCAATACGACAGGACAACGTATCAGTGGCAAAGTGACGTTGACACTACCCGGAAACACTAGGCGTGCTGTAACCAGGCTGGGCAGGAGAGAGTACCCGTGCCAAAGACACTGCCGAGAACCAGCTGACGGTGCTGGAACCCGGAGGGGCAGCAAAAGGAACAAGAGCCAATGGCACAACCGTGGACCAGCTGATGGTGCTGGAACACGCTTTCTAAGCAGGAGTTACCTGTGCTAAAAAGCACTACCAAGGACCAGCAGACGTTGCTGGAACTCGGATACCAAGAAGGAGGCACCTAGGCCAAAGGCTCTGCCGAGAAACAGCTGACGGTGCTGGAACCCAGCTGGGCAGGAGGGAGTACCCGTGGCAAACACACTTCTGGGCAGCAACATGCGATGTTGAAGCCCAGGGGTCAATCATGCAGCAGGCTGAGGCCAACTTGGAGCGAGTTTTATATTGGTTGTACACAACTACTGATTGTAACCGTGCTTCACTTTGGCCTCTGGCTCTACTGTCTCTAGTATTTCCCCTGGCCTCCAACCATGCCAGTTGCTGCTCTGCAGAGTTGTCTGCACAATCCACACTTGTTCCTGAGTTATTGGGGCTCAGTCACGTCAGTTGATCCCCTGAAGTGTGTCCGGCAAGGTGTCCTGCTCTGTCCACATTCCCACAACTATTAATGGGAATGGGGACAGAGCAGGAGACATTGCCGGACACACATCAGGGGATCAACTGACGTGACTGAGCCCCAGTAACACAGGAACAAGTGTGGATTGTGCAGACGGCACATCAGAGCAGCGACTGGCGGGGTTGGAGGCCAGGGGAAATGCTAGAGACAGTACAGCCAGAGGCCTAAGTGGACCACGGTTAAAAGTCAGTAGTAGTGTGATGTTGGAGGCAGCTGTAAACTTTGCCATCCGCACAGCAGGGGAACAGCTGGCGTTACTGAACCCCACTAACACAGGAGCGAGTGATTCTATCTGTGCGGACGGCACTTCCAAGCTATAACTGGCTGTGTAGAAGCCCAGGATCAATGCTCCGAGCAGGCTGAGGCATACTTGGAGCAGGTGGAAAATAACATGTAGTGTGATGTTGGAGGCAGCAGGAGATTTTGCCATCCGCACAGCAGGGGAACAGCTGGCATTACAGAACCCCACTAACACAGGAGCTAGTGTATGTTTCTCTGTGAAGACGGCACTTCTGAACACCAACTGGCGTTGTTGGAGTCCAGAATGAGGCATGGAGCATGCTGAGGCCAACTTCCAGCACGTTTTATAGAGGTTCTAGACTACTACTGATTGTAACCGTGCTCCACTTAGGCCTCTGGCTCCACTGTCTCTAGTATTTCCCCTGGCCTCCAACCCCACCAGTGACAGCTCTGAAGTGGCGTCAGCACAATCCACACTTGTTCCTGTGTTACTTGGCCTCAGTCCCGTCAGTTGATCCCCTGATGTGTGTCCGGCAAGGTCTCCTGCTCTGTCCTCATTCACACTACTAGTAATGTGAATGTGGACAGAGCAGGAGACCTTGCCGGACACACATCAGGGGATCAACTGACGGCACAGTAACTCAGGAACAAGTGTGGATTGTGCAGACGCCACTTCAGAGCTGTAACTGGCGTGGTTGTTGGCCAGGGGAAATACTAGAGACAGTGGAGGCAGAGGCCTAAGTTGAGCAAAGTTACAAATCTGTAGTAGTTTGCATGTGGATGGAGCAGGAGACATTGCCGTCTACACAGCAGGGGAACAGCTGGCATTACTGAACCCCACAGACACAGTAGCGAGTGTGTTTTTCTCTGTGAAGACGGCACTTCTGAACACCAACTGGCGTTGTTGGAGCCCAGGATGAGGCATGGAGCAGGCTGAGGCCTGATGGTGTTGGCATATGGAGGCAGCAGGAGACTTTGCCGTCTACACAGCAGGGGAACAGCTGGCATTACTGAACCCCACAGACACAGTAGCGAGTGTGTTTTTCTTTGTGAAGACGGCACTTCTGAATACCAACTGGCGTTGTTGGAGCCCAGGATGAGGCATGGAGCAGGCTGAGGCCTGATGGTGTTGGCATGTGGAGGCAGCAGGAGACTTTGCCGTCTACACAGCAGGGGAACAGCTGGCATTACTGAACCCCACAGACACAGTAGCGAGTGTGTTTTTCTCTGTGAAGACGGCACTTCTGAACACCAACTGGCATTGTTGGAGCCCAGGATGAGGCATGGGGCAGGCTGAGGCCTGATGGTGTTGGCATGTGGAGGCAGCACTAGTCTTTGCCATCTACACAGCAGGGGAACAGCTGGCATTACTGAACCCCACAGACACAGTAGCGAGTGTGTTTTTCTCTGTGAAGACGGCACTTCTGAACACCAACTGGCGTTGTTGGAGCCCAGGATGAGGCATGGAGCAGGCTGAGGCCTGATGGTGTTGGCATATGGAGGCAGCAGGAGACTTTGCCGTCTACACAGCAGGGGAACAGCTGGCATTACTGAACCCCACAGACACAGTAGCGAGTGTGTTTTTCTCTGTGAAGACGGCACTTCTGAACACCAACTGGCGTTGTTGGAGCCCAGGATGAGGCATGGAGCAGGCTGAGGCCTGATGGTGTTGGCATGTGGAGGCAGCACTAGTCTTTGCCATCTACACAGCAGGGGAACAGCTGGCATTACTGAACCCCACAGACACAGTAGCGAGTGTGTTTTTCTCTGTGAAGACGGCACTTCTGAACACCAACTGGCGTTGTTGGAGCCCAGGATGAGGCATGGAGCAGGCTGAGGCCTGATGGTGTTGGCATGTGGAGGCAGCACTAGACTTTGCCGTCTACACAGCAGGGGAACAGCTGGCATTACTGAACCCCACAGACACAGTAGCGAGTGTGTTTTTCTATGTGAAGACGGCACTTCTGAACACCAACTGGTGTTGTTGGAGCCCAGGATGAGGCATGGAGCAGGCTGAGGCCTGATGGTGTTGGCATGTGGAGGCAGCACTAGACTTTGCCGTCTACACAGCAGGGGAACAGCTGGCATTACTGAACCCCACAGACACAGTAGCGAGTGTGTTTTTCTCTGTGAAGACGGCACTTCTGAACACCAACTGGCGTTGTTGGAGCCCAGGATGAGGCATGGAGCAGGCTGAGGCCTGATGGTGTTGAGATGTGGAGGCAGCACTAGACTTTGCCGTCTACACAGCAGGGGAACAGCTGGCATTACTGAACCCCACAGACACAGTAGCGAGTGTGTTTTTCTCTGTGAAGACGGCACTTCTGAACACCAACTGGCATTGTTGGAGCCCAGGATGAGGCATGGAGCAGGCTGAGGCCTGATGGTGTTGGCATGTGGAGGCAGCACTAGACTTTGCCGTCTACACAGCAGGGGAACAGCTGGCATTACTGAACCCCACAGACACAGTAGCGAGTGTGTTTTTCTCTGTGAAGACGGCACTTCTGAACACCAACTGGCATTGTTGGAGCCCAGGATGAGGCATGGAGCAGGCTGAGGCCTGATGGTGTTGGCATGTGGAGGCAGCACTAGACTTTGCCGTCTACACAGCAGGGGAACAGCTGGCAATACTGAACCCCACTAACACAGTATCTAGTGTGTGTTTATCTGCGAAGACGGCACTTCTGAACACCAACTGACGTTGTTGGAGCCCTGGATGAGGCATGGAGCTGGCTGAGGCCAACTTGCAGCACGTTTTATAGAGGTAGTAGACTACAACTGATTGTAACCGTGCTCCACTATGGCCTCCGGCTCCACTGTCTCTAGTATTTCCCCTGGCCTCCAACCCCGCCAGTGACAGCTCTGAAGTGGCGTCAGCACAATCCACACTTGTTCCTGTGTTACTTGGGCTCAGTCCCGTCAGTTGATCCCCTGATGTGTGTCCGGCAATGTCTCCTGCTCTGTCCTCATTCACACTACTAGAAATGGGAATGTGGACAGAGCAGGAGACCTTGCCGGACACACATCAGGGGATCAACTGACGTGACTGAGGCCAAGTAACACTGGAACAAGTGTGGATTATGCAGACGCCACTTAAGAGCTGTCACTGGCGGGGTTGGAGGCCAGGGGAAATACTAGAGACAGTGGAGCCAGAGGCCTAAGTGGAACAGGGTTAAAAATCAGTAGTAGTTTGAATGTGGATGGAGCAGGAGACTTTGCCGTCCACACAGCAGGGGAGCAGCTGGCGTTACTGAACCCCACTAAGACAGGAGCTAGTGTTTTTCTCTGTGCAGACGACACATCTGAGCAACAACTGGCTGTGTTGAAGCCCAGGGATTATAGTTCAGGTGGTAGAAACATGAACACAACAGGAGACCTGGATACAGTTGCCAACCAATTATTTAGTCGGGAAGAGGACTGGCAAATTCTGGGGAGATCCAGGCCTTGATCATTTTCAGAAAAGTTCGCCGGTCGACGTTATCGGAAGAAAGTCGCGTGCGATGGTCTGTTAGTACACCACCTGCGTCACTAAAGACGCGTTCCGATAATACACTGGCAGCAGGGCAAGTCAGCACCTCCAATGCATACTGGCTAAGCTCTGGCCATGTATCCAGCTTAGAGACCCAAAACTTGAAGGGGGAAGAGCCATCTGGGAGTACACTCACAGGGCAAGACATGTAGTCTGTCACCATCTGACGGAAACGTTGCCTCCTGCTGACTGGTGCCGTCAGTGATGGTGTAGACAATTGTGGCGGACACACAAAACTTTGCCACATTTGGGCCATAGTGGTCTTGCCTTGTGCTGAGGCGCTGCCTCTGCTCCCTCCTTGTGCCGAGTTTCCTCCACTGGCTCGACGCACAGAGGTGCTTTGTAAAGCACTAGCACCACTGCTGTCGGGTGGAATGGAAAACATGATGGACTGCACCAGTGTGTCTTGGTACTCCCGCAGTTTACGCTCCCGGTTCAACGTTGGTATGAGGGTTTGCAAGTTGTCCTGGTAGCGAGGATCTAGGAGAGTGTACACCCAATAATCAGCCGTGTAGAGAATGTGGGCGATGCAGCAGTCGTTTCTCAGGCACTGCAGCATGAAGTCAGCCATGTGCTGCAGACTCCCAACTGCCAAAGAACCGCTGTCCCCTGCTTGAGGCGTGATCTCTCCCTGCTCTGCATCACCCCACCCTCGCTGTACATACTGACTAGAGCTTTGTGTACCTCCCTCCTGTGGAGAGATGTCTTCCTCCTCCATCGACTCCTCCTCATCCTCCTCACAAAGTGTCCCCTGCCTAGGCCTTTGTGAGGAAGCACGTAGCGCAGACTGTCCAGAAGCAGATGGCATTTGCGACTCCTCATCCTCCACCTCTTCCAAAACCTCATCCCTTAGTGCTTGCAGTGTTTTTTGAAGCATGCAGATAAGGGGGACAGTCATGCTGACTAGTGCATCATCTGCACTCGCCATCCGCGTGGAATCATCGAAGACACGCAAAACGAAGCAGATGTCCTTCATAGAGGCCCACTCAGTGGTGCTGAAGTGTGACCGGCGCACATTGCGACTTGTTTGCGCTAGATGCAGCTGGTACTCCATGACTGCTGCCTGCTGCTCACACAACCGCTCCAACATATGTAACGTTGAATTCCACCTGGTGGGTAGGTCACATATGATGCGATGTTCCGGAAGGCGTAATCGGCGCTGCAGAGCAGCAAGGCGCGATCTTGCCGTGCTGGAACGACGCAAGTGAGCGCACTCTATGCGGACCTTGTGCAGCAGTGCATCAAGATCCGGATAGTCCCTCAGAAAGCTCTGCACGACCAAGTTGAGCATATGTGCCAGACATGGGATGTGAGTGAGGTTGCCTTGGCCAAGAGCTGGCACCAGATTTCGGCCATTGTCACACACTACCAAGCCCGGCTGGAGATTCGCTGGCACAAACCACACGTCGCTCTCCTGCTTGATGGCATTCCAGAGATCCTGCGCTGTGTGGCTTCGATTCCCCAATGAAATTAATTTCAGTACGGCCTGGTGACGTTTGGCCACGGCTGTGCTCATATCGATCGTAACAGGCTCCTGCTGCGCTGTTTCAGATGAACTTGAGTAGGAGGAGGAGTCAATATGTACAGACTGGATTCCTGCAATCCGTGGAGTTGGCAGAACACGTAGAGCGCCACTCTCCAGATCTGTACCCGGCTCCACAACATTGACCCAATGGGCAGTGAGGGAAAGGTATCGTCCCTGTCCATGGTTAATGGTCCACGCATCAGTGGTCAGGTGGACCTTGCTACTGACGGCGTTTAGTAGCGCATGTTTTATGTTTGCCTCCACATGTTTCTGCAGGGCAGGAATGGCTCGCCTGCTGAAATAAAAGCGGCTGGGCACGGTGTATTGTGGGACTGCCAATGCCATCAAGTCCTGGAAGGTGTCAGTCTCCACCAGCCTGAATGAGAGCATTTCAAGGGCCAGTAGTTTGGCAATGCCAGCATTCAGAGCCTGTGCTCGGGGATGGTTTGCCGAGTATGGCCGCCTTTTCTCCCATGCCTGTGCTACCGATGGCTGCCGAGTGGCCTGAGAGTGTGAGGATGACTTGGAACATGGTGCTGTGGGTGGAATGTCACAGGGTCTCCGGACAACAGTGCCAGAGGTTCTTCCTTGGCGATCCTGTGAGGAAGCGGAACCAGCTGTGTGTGAGCTGGAGGAAGAGGCCCCAACACGAGCTGAAGAGGTGGTAGGTGGTGCACGTTGGCCTATGTCTTCAGTGTGTCTGTGTAACTCCACCTCGTGCTTGGTCCGCACATGTTTCCACATATTAGTGGTATTGAGGTTGCTGACATTTTTCCCTCTTTTTACTCTCTGATGACACAGCTTGCATTTGACAAAGCAAATGTCATCTGCAACTGTGTCAAAAAAGGACCACACACTGCAAGTCTTGGGAGCGCCCGTTTTGCCTTTTGAAAGTGGAATGCTCCTAATAGGGTGCCGAAGTGGAGGCTACAGGCAACCAAGTCTGCCCCCTCCCTCTCCCTCCGGTTTTGGCCGTTCGAGGAATCTCTTCCTCAGAGCTGCTCCCACCACCTTCCTGTTCCTCACGCCATGATGGGTCAAGGACCTCATCATCTACACTCCCCTCTTCAAACACCTGCTTCTCCTGGGTTGTCTCGCCAGCACTGTACGCACCAGAAAGTGGTAACTGAGTCTCGTCATCATCTGATGCATACTGAGGTGTGCTGACCATAGGCACTGGCCCACCCGCCTCTTCAGATTCAGAGGGACAAAGAAGTTGCGCATCACTGCATACTCCCTCTTCTTCACATTCTGGAATGCTGCTTGGCTGGCCCCCTCTTTCCAAGCCAACAGATTCAGAGAACAGAAGTAGAGACTGTGATGGCTCCTGTCCAGGGCTCTCTGACTGCCTGGGCTCTTTGGCAGGTGGTGAAGAGACAGATGGTTGCTCTTCGGTGCTCTGGCCCTGAGAGGATGTGGAAGTAATTGAAGTCGATGCATTACCTGCCATCCATCCGACAACGGCTTCAATTTGTTCCTCCCGCAGCAGTGGGGTACGGTGAGGTCCGACAAAGCTGCGCATAAAGGACTGTTGCCTGCTAAAACTGGGGGATGCTGACTCACTGGTGCCAACAGCAGGCACAGAATCCCCACGTCCTCTCCATGCAGAATCCCCACGTCCTCTCCCTGCAGAATCCCCACGTCCTCTCCCTGCTGAAGCTCCACGCCCACGGCCACGTGCCTTACTCCCTGCCTTCTTCATCTTGCTAGACTGAGAAAGATAGGCAGAAAAGTACAAAGGGGGGCCTTAGTGTGCTTATTCCTGAACAGCTGGTTACAGGTATAAGAAACACTAATTTTATGAAGTGTGTGTGTCGACTACACTTTAATGGGAGCTAATGTGGCCTACACAACTTTCAAATGTAGTGTTTGGTGAACTTTGTTGTTTTTTTGGGGGGAAAAAAAACTAAAAGGATGTGACCAAAGATTTGAAAGTCAGAGTATCACTAACTTTCTGGAGCTATTACAATGCAGCAGGTAACATACAATGCAAAAGATGAGGCTCCAAAAAAATTGGGTAATACTAATCTGGCTGCAGCTGAAGGGCACAAGCCAGAAAAAAGGCTCCTCTATCTACTCCTATATAGTGTTTGCAACCAACCAATGTAGATGGATATGGATGGATGCACACTAATCGGAGAAGAAAAAATGAGCTGCAATTAAAGAAAAATATGTGTGAGGCAGTGACGCACGCTGAGCGGCCTACAACCAGACATAGCTGCAGGACACACTACTCAGCGTGAGCTGCACTCACACACAGTCAGAGACCTCTCAGACAGCTGTGAACAGTGCAGCTAAGTGGGCACTAGCACTGACAGGCTGCAGAAAGGCTCCGCTGTGTACTCCTAGTGTGTTTGCAACCACCGTATATGGATACGGATGGATGCACACTAATAAGAGAAAAAATGAGCTGCAATAAAAGAAAAATGTGTGAGGCAGTGACACGCTGAACGGCCTACAACCAGACGTAGCTGCAGGCCACACTACTCAGCGTGAGCTGCACTCACACACAGTCAGAGACCTCTCAGACAGCCATGAAAAGTGCAGCTAAGTGGGCACTAGCACTGAAAGGCTGCAGAAAGGCTCCGCTGTCTACTACTAGTGTTTGCAACCAACATATATGGATACGGATGGAAGCACACTAGATATAATTTTTGAAAAATAAGCAGCTCAAAAAGAAAAATATGTATGAGGCAGCAGTGAGGCACGCTGGGCGGCCTACAACCAGACGTGGCTGCAGGACCCACTCCACAGCGTGAGCTGCACTCACACAGCCCTTGCAGACAGCTGTGAACACTGCTGCTAGGGAAAAGAAAGCTACAGTGGTGGTTTATGTAGCCTGGGTAAAGCACAATATTGTTTTGAGAATCGCTATTTCTAACTGTCCCTCACAGTCTTCAACAGCAGCCTGTCCCTAACTGAATTCACAGCAGAGTTACCAGAAATGGCGGCGGCAGTGGCTTTTATTGTGCATCATGACATCATTTCAGCAGCCAATCACAGCCATGCCAATAGTTAACATGCCTACATGCCTAACAGGATGTGCCCACACTTCTGAGGATTCCCATTGGCTGAATCAAAGCGAGCGGGCTGATAGCATTATGGGAACTTCCGATTCCGGTATCCGATATGAAAAAAGTATCGGAAGTCAGTATCGGAATTCCGATACAGCTAATATCGGCCGATACCCGATACTTGCGGTATCGGAAAGCTCAACACTAGTCACAAGAGTGATAGAGCTTGAAATGGCGGGGAATTGTTTTTAGAGACTCAACATCAATCTCTTTGGCAGCGGACAGAATATCCTGGACGTGCTCCCATGCACGAACTTTAAGGGCACGTGTTGTAAGACCAACGTAAATTTTTTTGCACTGACACGACCCATGGTATACAACCATGGTGATTGAGCAGGTGATTGTTTGGGTAATGAGGAAATCTTTACCATCCAAGGAGGAGAAGTGGCTGGCATGAATAATGTTAGGGCATGCCACACATTTCCCACAGGGTATGGGAAAGAGAGGAGGCGGAATGGTAGGTGTGAGGTAACCCAAATTTTGTGACCTCCTGGCTGTAATCGAGGGTTGTGATGGCAAGTATTGCTTCAAAGTAGAATCTGCAAAAAAGATGGGCCAATATTTGGCTACTGAATCGTACATCTTCCTCCAACGAGATTGATATTGTGTCACCAGCCTTACCTGGTTGATGGCCTTGGGTTTAATAGAGGAATAAAAGACTTGATGTCTGTCGGCATTCTTGGCCTTATTGTAGGCTTTTTTATAGCTCTCTTGCTGTTGCCTCGTTCCAGAAAACGGTTTTTCATTTCCTCAGCCTGAGCCTCAAAGGCTTCATTGGAGGAGCAAGTCCTCTTGATACGGAGGAACTGGCCCATGGGAACAGAATCGATCACGTGTGGCGGGTGGGAAGATGACGCGTGCAGCACAGAGTTGACTGCCGTATCCTTACGGAAGACATCAGCAAGCAATATGCCGTCCACACCCCTCTCCACCAGGACATCTAAAAAATCAATCTGGTTAGAATCAAATTTGTAAGAGAGATGTATAAAATAATACATCTTGGTAAATACATGTAGATTAGTCAATCTTTTTTCAGACATATTAGAAACCAATGAATTCCTCTTGTAAACTCATGACAATTTATTTGGAATACAAAGAAAAAGATAAGTATAATCCTTGTTATAAGTGCGATGTAATTGAGCTCACTCTTTAGATAATTGCAAAAAAGCTAAACCATCTAACCACCATTTAAAAGAGTAAAAGGAAAAGAAAACATAATCCTAACATTTTTTCCTTTTCTCCATGTGCTTCAGATTTGTTGAGCATGATCTTTGAGATTACATATACTACTCCCCAGGCATAGTTGGGACAGGGGCCAATGCTTTGTTCCTCTATTCAGTCTAATACAGGAACCTAAAATTGGCCCTTGTCCCAAACCTGGTTTTGTATCTGATTTATATTGGCAAACACAACATTATGTAAAAATCTATTATGTAAACCACATTGTTGTGTTTTCAGGCCGCAGATGCTGTAGGAGAAATTCTACTGTCTCTTAGCTACCTTCCTACTGCTGAACGTCTTACCGTGGTCGTGGTTAAAGGAAAAAACCTACTCTGGACAGAAGGAAAGACCACCGCAGGTTAGAGCATTGGCCTAGCTTGTAGACAGGTAAAAAAAGGCTGGACTAAATTAGGGAGGATATCTGAACCTATAATAACTACGGTATGTATTTACAGCGTTTGGCGTTGTTCCCACATATTTAGAAAAATAATGAAAAAATATACAATGGCTTTAGTTCATGTACACTTTTGCAGTTCTTATTGAGTGTCTAAGCTACAAAATGAGTACATTTTACATATAGTGATGCGATACTTCTTTCCATCTATTCCTTGTCCTTTTAGTTGTAGGATCACAAGAGGAGGCCAATTTTGACCTTCATGACCTGGACAAATTTTACAATTCTGACCACTGTCACTTTATGAGGTTATAGCTCTGGAACGCTTTAACGGATCCCTGTGATTCTGACATTGTTTTCTCATGATATATTGTACTTCATGTTAGTGGTAAAATTTCTTCGATATGACTTGTGTTTATGAAAAAAAAATGGAAATTTGGCAAAAATATTGTAATTTACTTATTCCCTTAAATCAGAGATGTGTCACACAAAATAGTTCATAAATAACATTTCCCACATGTCTACTTTACATCAGCACAATTTTGGAATTAGGAAGTTATAAGGGTTAAAAGTTGACCAACGATTTCTCATTTTTCCAATAAAATTCACAAAACCATTTTTTTAAGGGACCACCTCACATCTAAAGTGAGTTTGGGGGTCTATATGATAGAAAATACCCAAAAGTTACACCATTCTAAAAACTGCACCCCTCAAGGTGCTCAAAACCACATTCAAGAAGTTTATTAACCCTTTATTAATGTGCTTCACAGGAACTGAAGCAATGTGGAAGGATAAAATTAACTTTTTTACAAAAAAAATTTACTTTAGACACAAACTTTTTTTTTATTTTCACAAGGGTAGCAGGAGAAAATAGACCACAAAATTTGCTGTGCAATTTCTCCTGAGTACACCGATACCCCATATGTGGGGGAATACTACTATTTGGGCTCACGGCAGAGCTTGGAAGGGAAGGAGCGCCATTTAACTTTTTGAACACAAAATTGGCAGAAACTGAGAGCAGACGCCATGCAGCATTTGGAGAGCCCCTGATATGCCTAAACAATGGAAACCGTATTTTGGAAACCACACCCCTCAAGGATTTTATTCAGGGGTACAGTGAGCATTTTGAGGTACTACACAGAATTTGATGGCATTAGGTCATCATATTGAATATGTCATTAGTGTTGAGCGCAAGTGCTCACTACTCCAGTTTGCATCGCGCGCTCGGGTTTGCACCGAATATCGTGGGTGCTCGAGTGACATGCTAGAGTCCCTGCACTGCATGTTTCGCGACTGTTAAAAACCCCCGAAAAACATATGGGGATCCGCAATATTCAATTCGTAGCCGAGCACTTGATACAAATTAGAGTGGCAAGCAGTTGCACTCAACATTCGTCGTCATATCATTTTCTTTTTTCTTTTACTTTTGAAAAACCCCAATTCTAACTCCAACCTTAACACAAGCCTAACCACAACCCCAACCCTAACTTCAAAGAATAGAAAAACTAAAAAAAAAAATTTTATTATCTTTATCTAACTAAGGGGGTGACAAAGGGGGGTTTGATTTACTATTTTATTTATTTGGATCACTGTGATAAAGTCTATCAAAGTGATCCAAAGAAACCAATAGGAAAAATTCCCTCTTTTTGCTGGCTACTGGCCGGCACATCTTGGTGGGTGCACTACGCATGCGCCCGCCATCTTTTTCCAGGAAGATGACACAGAGGGCTCGGGACAGATTAGGAGGACCAGGGATGGCGGAGGTATCGGAGGCTTGAGGGACACCACTTTTCTCTTTACTGATATGTTAGATCCTATCAGAGGAGAGAGATATGAATTGTAAATCAGACTTTTTTTGTGATCGACGTTATTCAATGAATAATGGCGATCATGCGACAAGGGATGGTAAAAAACGACCTGAATCATGTTCTCTGGGGTTTCAGCTATCCCCAGTAGCTGAGATCCCTAAGGTTTTTCAATGCTGTGGGGCGCTATACCCTTATTTCTCAGCACCGTTAAAAACCATCACTGAGGAATAATCACCCTTAACTGCCACCGTTAAAAGGTGTATCGGCGGTCGTTAACCCCCCACCTCAAAGTCGCGACATGTTATAAACAGCTGACATGTGCCCGCAATAGGCGCAAGTGGAATCGCGATCTGCCCGCGCCTATTAACTAGTTAAATCCCGCTGTCAAACGCTGACATTGGGCATTTAACTAGCGTTCCGGCCGCCGGGCCGGATATGAGCGCATGGCTGACCCCCATCACATGATCGGAGGTCAACAACATGTTGCCTTGACAACCAGAGGTCTCATAGAGACCTCTATGTTTGTTGCCGACACATTGCTATGAGCGCCACCCTGTGGTCGGCGCTCATAGCAATGCAGTGAATCTGCTACATATAGGTGATCTGAGCATTGCCTATATGTAGCAGAGCTAATCAAGTATGGCATGCTTCTAGCCTTCCATGGAGGCTGTTGAAGCATGCTAAAAGTAAAAAAAAGTGTTTAAAAATTTTTAAAAAATAAAAAAACCTAAAAGTTCAAATCACCCCCCTTTCACCCCAATCAAAATAAAACAATAAAAAAAAAAATCAAACCTACACATATTTGGTATCGCCGCATTCAGAATCGCCCGATCTATCAATAAAAAAGAGGATTAACCCGATTGCTAAACTGCGTAGCAAGAAAAAAAAATCAAAACGAATTACTTTTTTTGGTCGCAGCGGCATTGCATTAAAATGCAATAACGGACGATCAAAAGAATGTATTTGCACAAATGTGGTATCATTAAAAACATCAGCCCGGCATGCAAAAAATAAGCCCTCACCCGACCCCAGATCATGAAAAATGGAGACGCTACAGGTCTTGGAAAATTGTGCATTTTTGTTTTTTTTTAGCAAAATTTGGAATTTTTTTTCACCACTTAGATAAAAGAAAACCTAGATATGTTTAGTGTCTATGAACTCATAATGACATGGAGAATCATAGTGGCAGGTCAGTTTTAGCATTTAATGAACATAGCAAAAAAGCCAAACAAAAAACAAGTGTGGAATTGCACTTTTTTGCAATTTCACCGCACTTGGATTTTTTTTTCCCATTTTGAAGTACACGACATGGTAAAACCAATGATGCTGTTCAAAAGTACAACTCGTCCCGCAAAAAATAAGCCCTCACATGGCCCTATTGAAGGAAAAATAAAAAAGTTATGGCCCTGCAAAGAAGGGGAGCGAAAAACGAAAACTTGAAAAAAGCTCCAGTCATTAAGGGGTTAAGGAGTTAAATATTGGATACATATAAGTTTACATACATAAAATCTAATATACATAACATTTACAAAATCATCTGATGTGTTTGTTTTCATTCCTTTTAATATTAAAAAAAATAATACTGCATAAAAGTGTCCTGAGGGAATGCGTAATACATGCATATATTAGTATTGTGATCATGCATATTACAGTAAAAAGGATAAATACATCCAACTCTAAAGACACAAAACAAATTGATGGGTGATCCAACAAGGCTGCCCCATAACTAAAGATACAAAGTACAAGCAACGTGATATGTTATTATTATTTATCATTACAGTGGCATTGTAAATGTTTGGGCACCCCTGGGCAAAATTACTGTTATTGTGAACAGGTAAGCAAGTTGAAGATGAAATGATCTGTAAAAGGCCTAAAGTTAAAGATCACACATTGCCCTTGTATCTTAAGATATATATATATATATATATATATATATATATATATATATATATATACAGTCATATGTAAAAGTTTGGGCACCCCTATTAATGTTAACCTTTTTTCTTTATAACAATTTTGGTTTTTGCAACAGCTATTTCAGTTTCATATATCTAATAACTGATGGACTCAGTTATATTTCTGGATTCAAATGAGGTTTATTGTACTAACAGAAAATGTGCAATCTGCATTTAAACAAAATTTGACCGGTGCAAAAGTATGGGCACCCTTATCATTTTCTTGATTTGAACACTCCCAACTATTTTTTACTGACTTCCTGAAGCACTAAATTGGTTTTGTAACCTCATTGAGCTTTGAACTTCATAGCCAGGTGTATCAAATCATGAGAAAAGGTATTTCAAGTGGCCACTTGCAAGTAGTTCTCCTATTTGATTCTCCTATGAAGAGTGGCATCATGGGCACCTCAAAACAACTCTCAAATGATCTGAAAACAAAGATTATTCAACATAGCTTTTCAGGGGAAGAATACAAAAAGTTGTCTCAGAGACTTAACCTGTCAGTTTCCACTGTGAGGAACATAGTTAGGAAATGGAAGAGCACAGGTACAGTTCTTGTTAAGCCCAGAAGTGGCAGGCCAAGAAAAATATCAGAAAGGCAGAGAAGAAGAATGGTGAGAACAGTCAAGGACAATCCACAGACCACCTCCAAAGACCTGCAGCATCATCTTGGTGCAGATGGTGTCACTGTGCATCGGTCAACAATACAGCGCATGCATAACGCCTTTTTGTATGACCAAACAACTCAATCTTTGTTTCATCAGTCCACAGGACCTTCTTCCAAAATGTAACTGGCTTGTCCCAATGTGCTTTTGCATACCTCAGGCGACTCTGTTTGTGGCGTGCTTGCAGAAACGGCTTCTTTCACATCACTCTCCCATACAGCTTCTCCTTGTGCAAAGTGCGCTGTATTGTTGACCGATGCACAGTGACACCATCTGCAGCAAGATGATGCTGCAGGTCTTTGGAGGTGGTCTGTGGATTGTCCTTGACTGTTCTCACCATTCTTCTTCTCTGTCTTTCTGATATTTTTCTTGGCCTGCCACTTCTGGGCTTAACAAGAACTGTACCTGTGTTCTTCCATTTCCTTACTATGTTCCTCACAGTGGAAACTGACAGGTTAAATCTCTGAGACAACTTTTTGTATCCTTCCCCTGAAAAGCTATGTTGTTTTCAGATCATTTGAGAGTTGTTTTGAGGAGCCCATGATGCCACTCTTCATAGGAGAATCAAATAGGAGAACTACTTGCAAGTGGCCACCTTAAATACCTTTTCTCATGATTTGATACACCTGGCTATGAAGTTCAAAGCTCAATGAGGTTACAAAACCAATTTAGTGCTTCAGGAAGTCAGTAAAAAGTAGTTAGGAGTGTTCAAATCAAGAAAATGATAAGGGTGCCCATACTTTTGCACCGGTCAAATTTTGTTTAAATGCAGATTGCACATTTTCTGTTAGTACAATAAACCTCATTTGAATCCAGAAATATAACTGAGTCCATCAGTTATTAGATATATGAAACTGAAATAGCTGTTGCAAAAACCAAAATTGTTATAAAGAAAAAAGGTTAACATTAATAGGGGTGCCCAATCTTTTACATATGACTGTATATATATAGTGAAGGAAATAAGTATTTGATCCATTGCTGATTTTGTAAGTTTGCCCATTGACAAAGACATGAACAGTCTAAAATTTTAGGGGTAGGTTAATTTTAACATTGAGAGATGAAATATCAAAAATAAAATCCAGAAAATCACATTGTATAAATTATATACATTTATTTGCATTTTGCAGTGACAAATAAGTATTTGATCCCCTACCAACCATTAAGAGTTCTGGCTCCTACAGACCAGTTAGACGCTCCTAATCAACTCGTTACCTGCATTAAAGACAGCTCTCTTACATAGTCATCTTTATAAAAGACTCCTGTCTATAGAATCAATGAATCAGTCAGACTCTAACCTCTACAACATGGGCAAGACCAAAGAGCTTTATAAGGATGTGAGGGACATGATCATAGACCTGCACAAAGCTGGAATGGTCTACAAAACCATAAGTAAGATGCTGGGTGAGAAGGAGACAACTGTTGGTTCAATAGTAAGAAAATGGAAGAAATACAAAATGACTGTCAATCGACATTGATCTGAAGCACCATGCAAAATCTCACCTTGTGAGGTATCCTTGATCATGAGGAAGGTGAGAGATCTGCCTAAAACTACACGAGGGGAACTTGTTAATGATCTCAAGGCAGCTGGGACCACAGTCGCCAAGAAAACCATTGGTAACACATTACGCTGTAAAGGTTTAAAATCCTGCAGAGCCCGCAAGGTCCCCTTGCTCAAGAAGGCACATGTGCAGGCCCGTCTGAAGTTTGCTAGTGAACACCTGGATGAGTCTGAGTGATTGGGAGAAGGTGCTGTGGTCAGATGAGACAAAAATTGAGTTCTTTGGCATTAACTCAATTCACCGTGTTTGGAGGAAGAGAAATGCTGCCTATGACCCAAAGAACACTGTCCCCACTGTCAAGCATGGAGGTGGAAACATGTTTTGGGGGGTGTTTCTCTGCTAAGGGCACAGGACTACTTCACCGCATAAATGAGAGAATGGATGGAGCCATGTACTGTAAAACCCTGAGTGACAACCTCCTTCACTCCACCAGGACATTAAAAATGGGTCATGACTGGGTCTTCCAGCAAGACAATGACCCAAAACATACAGCCAAGGCAACAAAGGAGTGGCTCAAAAAGAAACACATTAAGGTCATGAGTAGCTTAGCCAGTCTCCAGACCTTAATCCTATAGAAAACTTATGGAGAGAGTGAAAGCTCCGAGTTGCTGAGGGACGACATCAAAATCTTAATGATTTAGAGATGATCTGCAAAGAAAAGTGGACCAAAATTCCTCCTGACATGTGCACAAACCTCATAATCAACTACAAAAAACGTCTGACTGCTGGGCTTGCCAACAAAGATTTTGCCACCAAGTATTAAGTCTTGTTTGCCAGAAGTAGCAAATACTTATTTCTCACAGCAAAATGCAAATAAATTTATATAATTTATACACTGTGATTTTCTGGATTTTATTTTTGATATTCTATCTATCAATATTAAAAGTAACCTACCTTTAAAATTATAGACTGTTCATGTCTTTGTCAGTGGGCAAACTTACAAAATCAGCAAGGGATCAAATAATTATTTCCTTCACTGTATACTGAATATATATATACCGTATATACTCGTGTATAATCCGACCCGGGTATAAGCCGACCCCCCTAATTTTGTCACAAAAAACTGGGAAAACTTATTGACTCGCGTATAAGCCTAGGGTGGAAAATGCTGAAGCTACTGGTAAATTTCAAAAATAAAATGGGCCCCATAAGATGCTACATAAAGTTCATTATGGCCCCATATAATGCTCCATAAAGTTCATGATAGGTTCCATAAGATGCTCCATAATAACATATGCCCCTTATAATGCTGCACGGTGAATAATGGTGGCCCTATAACATGCTCCATAATAACATATGCCCCTTATAATGCTGCACAGTGATTAGTGGCCCCTTATAATGCTGCACAGTGATTAGTGGCCCCTTATAATGCTGCACAGTGATTGGTGGCCCCTTATAATGCTGCACAGCACAGTGATTAGAGGCCCCTTATAATGCTGCACAGTGATTGGTGGCCCCTTATAATGCTGCACAGTGATTAGTGGCCCCTTATAATGCTGCTCAGTGATTAGTGGCCCCTTATAATGCTGCACAGTGATTAGTGGCCCCTTATAATGCTGCACAGAGAATAGAGGCCCTTTATAATGCTGCACAGTGATTAGTGGCCCCTTATAATGCTGCACAGTGATTAGTGGCTCCTTATAATGCTACACAGTGATTAGTGGCCCTTATAATGCTGCACAGTGATTAGTGCCCCTTATAATGCTGCACGGTGAGTGGCCACTTATAATGCTGCACAGTGATTAGTGGCCCCTTGTAATGCTGCACAGAGAATAGTGGCCCTTTATAATGCTGCACAGTGATTAGTTGCCCCTTATAATGCTGCACAGTGATTAGTGGCCCCTTATAATGCTACACAGTGATTAGTGGCCTCTTATAATGCTGCACAGTGATTAGGGGCCCCTTACAATGCTGCACGGGGAGTGGCCACTTATAATGCTGCACAGTGATTAGTGGCCCCTTGTAATGCTGCACAGTGATTAGTGGCCTCTTATAATGCTGCACAGTGATTAGTCGCCACTTATAATGCTGCACAGTGATTAGTGGCCACTTGTAATGCTGCACAGTGATTAGTGGCCCCTTACAATGCTGCTGCCTCAATTAAAAAAAAACAAACAAACTATATACTCACCTTGTCGCTGCTGCAGCTGCTGCTCATCAGCGTTGCCGGCTCTGCAGTGACTGTTCAGGCAGAGGGCGCCTGCTAACTACATCATGGCGCCCTCTGACCTGAACGTCGCTGCCAGAGGAAGCAAGACAGCAGAGCGACGCGCAGCGGTGGAATGGGGGACAAGTGAATATGGCTCCCCACGTTATACTCACCTCTCCTGACATGTCTCTGCAGCCCCCCGTGCTTGTTCCATCTTCTCGGCGCTGTTCTTCCTGCTTTCTGCGGTCACGTGGTGCCACTCATTACATATGCGCATATTCATGAGGGTAATGAGCAGTACCACGTGACCGCTGAAAGCAGGAAGAACAGCGCAGAGAAGATGGAATAAGCATGGGGGGCTGCAGAGACGTGCCAGGAGAGGTGAGTATGATCTCCGACATCCCCCACTCCCCCTCCCCGGCCGACCCACGGTATATGACTTGTGTATAAGCCAAGAGGGGGACTTTCAGCCCAAAAAAATGGGCTTAAAATCTCGGCTTAGGCTGTGTGCACACGATGCAGATTTGCTGCGGTTCCGCAGCGGATTTTACCGCGCAGAAACGCTGCATATCCGCATTGTGATGTACAGTAGCCTTAAAATCAATGGAAAAAAAAACCACTGTGCAGACGCTGCGGATTTTTCCGCGCGGTTTTCCCGCGGTACAAAATCCGCAGCATGTTACTTCTTTTGTGCGGTTTTCCATCTCCCCTGTCACCAAATCCGCAGGGGAAAACCGCGATGGAAAACCGCATGAAAACCGCATGAAAAATGGAAGAAATCCGCAGGAAAAATGCATGTCATTTGACCTGCGGATTTCTTCCATTCTGCGCGGAAAAATCCGCAGGGCCGAAAAGTACGTCTGCACTCAGCCTTATACGCAAGTATATACGGTAGTTGTTTTTTACATTTTAAAAATTCCAAAAATGGAAAAAGACTGATGCAAAAGTTTGGGCACCCTTGGAGATTTGTGTACTCAGATAACTTTGACCAAAATTTCAGACCTTAATTAGCCTGTTGGGGCTATGGCTTGTTCATTATAATTATTAGGAAAAGCCAGGTGATGCAAATTTTACAGCTTTATTAAAACCCAGCCTCCTCTAACCTTGGGCCAAATAACATCAGCCATGGGTTCTTCTAAGCAGCTGCATAGCACTCTGAAAATGAAAATGGTGGAGGCCCATAAAGCAGGAGAAAGCTATAAGAAGATAGCAAAGTGTTCTCAAGTTGCCCTTTCCTCAGTTTGAAATGTAAATCAGAAATGGCAGTTAACAGGAACAGTGGAGGTCTGAAGGTTAATATAAGGTTTTGGGAGACCAAGCAAAATTTCAGTGAGAGCTGCTCATAAGATTACTTGAGAGGGGCAAATCAGAGCCCCCGCTTGACTGCAAAAGGCCTTCAGAAAGATTTAGCAGACTCTGGAGTTGTGGTACATTATTCTACTGTTCAGAGACACCTGCACCAATATGGCCTTCATGGAAGAGTCATCAGAAGAAAACCTCTCCTGCGTCCTCACCATAAAACTCATAGTCAGAAATATGTAAAGGATCAGCTAAAACGTCTGATGCATTTTGGAACCAGGTTCTGTGGACTGATGAAGTTAAAATAGAACTGTTTGGCCACAATGATCAAAGGTGTATGTGGAAAAAAAAGGACACAGAATTACAGGAAAAGAACATCTCACTAACCATTAGGCATGGGGTCGATCATTCATGCTTTGGGGTTGTGTTGCAGCCAATGGCACAGGGAGCATTTCATGGGTAGAGGGAAGAATGGATTCAGTGAAATTTCAACAAATTTGTGATGCAAACATAACACCACCTGTAAAAAAGCTGATGTTGAAAAGAGGATGGCTTCTACAAATGGATAATAATTAGTGATGAGCGAGTATACTCATGCTCTTGTGTCCTCTGAGTATTTTGGCGTGCTCGGAGATTTAGTTTTCGTCGTCTCAGCTGCATGATTTGCGGCTGCTAGACAGCCTGAATACATGTGGGAATTGCCTAACAAACAGGCAATCCTCACATGTATTCAGCCTGTCCAGCAGTCGCAAATCATGCAGCTGCATCGACAAAAACTAAATCTCCAAGCACGCCAAAATACTCGGAGGACACCCGAGCATGCTCGGGGAAATCTAAGCAACGAGTATACTTGCTCATCACTAATAATAATCCTAAACATGCGTCAAAATCCACAATAGACTACTTCAAAAGGCGCAAGCTGAAGTTTTAACAATGGCCCTAACAGTCCCCTGATCTGAGCATCATAAAAAATCTGTGGCTAGACCTCAAAATATCAGTGCATGGAAGACGAGCCAAGAATCTCACAGAACAGGAAGAATTTTCCAAGGAAGAATGGATGAAAATCCCTCAAACAAGAATTGAAAGACTCTTGGCTGGCTACAAACAGTATTTACAAGCTGTGATACTTGCAATAGGGCATGCATCACTGCATCTCTGAAGTCAGGTGTACGTTTCCCGACCTGCGCATGGTTGGAAGCCATCTTCTGAACTTCTGTACATGCGCAGTGTTCGCCTCTGTGGCCGGGAAGCGTACACCTGACTTCAGAGATGCAGCGATGCTGCCGGAATGAGCGGCGTGCAGGCGTAGATGTGCATGAGCTACTGATGAAGCCGCTCATGCAAATTATGTTGTCACGTTAATAGGGGCCTGATAACATGCAACTACCACCCCACCAACTAGTCAAAGCCCTCATTAGCATAGGGAAAGCGGAGGTTATAAATGTTTTTTTAGAGCATTTAACGGAATGATGTTATATAGGGCTCATCAGGGAGGGAGTGTAATCACACATCATGGCTGAATGCTGCTGCATCGGGGAGCATGGGGGACCTGACAGGCTCACTTTAACTGTTGACAATAACAGTATTTTGACCATGGGTGCCCAAACTTTTACATGCCACCGTATGTACATAAAATCTTACATACATATATTTATGTAATTGTTAATGTATGCAAGCGTTTATATATGGGATCTTTAAAGTTTACACACATAAAATCTTACATACAGAACAGTTATATAAAAGCTTATATTCATACACGTTTCCTTATAAAAGATTACTTACATAAATACGGTACATAAGAACTTACAGACAATAGTTTACATACATAAAAGCTTATAGGCATAAACACTTACACATATATGAAAGCTTATACATATACAGTTGAAACCAGGTAGCATACACTATATAAAAAGACACATATGCAAGTTTTTCTCAATATCTGACATGAAATCGGAATAAACTTTTCCCGTTTTATGTCAGTTAGGATTGCCATAATTATTATTGGCCAAATGCTACAATGAGAGAGAGATAATGTTTAAGGCATTTTATTACTTACTGCAAAGTAAAAAGTTTATATACACTTCATTAGTATTTGGTATCATTTCCCTTAAACTTACTCCTGACAAAACTGGTGTAACTGATCCATGTTCGTAGGTCGCCTTGCTCGCACCGGCCTTTTCAGCTTCTTCCATAAATTTTCAATTGGATTGAGATCAGGGCTTTGGAATGGCCACTGCAAAACATTGACTTTGTTATCCTTAAGCCACTTGGTTACCATTTTGGCAGTATGCTTTGGGTCATTGTCCATTTGGAAGACCCATTTCCGCCCAAGCTTTAACTTCCTGGCTGATGTGTTGAGATTTTGCTTCTGTATTGGCACATAATCTTCCTTTCTCATGATGCCATCTATTTTGTGACGTGCACCAGTCCTCCTTCAGCAAAACAACCCCATAACATGATGTGCCATCCCCGTGTTTCACAGTTGGGATGGTGATCTTAGGCTTCCAAGCTTCTCCCTTTTTCCTCCAAACGTAACGATGGTCATTATGCCCAAAAAGTTCAATTTTAGTTTCATCAGATCACAGGACATGTCTCCAAAAATTAAGGTTTTTGTTCCTGTGTGCATTTGCAAACATTAATCTTTCTTTTTTATATTTCTTTTGGAGTAATGGCTCCTTCCTGGCAGAATGGCCTTTCAGCCACGGTGGTCGTTTGACTGTGGATATTGACACAATCTTACCAGCTTCTGCCATCATCTTCACAAGGTCTTTGGCTTTTGTCCTTGAGGTGCTCTGCACATGTCGGACCAAAGCGCGTTCATCTCTGGGACACAGAACCCGTCTCCTTCCTGAGCGGTATGATGGTTGGACATTCCCATCTTGTTTGTATTTGTGTATAATTGTTTGTACAGGTGAACGAGGCACTTTCAGGTATCTTGAAATTGTAACCAAGGATGAGCCAGACTCGTGCAAGTCCACAATTCTCTTCCTGATATCTTGTCTGATTTCTTGAAACTTTCCCATAGTGCTACACAAAGAAACAGTGTGTTTCAGGTGTGCATTAAAATACATCCACAGGTGTGTCTCTGATTAACTCAGATGTTGCCAAAAAACCTGTCTATCAGAAGCTTCCAAACACATGACATCATCACATGGGCAGTGCAGAATTGTCTATAGGCATACTAATCTTAGCGTTTCTTCTGATTTCATATCAGATATTGAGAAAATCATGCATATGTGTATTTTTATATAGTGTATGTAAACTTCTGGTTTCAACTGTACAAGTTTACATACATAAAGTTTACATATATATTAACGCTTATACACATACTGTATGGAATACATTCCAGAACATTCTTACTTCTTTTAGTAGAAGGAGCTACAAATCTTTTTACACTTATGGCGAGCTAACCCGCGGGCAGTAAAAGTCGCTGGGGTTACATTTGTATGTGGATGATGTGTTTTGTTCTGAAATATTACGTGATTTTAAAAACAATCAACTCCTAATGTTGAAGCCTTGGAGAATAATGCCGGCCTAAAATCCTCCATGAAAGGTAATCTTGGCTATTCATCACCATGCAGAAGACGTTTGGTCAGCGAATATTTCACAGTTTTGCTCCTGGCATATAAACGTGCCACCTCTGTAATAGCAATGAGCAAGAAGAAGCTTTGTATTCATAAGAATTAGAGCCGTGTCAGGACGGCCATATTTCTTTAGCTTACAATAAGAATGAGAAAAGCAAATATTTTCTAACCTGCTGAGACCCCAGAATGAAGGCCCAGATATAATGGACTGTAAAATCCAAAGTGTGCTGTGATTAGACTTGAAAGACACAATGGATCACACGCAGCGCTTCTGCTGCGTGTTTTTCTTTTTGCCTCGGTTTTTTTTTCCTGCAGAAAAGAAGCTGCCTCTTCTAGTACCAGCAAAAACTATGAGATTTTGGAAATCTCATGGACTGTACATGCTTTTTTTTTGCTAACTGAATCGGAGAACTGCAGTGTTTTTGTAATCTGCCGCATGTTAATTTTTGCAGCGTTTTTTTCATCCATAAAATGCAAAAAAAAGCTGAGTATTTGCTGCAGTTTAGTGAATAAAATTAACTTTATCAAACATGTACTGTAGACAAATCACACATGTAATCCGCACAAAAATGCAGCAAAAAAAGCTGCAGAAACGTTGAATTTTATTATTAATGCCAAAACCTGTTCTCTTGGCAGTAAAAATGCTGCATGTGAGCATAGCTCAATGTGATATAAAGTCATTTTAATTTGTACATGTATGCTAAATAATGGAATTTTTTTATGTTGTCTAATGTTCTTTTTGTTTTCTTGGTCCTTTGAACAATTTGTATTTTCATTACTTTTACGCCCTATACAAATCAAGTGTTTGATGAGTGAACCCTCAGATTACCGCAAGATTGGCTGCTTGTACATTGACAATAGGGGTGTCCTGACGTATATTAGGAGGAACAGAAAAAAATGAAAATTACTAAATGGAGACCGCTGACAGAGTGACTATAGTTCTAATCTGTAGGGTTAAATTACAGAGTCATCTGGTGTAAGGGGAAGTCCTGCATCAGACCTAAGGGCCAGGAATACAACACTGTCTCAATTCAAGGAGCATCCAAACCAGAGATGGCCGCTATAGGCCCAATACCAACACGTGCCTTGATGGGGTGAATAGCAACAGAAATATTTGATATAGAAAATTTTCAGCACTCAGAGAAAAAATAAACCTAAAGTGTCATCAAATCTGGATAAACTCAAGCATGACTTACTGGACTCCACTGTGGGGGTGATAGATACAACTTACACCCCTTTCGTGGATGGCTCATCACCCTAAGGGCTCATGCAGATCACTGTATTAATTAAACGAGTGTGATCGGGGGTTTTGTCGGATAACGCTCATCCCTATGTTAATTCTATGGAGCTATGCACATGTCCAATTCTTTTCCTTGGACCAAGTGCTCTGAGGAAAAAAATCACAGCCTCTGAGAACCGTATGGCACTCACCCATTTTATGTCTATGGGTTCACAAGAAAAAATTGAGCTGTAGTAAGATGACATCCGAGTGCGGTCCGATTTTTATGGACTGACAGTATGGAGAAGGTTGAGAAATGTTTTTTTTTTCTCTCCACCTTCGAGAAAATTGGATCCAACTCTGATCGAAGTCTAAACAGACTGTGATTGGCATAATCGGACTGATTTTCTCGGATGGAGAGAAAATGGTCGTCTGCATGTAACCAAAGGGTCAAATCATTTTGCCATCCGTTATGAAGATGATTATCCTAGTATGTATCCTCAATGCGCCCCCAGTGATCCTCCAAGTTAGAGATGATCGAATTGGGCAAGATTCAAATTTGTCAAACCCACATATTTTGCAGGAATATTTGATTTGCAGTAGAGTTAATTGAATGTTCCTTATTATTCTCTGGGGTCCGTCCGTAAAATATATTAAAAAAAAATAATACCTCTTCACTCACCTGTTCCGCCATCACCCCAGCTCACTGTCCGGCCTTCCGCATCTCTTCTTTCCCCCGTCACACACATCCTCTTGGCCTCTTTACTTCAGGCCATGGCTTTCAGCTCCACTCAGCCGAATTCACAGCACCCTTGGGCAGTGGCCTATTAATTTGTGACAAATTCATCAAAAGATTTTTGCTTTTTTAAAGTCATTGGATGCCATATTATTGCATTTTTCATTTTTATTAAAGTCTATTTTATAAGTGTTCGCCTGTTTTGTTTTTTTGTTTTTATTAATCATTGGCACACTTTGGGGTTTCCTGCTGTTTCATTTGAGTCATCAATTGCAAATTTTTAAAAGGTTGCAAAATTTCTGCTCAAATGTACTCCAGTCATCCCCTGGAGTGATTTTATATATGATTGCAATTTTTGTGCAAATTTTGCAACGTTTTAACAGACCACGCAATTTTTTAAACAGATGCGAAAAAGTTTAAAGACAAAAATAAAAAGCATAGAATCATAGAATCATAGAATCGTAGAGTTGGAAGGGACCTCCTGGGCCATCTGGTCCAACCCCCTGCTCAAAGCAGGATTCGCTAAATCATCCCAGTCAGATGTTTGTCCAGCCTCTGTTTGAAGACTTCCATTGAAGGAGAACTCACCACTTCTCGTGGCAGCCTGTTCCACTCATTGATCACTCTAACTGTCAAAAAGTTTTTTCTAATATCTAATCTGTGTCTCCTCCCATTCAGTTTCATCCCATTGCTTCTAGTCTTTCCTTGTGCAAATGAGAATAAAGTTGATCCTTCTACAATGTGACAGCCCTTTAGATATTTGTAGACAGCTATTAAGTCTCCTCTCAGTCTTCTCTTTTGCAAACTAAACATTCCCAAATCCTGCAACCTTTCCTCATAAGACAGGGTTTGCAGACCGGTCACCATTCTGGTCGCTCTTTTCTGAACTTGCTCCAGTTTGTTGATGTCTTTTTTAAAATGTGGTGCCCAAAACTGGACACAATATTCCAGATGAGGTCTGACCAAAGAGGAGTAGAGGGAAATAATGACTTCACGTGATCTAGACTGTATGCTTCTGTTAATACATCCTAGAATTGCATTTGCCTTTTTTTCTGCTGCATCACACTGTTGACTCATATTCAGTCTGTGATCTATTAGTATACCCAAGTCTTTTTCACATGTGCTGTCACTTAGCCCTATTCCTCCCATTCTATATATGCTTTTTTCATTTTTATTGCCCAGATGTAGTACTTTGCATTTCTCCCTGTTAAAAACCATTCTGTTAGTTGCTGCCCACTTCTCCAGTTTATTTAAATCTTTTTGAATCCTCTCTCTCTCTTCTCTAGTATTAGCTATCCCTCCTAGCTTTGTGTCATCAGCAAATTTAATCAGTTTACCCTCAATTCCTTCATCTAAATCGTTGATAAAGATGTTGAACAATACAGGGCCCAGGACAGAGCCCTGTGGTACCCCACTTGAGACATTCTTCCAACTGGATGTGCAGCCATTTACGACCACTCTTTGTGTCCGATCACTAAGCCAGTTATGAATCCACCTAACAGTTGCCTTGTCCATTCCATACTTAGTCATTTTTTCAATAAGGATTGTATGAGAGACTTTGTCAAATGCTTTGCTGAAGTCAAGATATACTATATCTACAGCATTTCCTTGATCCACCCAATCAGTGATACCGTCATAGAAGGAAATTAAGTTAGTCTGACATGACTTATTAGTTACAAACCCATGCTGACTCTGTTTAATCACTTCATTCTTATCCAGGTATTGACATACATGTTGTTTAATAATTTGTTCAAAGATCTTTCCTGGTATAGAAGTCAGACTCACCGGCCTATAGTTGCCTGGGTCCACCTTCTTCCCCTTTTTGAAGATAGGAACAACATTTGCTCTTCTCCAGTCTTCTGGCACTTCTCCTGTTCTCCAAGAATTTTCAAAGATTATGGAGAGGGGTTCAAAAATTTCTTCTGCTATCTCCTTCAGTACTCTGGGGTGTAATTCATCTGGACCTGGAGACTTGAATTCATTTAGGTTAGCTAAGTGTTTCCTCACTATCTTTCTGTTTATAGATATCCTGGATTCTTCTATTCCCTTAATAGGACAGAGAATAACAGTTGATGTTACATTTCCTTTCTGAGAGAAAACAGATGCAAAATAGGAATTTAAAAGTTCAGCCTTCTCAACATCCTGTCTTACCATTTCATCATTTTCATCCTGTAAAAATCCTATAGCATCTTTGACTTTTCTTTTACTTTTGACATATCCCCAAAATCCTTTATTATTGCTTTTGACATCTCTTGCAAGCCTCAATTCATTTTCAGCTTTAGCTAATCTGATTTGTGCCCTGCAGGTTCTGCAGACAGCATTATATTCTTCTTTAGATATGCCTCCCTCTTTCCATTTTATAAACATTTTTTTCTTCCTTTTTAGCATGTGCTTAAGTTCTGTGTTCATCCATCCTGGTTTCCTTAAATGCTTCCTATTCTTCCCTCTTTTCGGAATTGTTAACAACTGTGCTTTGAGAATTTCATTTTTCAAGATTTCCCATCCTTCCTGGACATTTTTGTCTTTAAGGATATCCATCCATTGGATCCCTCCAATTCTCTTTCTGAATCCCTTAAAATCTGCCTTTCTGAAATCTAACCTTGACGTCTGAGTCTTCACAGGTCTTCCGCCTCTAGTTATCCAAAATTCTAAAATAGCATGGTCGCTACCTCCTAGGGTCCCAGCCACTTTTACCTCCTCAACCATTTCCTCCCTGTTTATAAGGATTAGATCCAAGGTAGCAGTTCCCCTTGTTTTCTTCCCTACCTTTTGGAAGATAAAGTTGTCAGCAAGAGAGGATAAGAATTTCCTTGACCTGTTTGTTTTGCCTGAGAGAGATTCCCAACAAATGTCTGGATAGTTGAAATCTCCCATGACAACTATGTCATATTTTTTGGAGAACTTGGCCATTTGATGCATAAAGAGTTCATCCATATCTTCAGCTTGCACAGGCGGCCTGTAGTAAATGCCTACAATGGTGTCCTTTCCATTGTTCTGTCCTTGTATTCTTACCCAAACAGTTTCCACAGAACTCCCAGTCTCTGAAGCTTCAATCTCTGTGCAGATATACGCGTTTCTAACATACAATGCGACACCCCCTCCTCGTTTATCAAGTCTGTTTCTTGCAAATAAGTTGTATCCTTCTAGTCTTGTATTCCAATCATGTGTATTGTCCCACCAAGTTTCAGTGATTCCAATGACATCATATTTCTTTTCCTGTGTTAGTAGTTCCAGTTCTCCTTGTTTGTTGCCCATGCTTTGTGCATTAGTATAGAAACACTTTAGTTTGTGATTGGTTTCTCTTTCTCCAATATTTTTATTAATTAGATTCTTTTGTCTTTGTTCTTCCTTTCCACTTCTAATAGCAGAGTTCTCAATAGCATTTGTCAGGTGTATGGCTTTTTCTGGTCTTTTGCTTCCCTTCCCATGTTGTTCTAGTTTAAAGCTCTCCTTACAAGTGTAGCAAGGCAACTTCCAAATACATGTTTTCCAGTCTTCGTAAGGTGCACCCCATCTCTAGCAAGTAGTCCATCGTATAAGTAGTTCACTCCGTGATCCAGAAATCCAAATCGTTGCTGACGGCACCATCGACGTAGCCAGTTGTTCACCTGCAGAATCTTATTCCACCTCCTTGTTCCATGGCCATCCACTGGGAGGATGGAAGAGAAGACTACCTGCGCTCCCAGTTCTTTCACTTTCTTGCCTAAGTCTTCAAAGTCTCTGCAGATGGTTTCCAGGTCGTTTCTTGCGGTGTCATTTGTCCCCACATGTAGTAGCAGGAATGGGTAGTCATCTGTAGGTCTGAAGAGTCCTGATATCCTGTCAGACACATCTTTAATTTTTGCACCTGGAAGACAGCACATTTCTCTTGAAGTTATATCCGGTCTGCAGATAGCGGCCTCTGTTCCTCTCAACAGGGAATCCCCCATGACCACCACTCTCCGTTTCTTCTTCACAACATTTTTCTTTCTCCATCCAGGAGGACTCTGAAGACGTACAAGGTTGCTGTTTGTTGGCAAAGTCTTATCCTGATGTATTTCTTCATCGCTTTCCTGCGTGAGAGCCTGGTACTGGTTTCTGAGCAGTATGGGTGCTGACTGCCTCCTGATCCTCCTGCTTCTCTGGGTCACATGTCTCCATTCCTCTGTTTCTTCAGGTGCACTTTGAATTTCTTCTCTTTCTGTAACATGAAGAGATAATTCTGCTCTGTCCAAGAACTCTTCACCTTCCTTAATGATCTTCAACGTAGCTAACCTCTCTTCGAGATTTTGCAACTTTTCCTCCAACAGGGACACAAGCTTGCATTTGTGGCATGTGAAGTTTGGCTTTTCCACTGGTAAATCTGTGAACATGTAGCAAGAAATGCAGCTCACCAAATGGCTCCTGGCCTCTTCCATCTTGAGATTTCTTAAAAACGATGAAAGACGAGCCAAAATTCGGCGCGCGGTTTTTCCGATTTCAAAAACGGCCAAAACCCAGTGATCGTTGAGCTTGCGGAGACTCTTCACTTATCCCAGAAGGCACTGGGAATATGCAAATGATCTCCTCAAGACTCTTCCCCTGGTTTTCCGATTTCCTCTTTTCAGCTGCAACGGCCAAAACCCAGTGATCGTTGAGCTCGCGGAGACTCTTCACTTATCCCAGAAGGCACTGGGAATATGCAAATGATCTCCTCAAGACTCTTCCCCTGGTTTTCCGATTTCCTCTTTTCAGCTGCAACGGCCAAAACCCAGTGATCGTTGAGCTCGCGGAGACTCTTCACTTATCCCAGAAGGCACTGGGAATATGCAAATGATCTCCTCAAGACTCTTCCCCTGGTTTTCCGATTTCCTCTTTTCAGCTGCAACGGCCAAAACCCAGTGATCGTTGAGCTCGCGGAGACTCTTCACTTATCCCAGAAGGCACTGGGAATATGCAAATGATCTCCTCAAGACTCTTCCCCTGGTTTCATCTTTAATGATGTGCAAAATCTATGCTCCATTTTAAGAAACTGATAGAAAAAAAATGTAATACTTTGAGACAAAAAAATGACTTAAAAAACCCCGCAAACTATAAATTGTTCTTTTGTTTCCAGATGTTTTAAACTGATTTAACTTTTTAAAAGGTAGTACGCTTTTTGCCCAAATGTACTCCAGACCGCCGTGGAGTGATTTTTCTATGAACTACAGAAAGTCTCGTGGAAATTTAGCTTATCAACTGTTGTTCTTAAAAGACGCAAAAAAGGTTAAAAAGGACAAGAAAGCAAAAAAAAAACAGTTTGTATTGTGCAAAAAAAAATCACAAATGATGTTAGTCCACTCAATCTTCTACACTCCTCTTCTCAATTCCCAATTCTTATTTATTTATTCTTATTTATTCTAAAAGTATATAAAAAAAAGCAGCATTCACGATAACTGCTTCAAAATAACTTTGGGGCAAGTCTGACTATTATTACTGGGAGAAACCTCATCTGGCTATTTTTCCTGCAGAGATCATTGCAGAAAAAAAGTAAAATTATATGGTAGCTATGAAAATGAAGGGTCGCTGACATAAAACAAATCCCAGGACTTTTTGTTTCAATTTTGTGACACTGCAGCAACTTTTTACTCTAAAAAGGTGCAAAATTCAAGAGTTTTTTTTTAAATTTTGCACAAAATTTTAAAACCACATGCTCCATTTTGAAGAATTTGATGCAAAAATAACCACTAATAACACATTATAAAAAGAGATTATTTATAAAATGATGATGATGATGATGAATTGGGGTGTAAGGCATCTGTGGCGCCCCCAGGAGTATGGTCGCCACAGTGGCATTGCCTTCCTCCAGGGAGGGTGATGTCAGGCTTGGAAGCAATGAAGGGTCTCTCTAGCAGTTAACCATAACATGCAACACAGTTCCCACTCTGGGCCAGCAGAAGGAGCTCTGAACCAGAATTGGGGGAGGAGTGCTCTCTGAGGGCCAGGAAGGGGAAATTAGGAGTTAGTGTGAGGAGGGCAACGTGTGTAGACGTGGAGAGAGAAGCTGGAGGTTGAGCTGAGAATAGAGAGCTCACTCCTAGTGATAGCGCATGATCTGGAGCCTGGTCTCCAAGGTTGTATGGATACTGAAGGTCCTGCAACAGAAACCAGAGAAATAGGAAGCTGTAAATGCTCTATTCCCATCTAAGACTCGGAGGCACAACAGCAACAGGTGAGCCAAGAGAAGAGATAGAAGGCTACAGCTGTCTGCCATACGAGGTAGATCTGAGAGAGAAAAAGAAGGAGGAACTTCAGTGTAACACAGTACTGGATGTACCTCAAGTAAGCACTAGGAAGGAGACTACACAACCTATGTGCATAGAGAGATTCCTGAGTTGCTTCCAGGCTAATCAGCTCCTGTGCCATCTGTAATCTGGACCCTGGACTGCACTTACAAAGGAAAGGTAAAGAACCTACATTCCGCTGTGTCCTTGCCTTCTTTCTGCAACTTCTCCAGCACTGCAACATCTCTGTGCCAGACACTGCACCCTCTTCCCCAACACCGATCTACACTGCCCTGGGACTACAGCCCTGCCTATGGAGGGCTACACCATCATTGCTGCACCACACCATCTGTCCCAGAGGATCTCTCTGCAGCGTCGGCTTAACATCTTCATTGCCGAATACCACAGGTGGCGTCACGAATCACTCATAAACTTTATTTTACCACTATCCCCCTTTTACATGGGCGCCCAGGGCCACGGACCGGGTCACCACTGCTGTGACATTCCCCTCTGAGAGACCGGCCCGGTACCGACTGCCCCACAGCCCTGGGAGGGCGACCCACATCTCCCTCCATTCTTTTGGTATTAAGATGAACCAGAAATGGTGGAATGATGTTAGCTTTCTACAGAATAAATCTCTACATCCGTCTTCAGAAAATGTTTTACCCATTGGCAGATATAGATTCACGTCACGGTTGTATCCGCTTCTCGTCACTTCAGATATTTAACTAAACATTACTACTGCCACAATAGTAAAGCTGATTGATCACCCTGATCCTGTTTCATTGATTTCACAGACCCATTTGTAAAAGTCTACCTACTGCAAGATGGAAGAAAGATCAGCAAGAAAAAGACGGCCGTGAAAAGAGATGATAGGAATCCGGTGTTTAATGAAGCCATGATCTTTTCTGTACCAGCCATAGTCCTGCAGGTGAGTCATGGCAAACGGGCCTAACTGGATTCATGTCTGATCTGTGAATAGTCATCTGGGAGGGATGTGTACAGTAGTGGCAGATGTGGCCTGCAATATCAGACTAAGATTCAGTACCCATATTATAGTTTGGCTTCCAAATATTGACAGCTCTACTTTCTGAATTGGAATTTTGAAAAAATTCTTCCCAAGTTTAATAATGCAAATATTATCAGTAGAGATAGGAGAATTGATTTGTGGAGCATTCCCTGTGCATTGGTCAGGCCCGTAATCTGTGACCACTGGACGGCAGACCTGTAAATGTCTTTACTCGGGAATTCTCAGCTTTTCCTTTGATTAGCTGGGCTGGCGTGACGTTGTGTGTCTCACGCTCCAGTGATGATTTCACGTCAATCCAGCTAATAAAAAGAAGAGTTGAGAATGCCAAGAGGTAAGGAGATTCTCAGGTCTCGTGTCCAGTGGTCACAGATTACTCACCTGGTCGATGGACCAGAGCCTGCTACCAATTGATTCTCCCATCTCTATTAATCAGTATTAGGCCGGAGCACCATGTCAATATTTGGCTACCTGTGAGCCTAGTTAATACCATGCCAGACAATGAACCAAGATGTTGGGAAAACTTGCAACCATCACTTTTGTCTCATTTTTTACAATGACTTTCTAATAAAAGAAATAAATAAAAACTCTCTTCCCCAAAAAATTAAAAACTAATATAAAGCTATAATTGCCAAATCTGAAAAAAACGATTAAGGAATCAGTCCACTGATTTTTCTTTTTGTACCTTTATTTTTCTTACATTCACCCCAAACAACGCATTGTTGGTCTCTAATGTTTGGTAATGTCCTGCCCCCAGATTATTCCTTCAGTTAATTTGGTCATTGATGGTCACCTCTAGACAGTGTGAAGTCTATAACCGAACATGCTGACACCATCTGAAGCCTACGCTCCTACTGATTTCTCTCCTCCTGCCATTCCCCATACTCCACATCTCTATATTGACTCACCGATGCCCTTGTTCTGTGGGTGACATCGCTGGAAGCGCTGCTTCCTCCTTGAATTTGTAGTCTTCTGCGCTGTCAGATGAAGCATTTCAATGTACATAGAATCTAAGGGGTAACGTTTCTCCTTATGGAGAGTGACATGGCTGGCATGCCAATGTGATGAGGCTTATAAGCCATAAAATGCTCCTCTGGGAAATAAAATATGCAAATTCACACTTCAGAAGAGAACACTCTAGTGCCACCAATTGAAAGTAACAATCCTAAAAGCTAATATTCACCCTTTAACGACCCTTCCATATGACTTGGGATAAAAGCCAAACCAGAATCTCAATTTCCAGACACGTGTTTCGGAGTGTTGCCCCTCCTCAGTGCAAAGCACGCGATCTGATTTGACTTTATAAGAGGCCTCTGACTGGAGTCTAAGGGGTAAAGTTTCTCCTTGTGGAGAGTAACATGCCTGGAATGTAGAAAAAACACTTGATGGCATCAGAAATAAAGGAAAAATTACCTGCCCACCAAGAAAAAGTCAAGGTAAAGAGGCAGATTTATCAAAGCTTTTATGCCACTATTTTGGAGATCGCGCAATTGTCTGGTGGTGAGGTGCACAACACTCATGCAACACTCAAAAAAGCAATAGTGAGTATATATAACATGGGGTACTTAGTAAACATTATTTTTGTTAAAAAAAAAAAGCGTAAAAGGCAAAGCCATCCCACCAGCCTTGAGGTGTACCACAATCGGGATGGTCCTAACCTCTACTATTTAAACCTTACCATGTGTCAAAAATGACCCCAATGTGAATACGGGCAGAGTAGGACCTGGTCCCAACTGTGGACACCTTGCAATAGGAAGCTATATAATGTAGTGTCCTGCTAGAAAAAAAAGGGACGCCACATCATTGTGTGCACAGAATCCAAAAACTTAAAGCAAAACTGAAAGAAATTAACTGAAGTATAAGTTGGTATACATGCAATGTGTAGGAGCATGTTCACACTAAGTACCCTGAGTTATTTACATGCACTATTACTTTTTACTTACCTACAGCAGGGTGTATGTTCGTTTTGCTTCTATCTAGGTTTTTTCCTTTGCCATAATTGTAGAACATCCAGCCCCTCACTATGTATTCTGCCTTTACTGACATTTGTGAAAGAATGGGGTATTCTAAAGCGCTTGAGGATATCAGCATGGTCCTATAATAGGAGCTACCGGTGTAAAATGTCAGTGCAGGAAATATCCTTTTCTCCTAAACATTCCACTATCACCTGTGAATGGTATTATTGATAAGGGGAAGATTTGGGGAACCGCAACAACTCATCCATCAAATCGTTGGCTACGTAAAGGTACAGAGAGGGGGTGTTGTGTGCTGAGAAGCATTGTTCATAAAAATCACAAACACTCTGCTGATTAAAGAACTACGGAGTTCCACAAAAATGGTGCTTTAGAAGTTTCATGGCATAGAATTCCATGGCCAAATATCTGCATGCAGCTTTACATTACCAAGCACAGTGCCAAGCATCAAATAGACTGGTATAAAACTACCTGTGACGAGCGTCAGCTTACGCTGAGTCGTTTCTTCTTTGAATGAGTGGACCCTCTGGGCTGTGGCACCCATCCACCTAGGGCGAGCTAACCTAGTGAGAACCACCCCCTATACAGGGAGTGTCAGTGGCAAGACCAAGGGGGTGAGCCACCACGGCAGCTGGACCAGACGGCCGGCTCAGGGAAACAAGACAAGGCGAGACGAGACGTTAGTTCAAAGAAACTTCATTTAAGGAAGGCTTCAGGGATAACATCAGGTACAAACATAACCAGAAGAGGAATATAACAAGGTGCGTGCAAGGGCACGCCAAGGTCCAAGCATGGTACGTGCAGATGGTAGGCGGAGGCACGATGACATCAGACTCCGGACAGCAAGCGAAGATCAACCGGAACATCAGATTCTGAAGCTCTGTAGGCAATCATCAGGATCCGGACATCCGAGAGTCAGCCAGGGTTCCAAGCAAGGAAACAAGACAGGGTTAACGACATGATGCGTGTCAACGGACACGCCAGGTTTGGGTTCACAGGACGAGGCCTGCGCATGCCAAGGGGCATGCCAGGGAGAGACACAAGGACGGTGGCCTGCGCGTGCGAGGGCATGCCAGGGAGAGACACGAGGACGGTGGCCTGCGCGTGTGAGGGCATGCCAGGGACAGGTACAATGGCATCGGAAACCGTGGTACTGGCATCGACCAACAGGGTCCAGGTATCTGGCTATGGACATCAGCTCCGGACATCAGGCCGCAGTCATCTAGGTCCAGACCTCTGGCAGCGGTCGGCAGGTTACGGAATCCGGCAGGCAAACTAGGGTTAAGAGCAGAGCAAAAGAGGCAAAAGGGTTTGTGCAAGAGTAGCACGAAAAGGCACAGTGCGAGAACCAGCGTGCGTGCAAGAGAGCATGGAGACCACGGCGGGGGCACTGGGAGGTGGTACCGACGATGGCAGTTGCAGGCGGGCACGACTAGAGGCGACACCGCTGCGGGGCCACACAGCCGGGAACCACTTTAGCACTGGACGGGGGCATGGCTGAGGCACACAGGCGAGCACAGCTAGAGGCGGCATGGCTGAGGCACACCAGGCAGGCACAGGCGACCAGGCATGTGCACGGAGGCACGGAGCCACAAGGCAGGGCTAGGCAAAGGTACAGGACAGAGACGCGTGCGATACCGCACGGCAAAGTCTAGTATGAAAAGTGCAAGAGCGCACAAAACATCAGGGACAAGACAAAGAACGAGGCAGAGACCTGCGCATGCAGAGAGCATGCCAGGGACAGTCTAGCAGCGGAGCGTAGGCCGAAGCCCAGAGTCGGGCCAAGGCAGGGCCTTGGGACTAGACAGTGTACAGAGCAAGGCCTGCACATGTAGAGACACGCCAGGGAGAGGTTCAGAGCGGAGCCCTGCACGTGTAGAGACACGCCAGGGAGAGGTCCAAAGCGGAGGCTTGCACGTGCAGAGACACGCCAGGGACAGGGACAGAGTCTAGCCACGGAGCGTAGGCAGAAGCCCAGACCCGGGCCAAGGGAGAATCTTGGGACTAGACAGGGTACAGAGCGGAGCCTGCACGTGTAGGAGACACGCCAGAGACAGGGTACAGAGACGGAGGCCTGCACGTGTAGAGAGACACATCAGGGACAGGGTACAGAGACGGGGGCCTGCATGTGTAAGGAGACACGTCAGGGACAGGGAACAGAGACGAGGCCTGCACGTGTAGGGAGACACGTCAGGGACAGGGTACAGAGAGGGATACCTGAAGCCACAAAGCAAAGCAAGGCAGGAAACATGAAAGAAACACGGAACAGAATCAGAGCAAACAAGGACTACAAGGCAAAGCAAGGCAAAGACAAAACATGGCACGAAGGACAAACACTAGACAAGGCACGAGACAAGAGATGGAATACGAGCACGGAGCGTGTGCAGAGACGCACTACAGAGCTAGGTGCAAGGGCACAGAATCAGGGGAGCGCCCCACAGACCAAGCAGCCATGCAGGGGCACAACACAATACTCAGGCCCTGAGCATAGGAAGGGGAGGTCTGATATAGGGCACAGCACCTCCTCTTCCGGGTCAGGACCAGGGGAGAACTTCTTAGTTCAGATGTTCCAGGATCACAGAGCGCAGTCACATGATCAGGATTTCAGACATGACGAGATGATCACCGAACCAGACAGTGCAGGATCCTAGGAAGGACACATGATCAGGGATTCTAGACATGACTGCAGAACCAGACAGTGCAGGATCCTAGGAAAGGTCACATGATCAAAGTTTCAGACATGACGAGATGATTGCAGAACCAGACAGTGCAGGATCCTAGGAAAGGTCACATTATCAGAGTTTCAGACATGACGAGAAGATCACAGAAGGCAAAGCAGAAACGCAGGCATCTTGCAGCTCAGCAGACATGAGGTGAGTGTGCACACTGCTCTAGGGAACAAGCAGGATAGCAGACAAGATATGCGCATGCACATCGCTCCAGGAGTTCTTGAGACAAAACTGACATGTCAGACATGACAGACATGGCGGACATGACACCACCACCACTAAAACTCTGGAGCAGTGGAAATGGTTTGTCGAGTGATGGACATGGCATTTGATTGATGAGTCTGTGTTTGTTAAATGCTAGGAGAACGTTGCCTGCCTGTCTACATGGTGCCAGCTGTAAAGATTGATGGAGGAGGGCTGCTGTTTGTTTTGGAGGGGTTGATTTAAGTCCCTGTCTCACATAGCGAGAACGCTAGCGAGATCGCTGTTGCGTCACCGATTTGTGACGCAACAGCGATCTCGCCTGCGATCTCGCTACGTGTGACACATAGTGTCGATCGGGCCCCTGCTGCGATGTCACTGATCGTGCTCGAATGTCCTGGGCCATTTTTTAATCGCTAGTGTCCCGCTGGCCAGCATGCATCGCTGTGTTTGACGGGGACAACAACGAACGACTTCAATACTACAGGTCTGAGAGACAGGGTCCCAACGACCCTTGTATCGTTCCGTATTGTTGCTGCGTCGCTGTTGAGATCTGACTGTTTGACATATCACCAGCGACCTCAGCGACGCACCAGCGATCCCTACCAGGTCACATCGTTGTCAGGATCGCTGGTGCGTCACCAAGTGTGACGGTACCCATAGGTCTCTTAGTTTCAGTGAAGGGAAATTGTCAGGAACACCGCACTGAGCTTGCTCACTGAGCCAGTGCGCGTTTCCTGAGTAAAGCAAACTGTGTTCAAAGATACCTGTGGAGCGGGCAGCAGCTGAGTAGATGCGTACTTCAGAGCAGCAGGACCTGAAGCACGTGACTGCTGGGGGCATGGCCTAAACTCCAGAGAGCTAGGAGCTGCAAGAGAACTCCTAGCAGGGTAACTGCGAGACAAAGTTACCAAGGGGCAAAGACAGGGAGGATAGTCAGGACGTAGCCAATGAGTCATACACAGAGATAGCTGCAAGGTACAAGAGGGGCGAGCAGAGAGTAGTCAGATCACAGGCAATGAGTCATACACAGAGATAATAACGCAGTACAGAATCAACAGGCAAACTCACAACGGGGAACAGAACCGGGTCAGAACCATATAAACAAGCTATAACAACGAACAGGCACACAGAGGTCACCATACTCAGCCAAAGGCAAAAGTATAACTGACAGGGATTGGAGCTTCCCAGGGGTTTAAGAAGCTCTCCCAGACCAAAGAGAGGCCACAATCATTAACCCCAGGTGTGCAGGTCAAAACCTGCACTGAGCTCCAGACATTAACCCCTGACGTGCAGCTCAAAAACCTGCACTGGGATCATGACAGAAATCTTAATAATTCAGTATAGCAGATATTTTAGACAATTTTACCTTTGAACTTTGTGCACAAGGGCCATAAAGACATGATTGGGGGGAGTTTGGTGGGGAAGAACTTGACTGGCTTCACAGAGCCCGGAGATCCACCTCATCCAACACCTTTGGGATGAACAAGAACAGTGTGAGCCTGGCCCTCTCATCCAATCCAACATCAGTGTCTGACATCACAAATGCTTTTCTAGATAAATTAGCAAAAATCCACACAAACCTCTCCAAAATCTTGTAAAAATCTTTTCAAGAAGATTGGAAGCTAATGTATCTGCTAAGGGACCAACTCCATATTAATGAGTGTAGATTTAGAACGGGAGGTGAGAAAGTCTTCTGTAGATGTAATGCGGAGGGAGAACAATGCTTCTTCTCCTATTGTGGATGATATAAAATGGCACCATTGAAAAGCTGGGCAGTATCACCATTCACCAGACTGAATAGAAGCCCAGCCTGTGGACCTGCGATGGTGGCAGTAGCATTCATCTCTGCTATTGGATATACCAATGGATTGAATTGCTTTGAAGGGAGACATCTTGAGAATTTCTATTTACTAGTGACTTTTTTATTATTTTTGGTGAAAATCCGCTCGATTGACTTGTTTTATTTCAGCTCAGACTAATGATTTTCTTTCCTGATAAAGTGTTAATAGTGGAAGAAAGTCTTTTATAGAGTATTGAAAAATGACCTTGTGTTCTGCTAAATAGGATATGGAGAGGTTGGAGCGGAAAACAGAAATTCCCTAAGACTCTCAGTCTCTTCTGTACAATTACCAAACAGAACTTTGTGCCATGATTTAACCATGTAAAGGCCACTCTGCATTTATGATTATTATTGGACTTATTATTATTTATATAGCACCACTGATTCCATGGTGCTGTATATGAGGAGGGTTACAGATATCACTTACAGTAAGCAAGCTAATGGTAGACTGGTACATTGGGGAGAGGACCCTGCCCTTGCTGGATTTTACATTCTACATTTTGTAGGGGGTGTTAGTGGGACTGAGCTGCATTAAAGAGGTTATACAGGACTATTTACTTTTTACTATGGGCCTAAGAACTAACAGACAGATGGTTGTAAACCAGGGCTGTGGAGTCGGTAAGCCAAACCTGCGACTCCGACTCCTCAATTTCCCTTACACCGACTCCGACTCCAACTCCGACTCCACGACTCCGACTCCCACATATATTGCTTATATTTAAGTGAAAAATTTATTGTACTACAATGTGAACATCAGTCATTTAATCATTTTTATGATACAATAATCAAGATATTTAGATAGAACATATATATTTATTGGAATACAACTTTAGAACACAAAAAACTGTAATAAATTGTAAATATGTAATGCACTATGTAATATCGATTACATATATATATAGAGTATATATATATATATATAACACTATGTAATAAACTATGTAAGTGGAAAAAAAACAGTTTTCAACAAAAACATACTAAATAACATTTGTGCAGTCTATGAATTTGTTCTAAGAAATAGAATTGCCTCCATCAGATCCTCCTTCATAGATGACCTCAAATCTGACCTAATAATTTTAAGGCTAGAGAACAACCTCTCTACACTAACTTGGGTTGGAGGCAAAGCCGTAACCACGTGGGCAACATCTTTAACAATTTCCAAGTATAAAGGAATTGCCTCATGCACAGTCAGTTTTGATGAACGGTTGAATTTTTCTATTTCTTAGAGAGCAAGTGAAACATTTTGCTGAAATATGGTCAATCTACTTGCTATAGGAGACGGAGTGAAGTCTTTTTCCTTGCAGCAACGCTTTGCCTGCTCCATGTCATCCAAATACTTGTCAAAGTCAAACTCCTCATTTGATGAGGATGACGATATGGCAGCAGTGGCACTGTCAGGAACCAGGTCCTCTTGCGCCTGGCAGTCCTCCTGTAGGCCACTCATCCTAACTGCTACCTCAGTCAGAGATTCTTTTCCTTTAGTAAGCTATTGATCATCAAGCATTATACGATGACTTGGGTCCACATAAACAGCTGCCAGAAAAATTTTATTTTCCAATAGCTGTGTCTCTCTCCGTTTCATTGAAGCAGAAATGCCATCTGTGATTAAATCTCCTCTTTGGGACAGGCAAAATAGCAAGTTCTTCCACTCCCTTATGAAAATGCCAGGAGTTAAATCCTCAGCTTAATTTTTTAGTCACGGTAAATAGGTGATTAAGCAATTCCTTCAATTCAGCCACCTGTGTCCATTGACCTTCATTTAGGGTTACCTGAGGGTTCGCCATATCTATAAGAAACGGTTTTAGCCAGGATCAAAACTAGGGGGGGGGCAGAACCTCATACTGTTCCGCAGAATCTCATACTGCACACCTCAGCTGCTGCAGAACCTTATACTGCACACCTCTACACTTGAAAATAAAGCCTGCACCTTAAGATGTGGTGAATGCAGTCTATTTATTCCAACTATCAATTGATGTTGATGTGTTACTGAAGACGAGCAATGCCTGTCCTGGGCGTCCTTTTGGGCAGCTATGAGGTGTACCTGACTAGTGCTAAAAAAAAAGGAGTGTTAGTCTGTGTGCTACCCAGCTTTCATTCTTTTTGGTACAGATAAGATATGGATAGACAGATATGGATAAATGGATAGATAGAACAGATTTCTAATCTGCTTTTGCTATTGAAAACATTATCTATGAGCTCAAAAACCTTTCAGGTGATGCGGTTTTTTAAAAAGCTGATCTGCTTTTGCAGCTGAAAAACGTATCCTCAAAAAAAGCAGCAAAAACGCTGTGTGTGAATGTAGCCTTAGATCAGAACAGAACAGCCATTTATAGGACATTTCATAACTTTCCCAAATTCCTATGAAAATTATTCATCACATTCTGCATTGAACTACTGTACCCAATTTATTATATATTTTAGGAGTCGGAGTCGGACCATTTTATACCGACTCCGACTCCACCAAAATGAGCTCCGACTCCACGACTCCGACTCCACAGCCCTGTTGTAAACACCGCTCCTGCCAGCGATTCAATGACTTCTGTTGACGTCACATCGAGAGAATAGTTGCTCCTCCTCTGCTCTGATGATGGGGAGTGACTGCCGATGTCATGCTGATTGACAGATGGCTCCATGCAGTTAGGCGATGGGGAATCAGCTGTTAATCAGCAAGACGTCGGCAGTCCACTCCCATCAACAGAGCGGAGCGGAGGAGAACCTGCTGTTCTGTTGTCATGGAGCAGGTGAGTTACCGGAAAGAGCTGTTGGTGACTGCTCTGATCCAGAGACGAGTAGAACAGGTGGGATGTTTTTAGGCCAAAAGTAAAACAAATTAAATACTCCTGGAAAACCCCTTTACAGGTACAGAAACTACAAAATGTGCTGTGCTATTCTGGTAAAAATGAAGTTAGGGGTGAATGTCCCCCTTGTTCAGTCAATTGGGTGGGAGACCAACTCCTGACCCACCTATTCCTGCATTGTTCTGCTTTTGCAAAGCATAGGCTGCCATTATCACAGTTTTAGAAACCCCTTTAACACGTCAGCCGGATGAATCTATACAGGGTTTGTTCGCAGTCGAGACACACGTGTCTACATATATGCTGAATACACAAGGATATTTTTAATTATTTTTTAAAATATTATTGATGAATTAGGGCAATTAAAACAAGTGGAAAAGAGTACATATATAGCCCTATTGTTAATCAAGGTAAAACCCGTTACTTTCTTGTCATTTCAGGACCTGTCTTTGAGGATTACAGTGGCGGAGTGCTGTGACGATGGGAAAGCGGAGAATATTGGACATGTAATCATTGGTCCGTCAGTTAGCGGAATGGGAATGACTCACTGGAACCAAATGTTAGCTACACTAAGAAAACCTGTGTCCATGTGGCATCAATTACGGAGAAATTAAGAAGCAGGTGGTCACCAAGTGCAAAAGAACAAAACACTGGGGGTCCCTGGAGGGGGCATTTGGTAACATATGAATATACCGAACCTCTTGTCATAGATATTCTGCATGGTACCTCCAAATTTCTATGACTTTTGTAACATTTCCAGAAGTAAGTTAATTGATAACTGCTGCGGTTATGATTTGTTTTATGATTTTATTACCAGGGCTTGGTAACAGACTGTGAATAGCAAAAAAAATGCTATTATTGCTTTTTAAGCGTTATTTGCCAAATAGAGGTATGCTTTGCCGCACGAGTGATATTACTGACAGTTATATCTTATGGACAGAGGGTATAATATTTACAGTAACTATAACTAAGGGTCAGCTTTCCGCCAATTGGATAGCAACTACCCTTGAACAAAGCCATAAATACATGTAATGCCGGAATAATGTGTTCACTGTTACTATGATGGATACGCAACGCAACTGAACAAATACATCATTCAAATCCATGTCCAGATGAATTCACTTATAGATATTCCCCTCCCAAATCCTGTAAGCAATGATGAATGAAGCCCTGCAGTGATGGGCAAATTTGCCTGGAGGCATTGCACTAACCTTGCACATTTGCCATGGTTAGTTACATTATGTATTTAAAGAAAACGTTCACCATAAAACTTCTTTTGATTTGCCATAAAGATGTTATAGAAACACAACAGAAAATAAGAGGATGCCCACAAGATTTTGTTAGCTTAAAGCGAACCTGTCAGCAGAATTTTGGTAAGTAAACTACAGGCATTGTCATGTTGACGTTGTTACACTGATTAAAATGATACCTGGGGTTATGAAACCCGTCTTGTGGTTCTTGTGTAATCAGTATTAGTAGTTTTCAGTTAATGACATGCCCGTGCTCTGAGGCGGGACTGTAGGCAGAGTCTTACCTTCCTGCTCTAAGCCAGTGAAACCAAGAAGAGACCCACCAACTGCCCCGAAGCACAAACATATTCCTCATCATAGAGACAGAGAGAGAGAGACACACAGTCTTTGTGCTTCGGGACGGAGTGTGTCCAGGTCTCTCTGGCTTAGAGCAGAAAGATAAGACTCTGCCTACAGTCCAACCCCGGAGCACGGGCATCTCAACTAAAAACCTATAGCACTGATTAAACAAGAACCACAAGATGGATTCACGCCAGGTATCATTTTAATCAGTATAACACTGCCAACCTGACAATGGCTCTAGTTTACTTAGCAAAATCCTGCTGGCAGGTTCGCTTTAAGCTAAAAGCATAAAAAAATGTGTTTAGTGTACGGTCGGATTCAGACGAGCATATGCAATCGTCCAATTTTCATCCAGGAAACTTGGACAGTTGTCAACCATGTTGTCATCTGTGTGTTCGTAACTTGCTGTCACGTCGGCGGCGGTAGCCGCCGCCGTTCCAGCAATGGCGGGGCCCGCCGCCGCCTTTACTTACCTGCGTTCGCCGTGCCGCTCTGTGCCCGCCTCCTCTTCCTTCTCCTCCGTCCAGCGTGTGCCGGCTTCCTGCGGGCGCCTTAGGCCGTGGGCGCACGCTCTGCAGATCCTTTAACCCTGCAGCGCCGCCCAGCGGTCTGAGCGCCCAATCAGCTGACTTCTGCAGGGTATATCAGGCGTCTCCAACATGGTGGAGACACCTGATTATCGTGTGGACTTCAGTGTGGTATCCTGGCCTGGGTGTTTAGGGGTTTCTCCCCTTCTCACTCCTTACATTCCTCTGCCCAGTCCTGTACTCCGTGCCTCTGCCCAGTCCTGTACTCCGTGCCTCTGCCCAGTCCTGTACTCCGTGCCTCTGCCCAGTCCTGTACTCCGTGCCTCTGCTCCGTCCTGTACTCCGTGCCTCTGCTCCGTCCTGTACTCCGTGCCTTCGTCCTGTGCTCCAGTGCCCAGTCCTACACTCCGCTGCCCAGTCCTGTGCTTCGTGTCTCCGTCCCGCACTCCGTGTCTCCATCCTGTACTCCAGTGCCCAGTCCTATACTCCAGTTCTCAGTCCGGCACCCTCCACTCAGTCCTTCGAGCCGCCCCTCTTGGTTCTAGCAGTCGCGGTATCTGTCTTCTGAGGGTCTGCCCCTAACGGCCCCTGTATAGGGGTCGGCACCACCTGGCGCGCTCACCCCTGGGAGCTCCAGTGCCGCGATCCAGAGGGTCCACTCTCGGACGTAACCTATCTTATCTCAGCATACGTCACATTTACGTCCGTACATCCGTAATACATATTCATACACCAACATTTTAAAATGGATGTGGCCAAATACAGTTACATAGATTAATAATTGCAATGTATTCATAAAAATCAGATGCAACACAAATGATCCGTGAGGGATGCCATTTTATTTTTTACACACCCATAGACTTGATTAATCAAGTGTCAACTAAGATATGGAAGAGAATAGTGCATGCTGCAATTTTTTTGTCGCACAGATGCTTGGTCTGTGTGGAAACACTGTCATCTGAACAGTCCTTTGAATTACATTGACCAGTGTACTGTCCAATTTGTACTCGGACAGGCCATGTCCTGAATGAGCCTTTAAACGGAGTCTGTCAGCTCCTTCCTGCCCATTAAATGGACTCTGTCAGCATAGAATGACTGCTGAAACCAAGTACAGGTGCTGGGTACGTCATGGAGGGGCCAAACATTTAAGTACACCTTCCCACCTGCTTGTTTTCCATCTATCTCCCCTTTTTTTCTGACCATATGAAGCCAAAGGAAGAGGGGGTGGAGATAGATGGAAAGCAAGCTGATGGGAAGGTGTATTTATAGGGACTCCGTCAGAACAGAATGACTGTTCACACCAGGTACAGGTTCTCGGTGCATCAAGGTGCATTCAAACATTTAAGTGCACCTTCCCGCCAGCTTGTTTTCCCTCAATCTCCACGGTCCCCTTCTGTGATTGACAGCTCTGGCCTCATAGAATCAGAGAAGAGTGAAGACAGTTGGAAAACAAGCAGGTGGGAAGGTGTTTTTAAATGATTGGCACCACCACGATGCACCGAGTAGTGATACTTGGTTCGAACAGTCATCTTGTTCTGATAGAATCCCTTCAAACCATTAGTAGTGCCCAGTAGGGTTCTTAAACAGTCCTATACACTTTTGTGGAAAGAGGCCACAAGTGCCCAGTGGGCAATCCTGAGCCCAGAATGTACAGTCATGGCCAAAAGTTTTGAGAATGACACAAATATTATATTTTCACATGATCTGCTGCCCTCTGGTTTTTATGCGTGTTTGTCGGATGTTTTTATCACATACAGAAATATAATTGCAACAATATTATGAGTAACAAAAGGTTATATTGACAGTTAGAATGAGTTAATGCAGCAAGTCAATATTTGTAGTGTTGACCCTTCTTCTTCAGGACCTCAGTAATTCTCCCTGGCATGCTCTCAGTCAACTTCTGGATCAAATCCTGACTGATAGCAGTCCATTCTTGCAAAATCAATGCTTTTATTTTGTCTGAATTTGAAGGTTTTTGTTTGTCCACCCGTCTCTTGATGATTGACCACAAGTTCTCAATGGGATTAAGATCTGGGGAGTTTCCAGGCCATGGTCCCAAAATCTCTATGTTTTGTTCCCTGAGCCATTTAGTTATCACCTTTGCTTTATGACAAGGTGCTCCATCATGTTGAAAAAGGCATTGTTGATCGCCAAACTGCTCTTGGACGGTTGGGAGAAGTTGCTCTTGGAGGATATTCTGGTACCATTCTTTATTCATGGCTGTGTTTTTAGGCAAGACTGAGAGAGAGCCCATTCCCTTGGCTGAGAAGCAACCCCACACATGAATGGTTTCAGGATGCTTGACAGTTGGCATGAGACAAGACTGGTGGTAGCGCTCACCTCGTCTTCTCCGAATAAGCCGTTTTCCAGTCCCAAACAATCGAAAAGGGGATTCATCAGAGAAAATGACTTTACCCCAGTCCTCAGCAGTCCACTCCCTGTACCTCTTGCAGAATATCAGTCTGTCCATGATGTTTTTTCTGGAGAGAAGTGGCTTCTTTGCTGCCCTCCTTGAGACCAGGCCTTGCTACAAGAGTCTCCGCCTCACAGTGCGTGCAGATGCACTCACACCTGCCTGCTGCCATTCCTGAGCAAGCTCTGCACTGCTGGTAGCCCGATCCCGCAGCTGAAACACTTTTAAGAGACGGTCCTGGCGCTTGCTGGTCTTTCTTGGGCGCCCTGGAGCCTTTTTGGCAACAAGGGAACCTCTCTCCTTGAAGTTCTTGATGATGCGATAGATTGTTGACTGAGGTGCAATCTTTCTAGCTGCGATACTCTTCCCTGTTAGGCCATTTTTGTGCAGTGCAATGATGACTGCACGTGTTTGTTTAGAGATAACCATGGTTAACAGAAGAGAAACAATGATGCCAAGCACCAGCCTCCTTTTAAAGTGTCCAGTGGTGTCATTCCTACTTAATCATGACAGATTGATCTCCAGCCCTGTCCTCATCAACACCCACACCTGTGTTAATGGAGCAATCACTGAAACGATGTTAGCTGGTCCTTTTAAGGCAGGGCTGCAATGATGTTGAAATGTGCTTTGGGGGATAAAGTTAATTTTCTAGGCAAATATTGACTTTGCAAGTAATTGCTGTTAAGCTGATCACTCTTTATAACATTCTGGAGTATATGCAAATTGCCATTAGAAAAAATGAAGCAGTAGACTTTATAAAAATTAATATTTGTGTCATTCTCAAAACTTTTGGCCATGACTGTAGTTGGCCCTCTTTGGATCACCTTGTCTTGCACCGCTCCTTTCATCTTGATTCACTTCTCCAACATTCACAGTTCTCTTTAGTGCTAAAATTTCAGCATGAGCAAAATCTTGGATTGGTGCATGAACACTACTCTCTGTGCTTGTAGTATTGTCATCAATAATGTACTGTGCATGGTGTACATCTGGAAGATAGTGCTGCCCAGAGCAGGAAAAGTAGGGCCTAGTCAACTCCCCAAACTACAGAGAGTCTGAGCACTTGCTGTGTTCAGTAAAGGGCCTGTCACACTAAGCGATATCGCTAGTAATATCGCTATAACTTGTGACGTTATAGCAATATTGCTAGCGACATCGCTGTGTCTGATACTTACCTCCGACCGCTCCCCCTCTGGTTGTCGCTGATCGCGCGAGAATGTCCTGGACTGTTTCTCGTCGTCAGCTTCCTGCGGCGCTTCCTGCTGTGACGACGAGCGACGCGTGGAGGCGGGTGGGAGGACGCAGGATCGCCTGGTGTGACAGGTAAGTAGCGACCCCCGTCCCCAGCGATGTCGCTGGTGAGATCTGCCTGTGTGGCAGCTCACTAGCGACCACTTAGCGATATACCAGCGATCCTGACCGCGTCATATCGCTGGTCGGGATTGCTGGTACATCGCTAAGTGTGACAGTACCTTTACACCCACTAGACATTTGTAACTTCATTAGCATATTGGATGAAAGGCCAATATCTCTTATAAAACCTCTCTCAAAGGCCTCAATGATACGGTTGTACTTCTGTTTAATCTTCTGTAGCTCTGCTAGATCTCTCAATGATAACCTCCCTCTAACCTACCTACATCACTGGTTGACAGTTCATACACTATTCATAGGCAGAAATCTGCCAAATAATGGTTGGGGGCAGAGATGTCATGAATACTGTGGAGATAGCAAGAGCTTATGATTGAGAGGACTAGCAGATCTGCTGCAGATAATACAGTGTTTTATTAAGACTACAGCAAATACAGACTGCAAGCATAGCACAGGTCTTTTCCTCCTTCCACACACACAGAACCCCGACTGGGGCAGCGGAGCTGCCTTAGGCTACTTTCACACTTGCTTTTTTTTGCAGCGCGTTTTCCCCGCAAAAAAACGCATGGAAAAAACACATACAAATGCTGCGTTTTTTTCAAGCATTTTTATGCGCATGCATGAAAAAAACGCAGCGTTTTTATGCGTTTGTACGTGTTTTTAGTGCATTTTTAACGCGTTTGCGTTTTTTCCCAACATTAGTTGGCCTCACCAAAAAAATCAAGATAGGGTTAGGATTAACACTAACACAAACCATGACTTTACTAACCCTAACCCTTAACCAAACCATACTAACCCTAACCCTTAACCAATACAATACTAACCCTAACCCTTAACCAAACCCTACTAACCCTAACCCAAACCCTAACCCTAAACCTTAACCAACCCTAAACCCTAACCCTTAACCAAACCATACTAACCCTAACCCAAACCCTAAACCCCCTTAACTAACCCTAACTCTAACCCAAACCCCTAATTTCCATTGTCTAACCAATGGTCAACAAAAAAAAGCATGCGCAAAAAAATGCATACATGAGCATGCCGATGCGCACGTATGCGCATCCATAGACTTACAATGGGTGTCTTGCTGTAAAAAAACGCATTGCGCGTGCATGCGTTTTTTTGAGGCAAGTCGGACACCCAAAAAATGCTACAGGATGCATTTTGTGCGCCCGAGCGCACACCACAAAAAAACGCATGCGCATGCGCACATAAGCGCATCCCATGCAAAATATAGGAAAAAAACGCATGCGTTTTTTAGCGCTAAAATACAGCGCAAAAAAACGCAAGTGTGAAACGAGCCTTAAATAGACCATTCAAAGCCTGGAGGTGGAGACATGGTAACAGTCAGTCCCATCCAGCTCTTTTGGCCGTTCCTAAAACCCGGACCCAAAATGCAGGCCCATTAAAAAAAAACCCCTTTTAGCAATATCTGTACTGGAGCCTGCTTTCCTGTTTTCACATTAGCGAGACTAATTACTTTGGTGACACATATCTCCTATCCACATAGCTCCTATTACAGGTAACAGCTAGGTTACTCACTGCTTAGATATCCAAATATGTATGCCTGTGGGTAGCTTTCTTATGTCATACTTTCCTATTTTCCACTGTTGTGAGTAAGCATCTTTTGTAAATCAGTAAATTCTTGGCTTCAGAGCTGTCAGATAGCATATGGGCTCGATTTAATTAAATGTAAATATATGTAAATGAGCAAGCTCTAGTTGGTGATAAGCATGCAAAGTGTGTCCTGATATTTTTATATTGTAAGGTAAGTGTGACAGAATGGGCTACTTTATGTAAGGCAATGCAATATTAGCAGAAAAAAATATCTACTTACTCACTTTTCTCATTCAAATCAATATAATAAATTGTATTTTCTTATACTCATTTGTTATGTCTGATAATCTTCAGCATTGGTAAAAACTAAATTAAAGGGGTTCTCCAGGATTTAAAAAAAAATAATCTGCTTTTTAACCCCTTCAGGTCACACCACTCCTAAGGGTTGTGTCTGGTACTGCAACTAATCCCCACTCAAGACATTGGGACTAAACTACAAATACCAGGCAAACACAAGGGCGGCGCTCTTTCCAGTTCTAAGGAAGACCTTTCTTCCAAATTCTAGACATCCCTTAAAAAAGAAAGTAAATCTGTTCTTAACTAATGCATTTTCGTAAACGGACACATTTATATTTTTCATAGATTTCATTTATGCAATTTATATTTTTCTACAAAAAAAATCAGATATATATCCAGTTATTATACCTTAGATAGTACAGAAATATGGAGAGCCGATTGTGATAATAAAGTTACCGTAATAGAAAAGCTTTACCATACAATTATTACTACTAATACTATAATACCGTATATTATACACAGTCTGTATTACTACAATACAGTATATAATCCAGCATATCCCATTAATATTGTGTCTGCTACTGGTTTACAGTCATGACTATATACAAAATGTGATTTTACTGTATATCTGTAAATAAGGTGTAATGCAAAAGTTTTGACCCTTCTATCATATATAATTTTTATATTATTCAGGGAACACTGGAGAAAAAAACCTGTAGACTTTAAGCCATGTTCAGATGTAGTTTATCAGCAGCAATTTCCAGTACAGGTGGATGCGATTTTTAAAACCCCATCTACATATAAAAAAATCTGCATGAGAATAACAACCTGCTGTGGATTTTAACATCTACAGAAAACTCATTCTAGTGTGGAAAAGCTGCTAATCCCAATATTATCCCAGGAATGCAGATATTTTGGAATCTTGATTTATATGATATCACATAAAAATGGCAAATAAATCAGTTTATTTTACTATACTATATATATATATAAATGTACAAATATTATTGCAAAAAAAGTACAAAAAAAAACCAGATTGTGGCTGTTCAATACATTATGTGGTGTAGTAACCACTGTGTCCGCTAGGGGGCGCTGTGTGGATGTCCCAGGAGAAAGGATGAATGGCAGAATACTGAATGGCCGTTATGTATTCAAAGTGGGTGGCTTTGAGATGGAGACTTATGTGTGGATCAGCAGTGATACTGCTGAGGTGTTGCTTTAATGTGACAGGGAGAAGTCTCCAGGTACCTAGAGAGATGGGCGGACCTGGTTACCTACAAACCCACCCAGGGGGTGTGTTTAAAGAACACTGTTGTAAAGGGTGTGTAAAGGCTTGAAGGACCTGTGATGAGGTCAGTCATGTGACCCGGTGGGCGTGGCTATGAACCATATAATGTGGCCAGGGTAGGTCACATGTGGTGAATGTTTGGACCAGGTTGGTCCAGTGTGGAAGGTCCCACTGAGATGGGGCTTCCTGCCTGACAGCACGTGTGGACGCTGTGAGTAATGGCTGCAAGTGCCTGAGAGTTCCCTGGAGGGAATGAATGTCTGCAGTATGGAGAAGCAGCCATGAGAGAACCCTGACGGGGTGAGATATAACTGGGAGGCTGAAAAGCCTGCGTATTGGACATTGCTAACAGAGTGAAGCTCTGTCATGGACTCTATGCCGTTTATATATTGCTGGTCATGGTTTATGATGTTTAATAGACCGCATGGACCTTTCTGAGTTTATGGAAAACCTGTGCCGGATCTGATTTTGTGGCTGCCAAGCGAGTGATCCCCTACTTAAATGACAGCACTACCTCACAATTGGTTCAAGCTTCAAGAGATTTTTCTTTCCCAATGTAGAAAAAGCAAGTACAATATTTTTAAAAGTACCAAAATGAAGTAGATTTTGACATAGCTTTTATTCTAATTCTCCCCAATTAGAATATTAAATGATTCTGCTTATATGGTGAAAACTAAGCCAAGTGTAGGTCGTCGTGCTACAGTTCTGTATTGGTTATCAATATTATATTTACTTAAATGGTCACTGTCATTTTATCAAAATTCTGTTTATTAGATTGCCAATGTAGCCACTTTCCAAAGAGTAATTTATCTTGTATAGCAAAAGTATGGTGTCCTGGATGAAAAACTCTTCTAAAAGTTATGACCATTAGGGGCTTTATTTCCTTGCATTTTGCTGTCCACTGCCTGTTGTCAGGACTGATTCCTTTGTAGTTACAGACAAGTGGAAAAATTACATGGAGTTGTGATGTGTCCTCACAACACTGCGGGGTCTTATACAGACAGGGAGTTACAACCTACTTACTGCAGGGAGATCATAGCACACAGAAGGTGCTGAACTTTATATATTGCATGGATCGACATTCTCTTGTTATCTTCACATCCCTACTAACTAATCATATCGGTACTCTAACTTCCCCTATTCTTCTGCTCCTTAATTTTGCCGTCAACTCTCTCCGTTTCCCATTGCCTTCTTGATTCTTATAGCACATTAGCACATCTACTCTCCCCTTCTGTCTGTCTTTGACTGCTGTCTCTCTCCCCATCTATAAAATAGAAAAGAAGAACAGCATCTCTTCCAGGTGATTAGAAGTTTTCAAAAACATTATTCTGCCAAAATGCAATGGTTCGACTGATGTCATGTTGAAGAGCTAGTAAGTTTAATAGGTTAAGCTTGTAAAGAGCCAGCTGGTGTAGGGAGCCCTACAGGCAATACTCTCTTGGAAAGAAAGGTTGTGGAGTCAGAGTCCATTTTGGTTGGAGTATACAATAAATTGGTACAGTAGTACAATGCAGTATGTGATATACGGTACATTTTTTCATAAGAATTTGGGAAAGTTATGAAATGTACTCTAAGGGTGTGTGCACACGCTGCGGATTGTGCTGCGGAATTTTCCGCGTGAATTTGACTAAATCCGCAGGTCAAAAGACCTGCGGTTTATCTGCAGACTGGTCTGCAGTTTTCCCATGCGGTATGACACCTGTCATGGAGCAGATGCCAAACCGCTGCGGAATCCGCACAAAAAGTGACAAGCTGCGGTTTTGAAACCGCAGCAAATCCGCATGAAAAATTCCGCACCGTGGGCACTGCGGTTATTGTTTTTCATAAGTTATAACGGTACTGTACACCGCAGCAAAAACTGTGGCGGATCCGCGGGGCCAAATCCGCTGCAGATCCGCAGCAGAATCCGCAGCGTGTGCATACACCCTTAATGTCTGTTCTCTTCCTGATCTAAGGATCTCGGTTTTTAGTTGAGATGAATCTGTGCTGCACTTTATGTACATGCTCAGTAGTGACCAGTGCTGTGGAGTCATAGATGAGATGGATCTGTCCTGCACTTTATGTACATGCTCAGTAGTGTCCAGTGCTGTGGGTTCATAGATGAGATGATCCTGTGCTGCACTTTATGTACATGCTCAGTAGTGACCAGTGCTGTGGAGTCATAGATGAGATGAATCTGTGCTGCACTTTATGTGCATGCTCAGTAGTGACCAGTGCTGTGGGGTCATAGATGAGATGAATCTGTGCTGCACGTTATGTACATGCTCAGTAGTGACCAGTGCTGTGGAGTCATAGATGAGATGAATCTGTGCTGCACTTTATGTTCATGCTCAGTAGTGTCCAGTGCTGTGGGTTCATAGATGAGATGATCCTGTGCTGCACTTTATGTACATGCTCAGTAGTGACCAGTGCTGTGGGGTCATAGATGAGATGCATCTGTGCTGCACTTTATGTACATGCTCAGTAGTGACCAGTGCTGTGGAGTCATAGATGAGATGAATCTGTGCTGCACTTTATGTACATGCTCAGTAGTGACCAGTGCTGTGGAGTCATAGATGAGATGAATCTGTGCTGCACTTTATGTACATGCTCAGTAGTGACCAGTGCTGTGGAGTCATAGATGAGATGGATCTGTGCTGCACTTTATGTGCATGCTCAGTAGTGACCAGTGCTGTGGAGTCATAGATGAGATGAATCTGTGCTGCACTTTATGTACATGCTCAGTAGTGACCAGTGCTGTGGGGTCATAGATGAGATGAATCTGTGCTGCACGTTATGTACATGCTCAGTAGTGACCAGTGCTGTGGGATCGTAGATGAGATGAATCTGTGCTGCACTTTATGCACATGCTCAGTAGTGACCAGTGCTGTGGGGTCGGAGATGAGATGAATCTGTGCTGCACTTTATGTACATCCTCAGTTGTGACCAGTGCTGTGGAGTCATAGATGAGATGAATCTGTGCTGCACTGTATGTACATGCTCAGTAGTGACCAATGCTGTGGGGTCATAGATGAGATGATCCTGTGCTCCACTTTATGTACATGCTCAGCAGTGACCAGTGCTGTGGAGTCATAGATGAGATGGATCTGTGCTGCACGTTATGTACATGCTCAGTAGTGAGCAGTGCTGTGGAGTCATAGATGAGATGAATCTTTGCTGCACTTTATGTACATGCTCAGTAGTGATCAGTGCTGTGGAGTCATAGATGAGATGAATCTGTGCTGCACGTTATGTACATGCTCAGTAGTGACCAGTGCTGTGGGTTCATAGCTGAGATGATTCTGTGCTGCACTTTATGTACATGCTCAGTAGTGACCAGTGCTGTGGAGTCATAGATGAGACGAATCTGTCCTGCACTTTATGTACATGTTCAGTAGTGACCAGTGCTGTGGGGTCATAGATGAGATGAATCTGTGCTGCACTTTATGCACATGCTCAGTAGTGACCAGTGCTGTGGGGCCGGAGATGAGATGAATCTGTGCTGCACTTTATGTACATGCTCAGTAGTGATCAGTGCTGTGGAGTCGTAGATGAGATGAATCTGTGCTGCACTTTATGTACATGCTCAGTAGTGACCAGTGCTGTGGGGTCATAGATGAGATGAATCTGTGCTGCACTTTATGTACATGCTCAGTAGTGAGCAGTGCTGCGGAGTCATAGATGAGATGAATCTGTGCTGCACGTTTTGTACATGCTCAGTAGTGACCAGTGCTGTGGAGTCATAGAATCGTAGAGTTGGAAGGGACCTCCTGGGCCATCTGGTCCAACCCCCTGCTCAAAGCAGGATTCGCTAAATCATCCCAGTCAGATGTCTGTCCAGCCTCTGTTTGAAGACTTCCATTGAAGGAGAACTCACCACTTCTCGTGGTAGCTTGTTCCACTCATTGATCACTCTAACTGTCAAAAAGTTTTTTCTAATATCTAATCTGTGTCTCCTCCCATTCAGTTTCATCCCATTGCTTCTAGTCTTTCCTTGTGCAAATGAGAATGAAGTTGATCCTTCTACAATGTGACAGCCCTTTAGATATTTGTAGACAGCTATTAAGTCTCCTCTCAGTCCTCTCTTTTGCAAACTAAACATTCCCAAATCCTGCAACCTTTCCTCATAAGACAGGGTTTGCAGACCGGTCACCATTCTGGTCGCTCTTTTCTGAACTTGCTCCAGTTTGTTGATGTCTTTTTTAAAATGTGGTGCCCAAAACTGGACACAATATTCCAGATGAGGTCTGACCATAGAGGAGTAGAGGAAAAAAATGACTTCACGTGATCTAGACTGTATGCTTCTGTTAATACATCCTAAAATTGCATTTGCCTTTTTTGCTGCTGCATCACACTGTTGACTCATATTCACTCTGTGATCTATTAGTATACCCAAGTCTTTTTCACATGTGCTGTTGCTTAGCCCTATTCCTCCCATTCTGTATATGCTTTTTTCCATTTTTATTGCCCAGATGTAGTACTTTGTATTTTTCCCTGTTAAAAACCATTCTGTTAGTTGCTGCCCACATCTCCAGTTTATTTATATCTTTTTGAATCCTTTCTCTCTCTTCTCTAGTATTTGCTATCCCTCCTAGCTTTGTGTCATCAGCAAATTTAATCAGTTTACCCTCAATTCCTTCATCTAAATCATTGATAAAGATGTTGAACAATACAGGGCCCAGGACAGAGCCCTGTGGTACCCCACTTGAGACATTCTTCCAACTGGATGTGCAGCCATTTACGACCACTCTTTGGGTCCGATCACTAAGCCAGTTATGAATCCACCTAACAGTTGCCTTGTCCATTCCATACTTAGTCATTTTTTCAATAAGGATTGTATGAGATACTTTGTCAAATGCTTTGCTGAAGTGAAGATATAGTATATCTACAGCATTTCCCTGATCCACCCAATCAGTGATTCTGTCATAGAAGGAAATTAAGTTAGTCTGACATGACTTATTAGTTACAAACCCATGCTGACTCTGTTTAATCACTTCGTTCTTATCCAGGTACTGACATACATGTTGTTTAATTATTTGTTCAAAGATCTTTCCTGGTATAGAAGTCAGACTCACCGGCCTATAGTTGCCTGGGTCCACCTTCTTCCCCTTTTTGAAGATAGGAACAACATTTGCTCTTCTCCAGTCTTCTGGGACTTCTCCTGTTCTCCAAGAATTTTCAAAGATTATGGAGAGGGGTTCAAAAATTTCTTCTGCTATCTCCTGCAGTACTCTGGGATGTAATTCATCTGGACCTGGAGACTTGAATTCATTTAGGTTAGCTAAGTGTTTCCTCACTATCTTTCTGTTTATAGATATCCTGGATTCTTCTATTCCCTTAATAGGACAGTGAAGAACAGTTGATGTTACATTTCCTTTCTGAGAGAAAACAGATGCAAAATAGGAATTTAAAAGTTCGGCCTTCTCAACATCCTGTCTTACCATTTCATCATTTTCATCCTGTAAAAATCCTATAGCATCTTTGACTTTTCTTTTACTTTTGACATATCCCCAAAATCCTTTATTATTGCTTTTGACATCTCTTGCAAGCCTCAATTCATTGTCAGCTTTAGATAATCTTATTTGTGTCCTGAAGATTCTGCAGACAGCATTATATTCTTCTTTAGATATGCCTCCCTCTTTCCATTTTATAAACATTTTTTTCTTCCTTTTTAGCATGTGCTTAAGTTCTGTGTTCATCCATCCTGGCTTCCTTAAATGCTTCCTATTCTTCCCTCTTTTCGGAATTGTTAACAATTGTGCTTTGAGAATTTCATTTTTCAAGATTTCCCATCCTTCATGGACATTTTTGTCTTTAAGGATATCCAGCCATTGGATCCCTTCAATTCTCTTTCTGAATCCCTTAAAATCTGCCTTTCTGAAATCTAACCTTTCATAGATGAGATGAATCTGTGCTGCACTTTATGTACATGCTCAGTAGTGAGCAGTGCTGTGGAGTCATAGATGAGATGAATCTGTGCTGCACTTTATGTACATGCTCAGTAGTGAGCAGTGCTGTGGAGTCATAGATGAGATGAATCTGTGCTGCACTTTATGTACATGCTCAGTAGTGACCAGAGCTGTGGGGTCATAGATGAGATGAATCTGTGCTGCACTTTATGTACATGCTCAGTAGTGACCAGTGCTGTGGAGTCATAGATGAGATGAATCTGTGCTGCACTTTATGCACATGCTCAGTAATGACCAATGCTGTGGAGTCATAGATGAGATGAATCTGTTCTGCACTTTACGCACATGCTCAGTAGTGACCAGTGCTGTGGGGTCATAGATGAGATGATTCTGTGCTGCACTTTATGTACATGCTCAGTAGTGACCAGGGCTGTGGAGTCATAGATGAGATGAATCTGTATTGCACTTTAAGTACATGCTCAGTAGTAACCAGTGCTGTGGAGTTATAGATGAGATGAATCTGTGCTGCACTTTATGTACATGCTCAGTAGCGAGCAGTGCTGTTGAGTCATAGATGAGATGAATCTGTGCTGCACTTTATGTACATGCTCAGTAGTGACCAGTGCTGTGGGGTCAGAGTTGGAGGCGGAATTCAGGGAAATTGAGGAGTCAGAGGTTTGACTTAAGGACTCCACAGCCCTTTTGGAAAGTATGCAAATTAGCTCTTCCAGAAAGCCTGTCTCTCTAGTATTGCCTGTAGGTAAAGGATAGGTATAGTGTCAAGTGTAAGTTCATGTCTGACCCATCAAAAACACTTTACACGTGACTACAGACTTCACAGAAGCCCATCCGTAGACAGCTGTTCCTAGAACATCTTCGTCCAGAAGGAGAAAAATAAATTTGCAGATCTAATAGGTGAGGCATGATTATAATTCTAGAGTGACTTTTATATATTTAATTAAGTGATGGGTACTTGGCTTAGAAACGTTGAACAATATTTCACTACATCAATAGCTTCTTGGCACTTATTTGTCATTGAATTGTCTCCACCTGGGAACAATAGGCTGGTAATGAAGCCCACCAATCTGTAGATCCACTGTGTCAGGATCGGTCTATGTATGCTCGTCAGTCTACGAAATGTAACAATTTTTGAAATCTTTGGTGAAAATGTGTGCTTGATCGATCCTACTCTACCTTTCCTCTACGTATATGTGTGAATATAATACAATTTCATAGTATCTGATTACATATCTCCATGCACCTCTTTGCGTATTTTATCTATAACAGCACTAGTGTTCTCGCTATGATCACTAATTTTGTACAATGGCCACCAGAATAACACTTCATGTCACAGTGTTTAATTTTATATCTTCTACTTTGTTAATAGGCATTATACATTCAAACACACAAAACTATATTCATTATTGATGGCAAATACTGTGGTTAGTTCAATTTTGGAAAATAGAGAAGAGCAATAATTATTTTCAAGGTCACTATGGTACATAAATGTTTCTTTATGGCTCTCATATCCATACTTTATTATTATGTAATATATATGAGCACCATTTCTTGGTATTGATTATAAAGGTAAACAATTGTTCACTTCACATTTCTGTAATGTATATGCAATAATGTGGATGGGGAAAGCCACAATTTACCACTTGCTTCTGTCATTTCATTTCAAGGTTTCTTTCTGTAAAAATGTTTCTTCTAAATTTTATGAAACTATTAAACTTTAAAAAAAAATACTTGGTTTGTCCTGATATTTTAATAAAAGTTCTAAAATAAAATACACATGGGTAATGCAAAAATGAGGTATACAATAGGACTAATAAATAGCACTGCTATACACCATTTTTTGATTGAAAGTCCAAGATCGTGCTCTCTTCATCCAGGTGCTCTTAAAAAATGTGAACGCTGCCACATAAAAAAAAAAAAAAAAACAGTGGACAAGGTTGGTCTATCGCAGCCCACTTCAAAAGGCGAAGGGCCCCAGCAAACCAATCCCTTTCAATCCAAGCCAGAAGGCCATAGCGAGAGCCTGAGAGTTGTGGCTCTCCTTTGCCAAAGCTCAGGGAAGTCCTAAACTGTGCTCTTCGGAGAAAGACTGTAGGAGAAAAAAAGCCCAGATAGGGTCTTATCCAGTAGACTAGAACAAGTTTTTATCATATTATACTAACCTCATAAGCAGTGCGGAATCACTCCACATATAACATTCTGACATAAAATGTGCTCCTGGCAGGAAAATAAAAAACACCCCCATCATTGCCAGAAGGCCCAGGTTCAGGGTGTGTGCTCAAAATAAGTGTGAAAGAGAATTGATGTGCAAATGTGCCATAGAACTCAGTGGGTTTCCCACACTCAGTGAGTTCAGGCACCCCAGGGTCACAACTCTTGGGACACCGTACACCTTGGCTTTCAAACTTACCTGACCTAACAGCTTTGATTCTGTGAGGCCATGTCTTAGTTATAAAAAACGAGCGTGATCTCACCGTAATAAATCATTGCATGCCTGTTTCCATCTTGAAGAGTGCCGAATCCAAAGCTGCTGACCCACAGCGAAATCCACCAAAATATGAGAAATGGGAAGGCCCCTCTGATTAAAAAATCTTCAAAACTTTAATTCATATAAAAAAGGAAGTGTTTTATTGCTAACATGTGGAGATTTTACTCTTCTTTTTTGATATGAAATAAAGTTTTGAAGATTTTTTTAATCAGAGGTGCCTTTCCACTTCATATATTTCTGTGGGGCCATGGTTTCCATCCGATGGCTATATAAGCCACCTGGCGTATTAACAAGCGCAGCAAACCTAGTATGCATAACATATAAATCTACTATGGTGGCCCAAGCCAAAGCCACCTTCTCGAAAGATACTACAATTGATCTTAGCTAAAAGGACAAAAAGCGATACCATTAGAGCACTAAAGGTGACACTGCTGGTGGAAATTCAGGTACACAAGCTCACCTGCAATATAAAGACCACTTTAGTCTAGTCACACAAACATTTTGTGTTTTGACTTTTTGGAGAATCCTTGCCATATTACCAGACTCAAAGTGTAGCTGTAGTCTAAAATTGCCATATTTAGTAGGGAGCTGTTATGTCCCTACGAACCCCAAGAATTTCTGCCCTAGCAAGGGCAGTCCACACCTTTTCCTAACAAAACTTGACCTAGGTGTCCCTAATGGCCTCTCAAACCTTGGTCCCAACATCAATGAATGAGCCCTAAATAACATTCATTTTCCCATTCCTTGAGAATCCACTAATTCTGTAGCATAAAGCGGCCTCAAGATCATATTCTTCTACATTTCAAAATCAGTGCATCCTTATGATCAACAGGAAGAGCATTTCCCAAGTGCTCATCAAATTCAGTAGGGTGCAAAATGAAGAACAGACAAAGTAGCATCTTTAGAGGCCTTAAATTTTTGTTACTGTCTGGGATCCAGATATTTCTGTGTATACAAACCTGTCTTCATGCATTTCATGATTTACTTTCAATACAAATCCCTAGTGTCCAACACAGCATGCAAAACAGAACAATTTCTTGACGCTTGTCACCAGAACGCAGCGATGAAACCACTGTGGCTGAAATGTATAGTTTTCAAGAAAGAAAAAGACAACCGAGAAATCTTACAGAGAAACTACAAGATACGTATACAAAAAGGAAACATCCAAGATCCCTAACAGCCCACATGGTAACACTGCTCTTATTTTTCTCCATGCCATCTCTAATTCCCTTTTTTTAGGGAATACGGTAATCCAGGAAATGCATATCCCATGGTACCTTGTCCAGAGATTACACAGGAAAGTGTGGCTAGGGCAAATATAACACAGCTAGCATTTTACACATCATTTCAAGCTGCAAATAGGAGAGCAAACAGGTTCAGAGGAAAAGGCACAGGAGAGGCAACATACGCAGCAGCATGCATGTCACAAGCAGGGTGTAAACTCTATCCCAATGCAGGGATGAGAAGAGCCAATTGCCTGGCAATAGTTATACATTACTTACAGGAATCCAATGACAACACAGCCCTAGGCTTTTTTGCAGTTCTCAGAGTATTCTTAGATTAATGCTATGTCATGTCTCCAGCACATTCCTCCTGATATTTTATTATTCAGAAACTACAAAATTTGTAAAATAAAATTAGCAACACTCATCATGATGACACGCGAGAATTCACGTAGGAACTGGCTTTCACTGTGATCTGTAAAAGAACTTTTTCAATAATATACAGTTCTGTGCAAATTAATTGGGACAAAGCATTTTTTAAGTAAAATCGTAAGTTGGTTACCAGTCAGTGATTCAAACCAGTTTTAACTGCTTTGAACAGGTGTGAGTGGCGCCAATCACGTGGCACTACTCATTAAGGTAATGAATATGCACGTGCCTCCACTCCCATGTCATTGCTTGCGTTGAGAAACATGTGATGGTGTCTCCACGGCTTGTGTTTTGCATATATTTACATACTTCCCATAAGGGTGGGGGCATTGCCCTAGAATCACTGCGTTGAGAAACATGTGATGGTGTCTCTGCAATGTTGGATGTTGATCTCCATGAGTTCATTGATCCTCATTTTTCACAGTCTTCTACTAGGCATTGCTCCTACTGGCCAGTTTCCTACTCCACACTGATGAGGGGCAATACCCCGAAACAGCTGTCTGTGGATGGATACCATGTTTTGGCATAGGTGGTTTCCTTCATTGGAGACTGCCCTTCCCATGGTTGTTCCCTCCCGGGGAAAGACCTGGCTAGTCATTGCTTGCGTTGAGAAACATGTGATGGTGTCTCCGCGGCTTGTGTTTTCCACTCCCATGGGTGTGGAGCGCATATTCATTACCTTAATGAGCGGCGCCATGTGATCGCGCCGGAAGTGCTGCTGGAAGCCAGGACCATGGAGATGCTGTGAAGGCACCGGGACCACCGAGATGCTGCTAGGGCATGCTGGTGGGTGAGTAGGATATGGGAAAAGGAGCCATGTATACCAGGAGGCGATGCGGGAGCCATGCATAGCAGGACAGGGACCGGGGAGCCATGCATAGTAGGACAGGGACTGAGGAGCCATGCATAGCAGGACAGGGACCGGGGAGCCATGCATACAATGACAGGGTCCGGGGAGCCATACATACAATGACAGGGACGGGGGAGACATGCATACAATGACAGGGACCAGGGAGGCATGCATACGATGACAGGGACCGGGGAGCCATGCATACAATGACAGGGACGGGGGAGCCATGCACACAATGACAGGGACAGGGGATCCATGGATACAATCACTGGGATGGGGGAGGCATGCAGACAATGACAGGGAGGGATGCATACAATGACAGGGACGGGGGAGCCATGCATACAATGACAGGGACGGGGGAGCCATGCATACAATGACAGGGACGGGGGAGCCATGCATACAATGACAGGGACGGGGGAGCCATGCATACAATGATAGGGACCGGGGAGCCATGTATACAATGACAGGGCCCGGGGAGCCATGTATACAAGGGCAGGGACAGGGGAGCCATGCATACCAGGATAGGGATGAGGGGACAATGCATACTCGGCTTATACTCGAGTCAATAAGCTTACCCAGTTTTCCGTGGCAAAATTACGTGCTTAATTAAAGGCTACAATACCAGATACAGCCCACATACAAGGATAGTGCTATTTTTATATATATATTTGGCGGGTTGTGGGCGATAACTCCAACATACACTTCTATCTCTTGAGATTGTGGCCCTTTACAAAGTTTAGCATCCGTTGTTGTGCTAAATAATAAACTACAGAATATAAATAATATGGATAGCAGTGATTGATCATATAAAACCATTCACAACAAGAAACAATTTCAAGGCATTAACTTTAATTATAAAAACTAATTCACTTTTCCTTTTTAACTTTTCTTTGATTCGATAAATCATAGATTTTCTTATCTAGTCTCCTCTGTAAATGAGCTTTCTTTGTCGGGTCTAGTGAGTGGTCTTTGTGCCCGCTTCCTGCATAAAGCATACCTTCCCGGCTGATTCTCAACCGTGCATTTGCTTTTGCTTTATCGCCACAGCCATGAACCTAGAAGACATTAACACATATAAATTACGAAAATTTATAATGGAGTCAACTTGTTCAAAAGTAACAGCTAAAAAACTTGATTCATAGGAAGAAACAACGATAAACTAAAATGGACAAATACTTTCCCAAAAAAGAAATACAGTGACTTGATGGTGCAGATCATTTGATTGTAAAGCTCAGGAACTTAGGGTGTAATGCTCTTGGAGCCGGTAGATGCTCTTGCTCTGCTATGCAGGATGTTTTAGCCATGCCATTTATCTGACTTTTTTACCACTATCTTGGACTTTGTATTTATCCACAAATGAAGAAGCTTTGTTTGCTCGTGAAGCTGGAGTTTTCATGTTCTGCACTGATGTTATTGCGTTCAGGCAAACAAATCTCCTGTGCTCCGAACTAGAAGGACATCAGATGGGGGTGAGCTGGATTACTTTCCTCCTGTTTCATGGCGCTAACTTCATCCTGCTTATTGGCTGAGGTCTTACTGATAAATCTATGCTAAGGAATAGTCATCAATATTTCCATTCTGAAAAGCCTCTAAACATTTAATGAAATTACTACGTAAGAATCTTGATTGCAGACTCTCTTGTTTAAGTATATTTGTTATCTACACTTATGGCCGAAAGTGGTGGCACCTTTGAAATTGCTCCAGAAAATGAAGTATTTCTTCCAGAAAATTATTACAATTGCACCCCGTCTTATCCATCATATCCATATAGAGTTATCCCGTCACTCCACAAAACTCCAGAGTCCAGAAGTAGTGGTTTTACACCACTTCTGATGCTTGCGATTGTGCTTGGTAATGTAAGGCTTGCATGGAGCTGTTCATGATGGAAACTCATGTCATGAAGCTCCAGGTGCACAGTTTTTGTGCTGATGTTAATGCCAGAGGAAAGTTGGACTCTTCAGTTCTAGAGTCACTAGAACATTGGTAATTTTTCTACCCTGTGGTCCTCGGCACTCAGTGACCCCACTCTGCAATTTTCCGCGATCTATTATTTTCTCCATGATGCAGACGTGTTGTGAACGGGGATGACACGGTTATACCGATTTCTCTTATTGACAATAATAATCTACTGAATGAGCCGGATATTACTCCATCACTATCAGTATATTAATCTGAAGTGTTATCACATTTCTTATTAAACAGACTTTTTTTTATAATTAATTGCTTTTCTGGGCAAAGAAAAAGATTGGGAAGCATGATTTGCATTAAAGAATAGAGAATTTAGAGAGCTTTTTCAGGCTGTCACTATATATCACAGCTATACAGTAGACAGAGCGCTGATAGCGGATGAATATTTTTTATCTCGACTTCTCTAAAGCATTTGACACTGTCCCACATAAAAGATCGGTAAGTAAGATGAGAAAGCTTGGGCTAGGGGAAAATGTGGGTAGATGGGTAGGTAGCTGGCTAAGAGTGGTTATTAATGGTGCATACTCAGATTGGGCCAGGGTTACTAGTGGGGTACCACAGGGTTCTGTATTGGGGCCCCTACTATTTAATATATCTATTAATGATCTAGTGGATGGCTTACACAGTAAAATATCAGTATTTGCAGATGATACAAAACTATGTAAGGTAGTTAACACAAAGGAGGACAGTTTGCAACTACAGACAGATTTGAGTAAATTGGAGAATTGGCTGAAAAATGGAAAATGAGGTTTAACACAGATAAGTGTAAGGTTATGCACATGGGAAGGAGAAACCGATGCTACAATTACTTACTAAATGGGAAACTGCTGGGGAAATCAGACATGGAAAAAGACTTAGGCATCTTAGTCAATAAGAAGCTAAATTGGAGTGCCCAGTGTCAGGCAGCTGCCACCAAAGCAAATAGGGTCATGGGATGCATTAGAAGAGGTCTGGGGACACGAGATGAAAACATAATTCTCCCTCTGTACAAATCACTCGTCAGACCACACTTGGAGTATTGTGTGCAGTTTTGGACGCCGGTGCTCAAGAAAGACATTACTGAACTTGAAAGGGTTCAAAGGCGGGCTACTAAAATGATAAATGGAGTTGGTTCACTACAATACCCAGAAAGGTTATCACAATTAGGTCTATTTACTCTAGAAAAGAGAAGACCTAGGGGAGACTTAATATATATGTACAAGTATATCAGAGGGAAATACAGAGATCTCTCCAATGAACTGTTTGTACCAAGGACTGTGACAAGAACAAGGGGGCATTCTCTTCGTTTGGAGGAAAGACAATTTCAGCACCAGCATAGAAGAGGGTTCTTCACGGTAAGAGCATTGAGGCTCTGGAATTCTCTTCCTGAGGAAGTGGTGATGGTCAACTCACTGAATGAATTTAAGAAAGGAATGGAAGCTTTTCTTGTGAGTAACAGTATAGAAGGTTACGAATAATATAATATTATAGGTAGATGGTTGACCCAGCTTTGGGGAAGGAACTTTTTTCCCTATGGAGAAAATTGGCTTCTACTCTGTGGGTTTTTTTGCCTTCCCCAGGATCAACAATGCAGAACAGCTGCACTAAAAATAGGCTGAACTAGATGGACATAAGGTCTTCCTTCAGCCGTCAAAACTATGTTACTATGTAACAGTAAAACGGAACTGTCAATTTACAATTTAGAATAATTTTTTCTATCAATATCCAATTTACTGCAGACCTCACAAATGTCCATTGGACTTCATCCTTGACTGAACATGAGCCCTGCTCCATTCACTGTCTGTGGAATTGATGGAGGCATCAGAGGGCTTTCAATGGAAATTTTCAATAAAGCAGGACCATCACAAACTCCTCCTCATGGTGGCTATGCAGCGAGAGGGAACAGGGAGCTAAGGAACCCCATTTTACTGATTTTTGGAGGTTCTAGGGGTCCTGAAAATTCTTAATGTCCATCGGGGTAAACCGCTTTAAGCTTGGTTGGACAATCATTCTGGGCATTTGTCATACAGTGACAGTCTATTCCGATGTGACCGCTGCAGAGATCCCCAGCCGATTTTGGGGATGCCAGGAGTTGGACCCCTGCAGATCAGATACCAATGACTGCAGATCCCCTTTGATTTTGTCAGCATTGCATGATGTTATCACACTAGCTGCCATGAAAACTCATAACAATGCTATCAACAATAATAATAATAATACATTTTATTTCTTTAGCGCTGACATATTCCGCAGCACTTTACATTTCAGAGGGGACTTGTACAGACAATAGACATTACAGCATAATAATAATCACATAGATCATAACAGATACCAAGAGTAATGAGGGCCCTGCTCACAAGCTTACAATCTATGAGGAAAAAAAAGGGAGACACGAAAGGTGGGTGGTAACAGTTGCCCTGATTGTATGGACCAACCGTAATTTTAAGTGTGTAAAAGTACAGACACAGAGGGTTAATGGATGTATAAAGCATGTGGGAACATGATGCGTGGAACCTGGTTATGGTAAAAACTTTTGGCTGTGCCACACAGGGATAGATCAGGTTAATGTGTTGAGGCGGTAGGCCAGTCTGAATAAATGCGTTTTCAGGGCACGCTTAAAATTGTGGGGATTGGGGACTAATCGTATTGACCTGGGAAGTGCATTCCAAAGAAATGGCGCAGCACGTGTATAGTCTTGGAGACGGGAGTGGGAGGTTCTGATTATTGTGGATGCTAACCTTAGGTCATCAGCAGAACGGAGGGCGCGGGTGGGTAGGATGTTATACTGAAACAAGGGAGGAGATGTAGGGTGGTGCTGAGCCATGGAGACCTTTGTGGGTGAGGGTAATAAGTTTGTACTGGATTCTGGAGTGGATGGGTAGCCAGTGTAATGACTGGCACAAGGTAGAGGCGTCGGTGTAACGATTGGCGAGGAATATGATCCTGGTAGCAGCAATCAAGACAGATTGGAGGGGGGAAGAGTTTGGTAAGAGGGAGATCGATTAGAAGAGAGTTACATTAGTCGAGACGAGAATGAATAAGAGAAACAGTAAGAGTTTTTGCGGAGTCAAAAGTAAGAAAAGGTCGAATTCTAGAAATGTTTTTGAGGTGCAGATAACAAGAGCGAGCCAGTGATCGTATGTGGGGGACAAAGGAAAGCTGGGAGTCAAGTATGACCCCAAGACAACGGGCATGTTGCTGGGGAGTAATAGTGGAACCACACACGGAAATGGCAATGTCGGGTATAGGTACATTAGTAGCGGGAGGAAACACAAGGAGTTCAGTCTTTGACAGGTTCAGTTTCAGATATAGTGAGGACATGATATTAGACACAGCGTTTAGACAATCGCTGGTGTTTTCTAGAAAGGCTGGCGTGATGTTAGGAGAAGAAGCGTATAATTGGGTGTCATCAGCATAGAGATGGTACTGGAAACCAAATCTACTGATTGTTTGACCAATAGGGGCAGTGTACAAAGAGAAGAGGAGGGGGCCTAGAACCGATCCTTGAGGAACCTCAACAGTAAGCGGAAGATGAGGAGGAGGAGCCAGCAAAAGATACAGTAAAGGAGCGGTCAGAGAGATAGGAGGAGAACGAGGAGAGAACGGTGTCCTTGAGGCCAATGGAATGGAGCATAGTGAGGAGGAGCTGATGATCAAAAGAACAAACTAATCCAAAGGAGCTGTTTCTGATGGCTAATGGATCATGTACACTGGTTTCTGCGAGTTCTGCTGCCTCTCTGACGAGTTATCTGTGTGTATGGCCAGCTTCCAAAATTACTATTCTGCAGCTGTCGTTTGGTCTCGCACTGATCGTAATGTGTGACAGAATCAGACAAGGCTCATTCAATCTGTCTTTGTCCCTGGGTGTTACGCGAACAATGTCCTGATCTCATAACTCTTTTTCAGATACCATCTGGAACTCACAAGCAGGCAGATGCCTGATCTAATGGGTGGCGTGATGAACGGACCTCGCCGAAGATGAGGCAATGTTCCTCAACTCTGATCCTCTCTACCTACCAACAGATCCTGTTCTCACAATCTCCTTAGTATTGTACAGGTGATGGAATTATCTCCTGGCCAATCCTAAGGAAATCCTGAAAACATGATCTGATGGTGGTTCTTGAGGACTGGAGTTGGTGAATGCAGATGCAAGGGGACATGGGCAAAGATGGCTATAGCACTGCCCAATATAGAGCTCACAGGTTGCTTTGTCCACATAGATTGCAGTGTTTTAATATTACTACATGGTTATGAGTTTGATTAGAACTAATATACAGTATGTCCTATATGACCTGCATTGCCGCTGCTGTAGAAGTGATGGGGCTGACCTGTAGTAGTAGACACCACTGCATAGATAAGAGCACCAGGAATGCAGGACTCCCAAGATATCTTTAGAGTGGCTTTATTATGCCAGTTACGATTTGGATCCCCATCACTTATACATGGAAAATGAGTTTACTCCTACTACTTTTCCTTCCACAGTCTTCAGCAAGTCATGCAGATGCCTGTGCATCAAGAAACTATGGCAAAATCAAGGCTTGGGCTGTGTGATGCCTTTGGGGAATAAAACTATTTGGGGTCCTTTAACCACCCGGGCTTATTATTACAGCCTCAAAAAGGAGGGGTGTCTCTTTTACTTTTCTCACTTGGATAAGAAAGTTGAATAGCCATCTGGGAAGTTTGTTTTCTACAAAGGTGAGCTGTGTATGGACTTCTCATGTAAGTAGTGGCTGTCAGAGTAACAAATTAATGAGTGACTGGCTTTACAGCAAAGTTTCAAAGGTTCTCCAACTTTTAAACTTTCCCCAGGGCATAAACACCCACTGAAATGGGTATTGAATTTAGATAGATAAATGCCCACTTGCACCAGTTAAACTTGTCTATGTAACATGCATGGACCCAGCATACTGGCAGAAGACACAACTACATATTGATGCACGTTTATGGTTGCTGTTTGTGTTGGGGTATTTTCTAACCTAGACGACGTATCTCAGAGCATAGAAATCTCTATGACAAGATGTGACGATGCCATATGACTAGTCAGTAGAAAGGCAGCCTTAATGTGACAATACCCATTGGATGGCCATCAGCCAAACCCTACGATTTTACTGGAACTGGATGATCATCGAATTTATAGCATGGAAACTTGAAGACAGAAGTTGGAGTAGAGAAGGATCAGGCAGTTGGACTTCATCCAGTTTAATCCTTTGTTCTTACAAGAAATAATTGTCTGTTGGTGATATACTTCCCTCTCCCCATTTAGAACACATACACGCTCAACCTTGGCCAATAAAGCAAATATGCTTATGAAGGGGGATAACAGGAGGAATAGCAATTGGCCAAACGAGCTTGATCAGCCGACATCTATTTAAGGAGTATGGACACTTTAAGATTGACTTTACACACTTGCAATTCAGGGTCTCCTCACCCAAACGCAACAGACTCCTAAATGTACATGAATATGAATGTATATGTACGGTATATGTAAATGAATCTGATGAGTTTGGGACAGGAGATCTGCACCTGCTCTGTACAATGTGTTCTACTAACATACCATATATTGCAAATGCATGAGGCTGGCCTTATTTAGAGAATTGTAATATAGTGGTCTACAATTCTTTAGCATGCCCACGCTCTGCTTCTTCACTCGTACTGTAGAATCTATCGACCTGTAGGATTTTTACATCCACCACAATGATAATATCAGGAAATAGGAACCACAGTGCAATAATAAATGAATCACTGGGAAACCCAACTGAGTGCTATTGGTTTGCATGTTAATGTGATATTAGTTGGTTTCCACTAAACATGGTCTAATTAGGGATCCCAAAGGACAGCACTAGGAACAGATGCTCGTTCCAAGCCTGCAGGCATCTATACAAGCCGCATGAGTTGGCATCCATCACTCATCGGGGGAATGGAGGCATACCGGGACAATTAACTCCTTCTCGGACACGCCTTGATGATGATTTGAGAGCTCACCAAGTGACAACACGTGGCGGTGCTTCTTATTGCTGTCCTCAATTACCGCTGATTTGTTGGAATATACAGTGGGTATGGAAAGTATTTAGACCCCTTGAAATTTTTCACTCTTTGTTTCATTGCAGTCATTTAGTAAATTCAAAAAAGTTCATTTTTTTCTTATTAATGTACACTCTGCACCCCATCTTGACTGAAAAAAAAACAAATGTAGAAATTTTTGAAAATTTATTAAAGAAAAACTGAAATATCACATGGTCATAAGTATTCAGACACTTTGCTCAGACACTCATATTTAAGTCACACGCTGTCCATTTCCTTGTGATCCTCCTTGAGATGGTCTACTCCTTTATTGGAGTCTAGCTGTGTTAATTACCGTAAACTGATAGGACTTGATTTGTAAAGGAACACACCTGTCTATATAAGACCTCACAGCTCACAGTGCATGTCAGACCAAATGAGAATCATGAGGTCAAAGCAACTGGCCAAGGAGATCAGAGACAGAATTGTGGGAAGGCACAGATCTGGCCAAGGTTACAAAATAATTTATGCAGTACTCAAGGTTCCTAAGAGCACAGTGGCCTCCATAATCCTTAAATGTAAGAAGTTTGGGACCACCAGAAGTCTTCCTAGACCTGGCTGTCCAGCCAAACTGAGCAATCGAGGGAGAAGAGCCTTGGTGAGAGGGGTAAAGAAGAACCCCAAGATCACTGTGGCAGAGCTCCACAGATGCAGTAGGGAGATGGGAAAAAGTTCCATAGAGTTTGCTAAAAAACACATGAAGGACTCCCAGACAATGAGAAATAAGATTCTCTCTGATCTGATGAGACAAAGATAGAAATTTTTGGTGATAATTCTAAGCGGTATGTGTGGAGAAAACCAGGCACTGCTCAACACCTGCCCAATACAATCCCAACAGTGAAACATGGTGGTGGCAGCATCATGCTATTGGGGGTGTTTTTTAGCTGCAGGGACAGGACGACTGGTTGCAATTGAAGGAAACATGAATGCAACCAAGTAAAGAGATATCCTGGATGAAAACCTTTTCCAGAGTGCTCTGGACCTCAGACTTGGCCGAAGGTTCACCTTCCAACAAGACAATGACCCTAAGCACACAGCTAAAATTACAAAGGCGTGGCTTCAGAACAACTCTGTGACCATTCTTGACAGGCCCAGCCAGAGACCTGACCTAAACCCAATTGAGCATCTCTGGAGAGACCTGAAAATGGCTGTCCACCAACGTTCACCATCCAACCTGACGGAACTGGAGAGGATCTGCAAGGAAGAATGGCAGAGGATCCCCAAATCCAGGTGTGAAAAACTTGTTGCATCATTCCCAAGAAGACTCATGGCTGTACTAGCTCAAAAGGGTGCTTCTACTCAATACTGAGCAAAGGGCCTGAATACTTAGGAATATGTGATATTTTAGTTTTTCTTTAATAAATTTGCAAAAATTTCTACATTTCTGTTTTTTTTCCATCAAGATGGGGTGCAGAGTGTACATTAATGAGAAAAAAAAATTTACCAAATGGCTGCAATGAAACAAAGAGTGAAAAATTTAAAGGGGTGTGAATACTTTCCAAAACCACTGTATATAATTCCTCAGCTGGAACAATCATTCCCATAATCACAATGATGAATTCTTGTCTTTTAGACATATCTCAAAACTTTAATGTTTGGATTCTCATCATACAGTGGGGAAAATAGGTATTTGATATAGTGCCGAATTTGCAAGTTTTCCCACCTACACTCTCACCAGTGTTCAAGAGACATGTACCTCGAAACACGTATGGATTGATCTCTGTTGTACATACCACCCCTCTTTATTGCTTTGTCGTCTGAGATGCCCAACTTTTTTTCCATTACTTTTATTTTTAAAGGATTTCCAATAAAAAATTTTGTGCATTTTTAATTTTTCCGGTGTGTTGAGCTGGTTCCATTTCTATTTTCCTCAATCAATTTCAGCGCTGTGCAGCAGCAAGGACGTCGTGCTCCTCCCAGATTGGAACAGCATCTCGGGGGTGAGCTGAATTTTTATCTTATTATTCAAGACAAAATAACTACATTTTTACCACCAAAATTTTGTTTTAGCCAGAGATTTTACATTTTCACACAAGAAGTGGGTAAAAATGGCATCAAAATTTGTCCCAAAATTTCTACTGAACGTGGCAATACCCCACCATATGTGGGTGTACAGTACTGCTTAGCCATACGGGGTCAAGATGCGACCGTCCTGGCTGAGAACCACAGGTGAATTAGCTGCTGGGGAAAGCACAGTCTGTGACCAGGGGTGACATCATAGAGGTTACATCCGGTCACTAAGGCTCCGTTCCCAGCCAGGCTGAACTGTGGTGATTTTGGTGAGATCCCCGCTAGCACCATGAGCGCTCACGATGCTAGCGGGGATCTCACCGCAGCTCAGCCCGGCTGGGAACGGAGCCCAGTGACCGGAGGTAACCTCTATGACATCACCCCTGGTCACTAAGCGTTCACGATGCTAGCAAGGATCTCAACGCAGCTCAGCTGGCACATCCAGGTTGAAAACTAATTATCCCCTAGACATGGATTACAGCATGGGACAGAACGATGGACAAGTATGGTATATTGTTGTTTTTTTTATTTTACTTTTATTACAGGAGATTGATGGCTTTGGTGGAATTAGTAGGTATGGTTTAATCAAGATTATTAAAAGAGTGTGTCATTTTTTCAATTAAATGACTTTATTCTGGCTGTGTGTTTATTTTAAATACAACTATAGGATAGTAATGGATAGGTGTCTTATAGACGCTTCTCCATTGCTAAGCCGTGGGCTTGTTGTCACCTTTGTATTGTCAGGTGACATCAACCCCACAAATATGAACCCCACTTGCCTCCTCTACAGGACAAGTGGGAAGAGCCGAGCAAAGCGCCAGAATTGGCGCATCTAATAGATATGCCTTTTCTGGGCAGCTGCGGGTTGCTGTTTTTAGGCTGAGAGGGTCAATAACCATGGCCCCTTACCAGCCTGAGAATATCAGCTCCCAGCTGTGAGATTTAGCAAGGCTGATAGTTAAAAAAGGGGGGGACCTAAAGACATTTTTAAAAAAAAATTGTTTAAATAATTAAAAAATACAGCATGGTGACCCCTCTATTCTTGATAAATAGCCTTGCTGAAGTTGACAGCTGATTGCCAATTGCCGGCAGAGCAGGGGAGAATGATGAGAGCCGTGCTCAGCATTCAGCGCCGGGGAACAGCGCTTACTGTAACGCTTCTTCCCTGGCGCCAGTCTGTGTGGTACTGATGCGGCACACACATGCCACACGTGTGACACAAGTATTACACACACGGACACTGACATCTCCAGTACCGGAAATATTAGGACGTGTGAAAGAGGCGTTATAGCGGGTTTTTATGTTTGGCAGCGGTCACACGTTAAAAGACGATTTTTATTACAAAAAAATAGCTTTTGCATCACATTTTGAGAGCTATAATTTTTCCATATTTTCGCCCACAGAGTCATGTGGGGTCTTGTTTTTTGCGGGATGAGTTGACGTTTTTATTGTTACCATTTTCGGGCACATGACATTTTTTGATCGCTTTCTATTCCGAGTTTTAGGAGACAGAATGAACAAAAAACAGCAATTCATGAATTTCTTTTTTGGGGGGGCGTTTATACCGTACTGTGTGTGGTAAAATTGATAAAGCAGTTTTATTCTTCGGGTCAGTACGATGACAGCGATACCTCATTTATATCTTTCTTTTTATGTTTTGGTGCTTTTATACAATAAAAACTATTTTATACAAAAAATAATTATTTTTGCATCCCTTTATTCTGAGAGCTATAATTTTTTTATTTTTCCGGTGATGGAGCTGTATGGGGGCTTGTTTTTTGCGGGACAAGATGACATTTTCAGCGGTACCATGTTTATTTATATCAGTCTTTTTGATCGTGTGTTATTCCACTTTTTGTTTGGCGGTATGATGATAAAGCATTGTTTTTTGTGTTGTTTTTTATTTTTTTATGGTGTTCACTAAAGGGGTTAACTAGAGGGACAGTTTTATAGGTGGGATCGTTGCGGACACGCCGTTACCAACTATGTGTACTTTTATTGTTTAGATTTTTTTCCATTCAAATATTTATTTAGTGATAGAATATGCTGATTTTTTTATAATTAATTTTGATTTTTAAAAAAAATATTTTTACAATTATTTTCTTTTTTTTTATTTATTTATTTTTTTACTTTTTTACTTAGTCCCAATATGGGACAATCATTTTTTGCAGGCTGATTGCTTCTATAGCATGCAGATAAAGCAGCATCTGCATGCCATAGAAGCTGTCAGTGTTGCACTCAAAGGGTATGTGCACATGTTGCGGATTCCAGTGCGGATTTTTCCGCGCGGATTTAGCTAAATCCGCAGGTAAATCTGCAGGTAAAATATCCTGCGTTTTACCTGCGGAATTAGTGAGGATTAGCCTGCGGATTTCCCCTGCATTTTGACACCTCTGGATTTCTATAATGGAGCAGGTGTCAAACTGCTGCGGATTCAACACAAAGAATTGACATGCTGCAGATTTCAATATGAACTGCGCATGATCAGCAAGTTTGCTAGGTCTGGTGATCCGGATGTCGTCATGATGACAACCGCTCACCATGGCAATGATCGGGACCCCGCGTAACGCTGTGGGGTCTCCGATCTAAAGGCAGAGGGGCTGTCAGCCTGTGCCTGCTTCCGGAATGATGCGATTGTGGTTCACTTGTAGCATTTTGGTGGTTAAAGTGCTGGGAGTGGTCTGTGACCGCTCCTGGCACCTAGTGCCGGATGTCAGCTGTCAGAATTAGCTGACCCCCAGTGGAGATCACCTGCGCACCTCCTGTGTGCCCGGCCGATTGCGATGACGTAACATTCCGTCCACGGTCAAATTGGCCCAGGTCACATGGATGGAATATTACGTCAGATGTCAGAAAGGGGTTAAAGAAAAACTTACAGGTCTGTGAGAGCCAGAATTCTTGCTGGTTGGTAGGCGATCAAATACTTATTTCATGCAATTTAATTATTTAAAAGTAATACAATGTGATTTTCCGGATTGTTTTTAGATTCTGTCTCTCACAGTTGAAGTGTACCTACGATAAACATTACAGACCTCTCCATTCTTTGCAGGTGGGAAAAAGTGAAAAATCGGCAGTGTAGCAAATCAAAATTTCAAACTTCAAAATCAAATTATCAAAATTTCCCCCACTGTATGTTAAGGTGTAGGTTTGCCTGAATTGATAAGAGCCTGTAGGATGGATTGAGCCTATCATATCATCTCCAGAGCCTAGTAGAGGGCCTTCAGACATATCAATACAAATCTGGGTAGATACAATCTTAGCAATGTGGAGAAAATTAACTTTGCTTATTATTTGGCTAGGGCTCTGAGGACGGACTCGGTCCTGGTAAGTTTTCTAGCTTCTCCTCAGGCTTGATTGGTGGTGCCATTGTTTTTACAGGCAATGAAATCCTGCGCTTCCTCTGTGCGATCCTGGCCCGGCGCTTGCTGTGCATGTCAAAGGGAGAGTGTCGTGTCTATATATGTAAACGCTTCCATCACCTGTCAGAACGGTGAAGCAATCAGAGCTGAGGGACTGTGTTACATGGGGCTTAGTGACGAGAGCTGGAATACTACATTCTCCCTACACAAATCCTTTTAAGCTCCAAACTCCAGCTCTACATACTCAGCAGAATACCGGTCGTCAGTGAAGCCACTGGCATTTCTTGTATGTGCACAAATTAGTAAAATTGTGCGTTGTCAGCTAAATATTCCATATCTTAACAGGAGGCTCAATGCTGTGGATTCCCTCGGTCTGCAGAGCAAAAACGTAACATCATACAAAGCATAGATAGAAGACATGTTGGCCTGTTCTAAATTAGACCCATAATATTAGAGCTGCAGCACTAAAACTTGTGAAGAAAGGTAACATGAAAGGAATACAACGGCCATCCAGGGCAATGGGCTCATCACATGGTCATGAATAAAGAATGGGATCTAAACATCCTCCAAGAGAAACTTCTCCCAACCATCCAGGAGCAAATTTGGTCATGGACAATGCTTTTATCAACATGATGGAGACCATGTCAGAAGGCAAAACTGATAACTAAGTGACTCCAAGCATTGAAGTTTTGGGTACATAAGCAGTAAACTACACAATCCCAATAACTGTGATAAACACCAAGCCCTGACTAGGTAAGAAGATGTTGTCATCAGCCAGGATTTGGCCCAGAAGCTGGTATCCAGCTGTCAGGACGAAGGGCAGAAGACTGGAAAAACAAGGGTCAATATTGTGAATTTTGAGTCTGCATAAAGTGGATGTATTTGTCAATAAAAGTATAAAAATGTATAAAATGCTGATAATTATACTTCAAGAAACACTCCCACTTTTATTCATTATATGTGTGTATGTGCATGTAATGTAGTGTGAGTGTATTAATATTCTCACCTACCGCTGCTCTCCGGTGTCCGGCGCTGTTCTGCTCCTCTTCTGAGTGATGTCACCTCACTGCGATTAGTCGGCCCACTCTATGCTCCAAGCCTGAACCAAAAGTCTCTGTTAAAATAAAAAGCCTAAGGGGCCTCGTTCTGGCACTCCATTGACTTACACTGTAAAAGTCACTTCTGGGTCCTGCAGAGCGAAGTGTGACCCAGAGCGTAGCATGACCCGGAGAGTCTGCAGAGAGTAGCATGACCCGGAGAGTCTGCAGAGAGTAGTATGACCCGGAGAGTCTGCAGAGAGTAGCATGACCCAGAGAGTCTGCAGAGAGTAGCATGACCCAGAGAGTCTGCAGAGAGTAGCATGACCCAGAGAGTCTGCAGAGAGTAGCATGACCCAGAGAGTCTGCAGAGTAGCATAACCCAAAGACTCTGCATAGAGTAGCATAACACGGAGAGTCTGCAGAGAGTAGTATGACCCAGAGAGTCTGCAGAGAGTAGCATGACCCAGAGAGTCTGCAGAGAGTAGCATGACCCAGGGAGTCTGCAGAGAGTAGCGTGACCCAGAGAGTCTGCAGAGAGTAGCATGACCCAGAGAGTCTGCAGAGAGTAGCATGACCCAAGCCAGAGAGTCTGCAGAGAGTAGCATGACCCAGAGTCTGCAGAGAGTAGCATGAATCAGAGAGTCTGCAGAGAGTAGCATGAATCAGAGAGTCTGCAGAGAGTAGCATGACCCAGAGAGTCTGCAGAGAGTAGCATGACCCAGAGAGTCTGCAGAGAGTAGCATGACCCAGAGAGTCTGCAGAGAGTAGCATAACCCAGAGAGTCTGCAGAGAGTAGCATGACCCAGGGAGTCTGCAGAGAGTAGCATGACCCAGAGAGTCTGCAGAGTGTAGCATGACCCAGAGAGTCTGCAGAGAGTAGCATGACCCAGGTAGTCTGCAGAGAGTAGCATGACCCAGGTAGTCTGCAGAGAGTAGCATGACCCAGAGAGTCTGCAGAGAGTAGCATGACCCAGAGAGTCTGCAGAGTGTAGCATGACCCAGAGAGTCTGCAGAGAGTAGCATGACCCAGAGAGTCTGCAGAGAGTAGCATAACACGGAGAGTCTGCAGAGAGTAGTATGACCCGGAGAGTCTGCAGAGAGAAGCGTGAACCAGAGAGTCTGCAGATAGTAGCATGACCCAGAGAGTCTGCAGAGAGTAGCATGACCCAGAGAGTCTGCAGAGAGTAGCATGACCCAGGGAGTCTGCAGAGAGTAGCGTGACCCAGAGAGTCTGCAGAGAGTAGCATGACCCAGAGAGTCTGCAGAGAGTAGCATGACCCAAGCCAGAGAGTCTGCAGAGAGTAGCATGACCCAGAGTCTGCAGAGAGTAGCATGAATCAGAGAGTCTGCAGAGAGTAGCATGAATCAGAGAGTCTGCAGAGAGTAGCATGACCCAGAGAGTCTGCAGAGAGTAGCATGACCCAGAGAGTCTGCAGAGAGTAGCATGACCCAGAGAGTCTGCAGAGAGTAGCATAACCCAGAGAGTCTGCAGAGAGTAGCATGACCCAGGGAGTCTGCAGAGAGTAGCATGACCCAGAGAGTCTGCAGAGTGTAGCATGACCCAGAGAGTCTGCAGAGAGTAGCATGACCCAGGTAGTCTGCAGAGAGTAGCATGACCCAGGTAGTCTGCAGAGAGTAGCATGACCCAGAGAGTCTGCAGAGAGTAGCATGACCCAGAGAGTCTGCAGAGTGTAGCATGACCCAGAGAGTCTGCAGAGAGTAGCATGACCCAGAGAGTCTGCAGAGAGTAGCATAACACGGAGAGTCTGCAGAGAGTAGTATGACCCGGAGAGTCTGCAGAGAGAAGCGTGAACCAGAGAGTCTGCAGATAGTAGCATGACCCAGAGAGTCTGCAGAGAGTAGCATGACCCAGAGAGTCTGCAGAGTAGCATAACCCAAAGACTCTGCATAGAGTAGCATAACACGGAGAGTCTGCAGAGAGTAGTATGACCCGGAGAGTCTGCAGAGAGTAGCGTGAACCAGAGAGTCTGCAGATAGTAGCATGACCCAGAGAGTCTGCAGAGAGTAGCATGACCCAGAGAGTATGCAGAGAGTAGCATAACCCAGAGTCTGCAGAGAGTAGCGTGAACCAGAGAGTCTGCAAAGCAGTGACATCACTGAGAAGAGGAGCAGAACAGCGCTGGACACCAGAGAGCAGTGGTTGATGAGTATATTAATACACTCATAATACATTACATGCACATAAACACACATTTAGTGCATAATAAAGTTAGTGAGCGTGCTTCTTTAAGTGACCAGAGAAACATCCGATTAATAAATCTAAAACCACTGATACTGCAAATTGTGTGAAAACCATCATTTAGAACAGTGTTTCTCAACTCCAGTCCTCAAGACCCACCAACAGGTCGTTTTCAGGATTTCCTTAGTATTGCACAGGTGATGCTGTTAAAGCCTGAGCAGATGATGAAATTATCACCTGTGCAATACTAAGGAAATCCTGAAAACATGACCTGTTGGTGGGTCTTGAGGCCAGGAGTTTAGAAACAATGATTTAGAATAAAAACAATGAGAAAATACCCTGCAGTAAGTAAATAGTGATACTATTTTTATCAAAAGAGAGTAAAGCCCATCCCACGGCGACACGGTGTACCCAATTGGGAAGGTCCCTAATTCTAGTAACTCATCTCGCTATGTGCCATCAGGTTGCAAAACAGACGGGGGGAAGAGCAGGACCAAGGCCTGACTGCTGTACACCTGCCCATGGAAAGCTATATACACAAGATGCACGGCCCTATATGTACAACGTACAAGTAACTAAAGCAATGTCACAAAATGGTCCGGCACATTCGTAGGCAAAAGTGCAATGCGTAGGTGCACGTTCACACTGTGTTCATCAACAGTGTCAATTTGGCTTTCTTGATCTGTCCTGTCTATTTTGAGGCCTGCTGACACTTAGCCAGGTGAACTACAAGAGTTAGAGACCATCCTGATGGGTGCACCAAGTCGCGGTGGGATGGCTTTTACACTCTTTTAATCAAAATAGTCAAAAAGAGCCCAATGTTACTTACATCTACTACTAGTATTTATTTACTTACTGCTTATTTGCTTTCATTGTAGGTTATGCGGCCCATAGCCATTAATGAGTGCGGCCCATCGCCATTAATGAGCGTGGCCCGTAGCCACTAATGAGTGCGGCCCATAGCCATTGAGTGTGGCCCACAGCCATTAATGAGTGCGGCCCGTAGCCATTAATGAGTGCGGCCCACAGCCATTAATGAGTGCGGCCCACAGCCATTAATGAGTGCGGCCCATAACCATTAATGAGTGCGGCCCATAAGCCATTAATGAGTGCGGCCCATAGCCATTAATGAGTGTGGCCCGTAGCCATTAATGAGCGCGGCCCGTAGCCATTAATGAGTGCGGCCCATAGCCATTGAGTGCGGCCCACAGCCATTAATGAGTGCGGCCCGTAGCCATTAATGAGTGCGGCCCATAGCCATTGAGTGCGGCCCACAGCCATTAATGAGTGCGGCCTGTAGCCATTAATGAGTGCGGCCCACAGCCATTAATGAGTGCGGCCCACAGCCATTAATGAGTGCGGCCTGTAGCCATTAATGAGTGCGGCCCACAGCCATTAATGAGTGCGGCCCACAGCCATTAATGAGTGCGGCCTGTAGCCATTAATGAGTGCGGCCCACAGCCATTAATGAGTGCGGCCCATAACCATTAATGAGTGCGGCCCATAAACCATTAATGAGTGCGGCCCATAGCCATTAATGAGTGCGGCCCGTAGCCATTAATGAGTGTGGCCCATCGCCATTAATGAGTGGGGCTCGTAGCTATTAATGAGTGCGGCCCGTATCCATTAATCAGTGCAGCCCATATCCATTAATGAGTGTAGCCCATAGCCATTAATGAGTGCGGCCCATATCCATTAATCAGTGCAGCCCATATCCATTAATGAGTGTAGCCCATAGCCATTAATCAGTGCAGCCCATAGCCATTAATCAGTGCAGCCCATAGCCATTAATGAGTGTAGCCCATAGCCATTAATGAGTGCGGGCCATTGCCATTAATGAGTGCGGCCCATAGCCATTAATGAGTGCGGGCCATTGCCATTAATGAGTGTGGCCCATAGCCATTAATGAGTGTGGCCCATAGCCATTAATGAGTGTGGCCCATAGCCATTAATGAGTGTGGCCCATAGCCATTAATGAGTGCGGCCCATAGCCATTAATGAGTGTGGCCCATAGCCATTAATGAGTGCGGGCCATTGCCATTAATGAGTGTGGCCCATAGCCATTAATGAGTGTGGCCCATAGCCATTAATGAGTGCGGGCCATCGCCATTAATGAGTGTGGCCCATAGCCATTAATGAGTGCGGCCCATAGCCATTAATGAGTGTGGCCCATAGCCATTAATGAGTGCGGCCCATTGCCATTAATGAGTGTGGCCCATAGCCATTAATGAGTGCGGGCCATCGCCATTAATGAGTGCAGCCCTTTGGTCCATAAGAAGCTCTATTGTACATGGATACAGGACATGGGATATTTTAGATTTCACACCTGCTAACTAAATTATTACTTATAGGGAAAACCCTGTAAAGGCCCCGTTACACATAACGACGCATCAGCGATGACGACGACACGACCTGGCAAAGATCGTTTATGCGTCGCTACATGGTCGCTAGTTAGCTGCCAAACAGGCAGATCTCCTCAAGACGCAGCAGCGATCTGTATAACGACCTCGGCGGTCGTTGGGACCTTGTCACACAGCAGCTATTGTAACGATTCATACCTCAATAGGCGTGATTGAGCGTTACCTTTTCCACGCCCCTCTGCACAGATTGGTGGTCACTGCTAAGCTCTCACTTTTTGATTGGGTGACCTCGTCATAAAAGACGACGTATTAGCACTCCCATCCATTGTTCTCGAGCGCTGTGGTTATATCATACGGCATTCCTGCAGCGTTCCAGTGCGAGTCCAGATTGCGTTCTACGAGCCTTCTGCTTTCCTGCTCCTGCGATCCAGTCTGAGTCGCATTTTTCTTGGATTTTTATACTCTGGCTTGCCAGGTAGGCATTGTTTGTGATGTCGAATGATCTTTGTAGCATTTCACTTTTCATAACTGTAGTCAACATTTCTATATGCTTTTACACACAGCAGCCATTGTACTTTTCCAGCCGCGCCCGCCGCCATCGTACGCTCTGCATTGCATTTCCATTTATAGAACAGTTATAATTTATATGTAATTAGAACTATGTTCTACAATTATTTTATGCTTTCACATAGGCATGTTTAGCCATTTCAGTTTTCCTGCCGCGCCCACCCCCGCCATAACTCTATTGTATATCGAGGTCATGCTAAAACACAGATAACTGCGGAAGCTTTAGTGACCACGGATGATGTAAACTCTGAAAGTTATTGCCTTAAAGACTTAAATTGTTAATGACATGTGAGGACATCAACGAGATCTATTCCACCTGGCCGCCACAGTAGGCCCTGACGGATGTCTCCCAGTGAGTGGCTCTATAGTTAATGGACTGAAGGAGGGCTGCACATATATAACATATATATATATATATATATATATATATATATATAACATTGATTACCTCAGGAATATGGTGACTGAGGCAGTAGCGTTTATTGCAGTGGATGCAGAAATCTCCCACTGTTACAACGCTGGACTTGCATTTCGCAAAACCACAAGTGTTGTCAGCTTTTACTGCAGCTGCAATTAGGGCCTCGAAGTCGTCCGTGCCCGAGCTCTCTGCATCTGGTCTTAGATCATTTTTACCTGTAAGAAAAAAAAAAGTGTATACAAAGAGAAAAAGTTAAATGAAATGATAAAAGATAGCAAACAAGTGGACCAATACCATACAGACAAGGGAGAACCAGGAGGTCGTCCTCACAGCCCCAGACCTGGACGTAGGAAGCTTCTGTTTCCCCATTTAAAGGGGTTGTTCACTACTGGATTAAGTTTCCTTAAAGCCAAGGTCCCCACATATAGAATAAAAAAAACATATTCACCTCCCGGGACTGTGGTTGTCTCCCGGCGCTCATGTGCCATTGTTATGCTATGTGAGCGCTGCAGGCTGTCAGCTGCCACTGATTGGCTGCAGCCTTCACAGTTTTGCTAGATGAAGCTCTGTCTGATGGAACTCTGCAGCATATAACTGGTGCAGTGAGGCTGGGAGATCCAGCGCCAACATTGCTGGATCAGTGTTTGGGAATGAAGTAGATGTTATATATTCTTTTATATGAGGGGCTAGAGCCGTCATGGAGGGCTTGTTCTGTAGCTGAAAACCCCTATAGGATAATTCTTCTGGGGATAGATGGGATGAAAACATTAAACTACCAAAAGCTGTCCCTGTTGGAGATGCATCAGTGCGGACCGGCCCCTTTTATTGGCTGACTGGGAATTTCAGGCTATTTCTAGAAATGAGAGATCAGCAGTGACAGGATTGGTGAAGACGAGTATTACTTTTTTATTTTTTAGTGTGAGCTATTTTAAAAAAAAAAGTGTATTTTTCCTGGAATACCTTTTATGTGAACCCCAGGGGTGACATGGCATAAGGGTGGTGAGACAGGGTCACTGGCACAGTGTATGACAGGAGATATGGGTCACTCTGCATGTTGGCGTCAGTGGTGTGAAACCAGGATATTTTTCTTCCAGCACACTAAGTGTTGGGAGTAGAGTTGAGCGACTGAGTTGACCCCAATGCAATGTCATCCGCTCAATGCCGACTTTTAGTCCCCATTGACTTGCATTGGGGTCGGGTTTCGGACGAAACTCCGACTTTTTTTGCCCTACTCGGACCAGTTTCATCCGACTCAAATTTTGTTTCATGAATCCCGATCCGACCAAAGTCGCTCAACTCTAGTTGGGAGGGTTAGTAAGCTGCATACATGGGCTGGTTTTATGTGAGCAAAGAGTGGGAGGGAGAGTGCTCACCACATCTCCTCCTGCAGAGCCGACACCGGCATGTGTGTTAGCAGCACCTATGATGATGTCATGGTCAAAAGCCTGTCTGCAGAGTCAGTGTGTGTCTTGGGAGAGGAGGTACCCCCATGGAGCTCCAAGGAGGAGCGGAGGACATTGCCCGGTGTCTGCAGGTTAAAACCTGCAGAAAAAAAAAAGGACTCTGTTATACTTTATTTGTTTTGTTTTCCGTTAAGCCAGGAAGGCTCTGCTTTTGTTTTCTGAACCCTGCCTTGGTGTATGCTGATTTCAATAAACAAGCAGGTCTTTCACTACCAAAGTGTTCCTGTGTCTACCTGAGGAGGCAGCCAAGTGTGGCAACCCCTCACAGTGGGCATTACGCAAGGCTAGTCTGCGTTTTATTTTCCTTTTTTTTTTTCCAGATAGACTATTTCACTGACACACAAACCTAATAAAAAAGGAAAAGGCCAACCCCGGTAAATGAGAATTTTACTAAAGCCATAGACTCCCTTTTAGGTCACGAAAGTTACAGTGAAATTGCCCATTTCTATATTAGCGGGATGAAAGTCACTTACTTTTGGAATCCATTTTCTTCTTTTCCGTGACCTCTTTCTTCCTTTTTTCTTCAAGTTTTGCTTTCTCTCGGTGAATCCTTTCTGCATGTAAGATCTTCAGGTCGGCATTGCCGGAGGAGACACTGCGGATGACCTCTTTTTGCTTTACTGCTTGTTCCACTGTCGGCGATTGTAAATGTTCCTGAATGTTGAAGCCATTTGTTGTCTGAGATTCGGGAGCAGCTGAAATTGCTTTGGTTTTGGTGATAGAAATACATCTATTTTGTTCGTCTCCGGAGCTCACATGTTGCAGCCCGTGTTCTTCAGAGATCTTGTGGACCAGTAATCGATCATGAGAAGTTAGTGCTGAAGGGAACGTTAACTGAGTCTTATTAATATCTTCCAAAAACTCTAGAATGGTCTTCCTTAGACTGTCCTCATTAGAAGTTCCTTCAGATTGCACATCTAAACTCATATTCTTCTTCTTCTTCCCAGTGGAGCCAGGGATTTTTGCCTTGGCATTCCCTTTGGGATGACTCTCGGCAGGGCTACTGGATTTTTGGTTCCCCGTTTTTGGAGTGGCAGTCTTCTTTGACTTAGTTGCATCTCCCATTTTAACATTTGCTTCTACCTTAGAGGAACTTTCACTGTCATGGGAATACTTCTCAGGGATGATATCATCAAGGTACTCAAAGGCAGTCCGGACTTCTCCATGGTCAGTGAAGTAAGTCACCAAATCTTTGAGAAATTGGTGGTTCTGGACAGTGTGAGAATCACAAATGACAGCCACGTGACGGCGAGCGCGGGTAACGGCTACATTTATTCTTCTTTCTTCAGCCAAAAATCCTACATCACCTGAATAGCAAAAAAATCACTTGTAAAATGAAAAGTGGAAGAACCAATGTTAATAGGCTTTTCCACCCAAATACAAGAAAAATCCTGAAAGCAGCTTATACGTTTATGAAGTAGTCACCTATCTTTTTCCAGTCCAGATCTGACACTTCACAATCCTCTCTCTGCGTTTACACAGTTGGCCACGAGCTGTCTAGTCATATGACCGCTGCAGACAATCAGTGTGGGATCGACAGGTTGGGTATGACTTCTTTTTCATTTACACTTAAAGCTGTTTTCAGATTATTTTATGGCTGGACAATTCCTAAAAAGAACGTTCTACCTGTTATTCAAAATGCTAATATAATGTGTGAATAACAAGAACCAATCGGCAAGTAAGAGTCAGATCTGATTTACATGTCAGTATTTTATCATACATCATACTGATGTGTGAATAACGCCTTAATTTGAGTTTCCGCTCAATAGGTTTCAGTCCTGTTATTGGGCTCCTACAGACGGTGTTAACAGTCCTTGTGCGGTCTGTGTGCTTCCGAAAGAGAGCAGACAGACCCATTACACCAATGCATATGGTCGATTTTCCACATGTAAACAGGACATGTGCTGCCGAGAACATGATGTTTTATGTGCACAGAACAATCAAACTGATGATCGTTCTGCATCTGCTCGGCCTTTCTAAAAAGGCAATTAAACATCGTTTTGCTTAATGACCGTGATCATGATGTCTAAACCCAGCATGAGTTGTATCACTCTGAGAGAGCTGAGGGAGTTGCTGCTACATCGCTTTGTAATACAAGTGAATGGGTCCCCACTGTGACCCTAGGGGTACTGCGCCCGTGACAAGAAAATCGCAAAAACAGGATTTTTGGTTACTTACTGTAAAATCTGATTCTCTGAGCCTTCATTGGGGGACACAGGAAACCATGGGGTATATGCTGCTGCCAAGAGGAGGCTGACAACTAAGCAAATAAAAAAGTTAGCTCCTCCTCTGCAGTATAGACCCCACCGACCAGCACTAGGTTAATCAGTTACTGAGAAAGCAGTAGGAGAATCAAGATGTTAGAGAGAAACAAAAGAGACAAACTCCAACTGTAACAATGTAACACAGTAAAAAGAACTGCTAAACATGGAAGGGTGCTGTGTCCCCCAATGAAGGCCCCGAGAAACAGATATTACAGTAAGTAACTAAAAATCCTGTTTTCTCTATCACTTCATTGGGGGACACAAAAAAACATGGGCCGTCTCAAAGCAGTCCCTGGGGACGGAACAGCAGAAAACTCCTCTCAGGATGGAGAACTCGCCACAGCCGCCTGCAAGATCCTTCTACCTAGGCTGGCGTCGCCGAAGCGTAGGTATGGACCCTGTAAAACTTGGCAAACGTGTGGATGGAGGACCAGGTTGCCTGTTGTGAGTTCATTTTCTGGTCCACCAGTTGTGAGTTCTCCTGCCAGGCTCCCTCTGGTGGTAACAGGAGGTAGTGAGGCTGATTTAATCAGTAGAGATCTGCCACCTGATAATGATGACGACTGGACCTCAGGAATCTCAGACTGGATAAGACAGCCGACGCCCTATTCTGGTGCTGGTGATTCCTTCTGGCTTGTCAGGTCTTGGTTTTCAGCTCTGTTCCAGTCATCAAAAGCTAAGTTTTTCTGCTAAAGTTCACACTTGATTTTGTTGGTCTATTCAGTTTTTTGTGTGGTCAGCCACCCCCGCCTCTGGCTATGCTGAATTTCCACTCTTATTTACCTGTATTTGTCAATTTGCTTTTTGTCCCTTATAAGATTGGCCTCTTTTTGCTCTGTTTCAGAATATTTCAGGGTGCTGATATAGTGGGAGAAGTCTAGTGACTTCAGGGTTAATTTTGCTATCAGAAGTGTTGGACAATATTTTTGTAGGGTTTTTTGAAGATTGCAGACAGTGTCTTTCTTTTCCTATCCTTTCTAGTTAGTTTGGGCCCCATCGTTTGCTCAGCCTATTTTCCTGCCTGTGTTTGTGCTTTCATCTTGTTTCACCGTCAATACATGTGTGGGGGCTGTCTTTCCTTTGGGGTCTGCTCTGGGGCAGTTAGTTTTCCCCTTTTCTTGCTTCAGGCTTATGTAGTTCTCCGGCTGTGACAAAGCATCTAGGATCATCGTAGGTACGCTCCACGGCTGCTGCTAGTTGTGTGGTTAGGATCAGGGATCTGCAATCTGCATAGTTACCAACCTCTCTGGTTTTCTGTGACTTAGCTTGTTTTGTTTTTTTCTCCTCGGTGACCCATTCATAACAGTTGCCGCTTTGCAGAGTTGCAGGGTGGAAGCACTATGGTGTACCGCTCAGGAGGCACTCACTGCCTGGGTAGAGTGTGCTTTAATACCCGGGGGAGGCGCTCTCTTCTTAACCTGGTACGCCTCCAAAATTGCGTCCAGATCCAGCGAGCAATCGTAGCCTTTGAGGCTGGCAGACCTCTCCGTGCACCCTCTAGAATGACAAAGAAAGAGTCTGTCTTCCTAAAGAGGGCGGTCCTAGCCAAATAGATCCGCAACGCCCTGAACAGGTCTAACCTGTTCACTAAACGCTCCAAAGGATGAGTCGCAGCCGGGCAAAAGGAAGGGAGGACAATATTCTCATTTAGGTGAAAAGCGGACACCAGCTTGGGAAGGAAAGAAGGTAGAGACCGCAAAACCACTTTGCCCGGGTGGAGAACCAGGAAAAGGGGGTGACAGGAAAGAGCAGCCAATTCCAAGATGCACTTAATGGAGGTGATGGCCACAAGAAACACCACCTTAAAAGGCAGAAAGGACAGAGAGACCTCTCGGAGTGGTTCAAAGGGAGAACTCCTAAGGGCCTCCAGAACTAAATTGAGATCCCAGGGTTCCACAGGTGTCCGATCCGGGGGCGCAGCGTGAGCTACCCCTTGGAGAAAAGTTCTGACCTGAGAATGGGAGGATAAATTTTTCTGAAAAAGAATATAAAGCGCTGATACCTGTCCCTTTAGCGAACTAAGAGCAAGACCAGCGTCAAGTTCCGCCTGGAGAAATGCCAGAACGGAAGAGAAAGCAAAGGACATAGGCAGGATGTGATTAGACTCACATCAGGTGAAATAGGCTCTCCGAGTCAGATAATAGACCCTGGACAACGACAGCATCCTAGCCTGGATCATGGCCTGAATCATCTAATCAGAAAACTCGGATGCTCTCAGAACCGGGGTTTCAACAGCCACGGTTAAATCGAGTGACCAAAAATTCTGGTGGCAGATCGGTCCTTGGGAAAGAAGATCTGGTCTGTCAGGGAGCCTCCAGGGGGCGTCCGCGATAAGACTGACGTTCTCTGCGAACCAAGACCTCCTGAGCCAATCCGGTGCTATCAGAACGACCGGCACCCAATTCGCATTGATCTTCTTCAACAGCCTGGGAAGAAGGTGGAGGGGAAGAAATATATAGGGAAGAGTAAACTGTGACCAGGGTATAGCCAGAGCCAGACCATCAGCGCCTACCGAGAGAGGATCGCGGGACCTGGAAACAAACCGTGGAACCTTCCTGTTCAGCCAGGAAGCCATGAGATCCACATCCGTAGTTCCCCATCGAAGGCAAATCTGATGGAAGACTTCTTGATGCAGATACCACTCTCCCGCCGTAAGTCCCTCGCGATTGAGAAAGTCGGTGGCCTAATTGTCCACACCGGGGTTATGCACTGCAGATATCACTGGAACCATCGCCTCTGCCCAGAGGAGAATCTTGGATACCTCGTCCATCGCCAAGGAGCTCCGAGTCCCTCCCCTCTGATTGACACATGCCACCACCGTGGCATTGTCCGACTGAACTCGGAATGGCCGACCCCTGAGAAGCCTTTCCCAGTGACGGAGGGACAGAAGAATGGCTCTTATCTCGAGGATGTTGATCGGCAGCACCGCCCTCCTGAGAAGGCTGGCATCCATTATCACCACCTGCCAGTGAATAGGAAAGAAGGACCTGGAAGATGAGAGGGGATGACAGCCACCAATTGAGAGATCGTTTGACTCGGGAAGAGAGATGGATCGAACGATCCAGAGAGAGAACAGACTTGTTCCACTAACATAGACCTGCTGAAGTGGCCTTGAATGGAATTGCACAAATGGAATTGCTTTCAACGCTGCCACCATCCTTCCCAGGATCACCATGGCCGAGTGGAAAGATGGAAGCTGAGGGCCCTGCAGAGAGCGAACCCCCTGCTGGAGGACTGCTCTCTTCTCCTTGGGAAGAAAAACCCTTTCTTGACAAGTGTTGAACAGCATGCCTGAGTCGGGACAATGCAAGACACTGCTCTGATGACTGGCCATCCGAATCGGGACAGGGTGTCTAGAATGATGAACAGACTTTCCTGGGCATGTAAAAAGGATGGAATCTTGATGAGAATGTTGTTGAGGTACAGGATGAGCACTGGAACTCTGATCCACAGAATGACCATTAACGCTGCCATGATTTTTGTGAAAACCCTGGGAGTGGTTGCGAGTCCAAACGGTAGGGCGACAAACTTTAAATGGTCCTGCTGCACCGCAAAACGTAGGAATCTTTGATGCCCTGAGAAGAAAGAGACATGGCGATAGGTGTCCTGGACGTCTACGGAGCACAGGAACTCCTGCGATTCCATGTAAGCAACGACTGAAAGAAGGGACTCCATCCTGAAATGTTGCAGATGGACCCTACTGTTCAGTAACTTTAGATCCAGGATGGGTCGAACCGCGCCGACTTTCTTCGGCACCACAAATATGTTTGAATAAAAACCTGTGAAATGTTCCTGGCCTGAGACGGGAACAATGACCCCTGAACTGAGAAGGGAGGCAATGGACATAAAGAAACCAGGAACCAGAGAAGCAACTCTTGGAGCAGGGTTCCCCAACTCCAGTCCTCAAGGCCTACCAACAGATCATGTTTTCAGGATTTCCTTAGTATTGCTCAGGTGATAATTGCTTCACCTGTGCAATACAAAGGAAATCCTGAAAACATGATCTGTTGGTGGGCCTTGAGGACTGGAGTTGGGGAACCCTGTCTTGGGAGGACGGGATTCGAAGAATCGATCTTGGTGCCACGAAACAAAATCTATTTTGTATCCGGAGGATACCACCTCTCTGACCCACGCGTCCTCCACTGAGGCGAGTCAGACATCTCTGAAAATATGGAGACGGCTGTCCAGCCTGGGAGATTCTGTGGGATCTGGAGCCGAGTAATACAGAGGAAGTAGATATGGCAGATGGCTAGCACTCGACTAGTGTAATGAATAAACGGTGCTAGTGAAAGGGAGCCTCTGGTCCCGTAAATGTGAAGTCAATATAGAATCACTGCACACGTAAATTATGCTAAAGTGAGCTTTTTATTATTTAATTGACGGTGATGAAGCGACAGCTGACGTTTCGGCCTAACAACGGCCTTTATCACATAGTCGCCCTTTTGAAGTAGAGTTTTGGTAGTCACCGGTTGATAGTTTATCACTGCTAGGCAATATTTCAAAAAAATGCAGATTATCCAATATAGCCAATAGTCCAGGTGCTAGAGGAGCAGAGATCCTGTTGGTATGGCAAAAAAACATTGGTGGCGCAGTGGGGGATGCAGGGAGGGAAAAATGTAGACGAGGCTGCTTCAAAGGCAGACTTTGCGAAAGACTCTATGATCCTGTCATTTAAGTCTTTGAGGGATGCTCCATTCGTAAGCGGGGGGACTGTGTTAGTGGACAGTCTGGAGACTGGAAGGTTCACAGTTGGAGAAGCGGTCCAGTTCACAGTGAGGTCAGGGGCAAAGGGATATAGGATACCGAGGCGCTTCCCTGTTTGGAAGCTTCTGGTCGGGTTCTCCTGCTCCCTGGAAAGTACCTCCTCAAATTGTGGGGTGGGGCAAAGATCTTGGGACCTGGTCTCAACCGTCTAAACGAAACTGCCTGTTCTGCGGGTTCCGTAGCGGTATCCTTAATGTTAAAGGTCTGATTGACTGGCACAATGAGGCTCTGGACAATGTCTCTCATTAGAGGCCTGGTCAGAATCCAGGTCGGAGTCATCCTCTGAGAATACATCCAAAGCCGCCTTGCCAGACTCGAGAGAGGAGGACCGGGAAGAAATTGACTGCTGGGAGAGACCAGGGGGAGAGACAGAGTGGGAAGAGGACCTAGAACAACGCTCCTACCTGGCTCTCTTACGGCCCATGTTGGTAGGCACAGCTGGTGAGCCCTGCAACCCACTAGCAACAGCGGAGGCAGGATGGGGCAACCTGTCAAGAACGGACACCAGAGTCTGCTACACCTTGGTGAGGTCCTCCATCAACTGTGACAGAGAGGTAGCCCACACTGGGATAGAGGTACCACTCTCTCCTGGGGCAATAGGGGGCTCCTGGTTAGCGGGTACAGGAGGGCTGCTGCAAACCTGACAGAAAAGGGGAGGACTGACCTGAGAGGAGCTTGCATTTACATGAAGAGCAAACAAAATGTTTGATAAGAGCAGAGGAAGAAGAAGAAGAGGCAGGAGGGCGAGAGCGCTCTCCTTTCGGATCAGGCATGATGAGCAGACCCACTAACTAATGCTAGAAGGTTAGGGGACAGAAAGAGAATGCAGAGGAGAGCGTCAGCCTGCAGAGCAGAGCTAATCACAGTAAGTACAGGTGTCCTGAAGTCTGCTTTCAGGCTGTAGAGGGCTGCAGTGCAATTATAGGCATAGAAGATGCAGGTCCTGCAGGGAAATGCCACCTTCCAATACCAAAAGCCGTAAAATGGCAATCGCACGGAGGATGAAGAGGACCAGTAGTGTGTAAGCGCGAAGTGGACGAACACTGAAAAGGCCCGCTTTCTGAGGCCGGAGTGAGGGGCGGAGCTAACCTATGGGTCCAGGAAAGGAGAAAGACGGCGACGGCTGCAGAACTTCCCTGTTGAAGTCGGAAGGAGGGGGCAGAAGCTAGCCACCAAGGAAAGGAAAAGGAAGTATGCAAGTGACGGGCGGGAGAGAAGCCCGCCCAAAGATGCTGAGGAGAGGGGGGTGGAGCCAAACTCCGAGACTAGGCCAGAGAGCAGCCGAGACCTAGATTAAGCCGGGACGATGGCTAAGGAACAGAGGGGTAGCAGCGCGGAGGCCCTAAATGAACTGAAAAAGGTAGCCCAGTACCCCAACACAGAGGAGAACAATAGAAAATGGCCACATGTATACCTCAAAAGGTCTACACATACACTAAAGCCCTAAAAATAAAGTGAGGGTTTAGGGGGGAAAAAAACCTTTGATCTTTATTCTGTGTACCTCCTTTGTTCTTCTATCTTCTCCTCATCGCCTCTGGAAAGGAACCTAGAGGAGAGAGAAGAAAGAGATGTACCTCTCCATCTAGAAAAATTATAGACGTCTGAACCTCCTGTATTGCAGGACCTCCATGACTCCTGAAACCGATAGGCTATGGTGGATGAGTGGGTAGGAGACGGGGCCAAGACCAAATACAGATCACCTAAACACGCTTCATGTGTTAGGGGTTGGGGTCCTGCCGACTAGACATATAGGGTGGCAGTAAATGCCGTACTCATAGTCTCTACATGGGAGTACAGTTGTGATCATACTGTATCCCTCCAGAGGTAGAGGAGAAGATCTATCTGAAAAACATGGATTTTTGTGAGTACTCACCGTAAAATCCTTTTCTCCGAGACGCTCATTGGGGGACACAGAGACTGTGGGTGTGTGCTTCTGCCGTCTGGAGGCTGACACTAAGTATACAAAAAAAGAGTTAGCTCCTCCTCCGCCGCATACACCCTCGCCCCCAGACCGGGCGTAACTCAGTTTAGTGCATAAGCAGTAGGAGAACGCGCCTTAAATTCAGGCAAGAAATTATACATCTGGAAAAGGGACCACCCTGATCCTTACATAAGGATTTGTATAACTTAAAATAAGCAAAAGCCAACTGGCTAGTAGGGTGGGTGCTGTGTCCCCCAATGAGCGTCTCGGAGAAAAGGATTTTACGGTGAGTACTCACAAAAATCCATGTTTCTCCTTCGTCTCATTGGGGGACACAGAGACTGTGGGACGTTCTAAAGCAGTCCCTGGGCGGGATCTTAGCTCACCCAATCCATGCTATTTTGCGCCCCTGATTAGAGGTGCGCAACTGCTGCCTGGAGAATCTTTCTTCCCAGGCTTGCATCCGAGGATGCCTGGGTATGTACGTTATAATGTTTGACAAACGTATGCAAACTGGACCAGGTAGCTGCTTTGCACACCTGTTCCGCTGAAGCTTGGTGTCGCAGTGCCCATGAGGCACCCACTGCTCGAGCCGAGTGTGCCTTGATCCCTGCCGGAACCGGCGTGCCACTGATTTCATAAGATTCTTGGATCGTCAGGCGAACCCATCTGGCCAAAGTCGCTTTGGACGCAGCAAGCCCCTTCCGCCGCCCTTCTGGGATCACGAATAGAGAGTCTGTCCGGCGGAAAGGTGCTGTCCTTGTCACATACCTCCTAAGAGCTCTTACCAGATCCAGGGTGTGCAAAGCCTTTTCTACCCTGTGCACCGGTGCCGGGCAAAACGAGGGTAAGACAATGTCTTCGTTGATATGGAATGCAGAGACAACCTTCGGCAAGAAGGGAGGAGCTGGCCTTAAAACTACCTTATCCTTATAAAAAGTCAGGAACGGCGGTTTACAAGATAAAGCCGCCAATTCCGAAACCTGCCTAATAGACGTAATAGCTACCAGAAAAACGACCTTCCTGGACAGGTAAGGTAAGGAGACTTCTTGTAACGGTTCGAAGGGAGGCTCCTGAAGGGCCCTGAGCACCAAGTTCAGGTCCCATGATTCCGTCGGCGCCTTATAGGGGGGTACTAAATGTGCGACCCCCTGCATAAACGTCTTAACCTGCCAGACCGAAGCGACCTTTCGTTGAAAAAGGACCGACAGGGCCGAGATTTGCGTTCTGAGCGAACTCGGAGCCAATCCTGCGTCCAGCCCTGCCTGCAAAAAAGCCAGTACGTTGGGGATTGAAAAAACCAGAGGAGCCACTCCGCGATCCCTACACCAACGGAAAAAAACTTCCCAAGTCCGATGATATACTTTCGCCGAGGAAGGCTTTCGGGCACTCACCATCGTGGCCACCACATCGCGCCTGAATCCTGCCTGTGTTAACAGCCAAGATTCAATGGCCACGCCGTCAAACACAGGGCCCCTAAGTTCGGATGGTAGATCGGCCCCTGGGACAGCAAGTCCGGCCGATCTGGTAGACGCCAGGGTACGTCCACCACTAGCTGAACCAGATCTGCATACCAGGCCCTCCGAGGCCAGTCTGGGGCTAGCAGAATTGCTGGAACCTTCTCTCTCCTTAACTTTCTGATGACTCTTGGAAGCAGAGGTAGCGGGGGGAACAAGTACGGGAGACGAAACTGGCTCCATGGAAGCACCAGAGCGTCTGCTGCGATCGCCTGCGGGTCGAGGGATCGAGCGACGATCCTTTGTACTTTGGCGTTCTCTCTGGATGCCATAAGGTCCACGTCTGGAGTCCCCCACCGTTGGCAGATCTGTTGAAAAACCTCGGGGTGCAGGGACCATTCCCCTGCCGCGACCCCCTGTCGGCTGAGAAAATCTGCCGCCCAGTTTTCGACTCCCGGAATGTGCACCGCTGAAATTACCACGTGGTTCTTTTCGGGCCAACGCAGTACCAGCCCAACCTCGCGCATGGCTGCTTGGCTGCGCGTGCCCCCTTGATGGTTGACATATGCTACTGCTGTAGCATTGTCCGACAGAATGCGCACCGGCCGGTGTCTCAGGAAATACTGAAAATGTTGCAGGGCCAATCGTATTGCCCGTATCTCCAGAATGTTGATCGGGAGAATTATCTCCTGAATGGACCACCGCCCCTGGGCTGTGTGACTCTGGAAAACTGCTCCCCAACCCTGCAGGCTTGCATCGGTCGTCACCACCAACCACTGTTCCGGGGGAAAGGGTTTCCCCTGGACCAGAGACGAGTCGCGAGTCCACCATCGGAGTGATCGTCGGACCAGCGGAGACAAATTGCACCGATGACTGAGGGATAGCAGCCTTCGGTCCCATGCTGACAAGAGCGCATGCTGAAGCGGACGGAGATGGAACTGGGCAAACGGGATTGCCTCCATCGCCGCCACCATTCTGCCCAACACACTCATGCCGTACCGGATGGATCTGGAGCCTGGCTGTAGAAGGTTCCGTACCCCCTGTTTGATCTTTCGCGCCTTGTCCTGAGGGAGGATCACCAGCCCCCGGGAGGTGTTGAAAACCATGCCTAGGAATACGATTCTCTGGGCTGGAACCAAGGACGACTTGTTCCGATTGATCAACCAGCCTAGACGGGCCAGGGTATCCAGCGTGATACTGACATTCTCCTGGCACGCCTGAAACGACGGCCCCTTTACCAAAAGGTCGTCCAGGTAAGGTAGTACCGTTATGCCCCGAGCATGCAGGATGGCCATAACCACCGCCATTATCTTCGTAAAGACTCTGGGAGCAGTGGCCAGACCGAAGGGCAGAGCAACAAATTGAAAATGTCGCCCTCCGACCGCAAAACGCAGGAACCTCTGGTGTGGAGGAAAAATCGGAATGTGCAGATATGCATCCTGCACATCGATCGAGGCCAGGAACTCCCCTGGATCCATGGCTGCAATGACCGAACGGAGGGATTCCATCCGGAACCGCCTGACTCTGATGAATTTGTTCAGGATTTTTAGATCTAATACTGGCCTTACTGTCCCGTCTTTTTTGGGGACCGAAAACAGGTTGGAGTAAAAACCTTGTGTCTCTTCGCTTTTCGGCACTGGGACAATGACCCCGTTGCGCTGTAGCGTCATTATGGCCTGTAACAAACCCTCCGCCTGCGATTCTGTTCCGGAAAGCCGGGAACGGAAGAATCGCCGTGGCGGGAGTCCGAGAAACTCTATCTTGTACCCGGACGATATCAATTCTGCCACCCAAGCGCCGCGTGCCACTGCGACCCAAACGTGGCTGAACCTTAGCAGGCGTCCGCCCACTCTGTCGTCTGTAGGTACGAAGCGCCTTGAGTCATTTTGCTGGAGGCTTTTGGGATCTGGCCCCCCTTGTTCTGGGCAAACGGCCTCGGCCTCTACCCAGCGGATTGGCTCTGTAAGAGGTTTGCCTTTCCCTAATCTGACCATCATTTGCGGAGGTGGATGCTCTGGCCGAAGTCCCCCTCCAGGGGTTACGAAAGGGCCGAAAACGCCTCTGTGTCTGCCTGAATGCTGGCCAAGTCCTCTGCTGCGGGAGGAAACTACTCCTCCCCCCTGTGGCTTCTGAGATAAGCTTATCAAGCTTCTCACCGAACAACCGATTGCCCTGAAAAGGCAATGAGGTCAAGGATTTTTTGGAGATAGAATCCGCTTTCCACAATCTCAGCCATAATGCTCGCCTAACGGCGATCGCATTTGCTGCTGCCACAGCAGAACACTCGGCCGCGTCCAGAGAGGCGCTGACGAGAAAATCACTTGCCCCTAAGATCTGATTTGTCACCTCCAAGACCTCCGCAGGCAGATCTCTGTTTTGGAGGGCATTCTGCAGAGCGTCCGCCCATGAAACCATGGCCTTAGCCACCCAAGTAGCCGCAAAGGAGGGGGCTAGGGCCGACCCCGCTGCCTCATACACCGAGCGGGCAAGCCCCTCTATAAGGCGATCAGTTGGGTCCTTGATAGAAGAACCGCTGGGTATCGACAATAGCGATCTTGACGCTAAACGTGATACCGGTGGGTCCACCACTGGCGACTCCACCCATCCCTTATGGAGTTCAGGAGGAAACGGATACTTAGCTTGCAGCGCTTTTTGCATTGCAAAACGCTTATCCGGGTGTTCCCTATGTTTCTGGACTAGCTCCTCGAACTCCGGATGCGTGGCAAACCTTCTATGCGGTCGCCTGGTCTTTTTGAAGGAGACCTTGTGACCTGAGGCCGTGGACACATCGTCCTCGATCTCTAATGTCTGGTTGACTGCCTCAAAGAGGCTGTCCACCGAGTCTTGGTATCCCAGGCTTTCTGGATTCCAGGCCTCCTCCTCCTCCTCGCCCTCATCCTGCTCGCTTCCTGAGCTCGGCGACGAGAAACGAGATACCCTAATACCCGCCGCCGAAGCCCCAGAGGGTCCGGCCGACGGGGAACGAGCTCTCTTGCTATGAGCTTGTCTGGTGCTGGAGCGGCCTCTAACGGTCGGAGGGTCCTGAGACGTGGACGAGCTGTCTTCCGCTGGCAGACCACCATCCTTGTCCCTGCCTGGGCCTTGGAGAGACTCAATTGCCCTTGTAAGGGACATCATAGAGTGTGATAAAGACACCGCCCATTCTGGAGGGTCCTGACCTCTGGGCTCTGCAACAATGGGGGGCTCCTGGGCTCGCTCCGACTCGCAGGCTTCACAAAATTTACCCGGCTGCGCTTTAGGCAGCCTGACCCCACAGGAAACGCAAACAGCGTATAGGAAAGAGTGAGCTTTCCCTTTGCCAGACATATTGCAAGGTAGGGTAGGAGGAGGAGGATAACCCCTTCCTTGACTACTAGTGCGGCACTCGAAACGGGGTTGCACTCACCCACCGGTAATGTCCCACCTTGCGTCTCTTCCACGGGGCGTGCGGCGTTACTCGCCGGGGCACTCGCACTCCGGGAGATAGGCGGCGGCTTCCGGCCCCACTTCGGCGAGGAAATGCAAGGAGGGGGGCGGGAGGTCCCCGGTAACTGTGCGCGCCCGCCGCTCTCCGCCCCCGGAAGTTAGTGGGCGGGGCTTCCGCTACCCCCGGAAGTCGGCGGGCGGGCGCGCGGAACTCCGGACCTCCCCATACAGCGGGGACCGCGGCCGCCCGCGGGGCTCTGGCCGCACTCCACGTGCGGCGTTCGAGGGAGGGAGGGGGGCGGGAGCTCCCCGGTAACTGTGCGCGCCCGCCGCTCTCCGCCCCCGGAAGTTAGTGGGCGGGGCTTCCGGCTACCCCCCGGAAGTCGGCGGGCGGGGCCTCGCGCGGCACTCACGGATCTCCCCATACAGCGGGGGCTGCGGCCGCCCGCGGGGCTCTGGCCGCACTCCGCGTGCGGCGTTACCCGCCTTGGGCAGCGCCGGGTGAGAGGCGGACTACCTGGTCCCGGTCTTCCTATTAACAAAGGTGAGCCGGGCCGCCGAGGGGGCTCTCTTGAGGTGCTTCTCAACCCCATCCCTGGGCAGGGAGGGGGAGGCTACTGCACCGCTCTCCGCCCCCGCTTCAATCCCTTGGCTCACCTGCGCCTCCAACTCCACCCCTGGTCTCACTACCTAGGGGTGGTAGGGGCATTAAGCATTCCCACGTTGCAGGAGAGAACAACGTGGAGGATCACTCACACGTGCTCGCCCGTTGGGGTCGATGGGGAAACCGAATCCTCTTATCAGGATGCGTTGCCGCCTCTTTACAAAATAAAAAAGAAAAATGGTTGTCTGGGGAAAAGTCCCAGATGTGTCCCTCGGTGCGGGAGAGAAACACGTGGAGGGTTACTCACACGTGGTCGCCCGTTGATGATTTGGGGAGATCGGACCCTCTCTATAGGATCCGTCGCCCCTGTCTTATCTTCATAGAAAAGAAGAAAAAAAAAAAAAAAAATCTAGTCTTGAGCTCCAGACTGCGTGTGCCTCCATCAGACACTAAGCAAAAAACTGAGTTACACCCGGTCTGGGGGCGAGGGTGTATGCGGCGGAGGAGGAGCTAACTCTTTTTTTGTATACTTAGTGTCAGCCTCCAGACGGCAGAAGCACACACCCACAGTCTCTGTGTCCCCCAATGAGACGAAGGAGAAAGAAGAGTTACTGGAAAATGCTGAAAACAGAGGTAGATATGGGTCTAGTAAAAGACACGTGTCCATCTCCTACTGACACTAAGCTAAACTGCCTGTTGGTGGGGTCTACACTGCAGAGGAGAAGTTAACTTCTTTTTTTCTGCATAGTGTCGGCCTCCTAGTGGCAGCAGCATACACCCAAAGTTTCCTGTGTCCCCCAATGAAGCGATAGAGAAAAGGCAGACTGCGTCGGCAACATCCATGCAAGCCCATCTATGTGCATTACACTGCAACGTAGCAGCGACTGCTAGCAAACTTTTGCCACGCGACAGGAGTAGTGGCCAAAATCACCGTGTAGCCCCAGCCTTTATAAGACAATTTGCAAAGTGCCTTCATTTTTATTTTAACTATCTAGGAGCAACTAAAAAATACTGGTTTCCACTCATGGAAATCTGATATATGGGAAGGAACGTTGGTCGGATGAGAATAGAAGAAGTTTATACACTACCAAAGTCCATTGACTGGCTGAGAAAAAGACCACACAATGGAACAATACTTCCTACCATACAAACATTTTTCCGTGGGAGCATCTTTCTGTGTTTTGCTCCATTCTAGATAATGATGAGGATATTTGCCGGATTGGAGTAAAACTGTCCCATATAAGACCGGCTTGGGTCAGGTACGTGCCAATTACTGACCTTTGGCGTTGGATCTGACAAAGGATAATATAACGGCTTCTTTCTCCCGTCCTTGAAAGCCATCCACAGATTTAATTTCTAGATCTGGATATCTCTGCCGAAGGCACTGTCTGAGCAAATCCACCTGGAAACAAGGCGTGGAAATAGAATATGTCAATCCATACACGAAACAGAAAAAAGCAACCATCCTGGCTCTACTGATAGTCACCACATTCATTTCCCATGTTTTGTAAGGTCTTATCTCACACATGAGAATACACAGGACATAAAGGTGCTTGGACTACAAGGGCACCGGCGGATGGTCCTGCTCACCTGAAGATTGTACGGTGCTATAACCGCAATATCGTTCGCTTTCACACCAGCGCTGGTCAGAGCCTGAACATGTAAATCCACCAGACGCACCTCACCTGGCAGGAACAAAAGCAACAATGAGAAGATCTGCAAGCAAAGGAGACATCAGATGGCATGAATTCGGCTATAAGTAGCGGCAAAGAAGGGCTAAAACAATTCATTGATATCACGTAAGTGCACAATGTTTTCAAGGAGAAATTCTCATTTCCTGAAAAATGTAATTTAATTAAAACACAAAATACCGGAAGATCGCCGGCGCGAATCTCAATGATTCAGCAGGACATTGTACGTTACAGCTCATTATACTTTATTTATAAGGGGCGCAGTTACCGGACACCATACAGTTTATAGAAATAGGAATTCTCTACTACAATGTTCTGCCTGTGCCGTCTATAACCGCGGGAGCGTTCTGACAAGGCAGAAACGCGTCTAGAGACACTTCTAATGCCTGTCCATCAGATTTCAGGCTGTGGTCTGTCGACTGACTCCATGGTGCAGACTGCCATAAAACAGCCGGCATAGAGCTTAAAATCTGAATTACTCTCACAGCTTAGTGGAGCATTTCACAGATTTGTGTGGTATCAGAAAATTGCTGTCTCTGATATTCCTTAAAAAATAGGAGCTAATGTGCAGCACCCGGCAGTGGCCACTAATCAGGGTACGGAGCTGCGCTGCTCTGCTCCACACACCGGCTACCGGAAGAGGTGAGAACAGGCAATCAGTAGGGTGCCAATCCTCTATTAATCACCTATCTAAGGATAACAAAGCTAGAGCATGTAAATATGAAATATGAATAGCATTACTGCTCTAAATAATGAGAAAAAAATGGAGATACTTAGCACATAATTTGGCCAAGTCGCGCATGCTCAGCAGCCAATGACAAGGCGATCTCAGGTTTGCTGGGAACCTACGTGTCTACTGTGAATACCTCTAACAACTTTATTTGTTGTCTGCTATGTATAGAGATGTCTACTTCTAGTTCGCTCCTGTACACACCAGTTTTCTGATTTGGAAGTGCCAGTCAGTTTTTGTCATCTATCTAAGGATAAAGCCCCAATATAAAAGCGCTGGAAATCCCCTGTAACTAGTGATAAGGGAACGTGCTTGGATAAGGTGTTATCTCAGCATGCTCGGGTGCTAACCTAGTGTCTTCAGCGTGCTCAAGGTTGTATGTTTCTTGGCAGTTAGACAGCAGCAACACATGGAGGGATTGCCTAACAAACAGGAAATCCCTGCATGTGTAGCAACTGTCGAACAGCAGGGAGACACAGAGGCGCAGGGACTCGAACATATTTTTCAAACACGTCAAAGAGTCTCTGTGAGCAACAGGGCATGCTCAGATAACACCTTATCAGAGTAGGCTTGCTCATCACTACCTACAACAGATTCTCTATGACTGAGCCCAATTAATTTTCACACATTCATTTTATTCGATGTAGTTGTAGTTTTGAATTACCGTACATTTATTTTACCATCTAACCTACTGAGAAATAAGAAAAAAAAAAACTACCTGTAACGTCTTTATTTTTGCATTGTTGAAGCTGTGTGAGGGTTTTATGCATGCCGAGCTGTAGACTTCATTGGTATCATATTGGCGTACATGTGTTTTAATTGCATTTTTTAATTAAAAAATGGCAATTCTGGTGTTTCAGTTCTTTATTGCTTTACAGCATTTACAGTAGAGGTTAAATAATTTTGTATTTTCATAGATCAGACTTTGCCACAATGGCGATAACAAATATGCTGAATAGGTGGTTTTAATGTTTTTACAAACTTTTTTTTTTTTTAATAAAAACCTTTCCCCATTTTCAGTCCCCAAAAAGCAGACTTCAGATCGTTTTATTGATAGTAAAGTTAAAGATCTCCTACAAAGCCCAGCCAAATAATCGTGATGCCAGGAGGATTGCCTAACTTAAAGAGGAGCTGTCACCAGGTGAAAAGTGTCCAGTATTTGCTCTTGTTTTATCCCTCTTGCACCACTCCTTTTTTATTTTAAATCTGCCATATGGATCCAGAGATATGGGTCTTTTTATTTGGTTCTAATGTCCATGGTCTTCACAAGGGGGCGTGGCTCACAGGATCCTCTGGGGCGTGTCTTTAAACTGCTCCGCATTATTACTCCATTATTACCACGCCCCTGGTAAAGGCTATAAACATTAGCACTATATAAAATGGTCCATATCTCTGGAACCGTAATGACTGATTTTAAAAAGATGAGAACCCAACATACTCATGGGGTAAATGGGAATAAAATAAGAGCAAAAACTTGCCAGTTTTGACTTGGTGCGAGGTCCTCTTTAGATGCGACTGTCAGTGATTGCCCGCAGTGTTTAAGGAATTAAGCAGCAGTCATTGGAGCCATCTCTGGTCCCTGCTGTTAATGGCACATTTGGGCCGTATAACATACCCAGAACCCGCTGATTGGATGCTAAGCCTGCGTATACCTGCACCCGACACAGCATGTACTCTTATGCAGAATGTGGGGAAGGAATTAAGGGATTATTTTTCTTCATATTGTAATAATACTAATATTAGTATATGGTATAGTGCATGGTGTAGAGCCATAGATTCAGCAAACAGCGGTCTTAGGACATGAATCCTGTAATATCGCGCTAGGTTACATTACCTGGATTGCCCTTAGACTGCTCATCTTCAATGTCTATCTCAAACAATCCGCAGTGTGCAGTATCGATGAGCAGTAACGGAATGCTAGTCTCATCTGTTTCTGTCACTCCTTGTAGATCCCTAAAATAAGGGGCAGAAAACACATCCAGGAATCTACTCAGTGCATAATAAAGGGAACCTATCAGGTGATCCATGCAGTCAGACCAGAGGCTGGCACTTATGATTTACTGTACAATTCTGCAGCATTTCAGAAAGATCATCATCTGAGAAGAAGTCAGGAACGAGAAGAACATCGAGGAGGCTCCTCACCGGCTTCCCCAGCCCTGCTCACTTTGATGGACAGATCTACCTAATACACATATAAGAAAAGGCCCATCAATGTGGTGGAGCCGCACAAGTGACGGGTCTCTCCATTTTAGGCTGGGGTCACACCTGCGAGAAACTCGCACGAGTCTCGCATCTCAATACCCGGCACTGCCACCAGCACTCGGACCAGTGCGCTCAGCTGCATAGAAATACATGGAGCCGCACACGCCGGTCCCGAATGCTGGGTATTGAGATGCGAGATAAGTGCGAGTTTCTCGCAGGTGTGATCCCGGCCCTAGGGGATTTCTTCCTAATACACTTGGTGCGTATTTGGGCCGCAAGTGCAAGAGAATATGAAATCTATGCCAGCTCCACGCAGATTCCAGCTCTGATGTGCATCAGTTTTCTTAAGATTTGAGTAAATTTGTTGCACTCTTTTCCATGAAAGGGAATCTCTCACCCATTTTTAGTGGTATCATGTAAAGATATCACCCAATTGTGCGTCCCATAAGGATTCTATTAGGATTTTTTATTCCCCTTGACCCTGCACCTTTGATGCATAAATACCTTTTTTATCTTGGTGGAGATGTACGGAAATCGCCGTGGTCCGGTCCGATGGGCGGGGCTTATTCGCCTTCTCCACCCCCCTCCTCGGTTTGCTGAACGTAATCTTCATCTGTGAATATAACAGATGCCGTTGTTTTCCGCTCTTGCACATTGAAAAGGCCTCCAGTGCTTGCGCAGTATGCTTTGCCCAACTGTGGACAAAGCATATAATCGGTACTGCGCATGCGCCGGTATTTTTCAGTGCGGTCTATGCCCCGGAAGTGTGTCCTGCATAGACGCGCTGAAAAATACTGGCGCATGCGCAGTACCAATTATATGCTTTGCCCACAGTTGGGCAAAGCATACTGCGCAAGCGCCGGAGGCCGTTTCAATGTGCAAGCGCGGAAAACAGTGGCATCTGTGATATTCACAGATGAAGATTACGTTCAGCAAGCTGAGGAGGGGTCGGGAAAGAAGGCGAATAGACCCCGCCCATCAGACCGGACCATGGCGATTTCCATACTTCTCCACCAAGATAAAAAAGGTATTTATGCATCAAAGGTGCGTGGTCGGTGAGAATCAAAAGTCCTAATAGAATCCTTATGGGACGTACAATTGGGTGATATCTTTACATGATATCACTAAAAATGGGTGACAGATTCCCTTTAAGCCCTTTAGTTCAAAAAGTCACATTTAGGGGGGTGGGGGGAGGGACAAATAGCCCCTCCACCAAACGTTCCAAGTTTTTGAGTAGAGAAAATTGGAATAGTTGGAACGATACATTCCCTCTTGTTTTCGCTGCAGAATTTTAGAGTAAAACATGTTAATTATGCAAATTGTCTCTTCAGAGAGGAAGAGGACTAGAACTCAAGTGCCACCTATTGGAAGTAGCCGCAAGGAGAAATGAAGGAGAAATGATACTTCTTGGATATAGAGTAAAATACAAAATTCTGTAATGGAGGAAACTGTTCCTGTTTAGTGCTGCTGGTGGGTTGGATCTTGCGCGTTCCCTTTGAGTATTATTCACACCTGAGAGCACTTATACACAGCGTATTTCATATACTAATGCATTTGGTCCGTTTGAGTGACTAGTAGACTGTGGATACAAGTGGCCCTTCACCACAGTCTGTCTCTGGCCTTCTATATATTAGGTATAGAGAATACACAAATCACACTTCCAGAAAAAAATATCTAAAAAGGAAAGAAGGAACGACCCAGTGAGTATATGATGGACATAAGGTAAAATGTGTAATTTAAAGGGAATTTGTCTCCAGGTTTTTGCTGATTATAGGGGCAGAGACCTGGATTCCAGCGATGTGTCAATAACTGAGCTGTTTGTTGCAGTTTGGATAAAATCCCTATTTTATCAGCTGCAGATCTACCAGGTACACCGTGTATAGGCAGAAAGCTGCCAATCAGTGTTGATGGGCGTGGAGTTACACAGAGCTAATGAATAAGGAGGACTTCATGGTGTAAGATACTAGTCCTCTTCATAATCTCCTGCTGATAAAACACTGATTTTATTAAAAATAAAGCAAGGAGCCTAATAAGTGACAAATCACTGGAACATATGTTGCAACGCAATGCACCAGAAAGAGAAACTTACAGCACAACACACTTCCCTACATTACACACAAGTTACAGTGTGTGCTTCCCATGCTTTATATATGGTTATAACTAAGCTTGACGCTTCACTTACTTGAGTAAATGCTGAGAAACAGAAGAATGTGATTCCAGCTTCCCGCCGTACAGCGCATGTGATGCCCACTGCATTATACGGTCATGCATCCGATACTGCACCGTCAGCATTTTCACCACTCTGTCTCCATACATCTCTATCACACGCTCCATTAAACTCAGGGACAGACCCTTAGCTGCAGCCCTGTGCATTACAGAAGACAAGTTTAAGTCTTTACCATACATAATCAAAGAACAAAATGTGACATACAGTATATATATAAATCCCAAAAATAGCAGCACAGCCTTGTTGGGTGCAAACCTCCTCCAAGGGTGCCGGCTCATTTACCTATCACACAAAAAATCCAAACAATGAGGCAGCACACAGAAGATAGCGAAAGAAGAGTAAAGAGCCTTTATTCACCCACTCGACCAATGTTTCCACTCTCTATGGAGCCTTTCTCAAGGTTTGAAAAAGGCTCCATAGAGAGAACTGAAAAGAATTCACATCTGCTAAAATCCAGGTCTACTAAACTGAACCAAAAGTATTAAGGCCTCACCTGAAGATAAATGTACAGGGTGAAGAAAAAAAAAAAGCAGAAAACAACACACACAGGAAATAATACAAGAAATTATAACAAATATACATTAATAAAATAGTGCAGAAAGGAACACAAAAACGGCAAGGATCCCCTGATGTTATTCTGTGTAAATAGCAAGCTTCGCCCCTCCCTCTCACATTCCTATAAAATAACTAGCTGCAGAAGGAGCCTCTCCCCACTGCTCACCCTGCAGTAGTAAGTTAAGACCCAGCCCTTCAGTTAACCTTGACCATGAATCATCTGCTAATAAAAATGGACGAGTGATTTAAAGAGGATCTTTCACTTACTGAAAATAACTGAATTATATACAGTACCTTGTAAAAATCCTTGACCTCCCAGTTTCTGGCGCTGTTTTCAGTTTTTTGGTGTGTCACTCCATTGTAGAGATATTCACTTTTGCTTCTTTTGGAGCGCAGTATGTGAAATCTTTGCTTTGCAGTCCAACTGGGCATCTATTTAGAGTCTGGGGGTAAGCTTTCACCTCTCCCTCCCAGACGCTGCCAATCACAGCTCAGCAACATCTGAGTCTTAAACACTGCTAGATCGGCAGTTTTGAGTGAGAGGGATAAAAGCACACGCCCCAAGAGAAGACTGTGAAGATAGTTGAACTGCAAGCAGAAATTTCACATACTTCGCTGCAGAAGAAACAAATGGGAATATCTCTACAAAGGAGTGACCCACGGAAAAGAGTGGCCGAATCAGGAAAAAACAGGGATTTTTACATGGTATTAACTCATTTTTTGAGCAAGAGACAGGTCCTCTTTAAGTAATAATGCAATTTAGCTTTATTGCGGAAGCCAGTTTTTTTTACAATAAAATGTATTCAAGAAAAAGAATTGATTATTGAAGAGATAGATATTATTCCGAAACTCTGTATTCCATCTAAAGATCAAATCATATATGGCTGATAACAGGGAACAATACATTGATGTCTAAATGAGATAGACTTTAGTTTTAGTGTACTCTTATGAAATTCTATAAAGGCCCCGTTACACATAACGATGTCCCAGCGATCCCACCAACGATCCGACATGGATGGGATCGCTGGGACATCGATAGGCTGATCGCTGGTGAGCTGTCAACATAGACAGCCCCTCCAGCGATCAGGACCAGCATGCACGAAGGTATCCAATGTAAACAACGGGTATTTAAGAGCCGCGCGGCTCCTGGATACCCGCTGTTTACCCTAGATACCAGCGTGCATGCTGGTATCCAACGTAAACATCAAGGTAACTAAGAGCCATGCAGCTCTTGGATACCCGCTGTTTACCCTAGAAACCAGCGTGCGCTGGTATCTAGGGTAAACAGCGGGTATCCAAGAGCCGCGCGGCTCTTAGTTACCCAATGTTTACATTAGAAACCAGCGTCCAGTGTCACTGATCGCTGGTCTCTCGCTGCCACACGCAGCGATGCGTGTTGGCCAGCGGGAGACCAACGAACAAAAAATGGCCCAGGACAATCGTGCACGATCAGCGATACCCGGCAGGGGGGCTGGTCGCTGATCCCAGTCACACACAGCGATCTCGCTGGAGAGATCGCTGATGCGTCACAAAATCAGCGATCTCTCTAGCAATCTTGCTGTGTGTGACAGGACCCCAAGATAACCACAAAGTGTAACCATCTCCTCACATCTCGGAATATTGCGATTACTGTTGGATTTACATAAATGCAAGAAGTGACAAAGCCGATACAGTCTTCTTACTGGTGTGAGATAATGGTGGGTGGTAGCTGCTTGTGGTCACCGGCCAGGATACACTTTTTCGCCCTCAATAGCGCGATCCAGCAGCTTGCTTCTAACGCCTGAGCACACTCATCAATCACCACCAGGTCAAAATAATTATCAGGAAGCAGCTTCAGAGGGCCATCCAGGGAAGCACCTGGCACGGGGAAGAAGGAAGAAGTTGGATGCAGATCGATGAGCCTACAACGCTGTAATTTCGCAATGAACAATTATTGGTAATTAGCATGGAAAATACATTTTCTTCCCAAATGAAATGGTGTGTGGCCCTGGAGCCGAGCCACGATTCGGAGACCATTAGACAATCTGTTTTACGGAGATTAGGTTCAGATTTACAGCACGGGAGCCAAACCAGGTCCAAAACCTTGTGAAGGCGACATCAGTCATGTGTAATGACTTACCTGGAAAGAAGAGAAAGGACTGCCTTATATTCAATCCTTCTCATTAGCACCATGAGTGATGCCAAACGTTCACAGGTACAGACTACAGTACTGATTGTCAGATATCTTACTTTATCATGTTTTCATCCCAAATCTAGATGAAGGTCTTTGTCACTGGTTTATAGCATACAGTGAGTAAAAAAAAGATGCAGTTATATTCCTTCCTCCCATGGCGCTCCAGCTCCTTCTGACCTGCCATGATTTATGGTTACTCAGACATTACATAAAGCACAGTGATACAAAAAACATAAGAAACTAGAAAAAAATAGGATACCGTAATTTCTCTTCTTTGACATATTCTACACTTTCTTTTAATCCTATTCAAGTCTACTGAATTTGACAATCTAGCTGTCCAAGCGGTAGTAGATACATCTAAGGTACAGGATGGTGATGGAACATCAGTGACCGTGCTGGCTGTGGAGTTGATTAGAGAAGTTGGACTTTTGATTGCCAAGAAGGTTCATCCATAGACTATTATTTCTGGTTGGAGACCAAGTGCTCAGGTTCCCAGAGGAACACTTGTAACTGCAGCACTGGATTATAAAAGTGATAGAGAGAAGTTTGAGGCTGATATGTTGGATATTGGAATACTGTATCGAGCTCTAAGCACCACATTTTAAAAAAGACATTGAAAAACTGGAGCAAGTTCAAAGAAGAGCGACCAGGATGGTGAGCGGACTGCAAAGTGTGTCCTACGAGAAACGGTTAAAGAATCTGAGAAAGTTTAGCTTGCAAAAAAGAAGGCTAAGAGGAGACTTAATAGCTGTCTACAAATATCTGAAGGGATGTCACAGTGTAGAGGGATCATCATTATTCTCATTTCCACAAGGAAACATGAGAAGCAATGGAATGACACTGAAAGGGAGAAGACACAGATTAGATATTAGAAAAAACGTTTTGACAGTGAGGGTGATCAATGAGTGAAACAGACTGCCCCGAGAGGTGGCGAGTTCTCCTTCAATGGAAGTCTTCCAACAAAGGCTGGACAGATATCTGTCTGAGATGGTTTAGTGAGTCCTGCATTGAGCAGGGGTTGAACACGATGACCCCGAAGGTTCCTTCCAACTCTAACATTCTAGGATTCTATGATATTGCCAGAACACCGTCTCTTCTAGGCTCTTGACTCGCCATAAAGATCACTTTGCAAAACTTGATGTAGAAGTTGTACTGAGACTGAAAGTTCTGGAAATCTGGAAGCTATCCATGTCATTAAGAGGTTCAGAGGAAGTGTAACAGAGTCTTACTGGGAAGAAGGTTTCTTAATAGACAAGAAAATTGGAGTAAACCAACCAAAACATATTGAAAATGCCAAAATACTTATTGCAGATAAGGAAAGGAATGGACATAGTTTAAAACAATCTGTTACTTTTTTTCTCGTTTGGCTATTCAAATAATGTCTGCAGATCTTTATTGTGATACATGGGGCCTAATGTTTGTAATTTCCCCACGATCTTTTTTATTATTGTGCCAATATCGATTGGATAACTACAGAATAATATGTTTCTGATTTTTGCATTTTTTTAATGACCACGAAGGATCACTGAAGTACAAATATATATCAAAATGTGTTCCCTTACAGGACAATTATTTTTATATATTGGACACATTTTAATTTTCAACATGGGTGGGGCAGATAACAGCAATTTGAATTGGCAGAGCTTTTTTAAAAAAATCTTTTAACTTAATTTTGATTTATTTCACATAGTGAGCCCCCAATAAAGTAAGAAAGGACATTTGAGGGTGGTCTTTTCAGCATTTAAATATTCTTCTTTTCATCTGATTTTCCCCGTAACTGGGGCTGGTATATTAGCCCCAGTTACAGTGGAAATTAAATCCCCTTGTGCCATAACAGAGCTGGCTAGGTCTCCTACTATGTACATAGCGTTTGCTTCGTATACAGCAATTGTGAGCGTAGAGATGGTAACAAAGTAACAAGCCATATCTGCCTTCTCTATGGGGAGTCTGGCTGTGTCTGTCAGCTCCCTGCTCTTGCAGATGCTCTACTATGCAGTGACCTTTTAGAATGTCACCAAACAATAGAATTCGGACCGAATAGACGTTTAAAATCTATGTGCGTTCAGAAATAGTTAAATATCCTGCTCAACCCCATTGATATAGATATTATTTCAATATAATCCCCCAGAGTGTTGGATATAAAGTACAGAAATTTAAAAAAAGGGGCTTATCACAATTCAAAGTTATCTCATCTATATACACTGCTCAAAAAATAAAGGGAACACTTAAACAACAGAATATAACTCCAAGTAAATCAAACTTCTGTGAAATCAAACTGTCCACTTAGGACGCAACACTGATTGACAATCAATTTCACATGCTGTTGTGCAAATGGAATAGACAACAGATGGAAATTATTGGCAATTATCAAGACACACTCAATAAAGGAGTGTTTCTGCAGGTGGGGACCACAGACCACATCTCAGTACCAATGCTTTCTGGCTGATGTTTTGGTCACTTTTGAATGTTTGTTGTGCTTTCACACTCGTGGTGCATGAGATGGACTCTACAACCCACACAAGTGGCTCAGGTAGTGCAGCTCATCCAGGATGGCACATCAATGCGAGCTGTGGCAAGAAGGTTTGCTGTGTCTGTCAGCGTAGTGTCCAGAGGCTGGATATGCTACCAGGAGACAGGCCAGTACACCAGGAGACGTGGAGGGGGCCGTAAAAGGGCAACAACCCAGCAGCAGGACCGCTACCTCCGCCTTTGTGCAAGAGGAACAGGAGGAGCACTGCCAGAGCCCTGCAAAATGACCTCCAGCAGGCCACAAATGTGCATGTGTCTGCACAAATGGTTAGAAACCAACTCCATGAGGATTGTCTGAGTGCCCGACGTCCACAGATGGGGGTTGTGCTCACAGTCCAACACCGTGCAGGACGCTTGGCATTTGCCACAGAACACCAGGATTGGCAAATTCGCCACTGACGCCGTGTGCTCTTCACAGATGAAAGCAGGTTCACACTGAGTACATGTGACAGGCGTGAAAGAGACTGGAGACGCCGTGGAGAGCGATCTGCTGCCTGCAACATCCTTCAGCATGACCGGTTAGGCAGTGGGTCAGTAATGCTGTGGGGTGGCATTTCTTTGGAGGGCCGCACAGCCCTCCATGTGCTTGCCAGAGGTAGCCTGACTGCCATTAGGTACTGAGATGAGATCCTCAGACCCCTTGTAAGACCATATGCTGGTGAGGTTGGTCCTGGTTTCCTCCTCATGTGGCTGTAGTGTGTCAGCAGTTCCTGCAAGATGAAGGCATTGAAGCTATGGACTGGCCCACCCTTTCCCCAGACCTGAATCTGATTGAGCACATCTGGGACATCATGTCTTGCTCCATCCACCAACGTCACGTTGCACCACAGACTGTCCAGGAATTGGCGGCTGCTTTAGTCCAGGTCTGGGAGGAGAACCCTCAGGAGACCATCTGCCGCCTCATCAGGAGCATGCCCAGGCGTTGCAGGGAGGTCATACAGGCACGTGGAGGCCACACACACACACTACTGAGCATCTTTTCCTTGTCATGAGGCATTTCCACTGAAGTTGGATCAGCCTGTAATTTGATTTTGAGTATCATTCCAAATCCAGACCTCCATGAGATATTCATTTTGATTTACATTGATAATTGTTATGTTTTATTGTTCTGAACACATTCCACTATGCAATGAATACAAATCTGCAACTGGAATATTTCATTCAGAGATATATAGGATGTGGTATTTTAGTGTTCCCTTTATTTTTTTGAACAGTGTATAATAGCGGATCACCGAGTGCCTGACCACTAGCACCTCCGGAGATCCAGACAATGGGGCTTTGCAAAGCTAAAATCTAGATGGAGCAGAAGTGGCGCATGTGCACTGCCTCTCTGTTCACTTTTCAATGGACTACTGGAAATAGCACTTCGCTATCTTCAGCAGTCCTATAGACCATGAAGGAAGTGCAGTTGCACATGATATGGTCGTATCAGTCACTGACAGGAGTCTTTGCAAAAGTGCACGTAGAGATAGCTGTCAATCACTGATAGGACCGCCCACTGGAATGAAAAGCCCAGAAAGAGCAGAGGTTAATATGGCTGAAGCCCAGATAATACTGAATCTATTCTCACAAAACTATATATCAATGTACTCCGCTTTCCCGGCTCTATAACATGGTGCTTGAAGATTGCACTGCATTTTCATGATGACGGTCCCTTTAAAGAGGGATTATAGGAGCACAGGAATGGTGGCGGGGAGGCAACAGAAAATGATGTCCCACTGGTTTATAATAGGGGTAAGTGCAAACAGTTAAAGGGGATATCCTGGACTTTAAAAAATAGCATGCAGTTCCTGACAGTGGCAACTACATGTCTGTTATACCCAGCACTGGTTACTGACCGCTCCTGCCAGAGATTCAGCTGCTCCCTATTAACAGAGCAGCAGTTTCTCTTTCTGTTGACAGGGTCGGACTACTGGTGTCATGCTGATTGACAGCCGGATTCCCCTAATTATGCAGCAGGGAGATGACTGTCAATCAGCATGACACCAGTAGTCCTACAACTGTATATTATAATTGACTTGGCCTTAATCCCTGGTCATGTTGAAAGACTTGTTAAAGGGGAAGGCATTGGCTTACAGGGTAACCATGTGTTTAGGTTTACCTGGTGAGGTGGATCCTCCAAGTCCCATGTCTGGGTGGACACAAAGAATCCAGGCATTGGTGCATCAAGCAGGAAGGCAAGTGGGAACTTGGCACACTCAGGAATCTTGGGAGCAGCGGGACAAATGCAGAGGTACCATGCAGGGATTGACACAAGCTAAAGCACGGTGTGCACCAAAGGTTAAGTACACCAAGCAAAAGTCTTGAGTCTCAATCCTAAGACACAGGTGTGTGTCCTAATGGGCCATAAATAGGATTAGGGAGATGCCATCACTGAGCCACACCGGGCAACCTGCAAAACTCGCCATGGAGCACAACAGAGGGCAACAGGCTGAGATGAAGGAGGCAGAGCCCGGGATATTCGAGATAGGTGTGCAACACCACCTCTCCTAGGAGGTACTTTGTGAGATGATGTTACAGATACAGTAGCACTAAAATAGAATATAATTGAAGGAAGCTATACAAAACAGAAAGGGGTACATCATTGATTTAAACTATGGTGGTTCATCAAAAGGCACCGCTAGGCCATTAATATTTGATGGGAGGGAATTAGACTTTTAGGCCCCTACTGAACAGTACACTGAAGGCTCCCTTGCTCTCCTGCAAGTGGCAGTACCAGGGACAGCAATCCGTACAGCTGTCAGTGTTAAAGAGAAACTGCAGCAGCTTCATTGTACTGGTAAACGGATGACCCAGAGGTCATAGATGACACCGCTGAGGAACGGACTATGTGATCAAGTTCAGCAAGAGCACTTTAAAATATAAAAAGGAACACAGGCCTTGGACAGTAGAAGACTGGAAAAGAGCATGACGATTGGATGTTTAAATTTAGGTTGTTTGGATCAAAGCAGAACAAAAGTGAGATAAAGAAGGAATGGAAGGAGACTGCCGAACGCCGATCCCTTATATCAAGCATAGCTTTGTTCTCAGCGCGCAGCGTGCGAGGAATAATGAATCCGAAAGGTTATCAGCTTATTTTATGATGTGATCTTACCCTGTACGCTCAGCGCTTCATCATACGGCAGGACAATATCCATCTGATTAGGTTTCTAAGCTATGCACAAGCTACTGTGAAGAGCCGGAGCCGGAGGACAGTGTTTGATAGCACGGCTAATCTAATGATCAGATCCTGCCGAGCTCCACGGTAAGGTCAGGTATATACGGTCACAGGCACAGCACTGACAAGCGCAGAGGAAATTCTGTTTCAAAAACTGTCGGCTAGAATATTAAATGTCTGCAAGTAGTACATGGTACATATGAGAATGTCATGTCAAGCTTAAAGGGGCTGTCCACCTCCAGGCACATTTTCTTTCGTACTTAAATGCATGTATTTTATGCTAAGAATAATGTTTGTTAATGGATCTGATTACACATTTTGCACCGTTTGCCTTCTGTAGCCTCTGTGTTTCACTGGCTGCAGACTGAGCCAACTGAGAATCTGTCAGTCAGCCCGCTGTGAAGGTCTGATAGGGAGTTTAATATGCAAACTGCCTCTTCAGAGAGAAAGAGCACTAGAACTCTATAGCGCCACCTGTTGGAAGCAGCAATCCTACAAGTCACTATCGCCCCTTTCATGTGCCTTGCAATATGACTAAGGTTTGTAACGCTTTTGTCCTATTTTCATCGCTCCTTTAAGCTGATTTATAACCACGGAACACATCGATGTAGAATGTGCCTGGAAACGACCACTCTGATGAACAGATAAAGTATATTATAGGAAGGAAATAAAGTGACGATCAAAGATCAGTAATTACATTAAAACCGCCTGATCTTTTGCAGGACCACATTGTGCCCCCAAAACTATGACCCACTGAGTCCCATGGACTTGACAAGTCCGCTGAAGGTGGTCAGTGCTATCTGGCATTAAGCTGGTACCGGCAGGTCGTTTAAAGGTTTATAACGAGTTGGGATGGGAATACCCTGTGTGGTGCTCAGGTCTGAGAATTGTCTGGACCAAGGATTCACGCAGCAGGCACGATCGGGTGATGTCACTGTACCTGCTGCGACGAGGCTGATGGCTCCCTGTTCCACCATTGTAGTCAATGCTGTTTGCATCCAGGGACTGCTGATTCCACTGAAATATGGGGGTTAGTGCCGCTCGGCCCCGGGACACCCCCCAGCTCAACAGCCCCATAGTGGCTCTATGGTCTGCCAATATGTGGTACGCCCTTGGCCAGAGTCCTAATGAAGGCCGACATGGCTGCCATCTTGGCACTTCTACTGAAGCCAAGCCAAACGAGACCTTGTTTCTCACTATGTATAAAAAAGTGGCATGTACAGTAGGATAGGCAAGGGTTATGATAGGACCCATCAGAGAAGCGTCACCTTGCCGTGGTTGATGGGCACACATGAATTGGCCAACTTATGCACTAAGAACCTTCGCTTTTTTTGTAATTACATCTTGCTGAGGGACAATGCGGTCAGAAGTTGTTATTTCCATTGACACTATATGTCTTGGCATTCACAAAGTGCAGCTGTGCTTTTTTATACACATTTTGCAGTCACTGCAGCTTGTACCTCTTCACACTTGGGAGGTGCTGGTCAGGTTTTTTTTGTATAAAACAAGGGATCAAACAATGGCAAGCTCCAGTTCAGTTCAGTACTGTATCTCACTTGTGTGCACTAAAATGTCGTGTTAAGATCTGGTAATGTGCAATCATCATCCACTGTACGCCAGAAAATTGGGGTCACACATGATATTTGCAACAAATATTGTGACTTTTTGATCCGTAGCGCTGACCCCTGCACCTTTTCAAAAGAGTGTAGGGCTTAGGAAAGGGATACATTGTAGCTGAAATCTGCACCAGCCATGAGCCATGGTGCACACACAGCCCAGAGGATGCACCAAGATGTGTAAGGGCCATGCACATCGGCCTTTCCAGGCTGGTGTATGAAGTGTCAGCCCTGATACATTTCCCCCATAGTCAGCTTGTACTTTCTGATGTGATCTACCCAGAGTGTGGTCACAAAATCAGATCTTCTGGATTGTACAGTCAGAAATCTCACTTGTAAGGCCAGAAAACTTCAGAAGTCCAAATTAAAATGAAAAAAGGGTCGTCTAACGCCTTGAAAAGACAAATAGACAATAAATGTAAAATAATGAAAACACACCCAGTACTCAGCTCTTCAGACCCCGCCGATCCAGCGCAGACACTCTGACAGCCCCTGGCAGTTTTAGATTACAAGCTGCCAGTGATAAAGCGCAGAACCTGCGAAACAGCAGAGCACCTGCCCTGGATTGATGGGGGATAAAAGAGGTGAGTGCTGGTTTTCATTATTAAAGAGAACCTGTCAGCAGGATTTTTCAAAATAAAATACACAAAAGGCCACGTTGGCACTGGGACACTGATTACAATGATACCTGTGGTGAAGAGATATATCTGGAGGCTTAAGTGTAATCTTTGTGGGAAGTTTTCATTTAATTTCATTAAAAAAAAATCTTCTCCAACAAAATGGTGCCAGCTGTGCCTGCGCAGTGACATCTTCAAGCTATCCTCTTGTTCATAATCTGCGCATGCACCACCCACTGCCTTCACTGGCAAGATGTTTCTTGCAGCGGCTATACACATCTTCTCTTCGGCATACGCACACTGTGCGTGCACCGCCGGAACCATTTTGTTGGAGACAATGGATTTTTTTTTGTGACTTCAGCAATTACTGTGCCGGCACATTAAATATACGAGGCAGGTGACTGACAGATCAATGACCTGTCATTCAAACAGAAGGATGAATATGGGACCAGAGCACCAAAAAAGACCCTGCCCACAGGCCGCCCCGAAGCATGAAGATATTATTACTTGTTTTTATACATGAACGCCCTGATGTATAGATTCAATAGAAATCATCAGTGACAATGGCATTTAAATACCAGGGTTGCCTGTCTGTGCACCAATGAGTTGCGATGGCAATCGAGGGATTGCTGAACCAATTATTCTTCCTACAATGTTCTGAATTGCACAGCAAAAATCTAAAAAGAAAACTATAACTTTAACAGCACTGTAATCGTGCAATAAAGGCTGTCAAAACAGAACTTAAAAAATAAATGATTTTTTACTTTGTACCATTTCACCGCACGAAACTAAATTTTTTCCCCCTTAAAGTAAACGACGTCATTCGGAACTACAACATAAATCATGGCTTTTGAAAGGGGAAAAAAAAAAGAGTAAAAGTAAAAACAAGATATTGCCCAATCATGAAGGGGTTAATTAAAGTGCAATAGCAGTCCCCGTTTCTGTCCCCATTGCAGTTCTGAAGGGCCATCACATCTTTCAATAGCAAACCCCTTAAAAGGAAGTTTTGATCAGACAACGACTCATTGTTTATGTCAGATTTTTGTGTTAAATGTCTGTTTTAATCACTTTTGGCAATGCTTTTATTTACATATCATGATCTGCAGTTACAGTAAAAAATAGTAATCTTGCAATTCTCACACTGGCCACTGGGGCAATTTTTAGACTCTAACTTCCTGTTGCTTCAGGAAACAACACATGTACATTAGCTGCAATGGTCAGACCACGTCCATTAAAGCAGTGTTCCCCAACTCCAGTCCTCAAGGCCCACCAACAGGTCATGTTTTCAGGATTTCCTTTGTATTGCACAGGTGATGGAATTATCACCTTGGCAATACTAAGGAAATCCTGAAAACATGACCTGTTGGTGGGCCTTGGGGACTGGAGTTGGGGAACCTTGCATTAAAGCATCCAAAGAGCATATACAAAAGTGACTGTGAAGGGAGGAGAGCAGGGTCAGCTGTGATGTCACCTAGTGATGTCACCTATTGTGATTGGGGGATCCTGTGTCATCAGCTGCATACAGAGGTGTTACTCGTCATTGTAATCCTGCCTCTGATGTTAAGAAGTCTGCTGAAAACTCTTCCTGAAATGACAGGAATTACGAGTCTAAACAGCCCCAGTGGCCGGTGTGAAAATAGCAATATTACTAATTTTGCTTTTGTAATAATGATTATGATATATAATTTTTTAAATACATGTACCACAAAAACATAAATTACTTTCTGATGAAAGCATCACACTAACGGGAATCTGTCACCCCCCCATTCCATATAGTATATGAGCTATTAATATGGGCATACAGGTGATAGAAATGTTACACCAGTCCTACCTGTATGCCTCATATTAACAGTCTTGTTGTTGAAAAATCGTCTTTTATTTCTCTATGTTAATGACTTCTTCAAGGCTCTGGGGAAGGCGGTGTCTGGAAGAAATCTCTGCCTCCTGTCTTCATTTGCGTACTCCCCCCCTACCATCAGTGCCACAGTTCCCCGTGATGCCTAATGCCTGCCTGGGAATCCCGCGCCCTGCAATAGAGTACCTATTCCGTCCTTCTTTGGTCATTGGCTTAAGCGTTCTTCTGCGCAGCCGCCGGCATACACGCTAAGGTGCTCTCCCCACTTCCTACCTCCCTGTATAGTTAGGAACCGTACAGTTTCTGATGCCCCTATCACCCATGTATGTATGGTGGGGAGAGCACCTTATCGCCGCGCGCGCTCGAGGTAACTGCAACGGAAGTAGCAGTGACTCACCAGTGCAGAGGAATGCTGAAGCCAATGGCCATAAAAGGGCGGAAAAGGTACTGTACAATTGCAGGGCGCGGGCTGACAGGAGATTGGTGGTACACAAATGAGGGGAGGAGGCCGAGATTTCTTCCAGGCACCTCACGCCCCGGAGCCTGAAAGAAATCATTAACAAACAGAAGACCGCTAACATGAGGCATACAGATAGGACCAGTGTAACATTTCGATCACCTGTATGCCCATATTAATAGGTCATATACGTCCCGGGGGAGACAGATTCCCTTTAACTTTATTGAAACTACAACAAGCAGCCCAGTAAGTGACACATCACTGGAATTAGAATCTCAGCCCCTACATCATACTGCTCTCAGATTACAAACACAAACTGCTGACAGATTTCCTTTAAATTTGAGAACATCCGTGAAGATTTATTGTAGCTTGTGCAATATAGCAAAGAATTGCGATTTATGCTATTGCCTTATGGAGTATGCATTTTCCAGAATAGTTTCCTGAATGACAGAAGCATGCTCTACTTATAGCTATGGGGAGGCTGTAACATGAGCGGCATACTGCGTGAATCATAGGCCTTCATACCAGTGAGACGTCCACTAGAAACAGCAGAAAATCTGATTAAAGCAGAACAGATCGTCCTCGGCCGCCGAGTCTCACTGACCTGTGGTGGTGGCCAGGATGACGTTGGCATTTTTCAATGTCTCCACCATGGCGGCCTCCTCCCGCTTCTTCAGCTCTTTTCTCAGGGCTCGGATCTCGCTTCTGAAGTTGCTCTTTTCATCTCGGTTCTGCAGTTTCTTCATTTTTGCCTTTTAAATAAAAGAATTAAAAAAAAATCATAAAGTCAAATGATGGAAATGACTTGTACTGTTATAGAATGTGACGGTCAATCAGTGCAGAAGCCACATACTCTTAACCCCTTAAGGACCACTGTTCTGCAGGTATTTGCTCGCGCTGTTGCATTTCTTTGCTATTTAGCAGTTTGATAGTACGCCCATTAAGGGGGCTTAAGACCCCTCATAAACATTAAATAACTGTTGACCAAGTATTCGTTCTCCGAGACACATCCGTGCACAGGAACACAGGGCCAAGTGCCCCTGTGATCTCCACAAGACAGTAACTGCCAGACTCCTTAGGTGGAAGCTCCTTCCTCTTCTCTTGCCTCCGCTTAGGGACTGTGCACATGTTGCAGATTTGTTGCATTTCTGTTGCAGTTTTTTTGGTGTGGATTTGTCATAAAACCTGAATGGTTTCCAGATGCCAGCAAAGCAATCCTGATGGTCTCATGCACACGTTGCTTATTTTCCCTTGCAGATTTGGAGCAGATATATATCTGCCACATGTCAATTCTTTCAGTGTTTTTGCTGCAGATTTCACCCATACTTCTCACGCAATGTGTAGGAAAGGCTAAGTGCAACATGAAGGGATGAGGGAAAGGGAACCAAACACTAGGGATAGGGGGAGTGGAGACCCCTAGACAGATCTATCGTCACCTTGTCTGCCCTATCGTCCCTATATAGGTTCCACACCTATCGCTGAGCAGGATAGCTAATCCCTGCCTGACCCTGGTGATAAGCCCTGCAGCGGGAAGGACAGGATAGGTGCTAGTCAATCCCCACTACCAATAAAGACAGCTAGGATACACAAACAAGGGGAAACACTTAGCATGAGTAGACTCAGAGAGAATCACCAACGTCCTCCTAACTCCAAGAGGACAATAGCCGGCTGGTACAGCTCCTAGTCACTATAGGGAAGTGCAAATAGAAAATATCACCCACAACTCCCAATAGCAAGTTGGGAGTTATAAACACCCAGATCCAGGTGTGACTATTAGAGCTGGGGGAGGTGGCCACTGGGTCATAGTGAGACCTTCTGCAGACAGATGCATTGCAACGGTCTGCAGCCTCTGACACATCTGTGACAATACTAATGAGTGGAGAATAATATGCACCAAAAAAGCATGTAAATAAACGCGACACAAATCTGCCTAATTTATGTGCTGGATGTAATTTAACTAATAGGGTAATCAATGAAGTTTAGACCTTTAAGGGGGCCCTGACAACTCCAATGTATCATGCCCAGATATACTAAATGACAGCCCCGCCAATGGGACCCGCTAGGTGCTGAATTATCAAATATTCTGGGTTGGACATTCATAGAAAAATATAACATAGGATACAATAACTTTATTTATTTTTTTATTAAAGGGGTTGCCTATTTTATATATATTTTACATTTACCAATATAAATTTGTTTCCAAATAAATCAAAATAAAATTCTAAAATAGGACCATTCTGACTTTGTGCACCTCGGTGCGGTGGGATGGGGTCCTCGCTTTCAAAACAGTGACAACTAAGCGCCCTATGTCATTTCCATGTACTATTACATTTTACTTACTTATTACAGGGTATGTGCAGTTTATGATTTTATCCTAGGCTATGTTTGCTAATGGCCACAGTGTGAATGCGCTCTAACCACATTGAACTTACACCAAAATGTGCTCCAGTTCATTTCTTAAATTTTATTTGCAAAGGTCCACTGACATCCCAATGATGGCCTCCGTTTTCAGATGTGTCAGCTCTACTTTCAAAATCTGTCCCAGGAGATTGGCATCTGTGCTCTGTGTAATGCCTCAGCGAGCTAAGCCAGTGCTGAGAAGGGGGCTGTGTGACTGATCAGCTAGCTAAGCCAGAGCCCCTCTCCATCACAGCTGATGTGCAGACTGAGAAGGGGGCTGTGTGACGCCTCAGTGAGCTAAGCCAGTGCCCCTCTCCATCACAGCTGATGTGCAGAGTGAGAAGGGGGCTGAGTGACTGATCAGTGAGCTAAGCCAGTGCCCCTGTCCATCACAGTTGATGTGCAGACTGAGAAGGGGGCTGTGTCACTGATCAGCTAGCTAAGCCAGTGCCCCTCTCCATCACAGCTGATGTGCAGACTGAGAAGGGGGCTGTGTGATGCCTCAGCGAGCTAAGCCAGTGCCCCTCTCCATCACAGCTGATCTGCAGACTGAGAAGGAGGCTGTGTGACACCTCAGCTAGCTAAGCCAGTGCCCCTCTCCATCACAGCTGATGTGCAGAATGAGAAGGGGGCTGTGTGACTGATCAGTGAGCTAAGCCAGAGCCCCTCTCCATCACAGCTCATGTGCAGACTGAGAAGGGGGCTGTGTGACACCTCAGCGAGCAAAGCCAGTGCCCCTCTCCATCACAGCTGATGTGCAGACTGAGAAGGGGGCTGTGTGACACCTTAGCTAGCTAAGCCAGTGCCCCTCTCCATAACAGCTCATGTGCAGACTGAGAAGGGGGCTGTGTGACACCTCAGCTAACTAAGCCAGTGCCTCTCTCCATCACAGCCGATATACAGACTGAGAAGGGGGCTGCGTGACACCTCAGCTAGCTAAGCTAGTGCCCCTCTCCATCACAGCTGATGTGCAGACTGAGAAGGGGGCTGTGTGACGGCTTAGCTAGCTAAGCCAGTGCCCCTCTCCATCATAGCTGATATACAGACTGAGAAGGGGGCTGTGTGACACCTCAGTGAGCAAAGTCAGGGCCCCTTTCCATCACAGCTGATATACAGACTGAGAAGGGGGCTGTGTGACACCTCAGCTAGCTAAGTCAGTGCCCCTCTCCATCACAGCTGATGTACAGACTGAGAAGGGGGCTGTGTGACACCTCAGCTAGCTAAGCCAGTGTGTTATGAATGAGTCACCGGAGGAGGAAAAAACAAAAATGCAAGCTAAGTCCAGAAAACCGGAGAGGTTGGTAGCTAGCGTATTGCAGACCCCTGATCCTATTCACAACAACTAACAGTAGCCGTGGAGCGTTCCTACGGTGGTCCTAGACGCCTCTTCACAGCTGGAGAACTAAATAAGCCTTAAGAAAGAAAGGGGAAATCTAAACTGCCCCAGAGCAGACCACAAAGCAATAGACAGCCCCCAACATGTATTGTCGGTGAAAACAGATGAAAACACAAACACAGACAGAAAGACAGGCAGAGCAAACGATGGGGCCCAACTAACTAGATAGGAAAGGACAGAAAAGATGCTGGCTGCAATCCGCAAAAACCCTACCAAAAATGTCCCAACACGTCTGATAGGAAAAACAGCCCTGAAGTCACTAGACTTCAAAATCCCTAGACTTCAAAATCCCTATATCAGCACTCCGATATATTCTGAAGACAGAGCAAAGAGATTTAACCGATCAGGGACAAAAATGGAAATTCAGCAGAGCCACAGCCGGGGCTGGCAGAACACAAAACTACGCAGATCAGACAAAATCTCATGGAACAATAACAGAGCAAAACTTAGCTTTAGAAGACAGGAACTGAACTGGAGGCCAGAGCTCAAAGCAGGGAAATCACCAGCAACCTTACAGGGCGTCGGCTGCCTTATATCCACTCAGAGATTGCGGATGTCCAATCGCAATCCACCTGTTCAGGTGACAGGTTTCTCCCATCCAAATCAGTTTCACCACCTCCTTTCACCAGCAGAGGGAGTTCATCGGACATCAAAGGTGAACGAGAAAATGACCTCACAACACCAGTGCCCCTCTCCATCACAGCTGATGTGCAGACTGAGAAGGGGCTGTGTGACGGCTCAGCTAGCTAAGCCAGTGCCCCTCTCCATTATAGCTGATATACAGACTGAGAAGGGGGCTGTGTGACACCTCAGCTAGCTAAGCCAGTGCCCCTCTCCATCACAGCTCATGTGCAGACTGAGAAGGGGGCTGTGTGATACCTCAGCTAGCTAAGCCAGTGCCCCTCTCCATCACAGCTGATGTACAGACTGAGAAGGGGGCTGTGTGACTGATCAGTTAGCTAAGCCAGTGCCCCTCTCCATCATAGCTGATATACAGACTGAGAAGGGGGCTGTGTGACGCCTCAGCGAGCTAACCAATGCCCCTCTCCATCAAAGCTGATGTGCAGACTGAGAAGGGGGCTGTGTGACACTTCAGCTAGCTAAGCCAGTGCCCCTCTCCATCATAGCTGATATATAGACTGAGAAGGGGGCTGTGTGATGCCTCAGCGAGCTAAGCCAGTGCCCCTCTCCATCACAGCTGATGTGCAGACTGAGAAGGGGGCTGTGTGACGCCTCAGCGAGCTAAGCCAGTGCCCCTCTCCATCACAGCTGATGTGCAGACTGAGAAGGGGGATGTGTGACACCTCAGCTAGCTATGCCAGTGCCCCTCTCCATCACAGCTGATGTACAGACTGAGAAGGGGGCTGTGTGACGCCTCAGCGAGTGAAGTCAGTGCCCCTCTCCATCATAGCTGATGTGCAGACTGAGAAGGGGGCTGTGTGACGCCTCAGCAAGCTAAGCCAGTGTCCCTCTCCATCACAACTGATATGCAGACTGAGAAGGGGGCTGTGTTATACCTCAGCTAGCTAAGCCAGTGCCCCTCTCCATCACAGCTGATGTACAGACTGAGAAGGGGGCTGTGTGACACTTCAGCTAGCTAAGCCAGTGCCCCTCTCCATCACAGCTGATGTACAGACTGAGAAGGGGGCTGTGTGACGCCTCAGCAAGCTAAGCCAGTGCCCCTCTCCATCATAGCTGATATACAGACTGAGAAGGGGGCTGTGTGACGCCTCAGCGAGCTAAGCCAGTGCCCCTCTCCATCACAGCTGATGTGCAGACTGAGAAGGGGGCTGTGTGACTGATCAGTGAGCTAAGCCAGTTCCCCTCTCCATCATAGCTGATGTGCAGACTGAGAAGGGGGCTATATGACACCTCAGCTAGCTAAGCCAGTGCCCCTCTCCATCACAGCTGATGTGCATTCTGAGATGGGAGCTGGCTGAGCTACCGGAACGAGCACCCACCCAGCTCTGAGGATGGGCCAATCAAAAATAGCAGAGATACGTACAATTGTGAACCAAGTATCGGATAAAAATAGGCAATGCAAGTCAATGGGGCTGTGAACAAGTTGGGCTGCACTCACTTTCTATTCACGTGACGTCCTCTGATTTTCCTCGAGTTAGACAGACGGTGGAGAAACTTTTTTTTTTTTCACTTATGAGACAAATTGATGAAACTTGGACCAAACTTTGAAAAAACTTTGAAAAAACTTTGATAAAACTTTGACCAAAATCACTGCTGAAACTCGGTTAGTTTACACGTGTAAATAAGAAACTTTATAATACATCTTATTACAGAAATCTCTCTTCTTTCTCCTCGTCTCCTGGACTTATCATTTCTTCTGAAACTTCTCCATTCAAGGGTAAAATCTGTATTCAGTGAAGACAAACTTTCCCATTACTGAGACAGGAACAGATGGTTGGTGCTCATAAAGTTCTATGAAGAACTGTAAATTTTGCACCAGAATGCCTGGGTCGGCCTACAGCTCCTCCCCCTCCATAGAATTTAAGAAGCACCAACTGCCGTCTCCTATCTTAGTAATGGGAAAACCTGTCTTCACTGAATTCTTACTCCTGAATTGAGAGTGAAAAATCAGTCCAGGAGGAGAAAGAAGCAGATTTCTCTGATGAGACATATTACAAAGTTGATTATTATCATGTGTACTATAGATTGATTAAATGAAAATGAATGCCGCTTACTCTTTAAGGATATATTCACATATTGCAGATTTCGTCTGAACGCTAGTTGCAGAAATCCATGTTCTTGCTCCAGAAATAAATTCAGTTCCATTTATGCGGGTTAAGTTGCAAAAACGACTGCGACAAATCTGCTGCATGTGAATAAAGCCTAATGGGAAGTCATTAGAGCAGACGGAAGAGAAGAAAGTGAAATGATGGAACAAATGGCACACCAGCTATAACAATACTGGGAGTAATAAGAGCAAATAAACCATCTATACACATGAATGGATGAAAGCTGTAAATGGCCCCGTAATAACAGATAGTAGACATTATATATTTTCAGAAATGTAACGTGTTTAGCTTTTGATTGAGCAGATGTGACCATTATCTACTGCATATAATGGGGTATATATCATCTGTACAAATGAGCTCAGTGGTCAAACCACATGAATAAAAGAACATTACTGCAAATGCATAGAGAAAAGTGTGATCGAACAGGAGGCCGGGCGGCGACTTAATCAAGAACCTCGTCATACACTTACAAAGGTCTGGTCAATATCTTTTCGGATGTCAGCCACGAGCTGTGCATTATCACTCCGAGCCAAAACCGAGTCCAAGGAATGATGCTGTAAGGATTCCAGGAGTCTCGCCGGGTGACCGAGGCGCAAGATCTTCTCTTTATACACAGACAACCGCTCCACCAGGTTGTCCACAGCTACGTTAGACGGAGCGCAGCAAAGGACCTTGGAAAAGAAGAAGAAATGACAGGGTGTGGCGTCAGTTGTGCTGCAGCTTTCTGTAACAAACATACTGTAGCAAAACGGAACTGAAAAGAAACAGCTCTGCGTAGACTAAATCATCCAATAACACAGGCTGATAACACTCATGATGCTTTATCCCTTGCACGCAACCTTTTTTAAAAATATTTTTCAATATTTTGGGACCCCAACCCCTGTAAAAAAAAACAAAACCCAATGTATATGTAAAGTAACTCATTGTTTTCTACACGGAGAACATATGCCAGAGTCCACCATTTTGGCATAAGCTGAACATCCCTTTTTTTTAGTCAGAGATCTTGACGAAGACTGCAAAGTCGAAACGCGTTGATCTGACAACAATGTGTTTTTTTGCCGGACAACTTTGTTCCGTCCATGTTTTAAATAATGGATTAAAGGTTATTTTTTAGACTGCTATTTTCTCGCTGGATCCTTCCCTCCTGTTACATATGTTTGCTTCAATGGAACCATGCTGAGTGCCAGCTGTCTAATGAGGAGTCTACACAGTGGTGAGCTGACTTCACAGTTCTTCTTTTTTTAATTTTTTTAGTCAGTACTGAATGGTTACTGTATATGCTGCAATTTCCAGTAATGTATCTTATTTCTATAATAATGGAAGGCAATTGCAGATGTACTATTTTGCATAGAATATATAAAGTGCTCTCAGTGAGAGAAACAAAATAGGAATCTTGTGGGTATGATACCTTTTAATAGCTAAAAAATAATAGTGAATGATGTTACAAAGCAAGCTTTCGGGACTGCTTACGTCCCTTCATCAGGCTGATATAACAAAATATTTGAAGAAACCTTATTTATAAACAGTTTAAAGCACATGCTGGTGTGATACATGGACATTTCAATAAACAAGCAATGAGCTTGAAGAGAGAATCCCTAATTAGGTCCGATTAAATAAGTGGTGTGAAAGTTCTGTGAGATCAAAGGGCTACTTGGAGGAAATAGCTCAGATATGGCAATGGGCCATAAATAAAACCTTCTGACAAATTGAGTCCTGTGTGAATAGAATCAAAGATTGTAATGAATTTGTGTTCCCACAAGTTCTCGGGTATTAAGTCCAGAAGGTGTATGGAGTCTGTACATAGACATTTGATGACTCTTTTCAACTCCCTCAGATATTTTGGAGTTGGGTCATCATCCAGTTTGGTGTAGTACTGTATATCCATCAGTTGTCTGTGTGCCTTGTTTGTTTATTGAAATGTCCATGTATCACACCAGCATGTGCTTTAAACTGTTTATAAATAAGGTTTCTTCAAATATTTTGTTATATCAGCCTGATGAAGGGACGTAAGCAGTCCCGAAAGCTTGCTTTGTAACATCATTCACTATTATTTGTTAGCCATTAAAACGTATCATTCCCACAAGATTCCTATTTTGTTTCTCTCACTGAGAGCACTTTATATATTTATTTCTACTGGCTAACACGGTACCAAACCACTTTTTTCGTTTTGCATAGAATAGCACAGTATACATCTGGCTCTTTCCCCCCCCCCCCTCTATTCGCAGGATAAGTTACTGGTCACTGAGGATCCAACTGCTGAGACCCCCCCACCAATCTAAGAACGAGGCTCCAGAGTTGGTTGTATGTGGGCACTAATACTCTATTAATTGTCTATCTCCATTAGTCCCATAGATAATAAATGGAGTGTGATTACGTGACAATCGCTCCGTTTAAATAGGGGAACTTGACGGCCTCATTTTAGGGATTGTCGGGGTCTCAGCAGTCTAAACCCCAAGAATCAGAAACTTATCTCCTATAGAAGGTAAGTTATGGTTGGCCAATCTCATAACAAAAAAAAAAATATATTTACAGTATATACTGTACATAGAAAACTGATGTGGAATGGGTGATGAGTTAAAGAGGCCAGTCCTGGACTGCTTCTTCCCACCCTACCCCATAGACTGATAGGTCCCTCTTCAGGAAGAGCAGAGCGGGGAACAGGGCTCTTGGACTAGTCACCCAAGACGCATGGTCTCTGGCTGGCAACACCACAGTCATTGAGAGCAAAAATGAAAAATGACTTGGCAGAAGAGATTGGGCCAGTGTCTGATTTCTACTGTCCATGGTCCGGTCAGCAAGTATCGGCTCTCAGGTTGACCTCTGAGTCACACTAACATTTCCTGGGGGCTGCAGCTTACGTAGGACTACAGGTCATGATACATCCTTGGTTAGCTGGATTGTGCCACTCTCTGACAGATCAAGGGCTGCATTTGAGGCCCATCAATATCTTAGGTCATGACGGCAACTAAAAGAGCACTTGCTCTTTAGTGAGAACATACAATTACAAGGCTAAGTCATCGCCTACGACTGAGGTTCCAACAAACAAAATTTTTGTCATTTCTTCACTGCAGGTGTCCTAATGAAAAGTGCCGGAAATCAGAACGAAATTACAGAGCAGAGCGGTGGACAACCCAGAACGCCATGTCCTGATAAGTACAGCGACAGCGTTCTTCTCACCTTCACTCCTTGCTTCACAGCTTGCAAGATAATTTCCACCACAGTAGTTGTCTTGCCAGTACCAGGGGGTCCGTGAATAATAGCAACTTGTCTCTGATTGAGGGAGAAAACAACAGCCTCCTTCTGTGAATTGTCCAAGCTTGGATTGAGAAATTCCACGGGTCCTGAAGGCAGGAGACAAAGAAGGAACACAATATTGAAAATGAAGCGTGTAGGCTTAATATGTGAAGGTTTATGGCAGCAGCTGGAATATTGTGTCCAAGATTACAAAGAAGAAATGTACAAGTCCACAAAGAACCCACGTAGAAGTGAAGGGAGGTGGTTTGTGTAAGACAGGTTCACACAGCGATATCCAATGTGGTTAGAAAACAACTTTTTTTAAGAAAAAAATAGCAGTAAAACTATGCAATCTACTGCAAATGTACAGCACTGTGCAAGAGACTAGTCTGAGGATCCGCGAGTACCTCTCTATATATTGTCCAAACGTTTAGGCAGAAGTGGAAAAAATGCCGCAAAGCAAGAATGCTTTCTAAACTAGAAGCGTTCATAGTTTATTTTTATCAATTAAAATGCAAAGTGAACAAACAAAAGAGAAATCTTATTCACATCAATATTTGGGGTGACCGCCATTTGTCTTCAAAACAGCATCAGTTCTTCTGGGCACTTGTCACTTGCATACAGTTTCTGAATGAACATGGAGATTGTTCCAACTTCCAAACATCCTGGAGGACTAACCACAGATCTTCTGTGGAGGTCACTTGCACAAATCCTTCCTGTCTCTTCATGTAATGCTGGAGACTGGATGATGTTGAGATCAGGGTTGTGAGGGACATATCATCACTTCCAGGACTCCTTGTTCTTTATGGTGAAGATAGTTCTTAAAGACATTGACTGTATGTTTGGGGTTGTTGTCCTGCTGCAGAATATATTTGGAGCCAATCAGTCGCCTTCCTGATAGTATTACATGATAGATAAGTATCTCCCTGTTGAGGACACCTTTAATCTTGACAAAAACCCCAACTCATTTTGCTGAAATGCACACTTACAAGGATCCTCCCCTGGGCGACACTGTTACCTGAAGACACTCATTATTATACCACTCTCCAAACTTTTACACATCAGTACAGAGCCCCAGCTGCCATTTCTCTGCATCCTAGTTCCTTTTGTGAATTGATGAGTCACTTTTCTTCTATATCAAACGTATTGATTTTTTGCCACAATTCTTCCATCAATACCACTTCTGGCAAGACTGAACAGTAGATGGTGGTAGCTGAGTCTGACTAGTTGCTACCAGTTCAGATCTGATGGCCCTGTTGGGCATCTTCCAATCTGGAAGTGAAGTAAACAAGATGCATCTTTCATCTGCTGCACTAAGCTTCCTTGGCCGACCACTGCGTTTACAGTCCTCAACATTCCCCATTTCTTGGGGCTTCCACAAAAGAGCTTGAACGTAACTTCTCGAAAACCCAATCTTCTTTGAAATATTTGTGCAAAACAATATAACCACCTTGTTTCTTGTTGCTGTGCTCAGTCTTGCTATGGTATATGACCTGTGACATGAGACTGTCTTCCACAACCTCACCTTTGTAGCAGAGCGTTACAATAAGGAAGAGTTTGTTTATGAATGTGTGTGAATCTACACATGAAAGTGATGATCATTATCACCTGTTTGGATAAATTGGTTACTCATGCACCTGACTACCATCCTACAAAATCCCTGACCTTGTGTGAGGGTCCCATTACTTTTAGCGATGCACCAGCGATCCCAACAACAATACGACCTGGTCAGGATCGCTGGTGCATCGCTAAATGGTCGCTAGTAAGCTGCCAAACAGGCAGATCTCACCAGTGACGCAGCAGCGATAAGCGATCCGTCGGCGGTCGCTCTTACCTGTCACACCGCAGCGATGATGACGACTTCCGCCTGCACCATGCGCCAGCGGGACGCCAACGAGGAAAAAATGGCCCAGGACATTTGAGCGCGATCAGCGATATCCAGCGGGCGGGGGGCTGTTGCAGGTACGTGTCACACAAAGCGAGATCGCTAGCGATTTCGCTGCTGCGACACAAAATCGGTGACGCGTTAGCGACATCGCTAGCGATCTCGCTATGTGTAAAAGGCCCTTTTGGGGACTTCACACTAAGCGAGGTCGCTAGTGAGATCGCTGATGTGTCACCGATTTTGTGACGCATCAGCGATCTCGCCAGCGATCTTGCTGTGTGTGGCACGCATCAGCGACCACCCCCCTCCGCCAGGTATCGCTGATCGTGCACGAATGTCCTGGGCCATTTTTTGATCGTTGGTCTCCCGCTGGCCAGCACGCATCGGCATCGGGAGACTAACGATCAGCGAGCTCCCAGCGCTGTAAGCAGACGCTGGGAGCTGGTATCCAAGGTAAATAGCGGGTAACTAAGCGCGCGCGGCTTAGTTACCCGCTGTGTACCCTGGATACCAGCGTGCTCGCGCTTGTAGCTGGTATCCAAGGTAAACAGCGGGTAACTAAGCACCGCACGCACTTAGTTACCCGCTGTTTACCCTGGATACCAGCTCCCAGCGAGAGCACGCTGGTATCCAGGGTACACAGTGGGTAACTAAGCCACGCGTGCGCTTAGTTACCCGCTGTTTACCTTGGATACCAGCGTCCTCACTGGTCCTGATCCACTGGGGAGTCTGCCTGTTTGAGAGCTCACCAGCCATCATGTAGCGACGCACCAGCGATCCTGACCAGGTCATATCATTGTCAGGATCGCTGGTGCGTCGTTTAGTGTAACGGGACCCTTAAGTGTACCTTGAAGAACTGATGAAGCCACTGATAATCAATTAACAGTTAATGATCAATCTAACCACCTGGGTGCAGGAATGTGCACATTTTTTGTGGCCACACAGGGTCCATGTACTTGTGACTTAAAATACATTTAATTTTCAGAGAATGTGTAGCAATAAGTAACAACCAGCAGAGTCACAAATGTCTAAAGTGTCCGGCTAGAAATACAAGAACACAAAGTTGTATGTGAGTAAAATCAAGGTTGATCCCTATGAGAAAAGGCCGATCCTTAAACGAAACCCCTCAGCGGGTTTTTCTACCCAAAACGAATTGCATCTAAGCAAAGTAGCAGAAAAATAGGTTAAATTTACACCTTTTGTTATAGAAAAACAATTTCCAATTTTTTAGAAATCCCTTGCACAATTGTTATGCTAATAAGACACCAGTGCACGGGGGGCTGGAACTGCATGGACAGCTCTCAGGACACTGATCTGCCTATGCCACCATAGATCTAATGCACGGTCATTCCCTGGAGCGGCACACATGCAATAAGGTACTGTTCACCTTGTGAGAGTAATCGATCTGCGCATGCGCCACCCCAGGGAATGACAGCATCTGTGCAAGATCTCACGTGGGGGAGGCAGACCACTGAGGCAAAAGTGAGTTAGTCAATGACCAGAGTTCATTGGCAGGCAGAGAAAGAGGGAGCAAATCAAGAGAGATGTAAGTGCAGCGCCGGCCCCATTACACATGCGGCTCATTAACATAAAAATTGTACAATGGAATTCTAAAACAATGGGAAATCGCCTGTTTACAACAAAGCTTGCTGAATGGCTGACAGTGGGGTGGTCATAGTTCATAAGGGCAGAATGTGTGGAGGTCATTTACCATGGGAGGGTTATTTAGCACATGGTATGGAAAGATATCTATGTACAGATGTCAGGAGGAATTTTTAAAAAATTTTACTTGCTGCTCTTTTGCCTAAAAAAACAGTCAGGGCTGCACATTATCAGCGGTGGTTGGACATGCGCAGTGCTTACAAGGGCTTGTTTTTTATTGAGCTTGCAACCTATGATTTCCTACAAAGCTGCTTAATCAGGCATCTATTCCTGTGCATCACCAGGGGAGCACACCAAAGGTGCAACAACGCTCAAGTCTTAAAATGTCAATCAAGTAGGAGCACATGACCCGCCAACAAGTATGGAGGTAGGGAAGCTTTCCACTCCTGCAGAAGATTGGACAACCACTTTTACCATGAATCCAAAGCCTAAAAGGTCTCTTTGACAAAGTTCTTTATTTGCTTTTCCAAATCCAGGTTTGGGTTCTAATTAAGAAGGGTATGTTCCCACACAACCTTTCTGTTGGGGACTTTCCACGGCAGAAAATTCACAGTGAAACCAAAAAAAATCCCGCAATGATTCTGCACTATTCACACTAAAATTGATCAACTGCTGACTTCAAATCCTCAACACTGGTCAAGTTAGACAGAAATGGACAAAGTAATAGATTCCGAAGTCTGCAAAACATTAAGGCTCCATAATTCCTACACCTCTTCAAAAGAGAAAACACGTCTCGTCGGTATAGTCTGTTTTACATAATGAAAGCGATCCCATCTCTGACGCTACAAGATACTGTGACCACCTTTACATCAATGTCTGCTACCAAATAGCAACTCAATAAATTTTATCATCAATAAACATCATTAAATATGAAGAACCGCCTGCACTCTGCCCTTGATTTTGGGTCTACGGCTGCTGACGCATTTACCTCCATGTCAGAGGACTATACACAAACTCAGCCATACTGCATTCCCTCAGGGCCCTACACTTTGACAGACTGTCACTGAACTCAACCTACAACACAATAGGGTTGTTGGCAATCTAAGTTTGATAGGGTTTATCAAACCTGGGAACTCTTTTTAGATATACTCCAGGCGTTCACCAGATTCATTATCCCATTGATTTCTCACCTGACATTCAATTGGTGCTTTAATTTACCTCTTCAACTTATCACTAACCTCTGGTGTCTTCCCTTCATCTTACAAACATGCAGTCATCACACCCAACCTGAGGAAACCATCCTTTGGCACAACCACTACATCAGTAAGTCACTATGTCCTCTCATCCTCTACCTCACTAACTGCACATTTAGCATCTCCCATTCCCAAACTACTTCCTCATCCCACCCTCTCTCTGTTGGTGTTTCTCAGTGCTCTGTCCCGGGGACCCTGCTCTTCTCCATCTATACCTTTGCCCTGAGATGAATGAAAGTGCTATGGCTTTCTGGACCACCTGTATGCTGTTGACACTCAGATCTACCTCTCTGGCTCAGACATCACCTCTTTGTTGTCCACAATCCCAGAGTGTCTATCAGCCATATCCTCCTTCTTCTCATCACGCTTTCTAAAACTCAATGTGAACAAAACCAAACTCCTCATTTTTCCCCCGTCTCACCCAACACTCCCTATCATACCTCTCTATCACAATAAATTACATTACTCTTTCCCCTGTAACGGAAGTCTTCTGGATCGATGTAACAGTTGACTTTGTTAAGTTCCAAAACCATACTTTCAAGCTCTTACCACCTACTGCCAATCAAACTCAAAAAACTCAAACACAAACTCCTTTCCCCGACCCTGCATCTACTAAAATGATAGTGCATGCCCTCATCATCTCCCACCTTAACTATGAAAAAATCCCCCTCTGTGGCCTCCCTGCTAACAATCTTGTACCTCTCCAGTCCATCCTTAACTCCATTGCCTCGTAAATTAATCTCTCCCTTTGCTATGCCTCTGCCAATCCCTTCAGTGGCTTCCAATTCCCAATTCAGTTTAAACTACCAACACTGACCCACAAGGCTGCCCATAATCTGTCTCATTCATGTATCTCCTAACTAATCTCCGGATACCTCCTGACAAGTAATCTCCGGTCCTCACAAGAACTCCTTCTGTCCTCTACACTTGTACGTTCCTCATCAAATGGCCTCTTAAGATTTTTCCTGAGCATTCCCCTTTCTTTGGAATTCCATGCCCCAACATGTCAGAATACCCAGAGGTGAAACCTTCAGACATAATCTGAAAACTCATCCCTTCAAGAAAACAAACAGCCTGCAATAACCCCGCTGCCACCTCACTACCACTTAAGCTGCGGAAACTTCCCCAAACTAATGTCTCCTTCCCCATTACCCTGTAGACTGTAAGCCCACGAGGGCAAGGTCCTCTTTCCCTATGAACTAGTCTGTAACTGTTCATTGTCATTTATATCTGTATTTTCCATGTAAACCCTCATAACATGTACAGCAACATGGAACCCATAGTGATCCACAATGGCGTGTAAACTTTTAGTGTTATTGCATTGTGAACAGCTAAGCAATTTGAAGATGAAATGATCTATATTGTGAGGTAGCGCTGTTATTCAAGTAGGGGACACTCGCTTAGCAGCCACTAAACCAGATCTGGCACGGGTTTTCCACAAAATAATAACAGTCCATGCGGTTTATTATGCAGCATAAGCCAAGGCAAGCAACATAAAGTTCATATACACAGCATAGCGTCCATGACAGAGCTTCACTCTGTTTATCCTGTCGTCATACAGGTTATGCAATGTTCAATGCGCAGGCTTTCTAGCCACCAAGTTATCTCACCCAGTCAGGGTTTACCTCACGACTGCTTCATACTCCAGACATTCATTCCCTCCCCTGGGAACTCTCAGATACTGGCAGGCATTACATCCAGCATTCACGTGCTATCAGGAAAGGAATCCCCATCTCCCAGTGGGACCTTCCACAACGGACCAACCAGGTCCAGGCATTCACCTCATGTGACCTACCCTGGCCACCTTATATGGTCCGTAGCCACGCCCACCGGGTCACATGGCTATGACCTCATCACAGGTCCTTGAACCATGCACACACTTTGGAATAGCATTCTTAAACACACCCCCTGGGTGGGTTTGCAGGTCACTAGTCCCTGACACATTGAAACAGCACCTCAGCAGTATCACTGCTGATCCACACATGTCTCCATCTCAAGGCCACCCACCTTGAGATAAATAACAGTCATTCAGCTTGAGACACATTACAATCATTCAGGACACTGGAAATGCTTATACTCTCGTCCTGGGACATCCCCACAGCGCCCCCCAGCGGACACAGTGGTCACTACACCACTATATATATATCTAATATATAAAGCTCAAGTGTGTGTATGTATGCATGTATGTGTGTGTGTATGTCCGGGATTGGCATCAGCACGCCCCGCCCCTCATTATGATGTCATAATGGTTGCCATGGCGACGCTGATGTCATCATAGGCTGCAAGTCCCGCCGCTCATTAAGATGTAATAATAGTTGACTATGGGATGGAGGATGTGTGATGGGTATATGGGCACTGGACTATGGGATGGAGGATATGTATGATGGGTATATGGGCACGGGACTATGGGATGGCGGATATGTATGATGGGTATATGGGCACAGGACTATAGAATGGAGGATGTGTGATGGGTATATGGGCACTGGACTATGGGATGGAGGATGTGTGATGGGTATATGGGCACTGGACTATGGGATGGAGGATATGTATGATGGGTATATGGGCACAGGACTATAGAATGGAGGATGTGTGATGGGTATATGGGCACAGGACTATGGGATGGAGGATGTGTGATGGGTATATGGGCACTGGACTATGGGATGGAGGATATGTATGATGGGTATATGGGCACGGGACTATAGAATGGAGGATGTGTGATGGGTATATGGGCACTGGACTATGGAATGGAGGATGTGTGATGGGTATATGGGCACGGGCCTATGGGATGGAGGATATGTATGATGGATGTCAGGAACACCGCACTATACTCGCTCACTGAGCCAATGCGCATGTTCTGAGTACAAAAAACCGTGCTCACAGATACCTGTGGAGCAGGGCAGCAGCGGTGACAATGCATGCTTCAAACTATCAGGACCTGAAGCATGTGACTGCTGGGGGCGTGGCCTAAGCTCCACTGAGCTAGGAGCTGCAGGGAAACTCCTAGACAGGTAACTACGGGACAAGTTACCAAGGGGCATAGACAGGGGCGAAAACCAGATCAAGCCGGGGTCAATGCACGAGATAGCAGGACAGTACCAAAGGGTTAGACAGAGCGGATAGTCAGGACGTAGCAATAGTTCAGAAAACCAGAACGGGCAATAGACGGTAGCGGAGCTTACAATAGCCAAGCCAGGAGGTCAGAACCAGAGAAGACAATAGTACCTAAAACGTGAGACGGAGTTCAGAGTGAGGGGATAGGCCGGGTCATACACGGGAATCAAACAAGCAACGCAGTAGATGCACACCAGGGGGGTCGGTCAGACACACAGCCAGAATAACAGTATAGCTGACAGAGAATGCTAGTCTGAAGTGAGTATAAATACCCCTCCCAGATCCAAAGAGAGGCCGGCAAAAGTTAACCCTGTGAGAACAGGACATTAACCATGTCCTAACCATGACAATGGGTATATGGGCACGGGACTATGAGATGAAGGATGTGTGATAGGTATATGGGCACTCGACTATGGGATGGCGAATAAGTATTGTGGGTATATGGGCATGGGACTATGGGATGAAGGATGTATGATGGGTATATGGGCATGGGACTATGGGATGGAGGATGTGTTATGGGTATTGGCACTCGACTATGGGATAGAGGATATGTATGATGGGTATATGGGCACGGGCCTATGGGATTGTGGATATGTATGATGGGTATATGGGCACGGGACTATGGGATGGAGGATAATTATAATTTGCTATAACTAACCACAGTTAGTTACTTTGCCCGGGCAGTGCCGGGCTCTTCAGCTAGTCTAATATATAAAGCTCAAGTGTGTGTATGTATGTACAGTGGGGCAAAAACGTATTTAGTCAGTCAGCAATAGTGCAAGTTCCACCACTTAAAAAGATGAGAGGCGTCTGTAATTTACATCATAGGTAGACCTCAACTATGGGAGACAAACTGAGAAAAAAAAATCCAGAAAATCACATTGTCTGTTTTTTTTTCATTTTATTTGCATATTATGGTGGAAAATAAGTATTTGGTCAGAAACAAAATTTCATCTCAATACTTTGTGATATATCCTTTGTTGGCAATGACAGAGGTCAAACGTTTTCTGTAAGTCTTCACAAGGTTGCCACACACTGTTGTTGGTATGTTGGCCCATTCCTCCATGCAGATCTCCTCTAGAGCAGTGATGTTTTTGGCTTTTCGCTTGGCAGCACGGACTTTCAACTCCCTCCAAAGGTTTTCTATAGGGTTGAGATCTGGAGACTGGCTAGGCCACTCCAGGACCTTGAAATGCTTCTTAAGAAGCCACTCCTTCGTTGCCCTGGTGGTGTGCTTTGGATCATTGTCATGTTGAAAGACCCAGCCACGTTTCATATTCAATGCCCTTGCTGAAGGAAGGAGGTTTGCACTCAAAATCTCACGATACATGGCCCCATTCATTCTTTCATGTACCCGGATCAGTCGTCCTGGCCCCTTTGCAGAGAAACAGCCCCAAAGCATGATGTTTCCACCACCATGCTTTACAGTAGGTATGGTGTTTGATGGATGCAACTCAGTATTCTTTTTCCTCCAAACACGACAAGTTGTGTTTCTACCAAACAGTTCCAGTTTGGTTTCATCAGACCATAGGACATTCTCCCAAAACTCCTCTGGATCATCCAAATGCTCTCTAGCAAACTTCAGACGGGCCCGGACATGTACAGGCTTAAGCAGTGGGACACGTCTGGCACTGCAGGATCTGAGTCCATGGTGGCGTAGTGTGTTACTTATGGTAGGCCTTGTTACATTGGTCCCAGCTCTCTGCAGTTCATTCACTAGGTCCCCCCGCGTGGTTCTGGGATTTTTGCTCACCGTTCTTGTGATCATTCTGACCCCACGGGGTGGGATTTTGCGTGGAGCACCAGATCGAGGGAGATTATCAGTGGTCTTGTATGTCTTCCATTTTCCAATTATTGCTCCCACAGTTGATTTCTTCACTCCAAGCTGGTTGGCTATTGCAGATTCAGTCTTCCCAGCCTGGTGCAGGGCTACAATTTTGTTTCTGGTGTCCTTTGACAGCTCTTTGGTCTTCACCATAGTGGAGTTTGGAGTCAGACTGTTTGAGGGTGTGCACAGGTGTCTTTTTATACTGATAACAAGTTTAAACAGGTGCCATTACTACAGGTAATGAGTGGAGGAAAGAGGAGACTCTTAAAGAAGAAGTTACAGGTCTGTGAGAGCCAGAAATCTTGATTGCTTGTTTCTGACCAAATACTTATTTTCCACCATAATATGCAAATAAAATGAAAAAAAAACAGACAATGTGATTTTCTGGATTTTTTTTTTTCAGTTTGTCTCCCATAGTTGAGGTCTACCTATGATGTAAATTACAGACGCCTCTCATCTTTTTAAGTGGTGGAACTTGCACTATTGCTGACTGACTAAATACTTTTTTGCCCCACTGTATGTATGTATGTGTGTATGTCCGGGATTGGCATCCGCACCGTCGCAGCTACAGCCACAAAATTTGGCACAGTCACACGTCTGGACCCTGAGAGTGTCCTAGGCTATGTTGTAAGGCGAAATTTTAACCCCGCACGTTCCAATTCACCAAACAATTTTGCCCCTATCTACATAATGGGGAAAAAGTGTGTATCAAGCCCCGCCCCTCATTATGATGTCATAATGGTTGCCATGGCGACGCTGATGTCATCATAGGTTGCAAGCCCTGCCGCTCATTACGATGTCATAATGGTTGACTATGGGATGGAGGATGTGTGATGGGTATATGGGCACTGGACTATGGGATAGAGGATATGTATGATGGGTATATGGGCACGGGACTATGGGATGGAGCATGTGTGATGGGTATATGGGCACTGGACTATGGGATGGAGGATATGTGTGATGGGTATATGGGCATGGGACTATGGGATGGAGGATATGTATGACGGGTATATGGGCACTGGACTATGGGATGGAGGATATGTATGACGGGTATATGGGCACGGGACTATGGGATGGCGGATATGTATGATGGGTATATGGGCACGGGACTATGGGATGGAGGATATGTATGATGGGTATATGGGCATGGGACTATGAGATGAAGGATGTGTGATGGGTATATGGGCACTCGACTATGGGATGGAGGATATGTATGATGGGTATATGGGCACGGGCCTATGGGATGGTGGATATGTATGATGGGTATATGGGCACGGGACTATGGGACGGAGGATAATTATAATTTGTTATAACTAACCACAGTTAGTTACTATGCCCGGGCAGCGCCGGGCTCTTCAGCTAGTATATATACACATATACAGTGTGTCATGTCCCACGACTTGGGAAATCATTTAATATTTGCATTGCTTGTGTTGCATCATATGTTGCTAGGCAGAAGTTTGCCTTTCCCTGTATTTTGTTCCAACTCTCTCCCTGTAGTCCTGTGATGTATGTTTGTTCCCTCCCTTATTCTCCTTTTTGTGATCGTCCCTCCATCTGTATGCATCTTCTTACATGTCCTCTGAAGAATATTCCTTTTTACCTGCTGCTTTCATCATAATACAAGAATTTCAGTTAAAGCATCCCTCTTTTCCTGGAGTCTTCTTACATGAGATCGTGGCTGAGTTAAGCTGTCTGATTAATCGGTATGAACGTGAGTACAGGTCGATACGGAAGGGGCCCAGAAAGAGAGGTCTATCCAGGCACCATACGTTCTACATATCCATGAGTCAGAATAGTAAAAAGGAATAACCTGCCTTCAGAGACAGTAACTCAAGGTCTGTGCTGAATCTCAGTGGAAAAGGACATTTTCCAGATAGACTGTAACCCAGTTCCAGCCAGACCCCAGCATGCATAGAAGCCACTGCAGCTGAACAGAGAGGAATATAACTCCCATCATTACACAGGACCCTGCAGCTGCTCCAGCATTAGATACAAAGTATCAACTCTGTGCAGAGTCTCTGTGTATTTCCTGTTGCTGAACAGTGGGAAGTATAACCCTCATCATCAACTCTTCCTGCCTGCAATCTAATCATGTCTGAAGCAAGGAATACAATGTCCCTACCAGACTTACAAGCACAGGAAAGAGACCCAGACCCCCATCCACCATCTAGCGAAAGGGGAAAACGTACAGTCAAACACACATGGAAAGTCATGGAGAATTTAGAGACTGCAAAATGTGAATTATATAGTGATGTGTCTTCAGTATGGAAGAAAGTGCTGAGTCATATAGACACTGCATCAAGGCATGCTTCTCATGAGTTACCACCAGAGGGAGTCCTAGAACAATTATGCACAGCATACCAAATGTATATGGAGAAGAGTGACCAATATATTATTCTCCTGAAGAAACTGAATCTCCCAGAGACTTTAAACGAATTGCAAGGTTTCCAGCAGCTTAATTCTGAAAGAGACTGCACTGTACGTGACATTAAAGCCAAGATAGAGGCTAGAATCGCATGAACACCAGATGCATCAACTCGCACATCCAAATCGTGTAAGCACTCAAAACGTTCATCTAGGTCAAGTTCATCAAAATATTCTACTCTTACTGAGCAGCTTATAAGAACACGTGCTAAGGCTGAAACTACTAAGGTACAAGCTGCCTTTGCACAAAAGAGAGCAGAAATGGATGCAGCTGCTGCAGAAATGGATGCAGAAGTGGCACGCATGAAAGCGGAAAAGGAAGCTCTAGAGAAGGAATGTGAGCATGCAACAGCCATGGCAGAATTAAAGGTACTCGAGCAGGCTATCAGTGGGAGTCAAAGAGACAGCGTCAGTTTGTGTGAAATGGAAGCAGAAGACCCTATTGAACGCACAAGAGACTACGTGCTAAGCCAAGATGGCGAACCGCAGATCTTGATGGTGTTGACGCTTCTCCAGAGCTCCAGGATGCCGATCCACTTACAGAATCCTGCATTCAAGGTCAGTACAATGCTCCCAAACTTGAACTTCCTTCATATTCCAGTATGCGCCAAAACCCTGCATCTCACCAAACTCCACAGGCTAATACCTACATGCAACCCAATATGCCGGCAGGTCATTATACCCTCGACAACCACACAGTGCCACCTCCACATGTAGCAGAAACTATACCCACCAAACCAGTTGCTGGACTAAATGCATATGCCACTCCATACTTCCCCATGTTTCAAGGCCAAGACATCTCCACCTATGTACAACACCGCTCAGCCTACAATTGTGAATCCTAAGTCAGAAAGAACAGACATGTCCGACTTCGCAAGGTACATGATTCGCCGTGAACTTACTAAAACCGGTCTCACAAGGTTCGACGACCAACCTGAAAATTACAGAGGTTGGAAAAGTGCCTTTAGAATCGCAACTGGTGACCTCGGCATCACTGCTGCGGAAGAGCTGAACCTGCTGATCAAATGGTTAGGACCACAATCCACAGAGCGTGTCAAGAGACTCAGGTCTGTACATATCAGTAATCCAACGGCTGGTCTCATGGCTGCATGGGAAAGACTAGAGAGAAACTTTGGCAGTCCAGAAGCCATAGAGGATGCACTGTTCAAGCGACTACAGAGTTTTCCAAAGATATCAAGCAAGGACAGTTCAAAGTTCCTAGAGCTCAGTGACCTGCTGTTAGAGCTCCAGCTGGCCAAGGCAGACACCCACCTACCTGGCCTCAGCTACCTGGACACTGCTCGTGGAGTAAACCCCATTATCTCCAAGCTACCATACAATGTACAAGAGAAGTGGACTACAATAGGGTCAAAATACAAGAAAGACCATCAAGTGTCATTTCCTCCGTTCTCCTATTTCTGTGAGTTTATAAAAGACATTGCAGAGCGTAAGAATGACCCAAGCTTTTCCTACGGAGAATCCAGTGGCCCAGCTTCACCTAATTCTAAATACGTGAGCACACGCTCGAATGACAGAAACCGCAGGGGTCCAGTGTCAGTGAAGAAGACGGATATTCTTCCCTTACCAACATCAGCCCCAGGCAAGAACAAGGGTGAAAAGATAGAGAACCCAAATCGTGAGTGTCCCATCCACAAGAAGCCACATCCCTTAAAAAAGTGCATCGGCTTCAGGAAGAAACCGCTCCAAGAACGCAAGGAACTTCTAAAGAAGTTTGGGGTATGCTACAGATGTTGTGCTTCTACTGAACACCTTGCTAAAGACTGTAAAACTACAATTAAGTGTATGGAGTGTGACAGTGAGGATCACGTACAAGCACTCCACCCATACCGTCCAGACTCTACACGTACTCCTTCCCCCACCACGAGCCATGGCGGGGAGGACGCAGCTCAAACTGCAAGTCATACCACAATATCTTCTTCATGCACAGAAGTCTGCGGAGAAGGTCTCTGGGACAAGTCCTGTGCGAAGATTTGTCTGGTGAACGTATATCCCAACGGTCACCCAGAGAAAGCCGTGAAGGTGTACGTCCTCTTGGATGATCAGAGCAACCGATCACTTGCAAGGTCAGAACTCTTTGATATGTTTAACTTAAAGGGAAATGCTTACCCTTACACCTTAAGTACCTGCAGCGGTGTTACAGAGGTCTCTGGGAGAAGGGCCAGTGGTCTTATAGCGACATCCCTCGAAAACACCGTAGAGATACCCTTACCTACACTTGTCGAGTGCAACCAGATTCCATCCAATCGAGAAGAGATCCCAACGCCAGAGGCTGCTCTTCATCACCCACATCTCAAGGGGATAGCAAACAAGATACCAGCCCTCAACAACAGCGCAGATATCCTGATTCTGCTTGGCAGAGACATTCTCCGGCTGCACAAGGTACGTCAGCAAATTAACGGACCACACGACGCACCATTTGCCCAACGCTTTGATCTAGGCTGGGTAATTATAGGCGATGTTTGCATACACAAGATGAAGAGACCTAATAACATCTCCTCTTACAAAACACACATCTTGCCAAATGGTCGCAGCACTCATTTTCAGCCATGCCCACATCATTACTGGGTGAAAGAGAAAGTGAGCAACACCAAGAGGCAACAGGAATCCTTCAACAACATGAACATGCTCCAGCCCTGGGACGAAAACCTCGGGTCAACAGTGTTCGATTCCACAAGTGAAGACAACAAGTTAGCACCCACAAGGGAAGATAAAGAATTCATAAAGGTTATGGACAAAGAATTTGTTCAAGATGACTCCAACAGTTGGGTAGCTCCTTTACCCTTTCGTTTCCCAAGAGCGAGGTTGCCGAACAACCTGCAGCAAGCAACTGCAAGGTTCTCATCCTTAAAGCGTACCCTAAAGAGGAAACCAGAGATGGAGAAGCATTTCATTGACTTTATGCAGAACATCTTTGACAAAGATCATGCTGAACCTGCGCCACCACTGAAGGAAGGAGAAGAATGTTGGTACCTTCCATCCTTTGACGTCTATCACCCTCGCAAGCCTAACCAGATCAGAGTGGTGTTTGACTCCAGTGCTCAGTATGAAGGCCTCTCTCTCAACAACCTGCTACTAACTGGACCCAACCTGAACAACAGTCTCTTTGGAGTATTGATCCGCTTCAGACAAGAACCTGTTGCTATAATGGCCGACATCCAGCAGATGTTTCATTGCTTCATCATGAAGGAAGACAGCAGAAACTATCTTAGGTTCCTATGGCACAAAGACAACAATGTCAACAATCAAGTCATAGACTACCGGATGAAGGTCCATGTCTTCGGCAACAGTCCTTCACCTGCTGTGGCGATCTACGGACTGAGACGGACAACCCAGGAAGGTGAGAGAGAGTACGGATCCGATGCTCGTCAATTCGTAGAGAAGAACTTCTACGTAGACGACGGGCTCAAGTCCTTGCCCACAAGTGAAGAGACAATTGACCTACTCTCCAGGACACAGGAAATGCTATCCACATCAAACCTCAGACTCCACAAGATCATCTCTAACAGTCAAGAGGTAATGAGCGCGTTTCCATCTGAGGACCATGCCACGAACCTAAAGGACCTCAACCTAGGTTCTGATGTTCCTCCCACACAGCGCAGCCTTGGTCTACTGTGGGATATCAAACAGGACACCTTCACCTTCCAAGTGTCGCCCTGTGACAAACTCTTTACCAAACGAGGAGTACTATCTGTCATAACCAGCATCTACGATCCTCTCGGGTTTGTAGCATCCATCACTATTCAAGGCAAGATACTGTTTAGACAGCTCACTGCCGAGAACACCGATTGGGACACCCCACTGACGACTCAGAAACAGCAAAGGTGGGAGACATGGAAGAAGTCATTGAAGTTCTTAGAGCAACTCCAAGTCCCACGTTGTTATTCTCCAAGATCATCTTTGGCTGCAATCAGAAGAGAAGTTCATATTTTCTGTGATGCATCTACAGAAGCCATAGCCGCAGTAGCTTATCTGAAGACCTTAGAAGCTAATAAGGTGCATTGTGGTTTCATCCTGGGTAAGGCCAAATTAACCCCGAAGCCTGCACACTCTGTACCCAGACTCGAACTTTGCGCTGCAGTACTGGCAGTAGAAATTGCTGAAGTTGTAAGAGACGAAATGGACATTGCAATTGATTCCTTTACCTTCTACGGAGACCTTGTTCTCTTAAAAGACAAAGAGGCTCATCGTAACGACTGGCCAATGGATCTTATCACCAAGGTCATGCCCAGCGAGGACGGAAAGACGCATAAGACAGAAGTTAAGGTGACAAAAGGGGGCTCTACCCGAACTTTCCTCGTCCGGTCACCAATCTCGTGCTGCTACTGCCAAAGAAGGACGTCACATGAACTGAACATTGCTCCTGGACGTTGCTCACGGCGGGGAGCATTCCTCCTCATTCCCCAGTTTTATTGAACATTGACATTTTCCATTGGATTGAACTTTGAACATTGCCATTGGATTGCTGGGTTGGTGGAAGAGTTGGCATGTTTGCGGCTTCCCCAATCCGAAGATGGGTTTAATAGACTTGGACTTATCTTCCGGTGTGATCTACGGGTCAACAACAACGAGTTGGACTTTAAGAATGTTTGATGTTTATTATTGCATGCATGTTTTTCTTTTCTCTTGTTTTTCAGGTTCGAACGACTTCGAAGAATTAAGGACATCGTGAAATCCAAGGATTTCAGACGGGGAGTGTCATGTCCCACGACTTGGGAAATCATTTAATATTTGCATTGCTTGTGTTGCATCATCTGTTGCTAGGCAGAAGTTTGCCTTTCCCTGTATTTTGTTCCAACTCTCTCCCTGTAGTCCTGTGATGTATGTTTGTTCCCTCCCTTATTCTCCTTTTTGTGATCGTCCCTCCATCTGTATGCATCTTCTTACATGTCCTCTGAAGAATATTCCTTTTTACCTGCTGCTTTCATCATAATACAAGAATTTCAGTTAAAGCATCCCTCTTTTCCTGGAGTCTTCTTACATGAGATCGTGGCTGAGTTAAGCTGTCTGATTAATCGGTATGAACGTGAGTACAGGTCGATACGGAAGGGGCCCAGAAAGAGAGGTCTATCCAGGCACCATACGTTCTACATATCCATGAGTCAGAATACAGTGCCTTGCGAAAGTATTCGGCCCCCTGGAACTTTTCAACCTTTTCCCACACATCATGCTTCAAACATAAAGATACCAAATGTAAATTTTTGATGAAGAATCAACAACAAGTGGGACTCAATTGTGAAGTTGAACGAAATTTATTGGTTATTTTAAAATTTTTGTGGAAATTCAAAAACTGAAAAGTGGGGCGTGCAATATTATTCGGCCCCTTTATCTTAATACTTTGTAGTGCCACCTTTTGCTGCTACAGCTGCAAGTCGCTTGGGGTATGTCTCTATCAGTTTTATACATCGATAGGCTGAAATTCTTGCCCATTCTTCCTTGGCAAACAGCTCGAGCTCAGTGAGGTTTGATGGAGATCGTTTGTGAACAGCAGTTTTCAGCTCTTTCCACAGATTCTCGACTGGATTCAGGTCTGGACTTTGACTTGGCCATTCTAACACCTGGATACGTTTATTTGTGAACCATTCCATTGTAGATTTTGCTTTATGTTTGGGATCATTGTCTTGTTGGAAGACAAATCTCCGTCCCAGTCTTAGGTCTTTTGCAGACTCCAACAGGTTTTCTTCAAGAATGGTCCTGTATTAGGCTCCATCCATCTTCCCATCAATTTTAATCATCTTCCCTGTCCCTGCTGAAGAAAAGCAGGCCCAAACCATGATGCTGCCACCACCATGTTTGACAGTGGGGATGGTGGGTTCAGGGTGATGAGCTGTGTTGCCTTTATGCCAAACATATCGTTTGGCATTGTTGCCAAAAAGTTCGATTTTGGTTTCATCTGACCAGACTACCTTCTTTCACATGTTTGGTGTGTCTCCCAGGTGTCTTGTTGCAAACTTTAAACAACACTTTTTATGGATATCTTTGAGAAATGGTTTTCTTCTTGCTACTCTTCCATAAAGGCCAGATTTGTGCAGTTTACGACTGATTGTTGTCCTATGGAGAGGCTGTCCCACCTCAGCTGTAGATCTCTGCAGTTCATCCAGAGTGATCATGGGCCTCTTGGCTGCATCTCTGATCAGTCTTCTCCTTGTTTATGATGAAAGTTTAGTGGGACGGCCGGGTCTTGGTAGATTTGCAGTTAAAACCAAGCACACCATTGTTTTCCTTGTGAAATTCTCAATGAGTTTGATGTGTCACATGACCCGGAAAAAGATTGAGCAGCCGGTCAGGGACAAACCGGAAACAAGTGCAATCCAATGGGAAATGAGGTTCCTTTTCATTTAAAATTCAATATTTATTAGTCCATCAATAAAAAGTGGAATCATGGTTAAGACGTTTGTCGAAACGAGTTGGTAGAAACGCTGCTCTATGTGCATTATGCTGCAATGTGCGAGAAAATTCTTGCACATCCACTTTTTATTGATGAACTAATAAACATTAAATTTTAATGAAAAGGAACCTCATTTCCTGCTGGATTGCATGTGTTTCCTATAAATATATATCTATCCTAAAATACAAAGGCAATGTGTGATCTTTAACTTTAGGCCTTTTACAGATCATTTCATCTTCAACTTGCTTACCTGTTCACAATAACAGTAATTTTGCCCAGGGGTGCCCAAACATTTACAATGCCACTGTAATGATAAATAATAATAACATATCACGTTGCTTGTACTTTGTATCCTTAGTTATGGGGCAGCCTTGTTGGATCACCCATCAATTTGTTTTGTGTGTTTAGAGTTGGATGTATTTATCCTCTTTACTGTAATATGCATGATCACAATACTAATATATGCATGTATTACGCATTCCCTCAGGACACTTTTATGCAGTATTAATTTGTAAAAATGTTAAAAGGAATGAAAAAAAAATCAGATGATTTTTTTTTTAGATGATACAAGTTCTTTTAATGGGAGGTTTTTTTTTTATTTAATTTATAAGAAAGCTACCATCTCAGATAATGCTGGAAAAACACAAACAATCCAAAAATAGTCAATTTTGAGCATGAATGATGAGACCTCGAGGAGAAAGAGGCAAATTTATCTGCGAAGACGTTTTCCAAATTTTCATATTTTTCACGCGCATAATTGATTTTTAAAGTAATAATTAAAACGACGGTCACGCTTTCATGTAACGTCTGACTATAGATAAAGCATGTGCCATTTTTTTTTCTGAAACCTGGTAACAAGGTAATCTTACCTGGTAGTCTGATGCTATTAGGCTGAGATGAACAGAAGAGGACATCTATCAGGTCACTGGCAGGTCCACCGTGATACTGACTCAACGCAGTCAAAGCCCTGGAGCAAAACAAACGCAGGTAATAAAAAATGATCTGATTTGCAAAAAAAGTAAATGACTGTATGGAGCTATAATAAATACTATATTGGAGAATTGTATTATGAGCAATGGAATATGAATCATTGATGATGTTTGTGGAATTATTCCATTAAAGGAACCTGTGTCCCATGCCCTCCAACCCCGCAGCATTCACCCATGTATGAGCAAATTCCCTGCCTAACCAGCCCTGTATAACGTTATTGAGTGAAAACAAGGCATAAAAAAGCAATAATATTCTCCCCATTTCAGATGCTAATGAGGCTTTGACTAGTCGATAGGACGTTCGTTGCCTGAGACTAGTCAGCCCTGTTTCCATGTTCTCATAACCAAATTTGGACCATAATTTGCGTCATCGCTGCTCATGCAAATCTAGTGCATGCGCGTCGCTCATTCAGGCGGCAGCAAAGCGTCTCTGAGAAAAAGTGTACGCTTTCTGGCTTCAGAGACGCACTGCGCATGACCGGAAGCCATCTTCTAAACTTCCAAACATGCGCAGTGCACCTCTGAAGCCGGGAAGTGTAAACCTGGAGCCAGTGACGCATGCACTAGATTTGCATGAGCCGCGCCGCCGCTCTTGTAATTTATGTTATTAAACCCATAGAGGCATGATAACATGGAAAAAGGGATGAATACTCTAGGGAACTAACGCCCCATCGACTAGTCAAAGCTTCATTAGCGTAGGAAACGGGGGAAATATAAGTTTTTTTTTTACACCTTGTTTTCGCTCAGTAACGTTATACAGGGCTGGATAGGCAGGGAATTTGCTCATACATGGGAGAATGCTGCTGCGTGAGAGGGCATGGGGGATATGATAAGGTTCCCTTTAAGGCTCCATTATTTAGAGCCTAAAAAAAAAACTTCCAGAAAAACTATTAAGAATCCCACCATTCTTACTTTTTGATCCTTTTATAGGTGACATCGTTGGCTAACTTCAGGAGCCTATAGTTGGCCTCGCTGCCCAGATTTAACGTATCACTATTAGCTTCATCAAAGGCCACACTGATAATCCTCTGTGTAATGCCGGACACGATCCCTGTAGCGATAGCTTCTTTCGGGGCACTAGAGTCGTAGAGTCCAACAATATCACCTGCAACCAAGACAAGGCACAAATTATACTTTTTATAGGATGATATGAAAGAAATTTATAATAAGCTAACAGCATGATAGATTTTTTTTCCGAGGACTTTAGCACAAATGACCAATCCTTAAAGGGTTATTCTTAAGTTGACTGTTGTTCAGCTCAAAACCCTCCATTCTCCTTGCTTCCCGATTCCTGGCAGGGCGGACTCTCCTCTTTGCGTGAAAGCAGAGCTTCAGTATTAGGGCTCATACTCACGAGAAAAACGGATGAGTGCAATTCGATAAAAAAATAATTGGACTGCACTCTGACCAATGTTAATCTATCACCGAATAACGGCGATCACAAAAAAAAAGTCAGATTTTCCATTAATTTCTCTCTCCTCTGATATGATCTTGCATACCAGAGGAGAGAGAAATGGGGTCCCCTGAGCCCCACAGGTACTTCCGCCATCCCCCGACCCTCCCGCTCTGTCCCATGATCCTACACGTCATCTTCCTAGAAAAACATGGCGGGCGCATGATTAGTGCGCCTGCCGAGTTCTGCTGGCCAGTACCCGGGAACAATAGGAGATTTTTCCTATTGGCTCATTTTGTTCACTAGGATAGACCCTATCACAGTGATCAAAATAAAAAAATAGTAAATCAAACCCCCCTTTGTCACCCTCTTAGTTAGATAAAAATAATAAACTTAAAAAAATTGTATATTTTTCCATTCTTTGCAGTTAGGATTAGGGTTGGGGCTAGGGTTACGGTTGTGGTGTTGTGGTTAGGGTTGGGATTAATTATAGGGGTGTGTTGGGATTAGGGTTGTGTTAGGGTTGGAGTTAGAATTGGGGGAGGTTTCCATTGTTTAGGTACATCAGGGGGTCTCCAAATGCGACATTGTGCCCGCCATCGATTCCGGCCAATTTTGCATTCAAAAAGTCAAACGGTGCTCCCTCCCTTCTGAGCCCTGCCATGCGCCCAAACAGTGGTTTTCCCTCACATACGGGGTATCGGCGTGCTGAGGTGAAATTACACAACACATTTTGTGTTACATTTTCTCCTGATACCTTTGTAAAAATAAAAAGGTTTGGGTCTAAAGTAAATTTTTTGTGAAAAAAGTAAAATGTTCATTTTTTTCTTCAACATTGCTTTAGTTCATGTGAAGCACCTGAAAGGTTAATAAACTTCTTGAATGCGGTTTTGCGCGGCTTGAGGGGTGCAGTTTTTAGAATGGTTTCACTTTTGGGTATTTTCTGTCATATTGACCCCCAAACTCACTTCAGATGTGAGGTGGTCCCTAAAAAGATGGTTTTGTAAATTTTGTTGGAAAAATGAGAAATTGTTGGTCAAATTTTAACCCTTATAACTTCCTAACAAGAAAAAAATTATGTTTCCAAAATTGTGCGGATGTAAAGTAGACATGTGGGAAATGTTATTTATTAACTATTTTGTGTGTCACGACTCTGATTTAAGGGCACAAAAATTAAAAGTTTGAAAATTGCAAATTTTTCAACATTTTTGCCAAATTTCCATTTTTTTCATAAATAAACCCAAGTCATATCGAAGAAATTTGACCACTAACATGAAGTACAATATGTCACGAAAAAACAGTCTCAGAATCAGTGGGATCCTTTGACGCGTTCCAGAGTTATTACCTCATAAAGTGCCAGTGGTCAGAATTGTAAAAATTGGCCCGGTCATTAAGGTCAAAATTGTCTCGGTCACTAAAGGGTTAATGACTCTAAATTAACCAAAAACATTTATACTCACCTTATGCCCAATCCACTAAAGCCAATGTCCATTTTAAAAAATTAAAATAATAAGCAACCATATTCCTCACCTGTTGGCCGAAAAGATAATAATCTACCGTATATACTCAAGTACAAACCAAGATTTTCAGCCACTTTTTTAGGCTGAAAGTGCCCCCCTCTCGGCTTATACTAGAGTCATTGTCCCAGGAGGTAGGCGGGGGAGCGCGGTCTGTGCACTTCCCTGCTTCTCAGATGGTCTCCGGCGCAGCAGCTCTTCCTGTATTCAGCAGTCACGTGGTACCACTCATTAAGGTAATGAATATGCACGCCACTCCACTCCCATAGGTGTGGAGCGCATATTCATTACTTTAATGAGTGATACCATGTGACCGCTGAACACTGGAAGGAGCTGCCGGCGCCGGAGGCCATCGGAGATGCAAGTGCAGAGACCGTGCCGGAGGGTGTGAGTATGACGGGGGGAGACATACGATATTCATCTTTGCCCGTTCCACCGTCGGGCTCTGTCTTCCGCATCCCCTGGCTGTGACGTTCAGGTCAGAGGGCGCGATTACGTGGTAAGTGCGCCATCTGCCTGAACAGTTACTGCAGAGACCCAGAAGACAGAGCGTTGCATGGCGGTGGAACGAGTACAGGTGGATATCGCAGGTGCTGGGGCCCTGAGCCAGTGGAGACACCGGGACCTGGCCCCCATAGCGCGCCGATGTCCCCGTCTGCTCAGGACACCGGCACCAGTCCCCCAGCGACGAGAGGTGAGTATGTCATTTTTTTTTTTTAATTGCAGCAGAAGCATATGGGGCCATCAACTTTTATGCAGCATTATATGGGGCATCTTATCTGGCCATCAACCTTTATGGAGCAGCATATGGGGCATATTATTCTATGGAGCATCTTATTGGGCCATTATTAACCTTTTGTGCACCATTATATGGAGCATATTTTTCAGATGGCCTCTATATAGCATAATTACTCACTTGCTATAAGCGCCGACCACTGGGTGACGCTCACAGCAAGCTGGCACAGACAACCACAGACCTCTAGTTGTCAAGACAACAAACCAGTGACCCGCAATCACGTGACGGGGGTCACCGGTGAGCGGATTTCTGAATGGGTGCTGTGTATACACTCCCTGACAGCAGTTATGTCGCTTATCCATGTTATGTAAATAAAAGCTTATAACCTGACGTTAAATTCATCCATTGGTTGAATAAATTATTCTTTCGAAAGCTGAAACCCTCCGAAATGTGGTTTAGGTTAAGAAAATAAATTGACATCAATGCAGAAATATTGATCATTTAATGGACACAGAATGGTCAGGTTTTAGCAAGACAAAAGTTTTGTCGCCTGGTCATATAATGCACCCAATCCTAGTTTACATCCTCACCTGTGCTCTGTAAATGATAGGTTAATTAGTGGGTGTGTATAAAAAGAAACCCAGCACCGGCCCAGACCTTCACTTGAGCTAAAACTTGAGCTCTGACAACATGCCAAAAATCCACCCTGCGACCAAAGCCTGGATTATCAAGAGGCTGAAGACCAGATCCACTGCAGAGGTGGCTGGCACCTTTAATGTGTCTCAGCATCAAGTACAAAGAATTAAAAAAAAAGATTCAAAGAGACAAGCCCAGGTCCGGCAGACCCCGCAAGACAACTGCTCAGGAGGAACGTTTGTTGGTTAGAAAATCCAACGCAAGCCCCTCTGCCACTGCAGCAGAGCTCCAACAGGCCTTGTCACCTCAAGTCCCTGTGTCAACTAGAACAGTTTGTAGGATTCTGTCTCGAAATGGCCTCCATGGTCGAATCAGTGACCAGAAGCCAGCACTAAACAAAAGGCAAATAAAAACCATGTGGCATTTGCAAAGTCCCACAGCCTGCTAAACAGATGGACGCTGGAAAAGATGCAGAAGGTGGATTTCTCTGATGAATCTTCAGTAGAATTACACCACCGCTGCCGCAAATACTGCAGGAGACCTACTGGAGCCCATATGGATCCAAAATACACCCAGAAAACAGTTAAATTTGGTGGTGGAAAGATCATGGTCTGGGGTTACATTCAGTATGGAGGTGTGAAAAATATTTGCAAGGTGAAAGGCAATATCAATAGCCTAAAATATCAAGTAGTATTAGCTACCTCTTATATTCCAAATCATAAAAGGGGTCAAATTCTGCAGCAGGATGATGCTCCATCTCATACATCCATCTCTACAGCAAAGTTCCTCCAGGCAAAAAAGATCAAGGTGCTCACGGACTGGCCAGCCCAGTCACCAGACATGAATATCATAGAGCATGTTTGGGGTAGGATGAAAGAGGAAGCTTGGAAGACAAAACCAAAGAATCTAGATGAACTCTGGGAGGCGTGTAAGACTGCATTCTTGGCTATTCCTGATGACCTCATTAATAAATTGTATGAATCATTGTTGAACCACATAGATGCAGTCCTTCAAGCTCATGGAAGTCACACAAAATATTAAATATGACTCTAATAGCACCACAACTTCATTCCCCAATGTTATGCAACATATATTTGTATTTTAAGTTAATTGTTTGAATATCACATTACTTTCTGTGGCCGACAAAACTTTTGTCTTGCCAAAATCTGACCATTCTGTGTCCATTAAATGATCAATATTTCTTCATTGATGGCAATTTATTTTCTTAACCTAAACCACATTTCGTAGAGTTTCAGCTTTCAAAAGAATAATTTATACAACCAATGGATGAATGTAACGTCAGGTTATAAGCTTTTATTTACATAACATGGATAAGCGACATAACTTCTGTCAGGGAGTGTATAGTATATAAATTGTATTCTACTATTCATCAAAAATGGCGAGTGGGGTTCAGGAATTTTTCGCAAAATCAAACACACTCTTTATTTTTGTCTTCAACAGGTTTTGCGCCTTTGTAGAATAAAAAGTCACAGGTTTTGCTGAAATGTTGCAAAAAAAGTGCTCAAAAAATTTAGTCCTGCATAAAATCACTCCAGATGGGGTGGACTGGAAGAAATATGTGACAACATTTTGAAAAGTTGCAAATGAATCAAGTGAAAACTTTTGGAAACCCTAAACTCTGCCCAAAGTGGTGAACTAAAAAAAAAACAAAACAAAACAGACAAACACATAAAAATGGAAAGATGAATATGGAACAATCAAAAGAGAGGTACAAAACCATAGAAACAAAATACCGTACATCAGTAAAAGAAGCAGCCGCTGAACTGCACTTGATTTTGTGTTTACAGCTGCTATGCTGACTTATGTATCTCCATGGCAACAAACTGTAAACAAAGTCAGCCACTCTCCCATCCATCAGGGCCCAATATTTTGACATGCCTGCACTGAACTCCACTTGCATCAACACAAGGTTGTTAGACTCCTTTGAAATGTGAGGATCAAAATAAAGGAATAGCAATAAAAAAAACCTGAACTACAAACACAAATGTGAACAGAGCCGACCTGATTCAGTATACATTCCAAAATGTCTATTATTTTTTTTTTTTTCCAATATGCACATCTGAACGAGGGTACTTAAAAGTGTAATACAAATGATACCTGAGCCAAAGCGGTTAGTAGGTAGCACGGCCTCGGTACCATGCTTCCGTGGTGTAAAGGTGACGAGAAGGCGTCCGTACAGCCCCGTGCTTTGATTTGCTACCTGCAGCTTCAGTAAGCAGACTCCTTTCCTCTGTAATTCTTTTAGGGAGACGGACTCCTGCCAGACTCTGCACCAGAGAGATAACACATGGTTAATGGCGACGAGTGGAAGAACCGCCGTAGAGCAGATCTCACCACCTGCTTATGTCCTATTCTATATAGGAAAAGATGAGTAATTGTGAGTCTAATGTACATATCTGACAGCACAGAATGCCTCCTACGCGGCTCCTTATATCAAGCGGAATAGTCTGCAATATCCCAAGCAACAGCCTGTAATAGCCATAGCAAAAAGCTGAAATAGCCCTAGCAAAAAGCTGAAATAGCCCTAGCAACAGACTGTAATAGCCCTAGCAACAGTCTGTAATATCCATAGCAAAAAGCTGAAATAGTCCTAGCAACAGCCTGTAATATCCCTAACAACAGCCTGTAATATCCCTAGCAAAAGCAGAAATAGCCCTACAGACTGTAATATCCATAGCAAAATGCTGAAATAGCCCTAGCAACAGCCTGTAATAGCCCTAGCAAAAAGCTGAAATAGTCCTAGCAACAGCCTGTAATAGCCCTAGCCACAGCCTGTAATAGCCCTAGTAAAAAGCTGAAATATCCCTAGCAACAGCCTGTAATATCCCTAGCAAAAATCTGAAATAGCCCTAGCAACATCCTGTAATAGCCCTAGCAACAGCCTGTAATATCCCTAGCAAAAAGATTAAATAGTCCTAGCAGCAGCCTGTAATAGCTCTAGCAACAGCCTGTAATAGCCCTAGTAAAAGCTGAAATAGCCCTAGCAACAGCCTGTAATAGCCCTAGCAACAGCCTGTAATATCCCTAGTAAAAAGCTGAAATAGCCCTAGCAATAGCCTGTAATAGCCCTAGCAACAGCCTGTAATATCCCTAGTAAAAAGCTGAAATAGCCGTAGCAACAGCCTGTAATATCCCTAATAAAAAGCTGAAATAGCCCTAGCAACAGCCGGTAATAGCCCTAGCAACAGCATGCAATATCCTAGCAAAAAGCTGAAATAGCCCTAGCAACAGCCCGTAATAGCCCTAGTAAAAAGCTGAAATAGCCCTAGCAACAGCCTGTAATAGCCTTAGCAACAGCATGTAATATCCTAGCAAAAAGCTGAAATAGCCCTAGCAACAGCCTGTAATAGCCCTAGCAACAGCCTGTAATAGCCCTAGCAACAGCATGTAATATCCTAGCAAAAAGCTGAAATAGCCCTAGCAACAGCCTGTAATAGCCCTAGCAACAGCCTGTAATAGCCCTAGTAAAAAGCTGAAATAGCCCTAGCAACAGCCTGTAATAGCCCTAGCAACAGCATGTAATATCCTAGCAAAAAGCTGAAATAGCCCTAGCAACAGCTTGTAATAGCCCTAGCAACAGCCTGTAATAGCCCTAGCAACAGCATGTAATATCCTAGCAAAAAGCTGAAATAGCCCTAGCAACAGCCTGTAATAGCCCTAGCAACAGCCTGTAATAGCCCTAGCAACAGCCTGTAATAGCCCTAGTAAAAAGCTGAAATAGCCCTAGCAACAGCCTGTAATAGCCCTAGCAACAGCCTGTAATATCCTAGCAAAAAGCTGAAATAGCCCTAGCAACAGCCTGTAATAGCCCTAGCAACAGCCTGTAATAGCCCTAGCAACAGCCTGTAATAGCCCTAGCAACAGCATGTAATATCCTAGCAAAAAGCTGAAATAGCCCTAACAACAGCCTGTAATAGCCCTAGCAACAGCCTGTAATAGCCCTAGTAAAAAGCTGAAATAGCCCTAGCAACAGCCTGTAATAGCCCTAGCAACAGCATGTAATATCCTAGCAAAAAGCTGAAATAGCCCTAGCAACAGCCTGTAATAGCCCTAGCAACAGCCTGTAATAGCCCTAGCAACAGCCTGTAATAGCCCTAGTAAAAAGCAGAAATAGCCCTAACAATAGCCTGTAATAGCCCTAGCAACAGCCTGTAATTTCCCTAGTAAAAAGCTGAAATAGCCCTAGCAACAGCCTGTAATATCCCTAGTAAAAAGCTGAAATAGCCCTAGCAACAGCATGCAATATCCTAGCAAAAAGCTGAAATTGCCCTAGCAACAGCCTGTAATAGCCCTAGTAAAAAGCTGAAATAGCCCTAGCAACAGCCTGTAATAGCCCTAGCAACAGCATGTAATATCCTAGCAAAAAGCTGAAATAGCCCTACCAACAGCCTGTAATAGCCCTAGCAACAGCCTGTAATATCCCTAGTAAAAAGCTGAAATAGCCCTAGCAACAGCCTGTAATAGCCCTAGCAACAGCCTGCAATAGCCCTAGCAACAGCCTGTAATAGTCCTAGCAACAGCCATAATATCCCTAGCAAAAAGCTGAAATAGCCCTAGCAACAGCCAGCAATAGCCCTAGCAACAACCTGTAATAGCCCTAGCAACAGCCTTTAATAGCCCTGGCAAAAGCCTGTAATAGCCCTAGCAACAGCCTGCAATAGACCTAGCAACAGCCTGCAATAGCCCTAGCAACAGCCTGTAATAGTCCTAGCAACAGCCTATAATATCCCTGGCAACAGCTTGTAATAGCCCTAGCAATAGCCTGTAATAGCCCTAGCAACAGCCTGTAATAGCCCTAGCAACATGCTGAAATATCTGCAGCAACAAACGAGAATATCTGCAGCAACAGACTGCAATATCGCTGACAGAAAGAAAACGAAGCACAAATATACTGTAAATTGGGCTGAGAACACGACCAACTGTTATAATGTTTCCCCACTAAATGTCATAGCGCTAATAATGGTGATGTACTCCGATGCAGATAATTTAACAAAAAGAGAAAGAATGGTGTAAGCTGCCCTCATCAAAAAAATAGAATAAAGATACAGTTTTGTAAATTATAGAATACATTATTATTACATATCAAAAATTACAAAAATAATGTACAAGAGGGCATACAATCACCAATACAAGGGAAACACTAGAGCAGGACGATCCCCACAAATACAGGGAGATATTACGGTAAATGCTGTGCCCAAATACAGAGACAAAACCAGTATACAAAAATATCTGATGGAAGAATATACAGAGAATGTCTGTAAATCCAAGATATAAAGACACATTATAACTAGGAAAAAAATGAAAAAGTATTCAAGGTTATCCAGGATTACACATGACCTTCGAAATTCAAAGTCGTGAGTGCACAGGACGTGTGTGTGTGCGCCGTGCGAGTATAGCGCAGGTACAGGACGCCGCATACTCCTAGAGTGTACAGGACGCCGCATACTCCTAGAGTGTACAGGACGCCGTATACTCCTAGAGCGTACAGGACGCCATATACTCATAGAGTGTACAGGACGCCGTATACTCCTAGAGTGTACAGGACGCAGCATACTCCTAGAGTGTACAGGACGCAGCATACTCCTAGAGTGTAAACGATGCAGCATACTCCTAGAGTGTAAACGATGCAGCATACTCCTAGAGTGTAAACGATGCAGCATACTCCTAGAGTGTAAACGATGCAGCATACTCCTAGAGTGTAAACGATGCAGCATACTCCTAGAGTGTACAGGACGCCGTGTACTCCTAGAGTGTACAGGACGCCGCGTACGCCTAGAGTGTACAGGACGCCGCGTACGCCTAGAGTGTACAGGACGCAGCGTACGCCTAGAGTGTACAGGACGCAGCGTACGCCTAGAGTGTACAGGACGCAGCATACGCCTAGAGTGTACAGGACGCAGCATACGCCTAGAGTGTACAGGACGCCGTATACTCCTAGAGTGTACAGGACGCCGTATACTCCTAGAGTGTACAGGACGCCGTATACTCCTAGAGTGTACAGGACGCCGTATACTCCTAGAGTGTACAGGACGCCGTATACTCCTAGAGTGCACAGGACGCCGTATACTCCTAGAGTGCACAGGACGCCGTATACTCCTAAAGTGTACAGGACGCAGCATACTCCTAGAGTGTACAGGATGCCGCATACTCCTAGAGTATACAGGACGCCGCGTGCTCCTAGAGTGTACAGGACACCGCGTGCTCCTAGAGTGTACAGGACACCGCGTGCTCCTAGAGTGTACAGGACACCGCGTGCTCCTAGAGTGTACAGGACACCGCGTGCTCCTAGAGTGTACAGGACGCCGCATACTTCTAGAGTGTACAGGATGCCGCACACTCCTAGAGTGTACAGAACGCCACAAGCTGCAATATCCCTAGAAACAGACAGCAACATCCATAGCAGCAAGCTGCAATGTCCCTAGCAACAGACAGCAACATCCCTAGCAACAAGCTGCAATGTCCCTAGAAACAGACAGCAATATCCATAGCAACAAGATGCAATGTTCCTAGCAACAGACAGGAATATCATAGTAACATAACATAATAACATAGTTTTGAAGGCTGAAGGAAGACCTTATGTCCATCTAGTTCAGCCTATTTTTAGTGCAGCTGTTCTGCATTGTTGATCCTGGTGAAGGCAAAAAACCCACAGAGTAGAAGCCAATTTTCTCCATAGGGAAAAAAATTCCTTCCCCTAAGCTGGGGCAACCATCTACCTATAATGCTCTGTTATTCGTAACCTTCTATACTGTTACTCACAAGAAAAGCATCCATTCCTTTCTTAAATTCATTCAGTGAGTTGGCCATCACCACTTCCTCAGGAAGAGCATTCCAGAGCCTCACTGCTCTTACCGTGAAGAACCCTCTTCTATGCTGGTGCAGAAATTGTCTTTCCTCCAAAGAGAATGCCCCCTTGTTCTTGTCACAGTCCTTGGTACAAACAGTTCATTGGAGAGATCTCTGTATTGCCCTCTGATATACTTGTACATATATATTAAGTCTCCCCTAAGTCTTCTCTTGTAAATAGACCTAATTTTGATAACCTTTCTGGGTATTGTAGTGAACCAACTCCATTTATCATTTTAGTAGCCCGCCTTTGAACCCTTTCAAGTTCAGTAATGTCTTTCTTGAGCACCGGCGTCCAAAATGGCACACAATACTCCAAGTGTGGTCTGATGAGTGATTTGTACAGAGGGAGAATTATGTTTTCATCTTGTGTCCCCAGACCTCTTCTAATGCATCCCATCACCCTATTCGCTTTGGAGGCAGCTGCCTGACACTGGGCACTCAAATTTAGCTTCTTATTGACTAAGATGCCTTAGGCTAAGTGCACACGTTGCAGAAAATTTCTGCTCAAAAACCTAAAACCGCACCTATTTTTCCACGGCGGTTTTCGCGCGTTTTTGAGCAGTTTTCATGCATTTTTTTCCGCAGCGGTTTCAAACCACATGGGAGAAGCCAAAACCGCGGAAAAATCCGCAAAATTAATGAGCATGCTGTGTTTTTTTACCGCGATGCGGTTTTTTCGTGGTAAAAAATGCATCAATGTGCACAATAAGTGCAAAATGCATAGAAATGACTGGGAAGCTTATTTTTAGCGGTTTTATAGTGAAAACCGCGGTAAAAACCGCTAAAAAACGCTGTGTGTGAACACAGCCTAAGTCTTTTTCCATGTCTGATTTCCCCAGCAGTTTCCCATTTAGTAAGTATTTGTAGCATTTGTTTCTCCTTCCCATGTGCATAACTTTACACTTATCTGTGTTAAACCTCATTTGCCATTTTTCAGCCCAATTCTCCAATTTACTCAAATCTGTCTGTAGTTGCAAACTGTCCTCCTTTGTGTTAACTACCTTACTTAGTTTTGTATCTAAATACTGATATTTTACTGTGTAAGCCATCCACTAGATCATTAATAAATATATGAAATAGTAGGGGGCCCAATACAGAACCCTGTGGTACCCCACTAGTAACCCTGGCCCAATCTGAGTATACACCATTAATAACCACTCTGTTTTCTATCACTAAGCCAGCTACCTACCCATCTACACACATTTTCCCCTAGCCCAAGCTTTCTCATCTTACTTACCAATCTTTTATGTGGGACAGTGTCAAATGCTTTAGAGAAGTCGAGATAAATGACATCCAATAATTCTCCTTGGTCCATTTGAGAGCTTACATCCTCATAGAAGCTGATCAGGTTAGTTTGACAGGAGCGATCCTTCATAAAGCCATGTTGATATGGAGTTAAACATTTATTAACATTGAGATATTCCATATCGGTATCCCTTAGAAACCCTTCAAAAATTTTACCCACAACAGATGTTAAGCTTACTGGCCTATAGTTTCCAGGTTCCCTTTTACACCCCTATTTGAATATTGGTACCACATTTGCTTGCCGCCAATCAAAAGGAACAGACCCTGTTTCTATAGAGTCTTTAAATATAAGGAATAGAGGCCTGTCTATCACATTACTTAACTCCCTTAATACCCGAGGGTGAATGCCATCAGGGCCTGGTTATTTGTCAATTTTAATCTTACTAAGGCGGTTCTGCACTTCTTCCTGGGTTAGGCAGGTAATACTTAATGGGGAGTTTACATTATCACTCTGCATTTCCCCTGGAAAATCCTTTTCCTGTGTGAACACTGTTGAGAAAAAAGTATTTAAAACATTTGCTTTTCCCACATCGCTCTCTATGATTTCACCCTCATTGTTCTTTAAAGGGCCGACACCATCAATTTTAATCTTTTTACTGTTTATATAATTAAAGAATAGTTTGGGGTTTGTTTTACTTTCCTTAGCAATGAGTCTCTCAGTTTCCACTTTTGCTAATTGTATTTGTTTTTTACACATTTTATTTTTTTCTCTATAACTTTTTAATTTTTCTTCATTGCCTATTTGTTTTAGCTTCTTAAATGCCTTGTTCTTGTTATTTATTGCCCTTTTTACATCCTTATTTAGCCACATTGGTGTTCTGTTCCTAGCCCTTTTATTTCTGTACGGTATGGCTAGCTCGCAGTGGGTGTGTAAAACTGATTTAAATATTTCCCATTTATTTTCTGTGCTCCTATTTTTGAGGACATTGTCCCAATCAATTCGGCGAAGGTCCTCTCTAAGCTGATCAAACTTTGCTTTCCTGAAATTCAGCGTTTTTGTAACCCCCTTCCAGGGCACCTTACTGAAGGACAAGTGGAATTGTATTATATTGTGGTCACTGTTCCCTAGGTGCCCATCGACTCGTACTTCTGTTATTCTATCTGGCCTGTTGCTTAAAATTAAGTCCAGAAGGGCTGTCCCTCTAGTTGGGCCCTGCACAAGTTGTGACAGGTAATTATCCTTGGTCACTGACAGAAATTGGTTTCCTTTCTGAGATACGCAGGTTTCAGTTTCCCAGTCTATGTCAGGGTAGTTGAAGTCCCCCATAATAATCACCTCATTGTGATTTGCTGCTTTGTCTATTTGTTTCAATAATGCATTTTCAGTGGTTTCTGTTATATTTGGTGGCTTATAACAAACCCCTATGAGGATTTCCCTCTTGTATATCTTCTCTTAGTGTGGGCTTTAAAGTGGACTTTATAGATAGACAGACTCCACCCCCTTTCCTTTTTTTACGATCCCTCCTAATAGTCATAGCTGTCATCTAACCATGTCTCAGTTATTCCTACTATGTCGTATTTTTCCCCATACATTACCAACGCCAGATCTTCAATCTTATTGATCAGGCTTCTTGCATTGGTCAGCATGCAGGAAAGAAGTTTTGCTTCCTTTTTCTTAGCTTCCTTCTGAGTACCCTGTCTTGGGTCCTCTGTACCACATCTAGTATCCTTGATTAGTTTGTCCTTCTGCTGCATGTTCTTGCCTGCTGTTTTTCCTCCCATCCCCTCTTCTTCTAGTTTAAAGCCCTCCTGATGAGTGTGGCAAGTCTTCTGGCGAATGTGTGTTTCCCAGGTTTTGTGAGGTGTATCCCATCTCTTGCGAGAAGTCCATCGTAGAGGTAATTCACGCCATGGTCCAAGAATCCAAATCCTTGCTGCCTGCACCACCGTCGTAGCCAGTTGTTCACCTCTAGTATCCTATTCCATCTTCTGATGCCATGACCATCGACTGGGAGGATTGATGAGAAAACAACCTGTACGTTCCATTCCTTTATTTTCTTCCCCAGAATTTCAAAGTCTTCGCAGATAGTTGGTAGGTTATTTCTTGCCGTGTCGTTTGTGCCTACATGTCAGGGCTGTGGAGTCGGTAAGCCACAGTTGCGACTCCGACTCCTGGATTTTATCAGGCTCCGACTCCTTCATAAATGGCCAATTCATAACAACAAATTTACTGTTGTAAAATATTAAACATCGTGCTTATTCAGTTTCTCACCATCATATAAGTAATCAGACCACTTAGAGCAAAAACTACATTTATTAGAATACAATTAGAATATAGCAAATAACTTTTATAAACTTTTCTAAACTGTAAGTAAATATGCAATAAACACTTTTATGCAGTTAATAAGAAATCTATAAATTTGTCCTCAGAAAAAGTATTGCCTCTGTCAGATCCTCCTTCATGGATGCCCTCAAATCTGATCTAATTATTTTGAGAGCAGAGAACAACCTCTCTACACTAACTTGTGTTGGTGGCAAAGCAGTAACCACTCGGGCAACATCTCTGACAATGTCAGGATACAGAGGAATCGCTTGTTGCACTGTTATTTTTGATGAACGGTCAAATTTCTCAATTTCTTTTAGTGCACTTGAAAAATTCTGCTGAAATGTACTGGCTGTGTTCCTTGATGGGGATGACTCTTCTTCTATGCGGGAACGCTTTGCACGGTCCTTGTGATCCAAATATTTTTCGAAATTAAATTCTTCATCAGTTGATGGTGAGGGTGAAGATGTGGCAGGACGACCAAATTCTTCTTGTTCCTCCTGCCTGTTCTGCAACCCTTTCATCCTTACTGCTATTTCAAACAGAGCTTCTTTTCCTTTACTTAGCTGTTGATCATCTAGAAGAATCCGATGCATTGGGTCTACATAAACAGCTGCCAAAAGAATGTTATTTTGTAATAGTAGCTCCTCTCTCCGCTTCATTGATGTAGCAATGCCACTTGCAATTAACCCTCCTCTTTGGGACAGGCGAAACATCAGGTTCTTTCACTCCTTTAAGAAAATACCTGGAGTTAAGTCCTCTGCTTGTAATTTTTTAGTCACTACTGTAAATGGGTGCACTAGCAATTTTTCCAGCTCAGTCACCTGATTCCACTGACTTTCATTTAGCGTCAGTTGAGGGTTAGCCATGTCTACAAGAAAGGTTTTCAGTTCAACCAAGCGCTGAATCATTAAGTAAGTACTGCCCCATCGTGTGGCTTGATCAATAATTGCCCCTTTTCCAGCACGTCTCTTCAAAATTGAGTCAACTTTAGGGGTTCTGGCAACAGTAGCCAATTTTCTCACCTTGCCAATCAGTGCAGCAGCATGTCCTTCTTGCAGACTGTCTCTTATAGCCAGCTGTAGCGTATGCACAACACAGCGCATGTGATGAATGAAAGAACATATTGACACAGTTTCAACAAGATCATCTAAACTATCATGTTGCTGTTCATCTGAAGCAACTTCAGTTTGCTCCTCAGTTACAATACTGTGTTCCTCTATTTCAAACATTTCTGTGTCTGTGGACCCAGAATGTTCTTCTAGCTGCTGGTCACCATCATTACTCTCATTCATTAGCTTAATAGTACTTATCATATTTGAAGCATTGTCAGTTACGACAGAAAGAACTTGCTCTTTTTTAAGTTCATAGTCTTGCAGAACCTTTTCCACCAAGACCTGGAGAAACTCACTGGTGTGATGAGCTTTGGTGTCTTTTACTGCCAATGTCTTGGTAACTATTTCATTTTTGTCACAAACAAATCGGACATTGATGGCAAAATAGTTCACTCTGTGACGTGTGCAGGCATCCATTTTAAGAAACAGAAAGCGTCCCTTGAGAGTTTTTTTAAGTTCTTCCTTTTGTTTAAAAGCTTCTTCGATTACTAATTTTCTAATACTCTCTCTCTCCAGAGAAACACCAAGCTTGCGGGCCATTTCCCCATTCAGACACATAAAAGCTGGTCGTGAAAATAATGAAATAGGCACACTATCCTTTACAACAAGCTCTATGATCTGTTTTTTAAATGTATCTACTGTCATTGTCACAGTAACTTTGTCACTGACAAAATATCTTGCAACTGATGGCTGCAAAGTTCTCTGCTCCTTTGTTTGGCTGGAAGAGCTGGGCACTGGTTCATTGGTTTGGATGCAGTCTTTCTCATCCACTGCTTTCAGTACTTCTGGATGAAAGCGCTGTAAATGTCTCTTTAGATTAGAAGCTCTGGTAGGAGCATTTTTATCTCTGCCTGAATATGCACTCATCTTGGCTTCACAGCATTTGTTTTCGTCTGAATCATTTGTCATACACTGACAGACATAATGTTTTCTATCTTGAGTGATGGTGAAATGTTCAAATACAGCTGATTTAATGTGATGCTTCTTTGACATTCTCAGGTTTTTAATTCTGCATTCACAATCCAAATGACAATTGTTTTTCCTAAAAACAATTGTACAAAATTATTGCCAGGTTGTACAACTGATATAGTGGTCAGTAATACTGTTATTATTCCTCATGTACTCACAGTTAACTGATGCAAAGTTTGTTGAAAGGATAATACTTCTTACAGTCTTCCTCTTCTGAGTAGCAGGCAGCTGTGAGATGCTTGGAAGACGCACAACTAGTATGATCTAGTCTAGAGGAGGAGCTTTACTACTAAGAATTTGCAACACATTTTCACTTTCAGTTTCATACATTGTAAGTAGGGGGGTTGGGGCAGCATGAGGTTAACCAAGTATAGGATTAGATAAGGGCAGTGGAGAACAGTGACACACAAGAAGTAAGAAATGTCTCTATCTCCAGCAGAACTGCTTATCACTGTTGTTCATAGTTTGATAGAACATATATATTTGAGTAACATTTATAAAATTCATATGAAAGTTCAATTATGAAATATTAATACATTTTTTTTAAAGCTGGAGTCGGAACATTTCTACCGACTCCGACTCCAACCAAAACTAACTCCGACTCCGACTCCACGACTCCGCCTCCGCCTCCACAGCCCTGCTACATGTATCAGTAGGAAAGGGTAGTCGTCCTTGGATTTGAGGATAGTTGGTATCCTGTTGGCCACATCCTTGATTTTTGCTCCTGGGAGGCAGCATACTTCTCGTGCGGTTATGTCCGGCCTGCAGATAGTTGCCTCCGTGCCTCTTAGTAGTGAGTCGCCAATAACTACCACTCTTCTTTTCTTTACGGACGCACTGCTTGTTGCTCGTGAGTGTTTTTGAGTGTCATTTGTTTCCGCTTTTGTTGGCAGAGTAACTTTTTTTGATAGTGTGTTTTCTCTTGTAGATACGGTATCATCCTGAGCTGTGCCATTTTCGTTCTCCAGCATGAGGGCTTCATATTGGTTGCTAAGCCGTGTGGGTGGTGATGACCACTTGATCCGTTTGCTTCTTTTCGTCACATGGCTCCACTTTTCAGCCTCTGTATGTGCTCTGAAGCTTTTCTCACTATGCATATCCTGAATGGTTGCTTCTGCTTCATCCAAGAAGTCCTCTGTTCTTTAATTACCTTCAATGTTGCTATTCTTTCTTCCAGTCCCTGCACCTTTTCCTCTAAGAGGGCAAGAAGTTTGCACTTCTGACAGGTAAAGTTGAGTTTTTGGGCCGGAAGATCCGTAAACGTGTAGCATGTGTTGCAGGTGACCATGTGGATTTTCTTCTCCTCCATATTGCTGATGCAGGCTATGATGGAAAAACGGTTTTGCGATGTCCTCAAACAGCGAGACCCAGCAAGTCCCAGCGATCGATCAGCTTAAGGCGACTCTTCTCCTCTTCCCAGAATGCACCGGAAATATGCAGATGAGCTTCCTGCTTCTCCAATCCCCTTGAACCATCCATAGCAACAAGCAGCAGGATCCCTAGAAAATAACAGCAGCAAGCTGCAACATTCATTGCAACAGACAGCAACATCCATAGCAACAAGCTGCAATGTCCCTAGAAACAGACAGCAATATCCATAGCAACAAGCTGCAATGTTCCTAGCAACATACAGCAACATTCATAGCAACAAGCTGCAATATCCCTAGCAACAGACAGCAACATTCATAGTAACAAGCTGCAATGTCCCTACCAACATACAGCAACAAGCTGCAATGTCCCTAACAGACAGCAACATCCATAGCAACAAGCTGCAATATCCCTAGAAACAGCCAGAAACATCCATAGCAACAAGCTGCAACGTCCCTATCAACATCATAGCAACAAGCTGCAATATCCTTAGAAACAGACAACATCCAAAGCAACAAGCTGCAATGTCCCTAGCAACAAACAGCAACATCCATAGCAACAAGCTGCAATGTCCCTAACAACAGACAGCAACATCCATAGCAACAAGCTGCAATATCCCTAGAAACAGACAGCAACATCCATAGCAACAAGCTGAAATATCCCTAGCAACACACAGCAACATCCATAGCAACAAACTGCAATGTCCCTAGAAACAGACAGCAACATCCATAGCAACAAGCTGAAATATCCCTATCAACAGACAGCAACATTCATAGCAACAAGCTGCAATGTCCCTATCAACAGACAGCAACATCCATAGCAACAAGCTGAAATATCCCTAGAAACAGACAGCAACATCCATAGCAACAAGCTGAAATATCCCTAGCAACACACAGCAACATCCATAGCAACAAACTGCAATATCCCTAGCAACACACAGCAACATCCATAGCAACAAACTGCAATGTCCCTAGAAACAGACAGCAACATCCATAGCAACAAGCTGAAATATCCCTATCAACAGACAGCAACATTCATAGCAACAAGCTGAAATATCCCTATCAACAGACAGCAACATTCATAGCAACAAGCTGCAATGTCCCTATCAACAGACAGCAACATTCATAGCAACAAACTGCAATGTCCCTATCAACAGACAGCAACATTCATAGCAACAAACTGCAATGTCCCTATCAACAGACAGCAACATTCATAGCAACAAACTGCAATATCCCTAGCAACACACAGCAACATCCATAGCAACAAACTGCAATATCCCTAGCAACACACAGCAACATCCATAGCAACAAACTGCAATGTCCCTAGAAACAGACAGCAACATCCATAGCAACAAGCTGAAATATCCCTATCAACAGACAGCAACATTCATAGCAACAAGCTGAAATATCCCTATCAACAGACAGCAACATTCATAGCAACAAGCTGAAATATCCCTATCAACAGACAGCAACATTCATAGCAACAAGCTGCAATGTCCCTATCAACAGACAGCAACATTCATAGCAACAAACTGCAATGTCCCTATCAACAGACAGCAACATTCATAGCAACAAACTGCAATATCCCTATCAACAGACAGCAACATTCATAGCAACAAACTGCAATATCCCTAGCAACACACAGCAACATCCATAGCAACAAACTGCAATATCCCTAGCAACACACAGCAACATCCATAGCAACAAACTGCAATGTCCCTAGAAACAGACAGCAACATCCATAGCAACAAGCTGAAATATCCCTATCAACAGACAGCAACATTCATAGCAACAAGCTGAAATATCCCTATCAACAGACAGCAACATTCATAGCAACAAGCTGCAATGTCCCTATCAACAGACAGCAACATTCATAGCAACAAACTGCAAAGTCCCTATCAACAGACAGCAACATTCATAGCAACAAACTGCAATATCCCTAGCAACAGACAGCAACATTCATAGCAACAAACTGCAATGTCCCTATCAACAGACAGCAACATTCATAGCAACAAACTGCAATGTCCCTATCAACAGACAGCAACATCCATAGCAACAAACTGCAATATCCCTAGCAACAGACAGCAACATTCATAGCAACAAACTGCAATGTCCCTATCAACAGACAGCAACATTCATAGCAACAAACTGCAATATCCCTAGCAACAGACAGCAACATTCATAGCAACAAACTGCAATGTCCCTATCAACAGACAGCAACATTCATAGCAACAAACTGCAATGTCCCTATCAACAGACAGCAACATTCATAGCAACAAACTGCAATGTCCCTATCAACAGACAGCAACATTCATAGCAACAAACTGCAATGTCCCTATCAACAGACAGCAACATTCATAGCAACAAACTGCAATGTCCCTATCAACAGACAGCAACATTCATAGCAACAAACTGCAATGTCCCTATCAACAGACAGCAACATTCATAGCAACAAACTGCAATATCCCTAGCAACAGACAGCAACATCCATAGCAACAAACTGCAATGTCCTTATCAACAGACAGCAACATTCATAGCAACAAACTGCAATGTCCCTATCAACAGACAGCAACATTCATAGCAACAAACTGCAATGTCCCTATCAACAGACAGCAACATTCATAGCAACAAACTGCAATGTCCCTATCAACAGACAGCAACATTCATAGCAACAAACTGCAATGTCCCTATCAACAGACAGCAACATTCATAGCAACAAACTGCAATGTCCCTATCAACAGACAGCAACATCCATAGCAACAAACTGCAATGTCCTTATCAACAGACAGCAACATTCATAGCAACAAACTGCAATGTCCCTATCAACAGACAGCAACATCCATAGCAACAAACTGCAATGTCCTTATCAACAGACAGCAACATTCATAGCAACAAACTGCAATGTCCCTATCAACAGACAGCAACATCCATAGCAACAAACTGCAATGTCCTTATCAACAGACAGCAACATTCATAGCAACAAACTGCAATGTCCCTATCAACAGACAGCAACATTCATAGCAACAAACTGCAATATCCCTAGCAACAGACAGCAACATTCATAGCAACAAACTGCAATGTCCCTATCAACAGACAGCAACATTCATAGCAACAAACTGCAATGTCCCTATCAACAGACAGCAACATCCATAGCAACAAACTGCAATATCCCTAGCAACAGACAGCAACATTCATAGCAACAAACTGCAATGTCCCTATCAACAGACAGCAACATTCATAGCAACAAACTGCAATATCCCTAGCAACAGACAGCAACATTCATAGCAACAAACTGCAATGTCCCTATCAACAGACAGCAACATTCATAGCAACAAACTGCAATGTCCCTATCAACAGACAGCAACATTCATAGCAACAAACTGCAATGTCCCTATCAACAGACAGCAACATTCATAGCAACAAACTGCAATGTCCCTATCAACAGACAGCAACATTCATAGCAACAAACTGCAATGTCCCTATCAACAGACAGCAACATTCATAGCAACAAACTGCAATGTCCCTATCAACAGACAGCAACATTCATAGCAACAAACTGCAATATCCCTAGCAACAGACAGCAACATCCATAGCAACAAACTGCAATGTCCTTATCAACAGACAGCAACATTCATAGCAACAAACTGCAATGTCCCTATCAACAGACAGCAACATTCATAGCAACAAACTGCAATGTCCCTATCAACAGACAGCAACATTCATAGCAACAAACTGCAATGTCCCTATCAACAGACAGCAACATTCATAGCAACAAACTGCAATGTCCCTATCAACAGACAGCAACATTCATAGCAACAAACTGCAATGTCCCTATCAACAGACAGCAACATCCATAGCAACAAACTGCAATGTCCCTATCAACAGACAGCAACATCCATAGCAACAAGCTGAAATATCCCTAGCAACACACAGCAACATCCATAGCAACAAGCTGCAACGTCCCTATCAACAGACAGCAACATTCATAGCAACAAACTGCAATGTCCTTATCAACAGACAGCAACATTCATAGCAACAAACTGCAATGTCCCTATCAACAGACAGCAACATCCATAGCAACAAACTGCAATGTCCCTATCAACAGACAGCAACATCCATAGCAACAAACTGCAATGTCCCTATCAACAGACAGCAACATCCATAGCAACAAACTGCAATGTCCTTATCAACAGACAGCAACATTCATAGCAACAAACTGCAATGTCCCTATCAACAGACAGCAACATCCATAGCAACAAACTGCAATGTCCCTATCAACAGACAGCAACATTCATAGCAACAAACTGCAATGTCCCTATCAACAGACAGCAACATTCATAGCAACAAACTGCAATGTCCCTATCAACAGACAGCAACATTCATAGCAACAAACTGCAATGTCCCTATCAACAGACAGCAACATTCATAGCAACAAACTGCAATGTCCCTATCAACAGACAGCAACATTCATAGCAACAAACTGCAATATCCCTAGCAACAGACAGCAACATCCATAGCAACAAACTGCAATGTCCTTATCAACAGACAGCAACATTCATAGCAACAAACTGCAATGTCCCTATCAACAGACAGCAACATTCATAGCAACAAACTGCAATGTCCCTATCAACAGACAGCAACATTCATAGCAACAAACTGCAATGTCCCTATCAACAGACAGCAACATTCATAGCAACAAACTGCAATGTCCCTATCAACAGACAGCAACATTCATAGCAACAAACTGCAATGTCCCTATCAACAGACAGCAACATCCATAGCAACAAACTGCAATGTCCTTATCAACAGACAGCAACATTCATAGCAACAAACTGCAATGTCCCTATCAACAGACAGCAACATCCATAGCAACAAACTGCAATGTCCTTATCAACAGACAGCAACATTCATAGCAACAAACTGCAATGTCCCTATCAACAGACAGCAACATCCATAGCAACAAACTGCAATGTCCTTATCAACAGACAGCAACATTCATAGCAACAAACTGCAATGTCCCTATCAACAGACAGCAACATTCATAGCAACAAACTGCAATATCCCTAGCAACAGACAGCAACATTCATAGCAACAAACTGCAATGTCCCTATCAACAGACAGCAACATTCATAGCAACAAACTGCAATGTCCCTATCAACAGACAGCAACATCCATAGCAACAAACTGCAATATCCCTAGCAACAGACAGCAACATTCATAGCAACAAACTGCAATGTCCCTATCAACAGACAGCAACATTCATAGCAACAAACTGCAATATCCCTAGCAACAGACAGCAACATTCATAGCAACAAACTGCAATGTCCCTATCAACAGACAGCAACATTCATAGCAACAAACTGCAATGTCCCTATCAACAGACAGCAACATTCATAGCAACAAACTGCAATGTCCCTATCAACAGACAGCAACATTCATAGCAACAAACTGCAATGTCCCTATCAACAGACAGCAACATTCATAGCAACAAACTGCAATGTCCCTATCAACAGACAGCAACATTCATAGCAACAAACTGCAATGTCCCTATCAACAGACAGCAACATTCATAGCAACAAACTGCAATATCCCTAGCAACAGACAGCAACATCCATAGCAACAAACTGCAATGTCCTTATCAACAGACAGCAACATTCATAGCAACAAACTGCAATGTCCCTATCAACAGACAGCAACATTCATAGCAACAAACTGCAATGTCCCTATCAACAGACAGCAACATTCATAGCAACAAACTGCAATGTCCCTATCAACAGACAGCAACATTCATAGCAACAAACTGCAATGTCCCTATCAACAGACAGCAACATTCATAGCAACAAACTGCAATGTCCCTATCAACAGACAGCAACATCCATAGCAACAAACTGCAATGTCCCTATCAACAGACAGCAACATCCATAGCAACAAGCTGAAATATCCCTAGCAACACACAGCAACATCCATAGCAACAAGCTGCAACGTCCCTATCAACAGACAGCAACATTCATAGCAACAAACTGCAATGTCCTTATCAACAGACAGCAACATTCATAGCAACAAACTGCAATGTCCCTATCAACAGACAGCAACATCCATAGCAACAAACTGCAATGTCCCTATCAACAGACAGCAACATCCATAGCAACAAACTGCAATGTCCCTATCAACAGACAGCAACATCCATAGCAACAAACTGCAATGTCCTTATCAACAGACAGCAACATTCATAGCAACAAACTGCAATGTCCCTATCAACAGACAGCAACATTCATAGCAACAAACTGCAATGTCCCTATCAACAGACAGCAACATCCATAGCAACAAACTGCAATGTCCCTATCAACAGACAGCAACATCCATAGCAACAAACTGCAATGTCCCTATCAACAGACAGCAACATCCATAGCAACAAACTGCAATGTCCTTATCAACAGACAGCAACATTCATAGCAACAAACTGCAATGTCCCTATCAACAGACAGCAACATTCATAGCAACAAACTGCAATGTCCCTATCAACAGACAGCAACATCCATAGCAACAAGCTGAAATATCCCTAGCAACACACAGCAACATCCATAGCAACAAGCTGCAACGTCCCTATCATCAGACTGGACCACCCCAGAAACAAAAATGACTGGAAGGTTTCTATAGAAGGAAATAAGGCTCCATTACAGTCAGTTCTCAATAGAAATCTGCAGATCCTGTCTCTACATAAAACTACTGGAAATAGATTGAATAAAATTACAGGGGCTGATTGTTACTGGTTGTTTGAGGAAAGTATGTGCGGACCTAGCGCAAAACAAGGCAGATGACAGCGAGGAAAACATAATGCTCCGTACCTGGTCTCTTCTATTTCCGCTTCTCTTTCCTCTTGCAAAAGTTCCAGCTGATTTTTGACAAACTCCTCCATGACATGAATGACATTCCCAGGAAACGCAGACATGTGAATCAGCTGCCACTCTCTGCCCGGCGTTACTATTCCCACTGCCCGCACTTCCTGTCTGAGCGGAACTAAGCACGCAGTTCTTTTTTCCGCGTGGGAACATTTCTAGAGCGCACAGGCTGCCAGTGTACGGAATTGTGACAGGGTGTACGGAAAGAGACAAGTGATGGCTGCCGCCTGCTGCGGGCAGCTAGTGCGGAGTGTGGTGGCCGGGGGCTGTGGCCGGGCCTCTGCTGCAGGTAAGGGGCAGCCATGGAAGGTGACATTCACAGACGCCTGGGGTCATCAGACACATGCAGCTTCCCCTGATATGAGGCTGGGGCTGCTTTCTGCCGGTTATATCAGTGATGTCACCAGCTCCAGTCCTCCTGTGGGATGCACTGGCCTTATACTACAACTCCCAGCATGCAGTGGGGGTCCTCTTGGTGGGGATGGGACTGTGGTGTGTGGGCTCGGGGGGCTGCGCTGGTCCCATTGGGTTGTCAGCGACACCTCATGAAAGCTGTGCGGGTCACGTGGCGGCACTGGTCCCCCAGATGGTCGGGATGGAGGGTGGGCACCGTCTATATGTCTATATAAGGGGACCTGAACTCCAGGCCCAGTGCTGAAGAGGGGACGAGGACGTATATAGCACTGACTTTAAGCAGCACTCCAAGCTAGTCCTTATTACTGCTCTGGAGTGGGGCTACTGAACCCACCAGCCGCCATCTTCACCAGTTCCCAACGCCGGGCCCCAGCCGCCATCTTGGGACCGCAGCCCCTGGCCAGAAGTCAGAGGGAACGGTCATAAACTCTGTGTAAGGCCGGAGTCCCACTAAACGTGGGATAAATCGGGCCGAGAGTCGTAGGAGTGTGATGTGAGCACAGGCCGACTCCTCACACCTATTATCCGATTTACATCCGACTGCAGTGCGACTTTAACATGAGCCTTTACATAGAGGCATTCTCTAATTCATTTACACATCGTTTTCAAAGGAAATTTTCATCAAAACACACATATATATATATATATATATATATATATATATTAATAGTCGGCAATTCATCTGCCACGTACAGTATAATCACAGCGTGACAGGATATCACAGTAAACAAACTAACAATCACAGACTGATACAGAGGGGAGAGAGGACCCTGCCCTTTCGGGCTTACATGCTACAGGATGGTGGGGAAGGAGACAGTAGGTTGGGGGGTTGCAGCAGTTCCGGTGTTGGTTGATGTGATATCTCCAGTAGTGGTGAGGAGGCAGCGGGGGTCATTGCAGGCTGTAGGTTTTCCTGAAGAGGTGGGTTTTCAGGTTCCGTCTGAAGGATCCGAGTGTGGTTGATAGCCGTACGTGTTGGGGCAGGGAAATCCAGAGGATGGGGGCTATTCGGGAGAAGTCTTGGAGGCGGTTGGGTGAGGAGCGAATAAGTGTGGAGGAGAAAAGGAGATCTTGGGAGGACCAGAGATTACGTGAGGGAAGATATCAGGAGATTAGTTCAGAGACATATGGAGGAGACAGGTTATAGATGGCCTTGTAGGTCAGTATTAGTAATCTGAACTGGATACTCTGACGGAATGGGAGCCAGTGAAGAGATTTGCGGAGGAGGAGAGAGATGAGTTAGTCGGGCAGCAGAGTTAAGGATGGACTGGAGGGTGCGAAAAACATTGTGTGAACATATCCAAACGTGTATGTTTACACCAAAGTGGATTTTGGAATGGATTCTGTAGGACTACAAAAAAAAAGCAGAGTACAGGACAAATCTACCTCGATAGACAACAAATAGAGTGGGAAGAAAAGGTGCAAACGGAAAGATGAATTTAGTGTAAAATGCCAAAAAAGTCACCAAAAAACCCATTGGAGCCTACACTGCACATAAGGCCCAATTCACACGTTCAGTATTTGGTCTGTTTTCCATCAGTATGTGTAAGCCGTGTGCTAGACATGAGCTGCCATAGGGTTTCCCCAGTGTTCTGCCATACGTTCTGGTACGTTTGCCGCTCTGCGGGATGGGTGTGATATTATTTACAACTTTTTTTTTTTGTACTGCAAAACTATTATAATCGGTATGATACATTCCCCCTACAGTGCATGAAACTAACCTGCAACTGCTGATTAAAGCGGTTCTTTATGGATTGCACTTTTCCGTTTTATCCATAGAGAAGGACACAAATGTTTGATCGGTTTAGGCCCAACGTCCTGCAGCCATGTCCATCGGAACAGGAGTGATCAGCAGCAGTCTTCTCCTCTCCATGATTACATGGGCAGAGGGTCTCGTCCATGTCAGTGACTGCCTGGTACCACAGCTTGTCTCCTGCATCTGAATAGGACCTTGTTTCACTGTCTGGGGGTTCCTAGTGGTCAGTCTCCTAATAATGAAGCCATCATGGCTTATCCTGAGGTGAGGCATCAGTGTTGAAGGCCTGAAAATCCCCTTTAAAAGGATTTCTAGGCGCTGGCTGTGATGGTTTGTAGTTAGGACAGGTCCTCTCAATTTCTGATTGTTGGGGTTACAGTAGGAGAAGAGGTGCCTCCGTGCTGCCTTGGGGGTACCACGATAAAAACGTGAAGGGTCCAAAGCACGAAATGTAGCAACACGCCTTTATTTTCTGTAACTGAAAACCACTTTACCGGAAATCGGTCACCAGGTTTACGTTCCCCACCAGCCCCATGTGAGAGCAGCATGACGCAGACGCAAAGACCCTGATTGTAGCGATGTGTCACTTACTGGGATTCTTGTCCTAGCTTTGATTAAATTAGATTTCTCTGCTGCAGATCTAGCAGTGCTCTGAATACCAAATGACTCCTAGGACAATATTACATGTCTGTGATATAACATAATAGCCCAATACTGGAAATAACCTACACAATATCAGACCAGACTTATTAGACGTCTCGGGACATATCGCTGCAATGGCATACGAAGGACAAACAAAAAAAGAAGCCATCAAGTGCCCTGTGTAAGGCTAACTTTACACTTGGCGTTTTGCTGCGTTTTTTATGCTAATTTTCAGCGGCGTTTTACACAGGGCTGTGGAGTCGGTAAGCCAAACCTGCGACTCCGACTCCTCAATTTCACTTACACCGACTCCCACACATATTGCTTATATTCAAGTGAAAAATTTATTGTACTACAATGTGAACATCAGACATTTAATCATTTCTATGATCCAGTAATCAAGATATTTAGAACATAATATCTATTTATTGGAATACAACTTTAGAACACAAAAAACTGTAATAAATAGTAAATATCTAATACACTATGTAATATTGATTACATATATACTGTGTAATAAACTATGTAAGTGGCAAAAAACAGTTTTCAACAAAAACATACTAAATAACATTTGTGCAGTCCATGAATTTGTCCTAAGAAATAGAATTGCCTCCATCAGATCCTCCTTCATAGATGACCTCAAATCTGACCTAATAATTTTAAGGCCAGAGAACAACCTCTCTACAGTAACTTGGGTTGGAGGCAAAGCCGTAACCACATGGGCAACATCTCTAACAATTTCTGGGTATAAAGGAATTGCCTCATGCACAGTCAGTTTTGATGAACGGTTGAATTTTTCTATTTCTTTGAGAGCAAGTGAAACATTTTGCTGAAATATGGTCAATCTGCTTGCTATAGGAGACAGTGTGAAATTTTTTTCCTTGCGGCAACGCTTTGCCTGCTCCATGTCATCCAAATACTTGTCAAAGTCAAACTCCTCATCTGATGAGGATGAAGATATGGCAGCAGTAGCACTGTCAGGACCAAAGTCCTATTGCGCCTGGCAGTCCTCCTGTAGGCCACTCATCCTAACTACTACCTCAGTCAGAGCTTATTTTCCTTTAGTAAGCTGTTGATCATCCTGCAGTATAAGATGACTTGGGTCCACATAAACAGCTGCAAGAAAATTTTTATTTTCCAATAGCTGTGTCTCTCTCCGTTTCATTGAAGCAGAAATGCCATCTACTATTAAACCTCCTCTTTGGGACAGGCAAAATAGCAAGTTCTTCCACTCCCTTATGAAAATGCCAGGAGTTAAATCCTCAGCTTGTAATTTTTTAGTCACAGTAAATGGGTGGTCAAGCAATTCCTTCAATTCAGCCACCTGTGTCCATTAACCTTCATTTAGGGTTACCTGAGGGTTCGCCATATCTATATGAAACGGTTTTAGTTGATCAACAATTGCCCTTTCCCAGCACGTCTCTTCAAGACGGAAATCAATTTTAGGGGTTCTGGCAGCAATAACCAATTTCCTCACTTTTCCAGTCAGATTTCCAGAATGTCCCTCTTGCAGACTATCTCTTATTGCCAGCTGCAGCGTGTGCACAACACAGCGCATGTGATGAATATGAAAGTGTTTTGAAGCAGCTTCAACAAGATCATCTATTTCTACAGTATTATTTTGCTGTTCTTCTGTAGTAATATCTGCTTGTTCCTCAGTTACATGAACAGCACTGTGGCCTTCCATCTCAAACATACTGAATCCTAAATTTTCTTCTAGCTGTTGTTCATTACTCTCATTCATCAGTGTAATTGTACTTATGTTTGAAGCATTGTCCGCTACAATAGCAAGAACCTGTTCTTTTTTGAGTTCGTAATCTTGCAGAACTTTTTCCACTAAGCTCTGGAGAAACTGGCTGCTGTGATGAGCTTTAGTATCTTTTACTGCCAGCGTGTTGGTAACAATTTCTTTGCTGTCACAAACATATCGAACATTGATGGCAAAATAGTTCACTCTGTGACGTGTGCAGGCATCCATTTTAAGAAACATGAAGCATCTTTTGAGAGTCTTTTTAAGATCTTCCTTTTGTTTAAGGGCTTCTTCAATCACTAATTTTCTAATACTTTCTCTTTCCAGAGAAACACCAAGTTTGGGGGCCATTTCTCCATTAAGAGCTGTAAAAGCTGGTCGTGCAAATAATGATAATGGTACACCATCCTTCACAACAAGCTGTATGAGCTGTCTTTTAGACATATCTGCTGTCATTGTTACAGTAACTTTGTCACTTACAAAATATCTTGTTATTGATGTTTGAGATGCTCTTTCCTCCTCATTTGCCTGGCAGGAAGTGCTGGGCGCGGGTTTCTTGGTACTGCTGTTATCTTTCTCAGTCACAGCTTTGAAACCTTCTGGGTGGAGCGTTGTAAATGTCTTTTTAGATTGGAAGCTCTTGTAGGAGCATTTTTATCACTGCCTGAGTATGCGCTGATTTTGGCATCACAGCATTTGTTTTCCTCTGGGTCACTTGTCATACATTGACACACAAAATATTTTTCATCTTGAGTCACTGTGAAGTGCTCAAATACAGCTGACTCCATGGGGAGCTTCTTAGACATTTTGTAATCATATAAATTCACTCTCAAAATAATTTTGTCCTATAAAATAATGTATATTATAATTCCAGCAAGAACAGGGAACCATGTACAGTGGGGAAAATAAGAATTTGATATACTGACAATTTTGCAAGTTTTCCCACCTACAAAGAATGGAGAGGTCTACTATTGCACACTTCACCTGTGAGAGACAGACTAAAAAAAATCCAGAAAATCACATTGTATGATTTAAATAATATGCATTTTATTGAATGAAATACATATTTGATACAATAGAAAAACAGAACTTAATATATTTGGTACAGAAACCTTTGTTTGCAATTACAGAGGTCAGACATTTCCTGTAGATTCTGTTTCTCTCAGTTGAAGTGTACCTATGATTAAAAATTTCAGACCTCTCCATTCTTTGTAGGTGGGAATTGACAGATTATCAAATACATACTTTCCCCACTGTATAATTTTAGATAGAAATAAAGCAAACTTTGCATAAATCAATAGTACAGATGACAAATATAAAGTTTGTAAAATATGTTATTAGATCGCTTTACTTTGAATTTCCAAGGCTTTTCTTATTAGGGTACAGCTCACTAAATGCTTCACGGTCTATGAAGGGGGGAGGAGGGAGGGAGCAAAGAAACTGATAACAGAGCTAATAACTTGATGTTTGGGCTTCTATACCTTTACAAGTCCTCATATAAGTCCTCATCAATCCTGTTGCTGTATTTTCCCTGTATATTGTATGTATATTGTGTAAAAGCTAGCTTCCCAAAAGTATATGAGCTCAAAGAAAAAAACAAACAAGCATCAAGCATACAGAGAGAACATACAGTATATTGGACTATTGATTTATGCACAGTTTATTGAAAGTTTAAATATGCTTTAATATTTAATATGCTTTAAGAAGTAATTACCTTAATCTTGTTATCCTGTTCACTCTAGCAATTCTTCTGAAAAGAGTTCCTGCCTTCTTCTTTCTGAATATGTTTACTTGTCTGTGTTGTACCCTTGTCTGTAGAGGAGGAGCTTCACTGGTGCTAGAGTTCAGCACTGACACCTGCTGCGAACCTCATACTGCACACCTCAGCTGCTGCAGAACCTCATACTGCACACCCCTACACTTGAAAATAAAGCCTGCACCTTAAGAAAATGTGGTGAATGCAGTCTATTTATTCCAACTATCAGTTGATGTTGATGTTACTGAAGACGAGCAATGCCTGTCCTGGGCGTCCTTTTGGGCAGCTATGAGGTGTACCTGACTGGTGCTAAAAAAAAGGAGTGTTAGTCTGTGTGCTATCCGGCTTTCACTCTTTTTGGTACAGATAAGATATGGAGAACAGATATGGATAAATGGATATATAGATAGAGCAGGTTTCTAATCTGCTTTTGCTATTGAAAACATTATGCGCTCAAAAACCTTTCAGGTGATGCGGTTTTTTAAAAAGCTGATCGGCTTTTGCAACTGAAAAACGTATCCTTAAAAAATACAGGAAAAACGCTGTGTGTGAATGTAGCCTTAGATCAGGAATAGAACAGCCATTTATAGGACATTTCATAACTTTCCCAAATTCCTATGAAAAAAAATTCCGCACATTCTGCATTGAACTACTGTACCCAATTTATTATATATTTTAGGAGTCGGTCCATTTTATACCGACTCCGACTCCACCAAAATGAGCACCGACTCCACATCCCTGGTTTTACAGCTATGTCTCTGACATTTCTTGTCATCAGTGTTTTGTACTTTGCATGGTTTTTTGGACATAAAGTGTTACTTTTTTCAGCGTTTTTTCCGCATTTTTCACCCATTGACTTAAATGGGTGGTAAAGGAACACTTCAAAAATGCAGCTATTATTTTTTGCAGCTTTTTTTTTTTGTGAAAAAACCTCATTTTTTTGGAATAGGTCTTTTTTTTTTTTTTTTTTTTCCATTGCTAAACTTTATCAGCATGTGCAAGAGACAAATCTAGCATGCCAAAACCACCGCAAAAAAAAGCGCGACAACATACCTTATATTACATTGAGCCATTTGGCTGGCACCAGTACTTGATGTGTGCCCATTTTGCATGTGTGCATTTATCGTTCCCTCCCCCTTTTATATGATCTTTTGAATCAAGCAGTCTAGTAAGTGACACATCACTGGGATCATGGTCTCTACCCCTACCTTGTGCCACTCTCGGATTCTCTTTATTGTGGCAAGAACATTTAGCTACTTGGAATTTGGTCTGTTTCATAAATGGTCATCAATCATTATGTGGGCAAAAATGATGTTTTCGTGTTTCCGTTTCTAACATCGCTGCTTGCTGTCAATGAATGGAAACACGCTCGCTTGCATTGAGTATGAAAGCAGAAATAGCCCCTGATTTTGCTAAATCTGTGCACAAGGCAGAAATTGCTCAAATACTCTGCAGCTTTAGTGTTTTCATGCCAGAACCTGCTGGAGCATCATTTGCAACACCGGGCATAACTGAGCCTGACTGTCTAATTCATGACAATGTTTGCAACTTTTTTTTTTTTTTTTTAATTGTTGGAGGGAAATTTATCAAAGCAGTTTGAAAAGTCGCAAGTTTTTGCGAGTTGTGCAACAATTATGCGAGTTTTGACGTTTTCACGCCATCTCTGAGAAAATTGGCGATATGGGGCAGAACTGTGCATGATGTCGCAGCTCATCCAATTCATAACTCGAGAGATCTTACTCCAGTCTCTGACTAGAGTAAGATTTGTTGCGGTGCACACTGCTTGCGTGCGCCTCTTAATTAATCTGGAGCGTCAGCCACCAGCAGGCCCCTTTATCTAGATTACATTGTTCATGAGGTTGATAGTTTTCATTTTTGTAAGCGCTTTTGTTTTTTTGTTTTATGTAGCCTGGTAGTCTCTTGATAGGGTGGATAAACTAACAGCCACTTATTACATGATCTTCCTATGGGTCGGCGCACACGACCATTTTCTCTCCACCTGAGAAAACAGTCCAGTTATTCTGATCAGTTTTATCAGAGGGGCATCGGGTTTTATGGAATATGGAGACAAAAAAAAAGCTTCTCCGTTTTGTCAGTCTGTGAGAATAGGACCGCACCTGAATGTTATCCGAGTACAGGCTGATGTTTTTCACAGACCCATAGACTTGCATTGCAGACTTTTATTTGACACTCGGATCAAAATCAGACGTGTGAATAGCCCCATAGGATATTATCATGGGTGTGAGTGCTATCCCTGACAACCCCAGAGATAATCGGTGAACCCCTACTGGCAATAATGGGTCTTTAAAGTTGTATTTCCTGCCTTATGCATGGGATTTCTTTTACTCTCCTGCACTTTACTGGCCCTGAGAAAATGCAGCAGATTTCCCAGAATCGAAAAAGTCACACTAGGAGCTTGGCTTAAAGGGAATCTCACCTATTTTTTTTTCCACTATCAGCTGACGGCACCGCCATCAGGGGCTTATCTACAGCATTCTGCACTGAAGTGCGCAGGCGCCAGGAAAGGTCAGAGAGGTCCGGTGCCTGCGCACTGCAGTACTCTGCCCTCAACAGGCACAGAAAGTACGCCTGCGCCGCGACGGGAAGCAAGGAAGAGGTCGTCACTGCTAGAAGATGGGAGGCACCGGACCACGACACCCATCGGACCAAAACCGGACCGCCCCCCCCCCCGGTGACTATAATAGAACTCATTTTTCTTATCTTTCAGGTTACATTGGGGGCTTATCTACAGCATTACAGAATGCTGTAGATATGCCCCTGATGGCGGTGGCCGTAGCTGATAGGGCTAAAATGGGGTGAGAGTCTCCCTTTAAGAATTCCTAGTGGCGCACCTTCCTATATCAACTCTTCTAAGAACGTCTTGAAAGGAGATCCCAGTGATCGCTTTATGGTAGGTTTTATTATTTAACACCTTCATGACTTCCCGATCATGAAGTCCTCCATCCAAGATGGTAATAGAGCCCCTTTGTGAGGCACTCTGATTAGGAGCCTACCCCTGTAGTTACTGCAGCCCTTTTCTTCCATTACTAGTTACCTTAAGTTTGGCTTACGTTTTGGCTCAGACTTCATTTAATTTTCATCTTTTTTTCACTATATGCCTGAATTCTGCCCTATGTGGGGGATGGGATGAGGCTTGGGTATTGCGTCATGAAAAGCATCTCCAATTTTCTGTGTATTTTTCAGCTTTTTGTTATTTACCAGGAGTAACCCCTTCATATGTATATTTGGTCCTCCCGTGCACGGTTCTCGGTATCTCCTGGCTCAGAACATGAGTAGTGTCCCCCTGTTGGATGAGAAGCTCCCACCCTCCGCTGTGCTCTGACTACTTATCTAGTGCTATTCTTGGACGGAGAGGACCCCTGAGTGACCTGTCCATGGACGTCCCCGAAGCCCAGTAACTGTCTCCTTATGAAGTAATCCATTATACTACCATGCTGATATACAAGATAAAACCGTAATGTCAGCTCCTAATAGAAATCCAGCAATGGCTTCCCTCTTACTTAAGGACAAGGGGCTGGCTTTTGGTGCTGGTTGCAGCTATGTCATTCATCCATCCACGTGTTTCCAAAGTCAGTGGCGCTCACCTCTCAGGATTAGAAAAGCACAGCTTCCAGAAACCGTGCCACTCTTGTGAATTAAATGTATAACTGTGGCACAGCTGAAGTGGTGCACAAAAAAGGTTTCCACACCAGAGTAATGTATAAATAAATTTTTGGCCCTCAACTTTGAATGATAGAGTTTTTATTCGCAGTCACACTAGACGTTTCGGTCAAAACACATAGACCTTCCTCAATACACTGCAACAATGTAAAAATACAGAAAATAAACCATGAATATTTTATCCAAGATTCTAATCAAGAAACAACGATCTCCAAAAATTGTGCACGGGTGACGAAGGAGATAATGGAAAAAAATAGGAGGGAAAAAAAGGAAAGAAAAGAAATATAGAACATACCCGACTGCTCTTGTGACGTAGGAGTAAGTGACCTCAACCTAGATTAAAATTTAAATACATGTGTCACATCAATGAATCGTTTCCATGTTATGCAATGTGCTTTAAAGAGAGGATCGGGGTACACTACCTCATCCTCAAAGGTGGCCATGTAAGTGTTAGTGTGTAGAGGCGCCACATTGGACCCCATCATGGTCACTTTAGCCTGTAAGTAAAATGTCTCCTCAAAGAGAAAATAATTCTTGGTGAGAACCACGGTCAGTAGTTTCACGCACATGTCAACCAAATTAGGATGTTGTCCTGATCATGTCAATAATTCTCACACACTGTATTCCATGATTATGTGGAATCGATGTATAGAGATATTTCACGTCGAAGGAGACCAAAAAGGACTCCTTTGGAATTATCCCAATGGTTTGAATTGTGTTGAGAAAATCACCTGTATCAAGTAGAAAGGAGTGTGCTTTCTGTGTCAGTGGGGTCAATATCTTCTCTAGGAAGATAGATATGGGCGATAGAATAGATTCACTGGACGCGACAGTGGACGGCCAGGGGGGTTCTCCAAACTTTTGTGTACTTTCGGGAGCATATAAAAGACCGGTATTATCGGATCTGATTTTGTCAGGTATTCTTTGGTTTTGGAGTCAGTGACTCCCTGTTCATGGTAAGTGGTAAGGATATTGGATATAGTGTCTCTGATATCTCTCGTTGGGTCATGTTTCAATGGAATGTAGACGGAACCATCGCTCAATTGGCGGTGGGCCTCCCTGATGTAGTCTGCTCTATCCATTACTACTATAGCCCCTCCCTTATCAGCAGGTTTAATAATAATGTTGTTGTCCCCGCGTAGAGACTGTAGAGCCTAGAAATCTACATTGGTTAGGTTGGGAGGAAAGTAATTTGCCACTTTCAGTATCCCGACGAATTTTAGAGACCGCTTTCCCCACGAATTCGATAAAGGATTCTACAGCATGAGAGCCCTGTGGTGGTTTATATGAGCTTTTTGGGCCTTCGTAATAAAAGTTCATATAGACCACCACAGGGCTCTCATGCCATAGAATCCTTTATCGAATTCGTGGGGAAAGCTTTCTCTAAAATTCGTCGGGATACTGAAAGTGGCAAATTACACTTTCCTCCCAACCTAAACAATGTAGATTTCCAGAATCTACAGTCTCTACGCGGGGACAACAACATTATTATTAACCCCTTCCTGACATCCGACGTACTATCCCGTCCACGGTACCCGGGCCCGTATGACCGTGGACGGGATAGTACGTCTACCGCGATCAGCGGCGCCCACGTGGTGAGCGCCGCTGATCGCGGCCGGGTGTCAGCTGATTATCACAGCTGACACCCGGCACAATGTGTCAGGGGCGGTCACGGACCGCCCCCGACACGTTAACCCCTTGCACACCGTGATCAAACACGATCGCGGTGTACCGGGGGTTAAAGGGAAGCATCGGCAGGGAGGGGGCTCCCTCCGTGCTTCCCTGAGCCCCCCACGGCAGCGCAATGTGCAGCGCTGCTGCGGGAGGCTCCTTCCCTGCAGGCCCCCGAATCCAAGATGGCGACGGGGGCCTGAGGAAGCTGGCTTCCTCAGTGCCTGCAAAGCGCAGGCATGAGGAAGCCTTCTGCAGTGCCTGTGTCAGATCGCTGATCTGTCACAGTGATCTGTGATGTGACAGATCAGCGATCTGTCACAGGACAGTGATGACCCACCTGGGACTATTTAATAAAGTAAAAAAAAAAATAAAAAAAAGTGTAAAAATAATTTTAAAAAAAATCGCCAAATATATTAGAAAAAAAAAAAATATTCCCCCAATAAATCCATTTTTTGGAAATAATAAAAAAAAAAACAATAAAAGTACACATATTAGGTATCGCCGCGTCCGTAACGACCCGCCCTATAAAACTGTCCCATTAGTTAACCCCTTTAGCGAACCCCTTAAAAAATAAAAATAAAAAACGAAGCAAAAAATAATGATTTATTATCATACCACCAAATAAAAAGTGTAATAACGCGCGATCAAAAAGACGCATATAAATATCTATGGTACCGCTGAAAACGTCATCTTGTCCCGCAAAAAACGAGCCGCCACACAGCATCATCAGCGAAAAAATAAAAAAGTTATAGCTCGCTGAATAAAGCGATGCAAAAATAATTATTTTTTATATAAAATAGTTTTCATTGCATAAAACCGACAAAAACATAAAAAAAGACCTATATGAAGTATCGCTGTAACCGTACTGACGTGAAGAATAAAACCTCTTTATCAATTTTACCGCACGCGGAATGGTGTAAACGCACCCCCCCCAAAAGAAATTCATGAAACGCTGGTTTTTGTTCATTCTGCGTCCCAAAAATCGGAATAAAAAGCGATAAAAAAATTCCACGTGCCCGAAAATGGTACCAATAAAAACGTCAGCTCGTCCCGCAAAAAATAAGACCTCACATGACTCGGTGGGTCAAAATACGGAAAAATTATAGCTCTCAATATGTGGTGATGCAAAAACTATTTTTACAATAAAAAGCGTCTTTTAGCGTGCGACAGCCGCCAAACATAAAAACCGCCATAAATAGTAAATCAAACCCCCCCCCGTTATCACCCCCTTAGTTAGGGAAAAATAATAAAATAAAAAAAATGTATTTATTTCCATTTTTCCGTTAGGGTTAGGGCTAGGGGTGTGTTGGGTTAGGGCTAGGGTTAGGGGCGTGTTGGGGTTCGGGTTGGAGTTAGAATTGGGGGTTTCCACTGTTTGGGCACATCAGGGGCTCTCCAAATGCAACATGGCGTCTGATCTCAATTCCAGCCAATTCTGAGTTGAAAAAGTCAAATGGTGCTCCTTCCCTTCCAAGCTCTGCTATGCGCCCAAACAGTGTTTTACCCCCACATGTAGGGTATCAGCCTACTCAGGACAAATTGCAAAACAATTTTTGGGGTCCAATTTCTCCTGTTACCCTTAGGAAAATAAAAAATTGGGGGCAAAAATATAATTTTTGCGGAAAAAAATGATTTTTTTATTTTCACGTCAGAGTGTTATAAACTTCTGTGAAGCACTTGGGGGTTCAAAGCGCTCACCACACATCTAGATAAGTTCCTTAGGGGGTCTCGTTTCCAAAATGGGGTCACTTGTGGGGGTTTCCACTGTTTAGGTACATTAGGGGCTCTCCAAAGGCAACATGACACCCGCAGACCATTCCATCAAAGTCTGCATTCCAAAACGTCACTATTTCCCTTCCGAGCCCCGACGTGTGCCCATACAGTAGTTTTCTCCCACATATGGGGTATCAGCATACTCAGGACAAATTGGACAACAACTTTTGGGGTCCAATTTCTCCTGGTACCCTTGGGAAAATAAAAAAATGGTGACTAAAAGATCATGTTTGTGGAAAAAATACGAATTTTTTATTTTCACGCCCGGGCGTTGTAAACTTCTGTGAAGCACTGGGGGGTTCAAAGTGCTCACCACACATCTAGATAAGTTCCTTAGCTGGTCTAGTTTCCAAAATTGTGTCATTTGTGGGGGGGGTTCCACTGTTTTGGTACATCAGGAGTTTTCCAAACGCGACATGGTGTCCGATCTCAATTCCAGCCAAAAACGTCAAATGGCGCTGCTTCCCTTCCGAGCTCTGCCATGCGCCCAAATAGTGGTTTACCCCCACATGTGGGGTATCAGCGTACTCAGGACAAATTTCACAATAACTTTTAGGGTCCTGTTACCCTTGGAAAAATAAGAATTGAGGGTGAAAAGATCATTTTTGTGGAAAAAATTTGATTTTTTAATTGTATGGCTTTATGTTATAAACTTCTGTGAAGCCCATGGGGGTTCAAAGTTCTCACCACACATCTAGATAAGTTCCTTAGGGGGTCTAGTTTCCAAAATGGTGTCATTTGTGGGGGGTTTCCACTGTTTTGGTACATCAAGGGTTTTCCAAACGCGACATGGTGTCCGATCTCAATTCCAGACAAAAACGTCAAATGGCGCTGCTTCCCTTCCGAGCTCTGCCATGCGCCCAAATAGTGGTTTACCCCCACATGTGGGGTATCAGCGTACTCAGGACAAATTGCACAATAACTTTTAGGGTCCTGTTACCCTTGGGAAAATAAAAATTGGGGTGAAAAGATCATTTTTGTGGAAAAAATATGATTTTTTAATTGTACCGCTGTACGTTATAAACTTCTGTAAAGCCCTTGTGGGTTCAAAGTTCTCACCACATATCTAGATAAGTTCCTTTGGGGGGTCTAGTTTCCAAAATGGGGTCACTTGTAGGGGGTTTCCACTGTTTAGGTACATCAGGGACTCTCCAAACGTGACATAGCGTCCAATCTGAATTCCAGCCAATTTTGCATTGAAAAAGTCAAACGGCGCTCCTTCCATTCTGAGCTCTGCCATGCGCCGAAACAGTCGTTCCCCCCCACATATCAGGTATCTGCGTACTCAGGACAAATTGCACAATAACTTTTGCAGTTCAATTTCTCCTGTTACCCTTGGTAAAATAAAAAAAATTGAACCTGAAGTATTTTTTTTATGAAAAAAAGTTAGATGTTCATTTTTTTTAAATATTCAAAAATATTCCTGTGACGCACCTAAAGGGTTAATAAACTTCTTGAATGTGGTTTTGAGCACATTAAGGGGTGCAGTTTTTCGAATGGTGTCACTTTTGGGTATTTTCTATCATATACACCCCTCAAAGTGGCTTCAAATGTGATGTGGTCCTAAAAATAAAATGGTGTTGTAAAAATGAGAAATCGCTGGTCAAATTTTAACCCTTATAACTTCCTAAGAAAAAAAAATTTTGGTTCCAAAATTGTGCTGATGTAAAGTAAACATGTGGGAAATGTTAGTTATCAAGTTTTTTGTGTGCCGTATCTCTGTGATTTAAGGGCAAAAAAATTCAAAGTTGGAAAATTGCGAAATTTTCGCCAAATTTGCGTTTTTCTCACAAATAAACGCAAGTTATTTGAATGAAATTTTACCACTAACATGAAGTACAATATGTCACGAGAAAACAATGTCAGAATCACCGGGATCCATGGAAGCGTTCCAGAGTTATGACCTCATAAAGGTACAGTGGTCAGAATTGTAAAAATTGGCCCGGTCATGAACGTGCAAACCACCCTTGGGGGTGAAGGGGTTAAACCTGCTGATAAGGGAGGGGCTATAGTAGTAATGGATAGAGCAGACTACATCAGGGAGGCCCACCGCCAATTGAGCGATGGCTCCGTCTACATTCCATTGAGACATGACCCAACGAGAGATATCAGAGACACTATATCCAATATCCTTACCACTTACCATGAACAGGGGAGTCACTGACTCCAAATTGACAATGAGAATTATTGACACGATCAGGACAACATTCTAATTTGATTGACATGTGCGTGAAACTACTGACAGTAGTTCTCGCCAAGAATTATTTTCTCTTTGAGGAGACATTTTACTTACAGGCTAAAGTGAACGCGATGGGGTCCAATGTGGCGCCTCCATACGCTAACACTTACATGGCCACCTTTGAGAATGAGGTAGTGTACCCCGATCCTCTCTTTAAAGCACATTGCATAACATGGAAACGATTCATTGATGATGTCTTTTGCATATGGACAGGTCCGTCTGATACATTGATGGACTTCTTTACCACACTAAATCGGGCTTGGCCGGGTCTCAATTTCTCCATTACGATGGACACTAGGGTGACCGGATCTCATATGGGGGGGGAAAAATGTCAGAATGTTGTTTGTCTGGACCCCACAAAACGATTCCCCTTTCCAGATATTGAGAGAGCCAAAATTTGAGCTCGATCAAACGACGTTAACCCGTGCCGCTCGTCGCTCAAAGTTTGAAAAAATCCAAATTGAGGTATTTTAAGATTTAGGTATTTTGCATAGTCTTTTAGACTATAAAGAATGTGACAACAACATTGCAGAAATAGCCCTGACCAAATTTTCGAACCATTTGTGGTATTTGAATGCAGAGTTGGTGGGATTATCGTTTTTTGATCCCACCATTACAGACAATGAAAAGTTGTTAATGGCTAATAAATTGCTCAGTAGCACAGATGAACCATCAGAGCACGCTAACCTACATGAGTTGATAATTTTACATAGTTATCTAATCTATTCTAGAGCTTTTGTTAAAGTAGTTTTTGAAACGTCAGAATATAATGCTCGCCATTTGCAGGACATATTGCTTTTGTTCATCTTTTGTCAGAAGGTCGTTAAAGTCGGTTACTTCCTACCTCTTTTAATTTTTCTTTCCTAACTTTTGGATTTACAACCCTAGCGTGCTCTGATGGTTCATCTGTGCTACTGAGCAATTAGCCATTAACAACTTTTCATTGTCTGTAATGGTGGGATCAAAAAACGATAATCCCACCAACTCTGCATTCAAATACCACAAATGGTTCAAAAATTTGGTCAGGGCTATTTCTGCAATGTTGTTGTCACATTCTTTATAGTCTAACAGACTATGCAAAATACCTAAATCTTAAAATACCTCAATTTGGATTTTTTCAAACTTTGAGCGACGAGCGGCACGGGTTAACGTCGTTTGATCGAGCTCAAATTTTGGCTATCTCAATATCTGGAAAGGGGAATCGTTTTGTGGGGTCCAGACGGACAAAATTCCGACATCGGTTTTTTGCGGTCACCCTAATGGACACACACAAAGTCAGTTTTCTAGACACTATGGTGATGAAAAATGCTGACGGGGCACTTGGCACAGACTTATACAGTTGTGGCCAAAAGTATTGACACCCCTGCAATTCTGTCAGATAATACTCAGTTTCTTCCTGAAAATTATTGCAAACACAAATTCTTTGGTATTATTATCTTCATTTAATTTGTCTTAAATGAAAAAACACAAAGAATTGTCCTAAAGCCAAACTGGATATAATTCCACACCAAACATAAAAAAGAGGGTGGACAAAAGTATTGGCTCTGTTCGAAAAATCATGTGATGCTTCTCTAATTTGTGTAATTAACAGCACCTGTAACTTACCTGTGGCACCTAACAGGTGTTGGCAATAACTAAATCATACTTGCAGCCAGTTGACATGGATTAAAGTTGACTCAACCTCTGTCCTGTGTCCTTGTGTGTACCACATTGAGCATGGAGAAAAGAAAGAAGACCAAAGAACTGTCTGAGGACTTGAGAAACCAAATTGTGAGGAAGCATGAGCAATCTCAAGGCTACAAGTCCATCTCCAAAGACCTGAATGTTCCTGTGTCTACCGTGCGCAGTGTCATCAAGAAGTTTAAAGCCCATGGCACTGTGGCTAACCTCCCTAGATGTGGACGGAAAAGAAAAATTGACAAGAGATTTCAACGCAAGATTGTGCGGATGTTGGATAAAGAACCTCGACTAACATCCAAACAAGTTCAAGCTGCCCTGCAGTCCGAGGGTACACCAGTGTCAATGCGTACTATCCGTCGGCGTCTGAATGAAAAAGGACTGTATGGTAGGAGACCCAGGAAGACCCCACTTCTTACCCCGAGACATAAAAAAGCCAGGCTGGAGCTTGCCAAAACTTACCTGAAAAAGCCTAAAACGTTTTGGAAGAATGTTCTCTGGTCAGATGAGACAAAAGTAGAGTTTTTGGGCAAAGACATCAACATAGCGTTTACAGGAGAAAAAAAGAGGCATTCAAAGAAAAAAACACGGTCCCTACTGTCAAACATGGAGGTTCCCTGATGTTTTGGGGTTGCTTTGCTGCCTCTGGCACTGGACTGCTTGACCGTGTGCATGGCATAATGAAGTCTGAAGACTACCAACAAATTTTGCAGCATAATGTAGGGCCCAGTGTGAGAAAGCTGGGTCTCCCTCAGAGGTCATGGGTCTTCCAGCAGGACAATAACCCAAAACACACTTTAAAAAGCACTAGAAAATGGTTTGCGAGAAAGCACTGGAGACTTCTAAGGTGGCCAGCAATGAGTCCAGACCTGAATCCCATAGAACACCTGTGGAGAGATCTAAAAATGGCAGTTTGGAGAAGGCACCCTTCAAATATCAGGGACCTGGAGCAGTTTGCCAAAGAAGAATGGTCTAAAATTCCAGCAGAGCATTGTAAGAAACTCATTGATGGTTACCGGAAGCGGTTGGTCGCAGTTATTTTGGCTAAAGGTTGTGCAACCAAGTATTAGGCTGAGGGTGCCAATACTTTTGTCTGGCCCATTTTTGGAGTTTTGTGTAAAATGATCAATGTTTTGCTTTTTGCTTCATTCTCTTGTTTTTTTTTCATTTAAGACAAATTAAATGAAGATAATAATACCAAAGAATTTGTGTTTGCAATCATTTTCAGGAAGAAACAGAGTATTATCTGACAGAATTGCAGGAGTGTCAATACTTTTGGCCACAACTGTAAGTCATCTCATTAGATGACAGTTTCTTGTCACATTAGTTAACCATACCTTGTGACACATGTATTTAAATTTTAATCTAGGTTGAGGTCACTTACTCCTACGTCACAAGAGCAGTCGGGTACGTTCTATATTTCTTTTCTTTCCTTTTTTTTCCCTCCTATTTTTTTCCATTATCTCCTTCGTCACCCGTGCACAATTTTTGGAGATCGTTGTTTCTTGATTAGAATCTTGGATAAAATATTCATGGTTTATTTTCTGTATTTTTACATTGTTGCAGTGTATTGAGGAAGGTCTATGTGTTTTGACCGAAACGTCTAGTGTGACTGCGAATAAAAACTCTATCATTCAAAGTTGAGGGCCAAAAATGTATTTATACATTACTCTGGTGCATTGGCTGAGTCTGGTATTACAGCCTGGAAGGAAGCAGGGCTGATAAAAACCCACATCCCCTCTTCTCCTCCTCCACAGTACATTATATGTTAACCCCTTGTGTTGTCCATTTATCACAATGCACCTGCCAGGCCATATGGACTAAGTGTCTCTAGTGTCTTTTTAGCCTGGCTTATGATGGTGGTGGAGGGGTAATCATTTTGTTGCATTTTTATGTGGGCAATTTTTTTTATTTTTAATTATGTAATTCTAAAGAGCTGCCTGACTTTTCAGTTATACCTTGCTATGTGTGAACATGAGGAATATCACTACTTCTGGTTGTGATATAACCTGTATCCCATATTTGGAGCAGTTTTGCCCTTATACTAAAAGCCTCAGCAGGTTCTTCCTGTGCCTTTCTGCGTATGATTCTCTCCAGCATCATCTTTCTCCACCCTCCCCCCTTCCATTCTCTAGTGTTTTTTTTTTATAGACAGTGCAGACAGATTTGTAGAGAGCTTTGAGCCCTTTTTGAAAGTTACTGATCCATGCAGGAGACAAAAGGTGACTGATGTGTGTAAATTATTCCGCATGCCTTGTGCTTTTTTTTATTAATAGGCCTGACGCACGCATGACGTTTCACTGGGCCTACTAATCAGAATCAGCACTGGGAATGCTGGCAGGAAGGAAAGCAGTTCTTGGGGATTGTCTCCCATGACCACACAATACTGACAAGACCACTGGGCCGAGGTTCTGCAAATCTACCGGTATTCACTTATTTCTAATAGATGCAATGGACTTAAATGGTAACTTTCAGACGCTTTCCACAGGATCAGTCAACAATTTAATGTGTATGGAGTGGCCGTGACTCTCCTCCAATCCCAGAGATGGAAGCAGTCTGACAAAAGAAAGATCAGGCATGTTGGTTTTCAACATGCCTGATCCTTTTGTTGTGCAAAGATTCAAGCTGCCCTCATAGAACACGAGCACAGTCAGCCCATCATGCTTGTGCGCATCTGCCAACCAAATGGTCTTTGGGCCAAAAATGTCAAGCACGTGATCAGCTCTGATCATTCAATCTTATTGTTGCCATATTCTGGATTCTAAGGGGATTATACTGAAGATTGGTTGTAAGATTGCACTTTTTTATTGTCCCATGATGCTTCTTGATTTAATGAAAACCCATGTTCTCTCTTTCAGTGTCACTGCTCCGACCATCCCTCCGGTGTATGAGCACACAGACTTCGTCTCTGCGTCCTAGGTAAATGTCATCTCTTCATTTTTCAATAATTTTCTTGGAATTGCCAATATCTGCAGCTGAAAGAACAATTTCAGTCTTAATATGGTAATGTGCACAGCAAGAACACATGGAGGATGATTTCTGTTGCTCTTCTTAAAAGGGATTGTCTCATGAAACCTCTGCTATTTGAAATGATGCTGCCATCATTCAGATCTGGTTCATATGAGATTCCGCCAACTTCACTGGGGCAATGTTTTACCATTTGTTATTTCAGGGGTTGTCTACTACTCGGACACCCCCCCCCCCCACCACCACCTTCTGAATCCATGTTTCCTCCAGTTAAATAACACTTTGTACTCAATTTTTGGGTTGGCGCTGTTCCAGCGATGTCGCATTTGCTCTCCTGTGGCTTGCATGACATTGTGTCACGCGATCCCTGCGGCCAGTCTACGCTGGCTTCCTTCTCCCCTCCTTCGGACAAATGAAGACATCCAGAGGAAGTGAGACATCAGCAGCTCTCACTTCCTTCAAATGTCAATTTGTGTCCATAGGAGAGGAGAGAAGCCAGTGCTGAATGGTCACAGGGATCACGTGAGATGGCAAAGTCAGCACAGTCCCCAGGAGAGCCTCTGCCGGCACCAGAGGTGAGTATAAGTGTTATTTTACTTGGGAAAACATTGGGTTTCAGGATGGGTTCTCAAGGTAGTGGACAACCCTTAATGCCACCATAGTGCTGTATTAGTAGTTTGCCCCTACTGCACGCCCATAAACCTGGTTTCTGAATTTCTCCAATGTAATCTATAGTAATACTGGAAATGGCTGGGATAATATGGGGGCTTAACAAACAAGGCCCCCAGTTGTTAAAGGCATATTTCCATCTCCTATATTTATAGATATCCCCAAATGAGAAACACAAAGAATGGACTGACACAAATCTTAACTAATCCACAACCTTAATTGCTACATACCCCAAGTTACTGTAGGAAGAAAGGTGGGCGGTAAAAACCACAGGAGGATGTGCTACATATACAAATAATTCTTTATTAAAAATGGCATGAAGCTGAAAGACAAGGCCTGAACACTATTAACTGTGCACTACATGGTACCAACAATGTCCAACGGAGAGGGCCATTCTGAATAATATTTTACACCTCTAACAGTGTAGTACCCCAACTATAACCCTGCTATAGGCCAAACACATTTAGATATTATATACATTTGTAATGGACATAGGACTCAAATAAAACTAAAAGTTTGGGCACTCCTGGTCAAAATTACTGTTGTTGTGAACAGTTAAACAAGTTGAAGATGAAATGATCTCTAAAAGGCCTAAACTTAAACATCACACATTTCCTTTGTATTTTAGGCCAAAAATATATTTTCATTTTTTTCATTTTATAAATTGCAAACATGGAAATGGGCTGATCCAAAAGTTTGAGCACCCATGGAGAAGTTGTGTTCTCGGATAGCTTTGCCCAAGGTTTCAAACGTTAATTAGCCTGTTAAGATTATAGTTTGTTCACTATTTTGGTTAGGAAAGGCCAGATGATGGAAATTTCCAAGCTTCCTCTAACCTTGTGCCAAAAACACAGCAGCCATGGGTTCTCCTAAGCAGCTGCCTAGCACTCTGAAAATGGTGGAGGCCCACAAAGCAGAAGAAGGTTATAAGAAGATATTGTGAAGTTACCCTTTCCTCAGTTCGAAATGTAATTAAGAATTGGTAGTTAACAGAAACTATGGAACTATGGAGGTCAAGATAAGGTCTGGAAGATCAAGCAACATTTCAGTGAGCGCTGTTCATTGGATTCCTAGAGAGGCAAATCAGAACCCCCGGTTAACTGTAAAAGACCTTCAGAAAGATTTTTCAGATTCTGTAGTTGTGGCACATTATTCTACTGTTCAAAGACACCTGCACAAATATGGCCTTAATGGAACAGCTTTCAGAAGAAAACCTCTCCTGGGTTCTCTCCTTAAAATACAGTGTCACAAGTATGCAAAAGAACCTCTAAAGAAGCCTGATGTAGTAGGTGTTTCATCACAGTGCAGTGCAAAAGGTGAATGGGATCACATTGCGATCCTCATGATACTGCGACAAGCAAGTCACTAAAAATCTGGCACAATTTGAGTTCATGCAACTCGATTGTTAGATGCACAGTTCACCCCACTTGTCAGTATCACTTGCATTGCGCTGTAATATAACAGTGATACTTGGCAAACTTTGGTGACCTGTTGAGTGTTGCCACCAAAGTCACCTTGTATCCCCAGCCTAAACTATACATTTGGAGTGCAGATTCTGGACCCTGGAGTATGTGTCATGTACTGGTGAACAGATGAGCTGAGATGTGGTACTATCGGCAAAGAGACTCCAGACGTATTGCCGCAAATTGCAACTTCCTCGGGGATAATTGAGTATTTATTACCCTTGTCTTAAGTAGTAATAGATCCATGGGCCAAATTACAGATGGCCCCTTTATCGCCCACAGCAAAAAATATAGGATTATTTTAAAATCTGCCAGCTCTGCATAATAATGTGCAGCTCTGCATAATAATGTGCAGATGCTGATAGATCAGTGAGTCCCTCAACAGATATGAGATGGCGATCTCTTGGCTTAGACATTGGCGACCCCGTACATTGCGTCCACATGCCCTACAAGTATTGCCTCAGGTCTGAGCACTGACATTTTTTTTTCAAAGGCGTAGATCTTCCAACACAAGGTCACTTACTAAGTGTCGTAAGCCATCACCACATCCCTCAGTGATGATACTTGATCCTTACCAGAAGGAGGTACTCTGAAGCGGGTAACTAAAAGGAGTATTCCTGTCGCTGCTATTATGGCATCTATTGACCAGTGCCCTGACGCACGCTGCTCCAGTGAAGGGGTGGATGAGAATTATGACTTCTTCTCTTTTTGTTAGTTTTGTATCGGACACTGTAATGTTTTTATGCTTTTACTTGTGCAACTTTTGTGCTAATGTAACTTAATTTTCAGCTGTGTCCCTAAGACCTCCTTATCTGAACCACCTTGGCCCAAGATCGAGCTTCCAGATCCCATTAAAGAAGCAGAGGAGCACAGAGGTGAGCTCCAGGAGCATCCGTAGCGGATTATTGATTTCTTTTGCAGCAGAGCTGACTATCCGTGGCCTGTTTTGTGCTCGTACTAAAGCTAGATCTAACCTCTGCCCATTGCAGACTTCACGGTTTCACTGCACACATTGTGACTTGCAGATTGTTTATTTGTAAGAATTGGAGATTAGTTTTCTCCTTCGTCTCATTGGGGGACACAGAGACTGTGGGTGTGTGCTACTGCCGTCTGGAGGCCGACACTAAGTATACAAAAAAAACCAGTTAGCCCCTCCTCCGCCGCATACACCCTCGCCCCGATAGCGGGCGGAAACCAGTTTTTGCTTAGTGTCTGATGGAGGCACACGCAGTCTGGGTCTCCCCAGACTATTTATTTTAAATATTTTCTCACTATGAAGAGGAGACAAGGGCGACGGACCCTATTGAAAGTGTCCGATCTCCCCCAAACATCAACGGGCGAGCACGCGCGAGTATCGCCTCCGCGTATCTTTTCCCGCACCGAGGGACATCTCTGGGACTTTTCCCCAGACATCTATTTTTTCTTTTTTATTTTGAGAAGATATGACAGGGGCAACGCATCCTATTGAAAGTATCCGATTTCCCCAAACCATCAACGGGCGACCCCGTGCGAGTGTCCCACCACGTTTCCTCTCCCACGACGTGGGACATTATGCCAGACTTAGCCCTGTCCACCCCTAGGTAGCAAAACCATGGGCTTGCACAGAGGCACAAGACTAGTCTGTGCGGCCCCACTGCTCCACCAACGCTAGACGGCGGTGCTGCGTGGCGGCGGATGGTCCCTCTCCTCGCCCAGACAAGGCGGATGGAGCTAGGGTGCCTGCACCGTCCGAAGACGGATTACCTCATGGGCAGCAAGGAGGTATGGTTGGGCTGGGAGAGCCCCTGGGCAGCGTGAGGATCCAGGGTAGGGAAAAATCAGCTGCACGACGAACGCTCCAGGTGCTGGAGCCGGCTTCCCCTCTCCTGCCTGCGGTATCAGCAGCAGCTCCCTCAGTTTCCTCCTTCCTCCCTCCCACCTTCCTCCAGGGCAGCGCGCCCATACCTGTGGCCAGTGGGTTCCCAGGCTGGGGAAGGAGCGCGCCTCAGGGGGGTAGCGACGAGCGGAGAAGCGCCAGGGCAGCGCGCCCGGCTCCAGCGGGCGGGCAGTGCCTAAATTTAGCCCGCTGCTTCGGCCTAGGCCGCGGGGAGAAGGCCCGCCCCTCGGCGTGACGTCAGATCCGGCGCCGCCCCCATGTCCAGGGCGGGCGCTGGATAAAATTGAGGCCCCGGCTTCAGAACGGGGTAGGCCGCGGTCAGGATAGCATCGCAGCCTACCCAGAGAGAGCAACAGCAGGAGCACGGGGAGACAGCAGGAGCCGGGTAAGTGCGACCCCCGTCTCGGCCACACTAGGGCAGGTTGTCCTCCTTCTCCTCATACCCCTGTATGCTTTAAAAAAAAAAAAAGAGAGAGAGAAAATTGGCTGTTTCTGCAGTATGTCTGGAAAAGGGTAAAAAAAACACTTTCCTTTATACCGCATGCATTTCCTGTGGGGCTGTGTTCACGCGAGCGCAGACTATTAAGTTATGTGAAGCCTGCAGTTCTGAACGCGCCCAGGAGCCCTCTCCTCCAACGGAGCCCAGGGGGTCGGATCCCCCGGAATGGGCGTTATCACTTTTTCGGTCTATGGCTTCACTTACGAAGGCGATCGAGACCCTTCAGGCCCCGGATAAGGGTAGAGACAATGGCTCACCGGTTTGGAAAGGTTCATCCACCTCACAGGAGCCGCCGGCCAGCAGGGGCCGCACTCTATAAGCAGACGTACAGGGAAAGATCCCATATGGCGTCTCCGGGCCCCTCCGGTGCTTCGGCATCCGTGAGTGCGGCGTCTCGCTCACCGTCACCATTGTCTGGGAGTTAGCAGAGTTCGGATGAGGACATGCAGGAATCCTTGGACCTGGATACTGTCGGGAGACGGTAAACAGTCTCATTGAGGCTGTCAATCAGACTCTAGGTATTGAAGATGATGTCTCCCTCACCGCAGGGCATAAAATATCTTAAAAAGGCCAGGCGACCACATAGGGTGTTTAGCACTCATCCAGAATTCGAGGACATGGTGCAACGGCACAGGGAGCGTCCAGAAAAGCGTTTTTCGGGACAAAAAACGCTAGAGACGAGATACCCGTTTGCACCAGAGCTCTGTAAGAGATGGGCGGAATCTCCGATTGTGGATCCCCCAGTGTCACGTCTGGCCTCAAGATCATTGTTGTCAGTGCCTAGTGGTTCTTCCATTAAGGACCCCACGGATCGGCTCATAGAAGGTTTAGCCCGCTCGGTGTATGAGGCATCGGGATCAGCGCTTTTGCCGTTATTTGTGGCAACATGGGTGGCCAACGCCATGATGTCATGGTCAGAGTCTTGAATGGAGTCCTGCAAGATAGAGACTTGCCGATAGAGGTGTCTGAGATAGTCACCCGCCATCGCAATCTGCTTTGCTATCTAATGCATCCTTGGATGCTGCTAATTGCGCGGCGCTAGCGGCGGCAAATGCTATCGCCATTAGGAGAGCCTAGTGGCTAAGGCTATGGCGGGCTGATTCGATTTCTAAAAAATCGTTAACATCCCTGCCATATCAGGGTAACCGGCTTTTTGGAGAGAAGTTAGACAAACTTATTTCGGATGCCACAGGGGGAAAGAGCAGCTTTCTCCCACAGCAGAAAAGTAGACCGCCTCTTCGCAACCGCAGGCGCGCTTTCGAGCATTTCGCGCCCCAGGATGGGCAACAGCGGCCAGTTCTACCGCCCCAGCTCGCTACAACCAAGACAGCGCCAGGTCACATATAGAGCCAACCCGCTGGGGAGGATGCGGGGCCGTCCACCCAGGTCAAGGGGAGCCAGGTCCCAGAGGCCCTCAGCAAAATGACTCGAGGCATCAGGTACCCGAGGACAGCAGAGTAGGCGGTCGTCTGCTAGGGTTCCGCCACTTCTGGGTCACGGTGGCATACGACGCATGGGTGGCGGAATTAGTGTCATTTGGGTACAAGATAGAGTTTATCGGACACCTTCCAAAGCGATTTTTTTCGTTCCCGGCTTCCCAAATCGGAATCCCGGGCAGAGGCGTTGCTAGGAGCCATCAGGATTCTTCAGTGCAACGGGGTCATTGTCCCGGTACCAGAGGGCGAAGAGGCTCAAGGATTTTATTCCAACCTGTTCGCGGTCCCCAAGAAGGACGGAACAGGAAGACCGGCACTTTCGGATGGAATCCCTCCGGTCAGTGATATCAGCCATGGAGCAGGGAGAATATTTGGCCTCAATCGATGTTCAGGATGCCTACCTGCACATCCCTATTTTTCCCCCGCGTCAAAAGTTTCTTCGTTTTGCGATCAATGGCTGGCATTTCCAGTTTGTGGCTCTGCCATTCGGGTTGGCCATGGCGCCCAGGGTATTCACAAAGGTAATGGCGGTCGTTATGGCCATTCTTCATTCTCGGGGCATAGTAGTGTTGCCGTACTTAGACGACCTTTTGGTAAAAGGGCCGTCCTTTCAAGCATGCGAGGAGAATGTCAGCATCACGCTGGATACCCTATCTCGCGTGGGATGTTTGGTCAATGGGAAGAAGTCATCTCTTACCCCAGCTCAGAGGATTCCATTCCTAGGGATGATTTTCGACACTTCCCGAGGGTTGGTAATTCTCCCTCAAGACAAGGCTCGGGCGCTCCGGCAGGGAGTTCGGAGTCTTCAACAGCCAGGCCCTCACGCGATTCGATTTGGGATGAGGGTTCTAGGGAGGATGGTAGCAGCAATAGAAGCAATTCCGTTTGCGCAACTTCATCTTCGTCCCCTGCAGCACTCTCTTTTAGCAGCGTGGGACAGGAGTCCGTTCTCCCTAGATCATCAGTGCAGGTTGTCCAGTTAGGTCCGGCGGGCACTTCAATGGTGGACGCGCGACTCCTCTCTCCTTCAGGGGAAATCCTTTCCTCCAGATCAATGGTTGGTGGTCACAACCGACGCGAGTCTTCTCGGTTGGAGAGCAGTATTTCGTCATTACACGGCACAGGGGCAGTGGTCCCCCCAGGAGGCTCATCTTCCGATCTACTTGTTGGAGATTCGAGCGGTGCGGTTGGCGTTGCAGCATTTTCAGCACTGGCTAGCGGGTCGCCCAGTCTGGGTCCAGTCAGACAACGCCACGGCAGTGGCGTACGTGAATCACCAGGGAGGCACGCGCAGCAAGGCAGCCATGCGCGAGATAGAACATGTACTCCGTTGGGCCGATAAGCACCACTCAGTAATCTCAGCGGTTCATATACCAGGTGTGGAAAATTGGGCAGCAGATTTCCTGAGTCGGCAGGGGGTCATGACCGGAGAATGGTCCCTACACCCCGAGGTCTTCCAGCAGATTTGCCAACGGTGGGGAACTCCGGACGTGGATCTGATGGCCTCCAGGGAGAACGCCAAGGTGGGCAGGTTTGTTGCCCGGTCCCAGGACCTGCGAGCAATCGCAGTGGATGCTTTGGTTCTTCCATGGAGCCAGTTTCGGCTCCCATACCTGTTCCCCCCTCTGCCTCTTCTCCCGAGGGTAATCAGAAAGATCAAGATAGAGAGGGTCCCGGCAATTCTGCTGGCTCCAGACTGGCCCCGTCGAGCTTGGTACGCGGATCTAGTACAGCTCCTCGCAGACGTGCCATGGCGTCTACCAGAACGGCCAGACTTACTGTCCCAGGGGCCGATCTACCACCCGAACTTAGGGGCCCTGTGTTTGACGGCATGGCCGTTGAATCCTGGGTTCTGACCCAGGCGGGGTTTGGGCGTGAAGTGGTGGCTACAATGGTTAGCGCCCGGAAGCCGGCCTCGGCGGGGGTCTATCATAACACTTGGAAGGTTTTCTTTCTCTGGTGTCGAGAGCACAGGGTTGCGCCTTTGTCCTTCTCGGTTCCCAACATCCTGGCTTTTCTGCAGTCAGGCCTAGATGCAGGTTTGGACCCGAGTTCCCTGACGAGACAGATCTCTGCCTTGTCTGTCCTTTTCCAGCGAAAGATCGCTACCAATATGCAGGTCAAGACATTCATTCAGGGGGTCTCACATTTGGTGCCCCCCTTTAGAGCTCCCTTAGATGCCTGGGACCTTAATCTGGTTCTGGGTGTCCTGCAGGAAGCTCCTTTTGAGCCGTTGCAGGAAGTCGAATTGCCATACCTTACCAGGAAGGTCGTGTTTTTGGTAGCCATAACCTCTATTAGGCGAGTTTCAGAATTGGCAGCCCTATCCTGTAGAGCGCTGTTTCTGACCTTTTTTAAGGATAAGGTAGTCCTGAGACCACCGCCGCCGTTTCTGCCGAAGGACATTGAGGACATTGTTTTGCCTTTGTTTTGTCCAGCCAAGGTACACAGAGTGGAGAAGGCGCTCCACACGCTGGACCTAGTAAGGGCCCTCAGGAGGTATGTGTCGAGGACAGCACCTTTTCGCCAGACAGACTCGTTGTTTGTGATCCCCGAAGGGCGCAGGAAGGGGCTCGCAGCCTCACGGTCGACCATAGCCAGATGGATTCGCCTTACTATTCAAGAGGCTTACCGTATTAGAGGCGCGCCGGTTCCAACTGGAATAAGGGCGCACTCGACTCGGACAGTGGGCGCCTCTTGGGCGCTTCGGCATCAGGCTTCGGCAGAGCAGGTATGCAAGGCGGCAACTTGATCAAGCCTGCACACGTTCTCTAAGCATTACAATGTGCTTCGTCGGATGCGAGCCTGGGTAGGAAAATTCTCCAGGCAGCAGTGGCACACCTTTTAAACAGGTGGGCATGCGGTGTGGATTGGTGAGTTGCTCCCACCCAGGGACTGCTTTAGGACGTCCCACAGTCTCTGTGTCCCCCAATGAGACGAAGGAGAAACATGGATTTTTGTGAGTACTCACCGTAAAATCCTTTTCTCCGAGACGCTCATTGGGGGACACAGCACCCACCCTAATAGCCAGTTGGCTTTTGTTTATTTTAATTGGTGTAATTCTTTATCGTAGGGTGGTCCTTTTTTCAGACATATGATTTTCTGCGGTAAGGCTAATTCGCTTTCAGCTTCTCCTACTGCTTTTTGCACTAAACTGGTTTCCGCCCGCTATCGGGTCGAGGGTGTATGCGGCGGAGGAGGAGCTAACTTGTTTTTTTGTATACTTAGTGTCGGCCTCCAGACGGCAGTAGCACACACCCACAGTCTGTGTCCCCCAATGAGCGTCTCGGAGAAAAGGATTTTACGGTGAGTACTCACAAAAATCCATGTTTTCTGATAGAGCAGGATCTCTAAGGGCAGGTTTGCCTGTGAGTTTATTGGCAGTATGTGATCAGTTCTCTCTCTCCTGTGTGAAAGGTGGCCGGGGATTTGGCGCTGCTTCGCAAAACTATGCCATGATCTTTAGAAGCTTATATCATAAGTTAAGTCGTTACAGAATTGTGGCTCTAAAGGCTTTACCAATGTGAGACATGTAATGACTGACAGCCTGTTCTCATATTGATAGAGAGGGGAGGATTGTGAACTCACCACACCATGTCATCCAATGTTGAGGGTTGGAATCTGTATGTCGGGTGCTGGTCCTGCTGGTGAACTTCAGCCAAGGATTCAAGGCTAAGAGGATATGAGTGGCACATCCGTCAAAAATAGCTTAAAATTATTTCATGCTTTATTCAAAACTCATTAAAAACATGGAATCCAAAAAATATGTATACAGCCTGACACGTTTCTGGTGTCCAAGCGCCCTTAGTCCTATGACTAGTAACGTGTCATGTTTTATACATATTTTTTGGATTCCATGGTATTAATGAGCTTTGAATAAAGCATGAAATATTTTTTACCTATTGTTGGACGGATGTGCCGCTCATTTCCTCTTATCCTTGAAGCCTGTTCTCATAGTCACACACATCTCTGCAGTGAGATCAGAGCTAACTCATTTTAAACACATTTGTAGCTGCAGTTGTTTTCATCGTTCTGTCAGCTCTGCTGCAGAGCTGTACCTAAATTATAAGGCTATGTGCACACACTGCAGATTCACCTGCGTTTTTTTCCCCGTGGAACCGCAGGTAAAACTGCAGGTAAAGTGACCTGCGGTTTTGCTGCGGTTTAGCCTGCGGTTTTGCCCTGCGGTTTCACACCTCTACTATGTTAAAGGTGTGAAACCGCAGCAGAATCCGCAGAAATAATTGACATGCTGCGGAAAAAAAACCGCAGCAAAACCGCGCGGAAAAAACCTCAGCGTGGGCACTGCGGTTTTGAAAACCCATAGGCTAACATGGTAAAGTACCATGTCTGTGGAACTGCTGCGGTTCCGCTGGGCCGGAACCGCAGCAAAAACCGCAGGGTGTGCACATAGCCTTACCAGCACAGCAGAGTTGAATCTTGTCTCATTACAGACATTTGCAGTGGTCTTCTGAAAGTGATGTGATCATTTCTGTTCTGGCCTCTCCCCACAGTGGCTGTCTGTGAGATGGAAATTGACTCACTGAGAGAACACATGCAGATATTTTAGTAGTGAGGCAAGCTTCGCTGCTGTACTCTGGCATATGCATATAAGCAAACATAGAATAAAAAATGGGATACAGATAAAAGAAAACACACATCCAAACTGTCTGGTTCCCTTTAAGTGAAAGTGGACTGTTCTACTTAATGGACCTTTCACCAGTTTGAGCATGTTAAACTGGACACATCATGGAATAGTGGCTGCAGAACTGAGCAAAACTTTTTTTTTTTTTTTTTTTTTTCCTCCATTGTGGAAATATCCGCTTGAAAAGTTTAGATTCTGATTTATGATAAACTCAATGGGGGTTTATCAGAGAGTCTTCTCTGGGGGGGTGTACTTTTTCTTCTGCATGATGTTGACAAATAATGCGCAAGAGTCACCAAGCAGAGAAAAAAAGCAACACACCCTCAGAAAAGCAGAAGAAAAAAAATGCCTTCCAGCCTGAGACATAATGATAAAACAGCCCTGATCTCTGCACCTAAAGTTTAATATATAGCAGAGCTGAGTATGAATATGAACACCCCCAACTTTCATCTCATGGCAGTCAGTGTTTGGGGGGGGAGATACTGTTGAGCTGACTGTCATTACAAACACCTGTGCAGCTACAGTTCTCCTTTCACACCACCATCAGCTTTGCACTACTCCACACTGACTGCTGGGAGATGAAAAATGTAGGTGTTTGTAATGACACATTGCTCTGCTGTACTCAACACAATCTGTGCAAAGGTCAGCGAGGAGAACAAATTGTAACCTAAACTTGGCAAGCTAATCTTTCCACAGCTCAGAGAAAACATTAAAACTTTTTATTTTGCTTTTTCACTGAATTCCACAGCCACTATTCTTGAATAAGATGCTCAAACCAGTGACCGGTCCTTTTTTAATAGCAATGTCTTGGGTATGACACTTGCAAATAGATTTATACACAGATGCAAAGAGTGAACAAGGTAGTAACACTGGAAATGACAATAGGACATTACTTGGCCAGTGTGACTCCCATATCTCCTACATAATGTTGATCCCCACATGTTAATATTTTTAAAGTCCGGTAAGATGCTTATATAATCAATAAGATTACAAATGGACATGTACGTCACCCGCCTCCTCTCCAGACCTCACCGGTGTTTATACAGCTCTAATGGGTCAAGGAAAGCTGAACGCTCCTTGTTTTTAGCATATGTAACCCTGCCAATGTTTCCCGGCTAATTAACATGTTATTTCTGGCATTTTTATCATTCTTATTCTTTTAGAGCTTGTTAAAAAAGTAAACGGCCTTATTGCCACGGGTCAGTTTGGACGGCTCTTTGTCATCTTCCACTTTGCCAGTAAACAATGGAAAGTCACCAACGAAGACCTCATTTTAGTTAACGGCCCTGTGAATGCGCAGTGCGGAGACAGAATCCGGCTGGAAAAGGTACCACTTATTGTACAAAATATATAGGATAAGAACCACATATCTTTTGCATCAAAAAATTACCAAATGACCTTGTCTCTCTAAATCAAATTTTGTTTGTTTCTTATTTTTTTGCATTTTTTGCACATGGTCTTTATTACAAAAAATGTCCCTTTCTGTAGTTGTGTTTTCCGATTCGGGTTATTGGTGCATTTTAGGATTGACCATTGATTTGTTTTTGTTTGGCTGACTTTTTGTATTGTTTTCTATTGCTATATATTTATTACATAATCAGCTTAAAAAAAAAAGTGTTTCCTGAAGTCTGTAGTCATTTGTCTTCTCCAGCTGCCTGGTTATATATTACTAGCTATTGAACCCGTTCTTCACTCGGGTGGCAAGCATCTTTATTGGTACATTTTATACAGTGTCTTCAATAAAATAGTGCCAGAGATCGTGGTACACGTACGTGCTGACTCAGGTGCCATTTTATTGAAGAATTGTACTACAACGTCAACATAGCAGTGCCCACACGCTGGCCATAGGGATAATGGTGATGGCCACTGCTATGTTACGGCTACGGCGACTGCTATGTTGACGTTGTAGTAGAGTTCTTCAATAAAATGCCGCTGGAGTCAGCGCGTGCGCATATCGCGCTATCCGGCGCCATTTTTATGAAGACTCCGACTGAGAATTTGTATATACAGTGTCTTCAATGAAATGGCTCCAAAGATCGCGGTATGTGCATGCACTGACTCCAGCGGCATTTTATTGAAGAACTCTACTACAACGTCAACATAACAGTGAGCACACGCTGGCCATCAGCATAATCCCTATGTGTGGCACGTGCGCACTGCTATGTTGAAGTTGTACAATTTTTCAATAAAACGGTGCCGGAGTCAATGCGTACGCATCTTGTGATATCCGGAGCCATTTTGTTGAAGACATTGTGAATTTGCATACATAATGTCTCCAATAAAATGGTTCCGTAGTGCATCAACCAATATATTTAAGAAACGGTGCCATAGGAGCACTCTACATCCAGACGCCTGCCATGTACAGACATGCAGTTTGCACATATTGGATGCACATTGCGAATCAGTCATCTGCAGATGCTTCTCATGAAATTAGAATATCATGAAAAAGTTAATTTATTTCAGCTCTTCAATACAAAAAGTGAAACTCCTATATTATATAAAGTCATAACAGACAGAGTGATGTATTTTAAGTGTTTATTTCTGCTAATGTTGATGATTATGGCTTACCGCCAATGAAAACCCAAAAGTCATTATCTCTGTAAATTACAATAATTAACAAAAAACACCCTCAAAGGCTTCCTAAGCATTTAAAAGGTCCCTTAGTCTGTTTCAGCAGGCTGCACAATCATGGGGAAGACTGCTGACTTGACAGATGTCCAGAAGGCAGTCATTGACACACTCCACAAGGAGAGTAAGCCATAAAAGGTCATTGCTAAAAATGCTGGCTGTTCAGAGTGCTGTATCCAAGCATGTTAGTGGAAAGTTGAGTGGAAGGAAAACGTGGGGTAGAAAAAGGTGCACAAGCAACCGGGATAACTGCAGCCTTGAATGGATTAAGAAAAGGCCATTCAGATATTTTACTGAGATAGCCAGGGAGTTGACTGCTGCTGGAGTCAGTGCTTCAAGAGCCACTACACACAGACGTATCCAGGACATGGGCTACAAGTGTCGCATTCCTTGTGTCAAGTCACTCATGACCAATAGACAACGCCAGAAGCGTCTTACCTAGGCCAAGGAGAAAAAGAACTGGACTATTGCTCGGTGGTCCAAGGTGTTGTTTTCAGATGAAAGTAAATTTTCCATTTCATTTGGAAATCAAGAGCCCAGAGTCTAGAGGAAGAGTGGAGAGGCCACAATCCAAGCTGCTTGAGGTCTAGTGTGAAGTTTCCACAGTCATTGATGGTTTGGGGAGCCATGTCATCTGCTGGTGTAGGTCCACAGTGTTTTATCAAGACCAAAGTCAGCGCATCCGTCTATCAGGAGATTTTAGATCACTTCATGCTTCCCTCTGCCGATAAGCTTTTTGGAGATGAATATTTCATTCTCCAGTAGGACTTGGTACTTTTGGCAGTGTGGACAGGTGCCAACACCTGGTTTGAAAACAACAGTATCACTGTGCTTGATTGGCCCGCAAACTCACATGACCTTAACCCCATAGAGAGTCTATGGTGGGGTATTGTCAAGAGGAAGATGAGGGACACCAGACCCAACAATGCAGATGAGTTGACGGCTGCTATCAAAGCAACCTGGGCTTCCATAACGCCTCGGCAGTGCCACAGGCTGATCGCCTCCATGCCACGCCGCATTGATGCAGTAATTGATGCAAAAGGAGCCCCGACCAAGTATTGAGTGCATTTACTGAACATACATTTCAGTAGGCCAACATTTCTGATTTTAAAATCATTTTTCAAGCTGGTGTTATAAAGTTTCTAATTTACTTAGATAATGATTTTTGGGTTTTCATTGGCTGTAAGCCATAATCATCAACATTAACAGAAATAAACACTTGAAATAGGTCACTCTGTGTGTAATGACTCTATTTAATATATGCGTTTCCCTTTTTGTATTGAAGAACTTAAATAAATTAACTTTTTGATTTAATTTTGTGAGACTCTGGAGTCGTAGATGAGATGAATCTGTGCTGCACTTTATGTACATGCTCAGTAGTGATCAGTGCTGTGGGGTCATAGATGAGATGAATCTGTGCTGCACTTTCTGTACATGCTCAGTAGTGACCAGTGCAGTGGAGTCATAGACGAGATGAATCTGTGCTGCATTTTATCTACATGCTCAGTAGTGACCAGGGCTGTGGAGTCGTAGATGAGATGAATCTGTGCTGCACTTTATGTACATGCTCAGTAGTGACCAGTGCTGTGGGGTCATAGATGAGATGAATCTGTGCTGCACTTTATGTACATGCTCAGTAGTGACCAGTGCTGTGGAGTCATAGATGAGATGAATCTGTGCTGCACTTTATGTACATGCTCAGTAGTGACCAGTGCTGTGGGGTCATAGATGAGATGAATCTGTGCTGCACTTTATGTACATGCTCAGTAGTGACCAGTGCTGTGGAGTCGTAGATGAGATGAATCTGTGCTGCACGTTATGTCCATGCTCAGTAGTGACCAGTGCTGTGGAGTCGTAGATGAGATGAATATGTGCTGCACTTTATGTACATGCTCTGCAGTGACCAGTGCTGTGGGGTCATAGATGAGATGAATCTGTGCTGCACTTTATGTACATGCTCTGTAGTGACCAGTGCTGTGGGGTCATAGATGAGATGAATCTGTGCTGCATTTTATGTACATGCTCAGTAGTGACCAGTGCTGTGGGGTCATAGATGAGATGAATCTGTGCTGCATTTTATGTACATGCTCAGTAGTGACCAGTGCTGTGGGGTCGTAGATGAGATGAATCTGTGCTGCACTTTATGTACATGCTCAGTAGTGACCAGTGCTGTGGAGTCGTAGATGAGATGAATCTGTGCTGCACTTTACGCACATGCTCAGTAGTGACCAGTGCTGTGAGGTCATAGATGAGATGAATCTGTGCTGCACGTTATGTACATGCTCAGTAGTGAGCAGTGCTGTGGAGTCATAGATGAGATGAATCTGTGCTGCACGTTATGTACATGCTCAGTAGTGACCAGTGCTGTGGGGTCATAGATGAGATGAATCTGTGCTGCATTTTATGTACATGCTCAGTAGTGACCAGTTCTCTGTGATTATTACCATAACCTGGATGAGGGATGCCATCAGTAGTCTCCAGTAATGATAAACTAAAAGCCTTATTAATATTTAAGATGTTCCTTCTGTATCTCTGGTTGATCATCTCATTAGTTTATTTAAATCTATGTTAGTGTATCACTTTGTGACTTGTAATCTCTGTCTGTGTTTGCCTCTTATTTAGGTTTTGCTTGTTGGCAGTGATAATTTCACTTTGGTAGGAAAGCCTCTCCTTGGGTAAGTAGATGTTTGTATCCCATTATGCAGATTTTTATTGTAGTCTCATTTTGTGTATAGAAAATATACATTGGCGGAAATTTTCTTCTTTGCTTGCTGAAACGTATCACCGTTCCATTAGTCCTTATTTCCCAGCAGACTGTTAGTTTAGCGCTGTTCCTGTATTACATACAGAGAGGGTCTGTCGTCTCTCCGGACATGTCTGTTTATTAGATCCTTGTATTCTGCACTACATAACACTGGAGCTCGGCAGCGTGATCTTCCTTCTGAAGAGCGGATTCTGGTGGGTCCGGAGGGTCCCCACCTCTGCTAATAAAGTAGAAGGAACTCCGCACTAAGTTGTCTCATGTCAATTAATTTTTGTACCATCCAGAGATAGTGTTTGATGTCTGTCATCTCGTGTGACCTTCATCAAACATCGAATTGGTGGTATATTAGTCTTAGTGCATGAGGGGTGTCAATTTTATCACTAACAACTAATGGTTCTATGTCTGGATAGTACAACAGCCTAAAGTGCTCTGCGATTCTTCTGGAAATATATAATTGACATTTGAACATTATCATTGCTCTTTGACTGTTAATGGGCTGTATGCCCCCTGCCACCAATGCCACTTCTGCTGATCTGTGGGTATCCCCAGACTGCCAGTCTCATCTCATAGCCTGTCCTAAGAAAACCTCTATGTGTACTGGAAAACCCTTCCAATCCTCCTTGTATATGGGGGGACAAAATGTCTCCATGGGGCCTTTGCTGCCATTGATTGGAAGTCTTTTAAGTCAGATCTATAAAGTTCCCACTCTTTCGCTGATCGAAAAGGTCTCTGCACTTGGACGAGCGCTACATTGCCCTCATTGTTCACAATGTACCGCTCCATGTATTTTTCAGGGGCCGTGCTTGAATCGCAGCTCTGTCCCATTTACTGAAATGAAGGGAATATCAATCAGCTGAGTTGTGGGGGTGTTGGGAGTCTGACTCCTATCCTTCTGAATTGTAGTCCTTGAACACTTCCTACATGTACTGCCGTGCAGGAATACTGTAATGAGCAATATCCTCTTTCGCCGTAAGCTGCCTCATACCTCTGATATAATATTAGATATTCTTGGTTGTGTTCTAGATCTGCTGAGCTATGATTGTCTATGAATCTCCCACAGGAAAGACTTGGTACGAGTTGAAGCAACAGTGATTGAAAAGACGGAGTCCTATCCAAAGATTAGCATGAAGTTTTGGAGACGGCATCGATTCCAGAAGAAGAAAAGTAAGTTGTTTCATACGTGGAGAAATAGGGGCATACAGCACTCCTGGTTGAGCGACTCTGGTGCCTAAGTCGGGTGCCAACCCGTAATCCGATAGTAGCCATAAACCTGGCATTCAGGGTAGTTGGAACGTACAGTTAAGGTCCATATATATTTGGACAGAGACAACATTTTTCTAATTTTGGTTCTAGACATTACCACAATGAATTTTAAACAAAACAATTCAGATGCAGTTGAAGTTCAGACTTTCAGCTTTCATTTGAGGGTATCCACATTAAAATTGGATGAAGGGTTTAGGAGTTTCAGCTCCTTAACATGTGCCACCCTGTTTTTAAAGGGACCAAAAGTAATTGGACAATTGACTCCAAGGCTATTTCATGGACATGTGTGGGCAATCCCTTCGTTATGTCATTCTCAATTAAGCAGATATAAGGCCTGGAGTTGATTTGAGGTGTAGTGCTTGCATTTGGAAGGTTTTGCTGTGAAGGAAACATTCGGTCAAAGGAGCTCTCCATGCAGGTGAAACAAGCCATCCTTAAGCTGCAAAAACATAAAAAACCCAGTTCTGTTTAAAGAGTAACAACACTTTATTCTGTTATTATTGCTAATCAGCATTTGTAACCTTTGTGATATACATCCTTGCCTTATTTTGATTCCTTCTATCGTTGGCCCGATGTAGACAGTGCTGGCTTCTCAGCCTAGCTCACGCTGTCTTAGTAGCTGATATGAACTGCAGGTCTAGGGAATATCCATGCTTGGTCAGCTTGTCTGCTCCTCTTCCCCATGGTGGCGGGGAGCAGGGACGCACATCCTTGGAGTATAGATATTACCTAGAAGGAACTGTACAGACAAGCCAGGACTTTCAGTATTGTGTCAAAGCTAGAAGAAAGCAAAATATAGTAATAAGGTATATTACAAAGATTCATATCTTAACAAATACTGATCAATAATTAAAGGGAACCTGTCAGCAGTTTTGGCCGCTATAAAATGCGGCCACCGCCTTTCAGGGCTTATCTACAGCATTCTATAATGGAGATGCTCATATTCTAGGGTAATTTAGGGTTATTTTAGGTTTGGATTTTTGTGGATCTTCTGTAGCTTGCATTTTAAGGCTCTGTGCACACGGTGCGGATTCTGCTGCGGATCCGCAGCCGATTTGCCGCTGCGGATCTGCAGCAGAACTGCAGGTGATGTACAGTACCATTATAGCCTATGTAAAAAAAAAAAAAAAAATCCGCTGTGCTCATGCTGCGGCTTTTTCTGCGCGTTTTTTGGGCAGGAAAAAAAAAAGCAGCAAGTCACTTCTTTTGTGCGGTTTTGCTGCAGTTTTCCACCTGCTCCATTCTACAAATCCGCAGGTGTAAAACCGCCAAAAAAATGAAGAAATCCGCAGGAAAAATGCAGGTCATTTGACCTGCGGATTTAGTAAAATCCGCGGGAGGATCCGCACTGTGTGCACATAGCCTAAAGGTTTCATGACTGGGCAAGAGTTTGACTGCTGTGGGTAGTGAGCTCCAGAGTATGGGAGAAGCACAGGAGAAATCTTGGAGACCGTCGAGTACTGAGCAGATGAGGAGAGGATATATGGAGGTCTTGTGAGGAAGCCTCTCTGTACACTATGCTTTCTCAGGGGCTGTAGTTCAGCTCCTATGGAAGTAACCTGAGAACAGCTACTACAGTGTATTGAGCGGTGCTGCGCCAACTCTTATGCTTAACATCCGCCAGCTATTGCAGCTGCTAACACCTAACAGCCACCAATCAGATATTGATGACCTAAGTATTGGAAAACTTCTGTAAAGGAAAGGTGTCACAGAGACCCCCATTCCATCAATGTGTCACTTACTGGGTTGCTAAGTGAAGTTTTGGTAAAATCAAAGTTTTATCAGCAGGACATTATCACTAAAGGACTAGTAAACCTGCTGCCAACTAGTCCTCCATATTCATGAGCTCTGTATAACCCCACCACTGGCAGCTTTCTGTGTACACTGTGCATAGGCAGAAAGCTGCGAATCAGTGGTGTGGGCTGGGTTATAGAGAGCTTGGCATTCAGAGAACTGCTAGATTTGGTAAAATCAAGTTTTATCTGCAGCAAGAAGCCCAGTAAGTGACACATCCTGGAATCAGAGTCTCTGCCCCTACATTATGTAATCTGAGAGCAGCATAGCAAAGAGCTGGCGACAGAATCCCTTTAATGTAACCTTTTTAGATTAAAGAAGGATATATGTTAATGAACACGGTCTCTTTGTAACTGTAACCTCTAATTCTTTGTATTTCAGTAACCACCTTCAGACAGACAATTCTAAGGATCAATTCCATTGAAATTGCTCCTGCTTTATCTTGACTTTATATATATATATATTTTTTATTTTTTTTTTAAATTGTCATTAAAAATGGCTTTAAAAATTACAAATGGTTTATTCCTTATTGGCTTATTTATTTCTATTGCTGTACCATCTCTTAAAGAGAACCTTTCATCAAATGTGTCCATAGGTAGCAAAAAAATAAAAAATAAATGCCCTGGCGTGCCAAAAACATTGGCTTGGAAGTCTGCAAATGTAGAACCTATATGGGCTAAGTGTTGGCCACATACGGCCCTTTATCTGTTCCAATCTGGCCTGCAGACACTGGTCCACAGGGCCACCCCATGAGCCACCCGCCCCCACGTTCTGGTGTCCCTGCTTATATGCATCCTCAGGATGAAAATAACTGTGAATATAATGGTGGCTATATATAGCGGGGCTGTGGTGAGCTCATAATGTGGGGGTGCTCAAACTGTATGGGGGGGCTGTGGGGGACTTAAACTGTATACAGGGGGAAGTGGGGGGGCTCAATCTTTATATAGCGGTGCTGTGCATGGGCGCATACTGTATATAAGGGGCTGTGTATGGGCTCATACTGTATGTAGGGAGGTTGTGGGGGTCTTATACTGTATATTGGCAATGATGGGGGCTCATACTACTAAAATGGATCTGCTAAAAAGTAAGAAACTGAAGTAAACAAACTTTGACTTCCGGTAACACCTTACGTTATTGGGGAAAAACCATAGTGTGTTGAAATTTCAAATGGTTTATTCTCTACCCCAGATTTCCCCTCCTTATTGGAAAAAAAAGAAAAAAATTGGGTGTTTGGAAATCAGCAGTAATGTGTACAAGCCCGAATAAGATTGGGTGCAGGCATGTAGCTATGGCGAAAGCAGAGATGGCATTTGCCTGTGATGTCCGAGCTGAGGGGCCTGCGTTTAAGGAGCAGGCTCAGAAGCTGAACCTGTACCATGCCTAGCAGAGGCTTCCACCAAGTCCTCCTCCAATGCTATCTCAGGGTGCTGACGGATTGTCATAAAAGTGTGAATCGCCCCCCTTTTCTCCCTGCTATAAATAGCGATACTTTTATTTGATATCCTTGGATAAGAAATATTACAAAGTCTCAAATTAACCAATTTGCACATAGACCTGCTGTAAAATACTTTGAAAGTCACAGAATGTTTGCATTTCTCCTTCGCCTCATTGGGGGACACAGATACTGTGGGTGTATGCTTCTGCCGCTTGGAGGCTGACACTAAGTGAAAAAAAGAGGTTAGCTCCTCCGCCGTATACACCCTCGCCCCTATTGCTGGCGGAAATCAGTTTTTTGCTTAGTGTCTTTGGAGGCATACGTGTCTGGGTATCTCTAGACTTCTTTTTTCCATGAAGATAAGACAGGGGCGTCGGATCCTATTGAAAGGGTCCGATCTCCCCAAACCATCAACGGGCGAGCACGTGTTGAGTATCGTCTCCACGTATCCTTTCCCGCACCGAGGGACATATCTGGGCTTTTTTCCCCAGACTTCTATTTTTGTTTTTTATTTTATGAAGATAAGACAGGGGCAACGGATCCTATTGAAAGGGTCCGATTTCCCCAAACCAACAACGGGCGAGCACGTGCGAGTGTCCCTCCACATATCCTCTCCCACGACGTGGGACATGATGCCGGACTTAGCCCTGTTCACCCCTAGGTATAGAAACCATGGACTTGTAGAGAGGCACAAGACTAGTCTGTATGGCACCCACTGCTCCACCAACGCTAGACGGCGGTGCTGCAAGGCGGCAGACGGTCCCTCTCCTCACCCTCTGAAGGGGTTAGACGGAGCTAGGGTGCCTGCACCGTCCAGAAATTAACCCCATCCCCTCTCCCTGGTGTGCTAGATCCGGAGTCAGGTATGGAGGGCTGGGGAGGGCCCTGCGGCAGCGTTCCAGGGAATCCACTGAAGCTCCAGGCATCTTAGGGAGTGTAAGGCAATCCTCCTTCCCTCTCCTGCCTCCTTCCGCCAGGCAGGGGATCGCAGGGGGAAAAGGCAAGGCTGCCAGCGGCCCCCCCCCCCACGGCAGGCATGCAAAATTTAGCCCGCAGCTTCGGCCGTGACTAGGCCGCTGGCAGAATTCCCGCCCCCGGCGTAACATCACTTTCAGCGCCGCCCCCCCGGGCTAGGTTGGACGCCAAACAAATTGAGCCCCCCGGCTTCATCGCAGGGTAGGCCGTGACCGGAACGTCCCGGCCTACCCAGAGGAAAGGAGCGCTGGGCAGCGCAGAGGCAGGAACACGTGGGGACACAGGACGGGGTAAGTGTGACCCCCCCCCCCGCCGCTAGAGGCGCGCTGCGGGCGATTAAAGGTGTTTTTTTTTCCTCCTCCTCCCTTCCCCTCAGCCCTCATATAAATTAGGCCTGGCAGCAATATGACCGGGAAAGGGTAAATCGCACACGTTCCTTTATGCATTTCTTGTGGGGTTAGGTTTCCACAAGCACAAAGCCAGCCACCGGCCATTTTAGAATGAGCGTGAGTGCATTCCTCATGTGTTAGCCGCTAAGCAGCTTGAGCCTGGGCTGTGACCCAAATGGGAGACCAGGTCCAGGGTCATGCATTAAAAAAAAAAAAATTATGCGAAGCCTGTGACTCCGAACGTGCCCGGGAGCCCTCCCCTGCGACTGTAGCCAATGTGTCCCCGGAGTGGCCCCTATCTCTGTCACAGTCCATGGTGTTGCTTCCAGCCCCAGATAGGGGCAGGGACAATGGATCGCCGGCCTTAGAGGGAACCTCCACCTCAAAAGTCTCTGGCCTGCAGGGGCCGCTCTCACTCCAGGCAGACCCAGAGGAAACGAATCCACACGGTGTCGCCCAGTCCATCCGGTGCCTTGGCATCCGTAAGCTCTGCTTCTTGCTCCCCGTCACCAGTGGTTGAGAGCAAGCAGACCTCAGATTGCGACTCAGACGAGCCCCTTGACCTGGACACTCCAGGGTCACGTGAAACAGTGGACAGCCTCCTAGAAGCCGTCAATCAAAGCCTGGGGATTGAGGATGATCCCGCAGCGGCTACGGGGCATAAGGTGGCATTTAAGCGAGTGAGGCGCATGCACAGAATTTTTTCCACTCACCCGGAGTTTGAGGACATAGTGCAACGGCACAGAGAATGTCCAGATAGGCGTTTTCTCAGGTCAAAAGGTACTCGAAACAAGGAATCCGTTTGCTCCGGACCTCCGTAAAAAATGGATGAAATCCCCATTGGGGATCCTCCGGTTTTGCGCCTAGCCATTAAGACCCTGCTATCCGTCCCTAGTGTTTCCTCAATTAAGGATCCCACGGATCGCATTATAGAGAGCTTAGCTCGCTCAGTATATGAGGCATCAGGGTCAGCGCTTGCTCCCTCATTCGCAGCAACTTGGGTAGCCAAGGCTATGATATCATGGTCAGAAACATTAAACAAGGTCGCGCAGGAGCAGGATCTGCCTGCAGAGATTTCGGAGGTCGCAGGTCAGATGGCGATGGCCGGAGACTATGTAATCAATGCATTTTGGGATGCGGACAATTGCTCGGTACTTGCTGCCGCTAATGCAGTTTCTATCAGAAGAGCCCTATGGTTAAGGACATGGCAATCCAATTCTACTTCTAAGAAGTCCTTGATTTCCCTGCCTTATCAGTGTGGCCACCTATTTGGGGAAAGGTTGGATCAACTTCTCTCCGACTCCACAGGAGGAAAGAACGGGTTTCTCCCTCAACAAAAGGTCAAAACGCTTTTTCGTCACCCGTTTTCAGGCACGTTTTCGGGCTTTTCACAGCCCCAGGAGGTCTACAGCGGCCAATTCCACCGCCTCAGGCCACCCCAACCAGGATAGGGAGCGGCAGGTCTCATATAGAGCCAACCCATTGGGGAGAATGCATACTCAGCAGCCCAGATCGGGGGGGGGATCCAGATCGTCGGCCAAATGACTTGAGGCCTTTACCAGACGACATCAGCAAGGTGGGTGGCCGCTTACTCTGGTTTTTCTACGTCTGGGTCAGTGTCACAACACATGGGGAAAGGAATTGATGGCCTCGGGTTACAGAGTAGAATTTGTCAGATATCCTCCAAGAAGGTTTTTTCTTCCTGGCTTTCCAGGGTGGATACCCAGGCAAGTGCTCCATTGGGAGCCATCAAATCGCTCCAGCACAACGGAGTTCCAGTGCTGGAACGTGAAAGAGCTCAGGGGTTCTATTCCAACCTTTTTTGCGGTTCCCGAAAAGGACGGGTCTGTCAGGCCTGTTTTGGACCTGAAGCTTCTGAACAAATTCATCAGGATCAGACATTTCCGGATGGAGTCTCTCCATTCAGTCATATCGGCCATGGAGCAGTGAGAATACATGGCCTCAATAGACATCCAGGACGCATATCTGCATATTCCCTTTTTTCCTCCTCATCAGAGGGTTCTACGCTTCACCATCGGCGATCAACATTTTCAGTTCGTAGCGCTACCCTTCGGGCTAGCCACGGCCCCCAGAGTGTTCACAAAGGTTACGGCAGTTGTCATGGCCACACTGCATTCTCGAGGCATAGTAGTCTTGCCTTATCTGGACGACCTCTTGGTCAAGGGCCCGTCAATAAGGGCATGCGAGGAAAATGTCAACATCGCGCTAGATACTCTTGCCCGCTTAGGATGGTTGGCAATGCAAAGAAGTCATCCCTTGTGCCAGCTCAGAGGATCTCCTTCCTAGGAATGATCTTCAACACTTGCCGAGGGTTGATAATTCTCCCTCAGGAAAAGGCGCTAGCTCTCCGGCAGGGAGTCCGGACACTTCGCCAACCAGTCCCTCATACCATCCGATCTGGGATGAGGATTCTAGGGAAAATGTTGGCAGCAATGGAAGCAATACCTGTTGCCCAGTTCCACCTTCGCCCCCTGCAGTACGCCCTCTTGTCAGCCTGGGACAAGAATCCTTTCACGCTCGATCGGCGGTGCCACCTGTGCTCTCAAGTCAGGCAGTCGCTCTGATGGTGGATGACCAGTTACTCTGGCCCAGGGGAAACCTTTCCCCCCAGATCATTGGCTGGTAACGACAACCGACGGCAGTCTCCTCGGTGGGGGAGCGGTGTTTTGCCACCACACAGTCCAGGAACGGTCGCCACAGGAGGCACGCCTCCCGATCAACTTATTGGAGATATGAGCAATTCAGCTGGCTCTGCAGAAGTTTCTTCACTTTCTAGCAGGCCGCCCCGTCTGGATTCAATCGGACAACGCCACGGCGGTGGCTTACATGAATCATCAAGGGGGCACCCGCAGCAGAGCAACCAGAGGTGGAGCTCGTTCTTCAGTGGGCCGAAGCAAACCACTCGGTTATTTCGGCTGTCTACATTCCGGGGCATGGAAAATTGGGCGGCAGACTTTCTCAGCCGGCAGGGTCTTGCATCAGGAGAGTGGTCTCTACATCCCGAAGTTTTTCAGCAGATTTGTCAAGTGTGGGAAGCTTCGGATGTGGACCTGATGGCTTCCAGAGTAAATGCCAAGGTGCCAACATAGGTCGCTCAGGCCAGGGACCTGCAGGCATTCGCGGTAGGTCGCGTGGGTTCTGCCATGGAACCAGTTTTGCCTCCCATATCTATTTACCCCACTGCCACTACTTCCGAGAGTCATCAAAAAGATCAAGACTGAAGGGGTGCCGGCGATCCTGCTAGCCCCATCAAGCGCGGGACGGAGATCTAATGCAGCTGCTCGCCAACGTTCCTTGGCGCCTGCCAGAGCGCCCAGATCTACTGTCTCAAGGGCCGATTTGCCACCCAAACTCGGGGACCCTGTGTTTGACAGCATGGCCATTGAATCTTGGATTCTAACCCAGGCAGAGTTCGGGAGCGAGGTGGTCGCTACAATGATTGGCGCCCAGAAGCCTGCTTCAGCACGAATTTACCACCACACCTGGAAGGTGTTCTTTGCTTGGGGTTGACACCGTGGTGTTTCTCCGCTGGGATTCTCGATCCCCAACATCTTGGCTTTTCTCCAATCGGGCTTAGAGAACCTGGATAACTCAGTCTGTAGAGCATTAGACTAGACTCGGGCTTTGCCCCAGGTTCCCTCAGGAGACAAATATCGGCCTTATCCGTCCTGTTCCAGCGCAGAATTGCTATCAATTTGCAGGTGAAGACTTTTCATTCAGGGAGTCTCCCACTTGGTACCTCCCTATAAGGTGCCTATGGATGCCTGGGACCTTAACATGGTCCTAAGTGTTCTGCAGGAAGCTTCATTTGAACAGCTTCAGAATATCTCTTTGAGGTACCGTACCTGGAAAGTGGTATTCCTGGTGGCCATCACTTCCATCAGGCGGGTTTTCAGAGCTGGCCCTATCGGCCCTATCCTGCCGAGCTCTGTTCCTCACTTTCCATAGGGATTAAGGTGGTCCTCAGACCGGCCCCTCCTTTTCAGCCGGAAGTCGTGTCCTCTTTTCACGTTAATGAAGATGTTGTTTTGCCTTCATTTTGTCCAGCACTGGTGTGCCATGTGGAAAAGGCTCTTCACACGTTAGACCTGGTAAAAGCCCTCCGGAGGTACGTGTCATGGACGGCAACCCTTCGTCAGACAGACACGCTGGTCGTGCTCCCCGAAGGGCGCAGGAAGGGACTCGCTGCCTCAAAATCGACCATAGCCAGATGGATTCGTTGGACGATTCAGGAGTCCTACCGAATTAGAAGCACGTCGATTCCAGCAGGGATCGGAGCACACTCTACCTGGGCAGGGGGCGCTTTTTGGGCGCTTCGGCACCAGGCTTCGACAGAACAGGTTTGCAAGGCAGCAACCTGGTCCAGCCTGCACACATTTGCTAAACATTATAATATCCATGCTCATGCCTCGGCGGATGCGAGCCTGGGTAGAAGGATTCTCCAAGCAGCGGTGGCGTACCTGTTAAACAAGAGGTGCATGTAGCTTGGATCGGTGAGTCAATCTCCCACCCAGGGACTGTTTAGGACGTCTCACAGTATGTGTCCCCCAATGAGGCGAAGGAGAAACATGGATTTTTGTGATAACTCACCGTAAAATCCTTTTCTCCGAGACGCTCATTGGGGGACACAGCACCCACCCTATTAGCCAGTTGGCTCTTGTTTTGTTTAAATTTATATGCATTTACTAATTTGATAAGAGTGGTGTTTTGGAAATGTACCTGTATTAAAGCTGATTTTATTGTCCTCCTACTGCTTTGGCATCAAACTGATTTCCGCCCGCAATAGGGGCGAGGGTGTATACTGCGGAGGAGACCTCTTTTTTTCACTTAGTGTCAGCCTCCAAGCGGCAGAAGCACATACCCACAGTATCTGTGTCCCCCAATGAGCGTCTCGGAGAAAAGGATTTTACGGTGACATCACAAAAATCCATGTTTTCCCACCAAAATGGAGGGATCCTGGGAGAAGCCCAAGCAGGACGAGGCGTGAGAGTGCACGCATGTCAAATTCATTAATAATGGAGGCGGTTTTTGCCAGAATTATAACTCCAGTCCCTGACTTGAGTATCCTTTCTGGCGAGGCATACACTACAGAGAAGAAGCACTCAGTTCATTAAGTAGCGTAAGCCTCTTAGTGAATTCAGCTCATCTTACTCCTAAACCCCCCTTGAGTAAGACTGTGGGCTTGTAGAACGCCAGTTTTTTGATTGGCTCCAGAGGCTTGTAAATTGTTTGTGGTTTCTACAAATTTTATAGAAGTTTTCGATTACAGGATCCTGTGAATTGTATGCATTTTTCATAGCAGTTTTTACGAAGTTTTTTGGGTTTTTAGTTTATATTTTGAAACACTTTGAACATGAGCACAATGTCTACAACCAGTATTCACACAAGTCAAATGGCTCTTCAAATGTTCCACACTTACTTTTATTTCAAAGTGCTTCTCAAAAAAAAAAAAAACCCAGCACCTTTCCAATATACAGTACCTCGTATTAAAATGTATCTTTGTTTTCAAGTTCGGAGGGCTTTTTAATTTTGTGTACTGCCCTTTTGCAATGGTTATTGTTCACTCTGCAGTATGGGAGTGGTCCGTTACCAAGGCAAGGCGCTCGCACCGCTTGTAGGCGGTATACTTTCCTGTAAGCGCTGCTGAAAGCTGGAGGATTGCTTTGATCCTAAGCTCCCGTGCTGCGGAGCCAAAGCTGCCCCTGCTCGCAGCGTGAGGGTCTGGTGGGTGAGAGCATTCAGTTCGGACTAGCAGCACAGCCATTGTGCTGGTCTGAACCCTCCATTTCTCTAGTCACCTTCCTCGACAGCCATATCGGAGGATGTCTCCCCGCCCTAATGGGGGACAGGAAATGCACAAGAGGTTACTACCTCCAGTGTTTTTCCTGTCCCCTATGGGGCATGAAGAGGTCCGGATAGTGCTGCCGTGGCCGGCGACCGGACGCACTACACCGAATACCTGGAAGCCGGGCGGCCGACGGTCGGGGGCTCCGCTCTCAGTGCCACAGGCCGCTCCCGTCTTTCTTCGCTGCGGCACGACTCGGGATCTCTACCTGCCTCTTCTGCGCCCCCCCCCTGCGGGGTAAAGTGAGGTGGTGACGTGCAGCCGGGGTCCTCTGTGAGCTCCCCGGCGTCGTCCTCCCCACAGCGGCGGGCGCACTGGAAGTGACGCGGCGCCGAACTTCCTGTTGATCATTCCAGCGTTCTGGGTGGAACGCTTATGCGGCCAGTATGGAGGCCGCTGATAGAGGTTGGCGGCGTCTCGGGCCCGAGCTGAAGCACTGGCCCCCCACACACACCGGTCGACCAAGGTGAACCGAGGCCAAGGGGGCGGAGCCAGCGACCCCAGAAGGGGCAGGGGAACAGGACGGCCGCTTACAGCTGCGGAATCAGCCGCAAGGAACAGTGATCGAGATTACCCCCACCTGTGGACCAGGGGAGGAGGAGAACAAAACTCGCTGATGGACCTTGCCTATTAAAACCCTGGTCTGGAGGTATCCAGGTAAGGCCATTTCTGCACTGGTGACTGTGACAGACTGACCATGGATGGCGATAAGCCCTCATGATCTGCTTCAGCGGATCCCTCCTACTGTAAGTAGCGGGGTGGGTCCCCCCTTTATTCTGTCCAAATGGTCTCTGAGGTGACTTAGTATACCTTCTCTCTCTGTTTTAGGGAGACAAGGCCCCTGACCCTATAAAGAAACCAAGCCGCAAGTGCTTGTGTGGTACCAAACTTTCCTCGACATATAGGAGAAACTGTCAGCCCTGCACGGATGACGTAATCCGTGCAGAGCAGCCCTCCCTACTGGACAGTATAAAAACCCTCATCAAGCATGAAGTCCAAACATCTATGATGACTGTTGCCCAGACCCCGACACCACAGCCCCCTCCTGCTAAGAAAAGGAAAGCGGCCCCTGTGGAATCTGACTCGGGCGAGATTGATACCTTTAACTCAGAGGATGTATGGGAAGATGAGAGTTCCACTTCCGCCCCCAAACCCGATAACAAGAAATATTCTCGTCTGAGGACATGGGGGATTTAGTTAGTATGGTATGGGGCACTATGGGATTGGAGGAGGCGGAAGTGGAATGCTCTGTTCAGGATGAAATGTTTGGCGGACTAAAGACCAAAAGGGTTTTCCCATTCACGAAAACATCCGAAACCTGGTTATGCAGGAATGGGCCCTCCCCGAGAAAGGGCTTAGTGTTCCCTCAGACCTGAGAAATCGGTTTCCCCTAGAGGGAGATTTCTCCCTATGGGAGGTCCCTAAAGTGGATGTGCAGGTGTCCAGGGTGACTAAGAGAACGGCTGTTCCATTCGAAGATTCGGAAATCCTGGGATGCCTCCACAACCCTGCTCAAGGCCAATATAGCCTCTACGTGTGTAGCAAGGTCCCTATTTCGCTGACTGCGTACACTGGAAGACCACCTCACTCAGGGAACCTCCAGGGAAGAAATCCTTGACTCTTCCACTGTTACAAAAAGCAACAGGGTTCCTAGCCGATGCTTCCACTGAATCCATACGGATAGCAGCAAAGTCTGCAGTCCTCCCCAACTCGGCCAGAAGAACACTGTGGCTGAAATCCTGGGGAGGAGACTTTACGTCAAAAACAAAACTCTTGTGTGGTTCCCTTTCAGGGAAATTGTGTTTGGCCCAGCTCTGGATGACATCCTAGAGAAAGCCACGGATAAAAAGAAGTCGCTTCCAGAACATAGGAAACGATTTTTTTCGTCCCCCCCCGTGACCAGCCCTCCCAGAGAGATTTCAAAGGGAAGGGCAAAACGCGCCGGTGGAGTTATTCAAAAGGAGGTAAGGGCAGAAATATTCTGGCCCCCCAACAACAACAAAACCCTACTGACAAACAATGACAGTATTCCGGTCGGGGGCCGACTCTCGAATTTCATAGATCAATGGCAGTCCATAACCTCAAACCAATGGGTTCTTCGCACCATTCGCGACGGACTGAGATTGGAATTCGAGAGTCCTCCCCCTCAATGCCTGAGAATAACCTCTCTACAGGCGCACCTCCAAAGATCCTTGCAGTCAGACATAAAGATACTTCTGCAAGCAAGAGCGATCTCCCCAGTGCCACAACAGAGGTAGGCAGAGGCCACTACTCTCGCCTCTCCATAGTCGTAAAACCCTCTGGGAAGCACAGGGTTATTATAAACTTAAAGCCCTTAAACCAGGTGGTGAAGTACAGGCGATTCAAGATGGAGTCGGTCAAGACAGCAATCCCCCTCATAGGACAAGATTGGGTGATGGCTACAATAGACCTGAGGGCCGATTCATCCAGACCACAGGAGATTCCTCAGGTTTGCGATATCCCAGGGGTCCCAGGTCAACTACTACCAATTCAATGTCCTGCCGTTTGGGGTGTCATCAGCCCCTTATGTATTTACCAAGGTGATGGCAGAGGCAATGATCTTCATTCGCCAACAGGGGATCTGCATTGTCCCATACCTAGACCTTCTAATAAGAGCTCCATCCATATTTCGCCTGAACCAGGACGTAGAGAAATCTCTGGAGATCTTGCAATCCTTGGGTTGGATCCCCAACCTGGAGAAATCAGACCTTCATCCCTCAACAAGGAAAAAGTTCTTGGGGATACTCCTGGACTTGGGAAAGCGAAGATCCTTTCTACCCAGGGAACGAGAACTCGACCTGGTTCAGAGAGTCTCTAAGTTCAGGGCCTGGAGAGCACCAACCCTGAGAGACTCAATGTCCATGCTAGGTTCGCTTACAGAATGCATCCAAGCCGTCTCCTGGGCCTAAGCCCATACTCGGATCCTTCAGTCCTATGTACTCCGGTGTTAAAGGAAACACCAGAATATACTGACCAGGAGAACCCCTCTTCATGGTCACGTGAAGGCGTCTCTTCTATGGTGGCTGAGTCACCAGAATCTCCAGCTGGGATCAGCTTCCCCTGAAAATTATCACCACAGATGCCAGTCAGAGAGGCTGGGGCGCTATAGTGGAGAAATCGCACTTCCAAGGGATATGGGCCCCAGACGTCAGAACCAGCTCCTCAATTGTGAGAGAATTAAGAGTGGTAGAGGAAGCGCTAAAGGCAGCATCAACCCTTGTCCGAAATCATCATGTACGTGTCTACTCAGACAATATGACTACAGTGTCCTACATACGTCGCCAAGGAGGCACGAAATTTTCCAACCTAAAATTAGTGGCTACAAGAATCTTTTTCTTGGGCAGAGTAACATCTACTGTCCATATCAGCAGTGCATCTAAGGGCGTTGGACAACATGGAGGCAGACTTCCTCAGCAGGAAGGATGTCCATCCCGCGGAATGGAGCCTAGACCAGACAGTCTTTTTGTCTCTGGTCTCAAGATGGGGATATCCTGAGGTAGACCTTTATGCCAGTGGTCAAAATGCGAAGGTAGAAACATTTTTCTCCCTCAGCCCCACTGACGGAGCATGGAAAGTGGATGCCTTCTCCCATCCGTGGCACTTCGATCTAGCCAACACTTTCCCTCCGATTCCCATGATAGCGAGAACGCTACAGAAGATACGAGCAGAGCAAGTCACTACAATCCTAGTGGCTCCCTTGTGGCCAGGGAGAGGCTGGAACGGAGCCCTACGAAACATTGCACAGGAAGGTCCAATACTTCTGCCCCAGAGAACCAATCTTCTTCACCAGGGTCCTCTGCTGCACCCAGACCTGCGCAAAATGGGCCTGGCTACTGAAGCCAGAATTCTAAAGGCTAAAAGCCTATCTGAAAAAGTAATCCAAACCCTACAAAAGAGTAGGAAACCAATGACTAACGCCATTTATGGGAACATCCTGGAAGAAGTTATCATCTTGGTGCTCCCCAAATTCTCCAGAACCCTTCCATCCTAATATTGCACAGATCTTAGAATTTCTTCAGGACGGTCAAGATCTGGGACTCACTCCTAGTACCTTAAAGGTGCAAGTGTCAGCCCTTAGCTCATTCTACGACCAGGACCTGGCAAGACATCGATGGATCAAACGATTCATAACCTCAGCGTCTAGGATTCGTCCCAGACTCCGTAGCCAGATCCCCCCCCCCCCCCCCCCCCCCGGGACTTCAACCTAGTTCTCAGGGGCTTGACCAGTGAACCATTTGAACCACTGTATTCCACAACTCTGATAAACTTAACACTAAAAACCGTGTTCCTGGTAGCAATTACTACCGCAAGATGCATAGGAGAATTTCAGGCCCTTTCAATTCAGGAGCCATATTTAACCATCATGGAGGATGGCATCATCCTGAGATTAGATCCCTCCTTTATGCCTAAGGTAGTCTCGAGCTTCCAGGATATTATATTGCCTTCTTTCTGCCCAAACCCCTCCAACTCGAAAGAAGAAGCGTTCCACACCCTCGATGTCCGCAGAGTAGTTCTCTCCAGCAGACGGAGAGTTGGAGGATTGACCAGAATTTATTCATTCAGATTTCAGGTCGAAATAAAGGCAAAAAGGCGGCAAAAAATACAATCGCGAATTGGATTAAGCAAGCGATCAACCTTGCCTACTCCTCACAGAACGTTCCCCCTCCTACATCATTAAGAGCCCACTCTACTCGTTCAGTAGCAACATCGTGGGCAGAAAGAGGGAACGCATCTTCAGAGCAGATATGCAGAGCCGCCACCTGGTCGTCTGTCCACACACGTCTGTCCACTAAATTTCAACAGGGATTTAACGTTTGGCAGACGTGTTCTGCAGGCTGTTGTCCCTCCCTAAGAAATTAGTTGTTGGTATTTCGCCGATATGGCTGTCGTGGATGGTGACTAGAGAAAATACAATTAGTCTTACCGGTAATTCGGTTTCTAGGAACCTTCCACGACAGCACTAATTTCCCTCCCTATCTGATATTCTACTGGATGATTCCTGCACTTTGGTGGTAACTATACATGCTAGTGTGTACAGAAAAAAACACTGGCGGAAGTAGGAAGGGGAGGGTTATTTTAACCTCTTGTGCATTTCCTGTCCCCCATTTGGGCGGGGAGACATCCTCCGATATGGCTGTCGTGGAAGGTCCCTAGAAACCGAATTACCGGTAAGACTAATTCTATTTTTTAGTCGTGAACTGCACCCCTGGCAACAAGAAAGCAAGTAGGCAGATGAGTTGTGTGCTCCTGCAGAAAGAGTATTTGAACACTGGGATTTCTACTTCTCTCTTTATTCAGACACTGCCACTCTGGACCATGGGACATGATTGGATTTGCAATTTTGCCACTTTTTGTTTCAATAAAACTGAGCTGCAATACCAACTATAACACATGGCCAAGAGTCATGCCGCTTTCTAATATCCTAAAATCTCTTTATAAAGGATCTGGGGTTACTTCTGTTTAAAATTGTTCCCTACTTGACAACCTGTTATTAATGGGTCCAGGAGATGAAAAAAATGGATACCCCCTCCCAGAATGTTGCTGCATCCCTCGTCAGTCTACTGATACCAGCATCTGGCGGGGGCGTCATGTGAGCACTGCAGCCAATCTGCAACAGATGATCATTAGCATGCGCATTATGGCAGAGACAAAAACACTTGCAGAATTTCTAGGGTATTCAACCTTAACTAAACTTCTCACCCGGAGACCCAGGAATATCGTGTTCAATGTCCTATTGTGTCTGTCCCTAAATAAGGTCATTTGGTAAAAGACTTGTACAAAAGGTGAGGAAAAAGCTTAATGTCAATGATTTCACTAGAAGATCCAAAATATTTCTCCATGACTTCTGGGCAATTAAAATGCCTGTTGATGCTGATGACGTGGCTTCTGAACTAATGGAGGAACATTGCAGAAAACTCTTAATTTAATCTAATGGAGCTTCTAATTAAATATAGGAAGAACAAACTGCAGGGGTTTGAGAACAAAAGCTAAAAATGACAGAAGGATTTTGAAACACAGGGAAATGCACGTATGCACCATAAATGTAGATCACATTGTAAAGCAATTAAAAAAAAAATTAAATTAAAAAAAGTATTGTACCATTGCAAAAAACCTCTCAGCAATAATACATGAATTCAATTGCCTTACTCAGATCAGTCTGCTCATACATTGCAGTTTATTATTCACTAGCTGAAGAGCCCAGCGCTGCCCGGGCATAGTAACTAATTATGGTTAGTTATAACAAATTATAATGATTATATATATATATATAAAGCTGTGTAGAGCCCCACCCACTCCGCATAGCCACATTCACTATAATATCCCACATTATCTCAGCCAGAGCTACCGGACTACTACCCATAATATCCCACATCATCCAGTCAACCAGAGCCACCTGACTACTACCCCTAATATCCCACATCATCCCATCAAAGCCACCGGACTACTACCCCTAATATCCCACATCATCCCGTCAGCCAGAGCCACTGGCAATTACCCATAATTACCCAAATACCCATAATATCCCACATCATCGCGTCCGCCAGAGCCACCGGACTACTACCCCTAATATCCCACATCATCCCGTTAGCCAGAGCCACCAGACTACTACCCCTAATATCCCATATCATCCCATTAGCCAGAGCCACCGGACTACTCCCCCTAATATCCCACATCAGCCAGAGCCACCGGACTACTACCCCTAATATCCCACATCATCCCGTCAGTCTAGGGTCAGAACCAGAGCGCTGAGTGGAACGGTCCTAACTTCCATACTGGGGATCCCTTTGAGAGGCCTGGGGTCAGTACCAAAGCACAGAGTGGATTTGCCCTCGCTTCCATACTGGGGATCCCTTTAAGAGGGGCCTTGGGTCAAAACCAGAGCGCTGAGTGGATTTGCCCTTACTTGCATACCAGTGATCCCTTTAATAGAACTCTGGGGTCAGAATCAGAGCTCTGAGGGATTTGCCCTATCTTTCATACAGGATATCCTTTGAAGAGAGCCTGGGGTCAGTACCAGAGCATTTGAAGGCAATTGCCCTGACTTCCATACCGGGGATCCCTTTAAGAGAGGCCTGGGGTCAGAACCAAAGCGCTGGATGGATTTGCCCTAACTTCCATACCGGGGATCCCTTTAAGAGAGGCCTGGGGTCAGAACCAAAGCGCTGGATGGATTTGCCCTAACTTCCATACCGGAGATCCCTTTAAGAAAGGTCTGGGGTCACTACCAAAGCGCAGTGTGGATTTGCCCTAACTTCCATACCAATGATCCTCTTAAGAGACCCTGAGTTCTGTTCCTTTAAATTTCATACACTGGCTGCTGCGACGGATCCTTACAAAAACCGGATCCGGTGCATCAGTTTTTTGCAAATCTGCAACGGATCCGTTTTTTCACACTTTGACGGTTTTGTATGGAGGATGTGTGATGTGTATATAGTCACTGGAGGGGGGATTCATTTCTGTCATGTGCTCACTGCTCCTTTCTGGGGGGCAGAAAATGGCTGGGAGCTTATGTTCCCAGGGGTGCTAGATTTCTCCCACCATGTCAGTGTCTGCTGAGGTGTTGTCAAGTGGGAAAACTTGCTCATAGCAACCAAACACCGCTTAGCTTCTTTTAACCAGCTCTGGTGAAATGAGAGATGCTTAGTGATTGGTTGCAAGGAAAACTGTTGCTCATAGCAACCAATCACAGCTCAGCTTCTTTTGAAAAGCTCTGATGAAATGAAAGATGCTGCGTGATTGGTTGGTGATGCACACATACATTCAGTTTTATATATGTAGATTGACAATGTTAGATGGATAGGACATTGACATTCTGCCCCTTCAGGGTATATCCGTCTTTATTTAATTGGTCACTGAACTTTCAGACAACTTGATCTTATTTTATAGATATTGTGCTAAATGGGTAATCTGCTTATGATTTTATTTAGAAATTGGAGTGATCCTTCAAGGTAGAAACAACAAAGTGTTAGCCATCAGGTATCTCATTTCTATTTTGCCTGTTAAATGTCAAATAGTAGAGACTGATAACAAAACTTGGGATCTTTGTTTTTATGCCACGCCTTTCCTGTCTTTAAAACTGCTTATACAGGCATAACAGGGAGGTGAGATTTCAGTATTGGGCAGAAGAACCATTGGACATTGAAAAGTGCAATACATGTTGGGAAAGAAAGTTCCAGCAATTACAGTGCTGGCCGAATACTGATGAAGAGGGAATGCCCACTGAGGTGTGGATTGAAGTCACTTTGCTTAAGAATTAGGACTATCCTTAAATTCAGAGCTGTGTTTAGAACTACTCTGGATGCATGGTGAGAATTGTGATAAAGCAGGATTGATAAGAGTAGATCTGTCAGGAGTTGAGGGGAGGGGTGAGAAGCTAACCTGTGTATGGAAGTCGGTGGGCAAGCGAGTGGTGGCTAGTATCTTAGGAGTTATGGGAACATGACAGGTCCCCCATGCTTGTTCAATCCACCAGCATTAGACTGTGTTGCCAAGTACTCTGCCTAATCAGCCGTCTATAGTGTTTAACAACCAGACCCATGTTTTAAAAAAATAAAAAATTATAAACTTCTTCATATGCTAATTAGGCCTTTGATTAGTTAATTGGGCATTGTTTTCCCCAGACTAGTCAGCCTTCACAGCATGTTTCAATTAAAATAATCTGTTTAGGCAGATTTTCAGGAAGATCTATGTCCAGCCCATAGATCTTAACAGCTCATTTACATATTAAGAAAAATGCTGATATCTCTGGAATAAGAAATCCGATTACAGGAATCAAGAGACCATTTTATTCAACTTCTTATTAAATGTAAAAACACAAAAATTGAGCTTGGTTTGAGTTGGTACACATGCAGCATATAAATGCATGTTCACATGGCCAAAAAGCATACAAAACCTACAAAAAACAAAATGAAAAAAAACCTTGCTATAATTAAATAAGTAAAAAGCAAAAGTGCATTTACATCATACAGAGTTCTTAGTAATACTGTATTTGATCAAACATAGCATAAAAGCCGTCCCACCATCGATAAGGTGACTCTGTGGTCGGGGCGGTCCTACACTGTCTAGTATTAATAACCTTATCATGTGTCAAAGCTGGCATCTGTGTGACTAAGGGCAGACAAGGACCGGGTCCCAACCAGTGGACACCAGTCAGGGGAAGCCTTTAAATACACTTTCCAGCTCAGGAGAGGGAGGCCACACCCCAGCTTGCACAGAATGCAAAAATACAAAGAAAAAACACAAAAATTGAACTTGGTTTGAGTTGGTACATATGCAGCATATAAATGCATGTTCACATGGCCAAAAAGCATACAAGACCTACAAAAGACAAAATGAAAAAAACCCTGCTATAATTAAATAAGTAAGTAAGTCTTTTGTAGGTTTTGTATTCTTATTAAATGTGTAGAACTGGGACAGGACACCATAGATTCACGCTCATGATGAATTGTGGCGCTCATCACACCAAAAAATGTAATCCAGTCCCCGAATGGAGTAAAGGCCTCGTCTCACTAAGCGATCTCGGTAGCGAGATCGCTGCTGAGTCACAACTTTTGTGACGTAACCGCGATCTCACCAGCGAGATCGCTGTGTGTGACAGCGATCAGCGAGCGGCCCCCCTGCCGGTATCGCTGATCGCTGCAAGAAACCTCTGGACATTTCTTTGGTAGCTGGTCTCCCGCTGGCCAGCACGCATCGCTGTGTGTGACAGCGGGAGACCAGCGATCAGGTGTAAAAAAATAATTAAAAAAATATAGTTATTCTCACCTTCCGATGTCCCGTTCAGCCATCCTGCCTCTCTCCACGCTCCGGTCCCAGTGATCCTTTGCATGAATGACAGCGAGACTTTGTTATCCCTCGAGACCGTGACATCTCGCGGTCATTCGTGCAAAGGCTCACTGGGACCGGAGCGTGGAGAGAGGCAGGATGGCTGAACGGGACGTCGGAAGGTGAGAATAACTATATTTTTTATTTTGAATCTATTTTCTACAGCGATAGCCAGCGATGCCGGGCGCTCGGCATCGCTGTGCTGATTGCTGGTGAAGCTGTCTGTGTGACAGCTCACCAGCGATCACATAGCGACTTACTAGCGATCCTGACACCTTCATATCGGTGTCGGGATCGCTGGTAAGTCGCTTAGTGTGACGGGGCCTTTAGATTTGTGGCGAGGTGCCCGGGGGCACTTAATGGATTGGGCACGTCTGACTCCATCATGCCCCCTCTTCAATACTGGCATGAACAATGTCGGTCTTGATGAATCGAGGCCAGAGACTATAGAAGGCAAACAGTGTAACATTTTTAATGTAATCAAATTTCAACAATTGCTTTTTTTTATTTTTTAAATGTCTATCTAGGTGTCCTGCTCCACCTCTCAGGTCATGTGCACACGGTGCAGATTCTACTGCGGATCCGCAGCATTTCAGGCTCTGCGGGTCCGCAGCAGATTTAGCTGCATTGTATAGTACCATTGTTTTCAGTGGTAAACTGAAAAACGCTGTGCACATGCTGCGGATTTTTCCGCGGGTTCAAATCCGCAGCATGTCAATTCTTTGTGCGAATTCCGCTGCGGTTTCACACCTCCGTTGTAGAGGTGTGAAACCGCAGGGCTAGACTGCAGAGACCTGCGTGTTGTAAGCAGTGCCTTCCCGCCTTCCACCAATCCCCTAATAACAAAACACCGACAAGCAGGGATGGGTTGAACAGGTCGGTCACAGTTTATTAATAAGCAGAGAGAGGCAAGTACAATTTGCAACGGTCTCATAGCTGGAAGACCCATCACTGACCGCTGGGCAAGGCAGCAGATGAGAGGTTACGAAACTTGCCCCCCTCTACACTACTGCCATGGAGGATCATGATGACCTACACAGGACTCCAACCCCCACACAACAACCCCGTCCTGCAAATTACATAAAATACATCTAGCCGGATATCTGTAAGATGCACTCCGTCCGGTCTCAGGAAGAGTGAGATGTCTTTTTCCAGATTGTGGTGGTGAACCACGATGCCGTAATTCTCTTTGACAAACTTTGCCATCTTCGCGTTTATCTTTCTTCTTGACTTGTCAATGGCTTTAGGGTCTTTAGCTCCATGCCAAACCGCGCGTGGTATTATAACGGACCACACCACCACCATATCTGGTATCAAACAAACAGCCCGCTTTATGTCCGTTTTCATAGTCACGTAGAGCTCCGCACCTGTTTTCTTGCACAAATCATTACCACCAGCATGTAAAACCAATATCAGCGGCCATTTTAGAAATTTTTACCACCTCTGGGAAGATTTGATCCCACTGGAGCCCTCTGATGCCTCTCCAGTTGAGCTCTAGTCGTGGGAAGTAAAAAATTTTTACGCCCGGGCATACTTCGGCTCTTTTACACGCCCAATAAATGAAAGAATGTCCCAAAACCCAAACTGTGGGCTTATGTATCTTGCGAAGCATGCGGATTTCCAACGACCCAATCTCTGTACTTCAGCTTCAGCTACACCGGCCCTAGCTGCTTCAGTGGCCGCTCCGATTCTAAAAGAATGCGTCCCGTATTCTTTGGGGTCTACACCGACAGCTTGTAGGCATTGCTTAAAAATTGTGTGAAATTGATATTTAGTAGGCGGGGACCCGTCGGTGTGAGAGAAAAAAATCTACTTTCGTGTCCTATAGCCGCGTAGTGTCTATTTTAACAGGGCATATGGAACCGTCTAAAGCCTTGACCAGGACCCACGATCCTCTACCTGTTGGGTTACATTTGGATCTTTGCACTCTAATGCGCAAAGCGTCGCTACATATTACAAGATCCTCATTAATTAACCCGCCTATTTATGCTGTTTTTGACTGTGACACTAGTTCGCTGATTCGCAGCACCCCAAAGAATGCGATTGCAAACGCTGTAGATATTAGGGTTGACTCGTATTGTGACCTGCATAACGTTTTAGATATTGTTATAATATCGTGTAACAGACTTAAAGAAACGGGGCAATGACATTCCTGACTAGGTTGGAGTGTTTTCCAGCCTTTAACGGCTTGCTTTATGAAAAAATATTTAGTTACATCGGCCCATCCCACTAGCTGAAAGAAAAAGGCTATTCCAGATAGGTGCCGTTGTGCTGATGTACCCGATGCGCCTCTACTCGTGAGCTGATTCAGGAGTTCTACCACCACGTCGCATCTCGCCCGATCACATGTATCAACTGGCCTTCCTTTAACTAGTGAGCACCACTCTTCCCATGCCTTACCATAAACCTGCCAGATAGCCGGTGTCACTGAGGCGCAGATCAAGGGCATCAGTGATTGGCCACTGTGTCCCAGAGGGAGGGAAGACACAGTAGGCCCGTTGGTTCTGCGCTGGGAAGGAATACTTTGAAGGCCTGCCAATCAGAAGACAACAAAGAGTTAACCATTTTATCATCCGCAGTAGACGTCACTCTGGCGCGGCACCAGATGTTGTGTCTAAGGCATAATAGTGCAAGGTGGCGCAACAGTGCGAGAACCGGTGGCGATGAGGAAGACACACTGTTCAAGCATTTGGCGGTTCCCTGTCTCTTGATTAAGAATCTGATGTTTGTATTTTTTAATACAAAAAATGTTACTATAGCAAATATCTCCAGCAAAACAGGGTTGCGGCCCCATGTGGCTGAGGTCCATAGGTCCGGCCAGCTGCTTTTGCACCATTGCTTCTTGTAGATTGTGACAAAACCATTTGTGAGATCCGCACCTACCAGTAGACCTAGGGCATTGTTTAGCATTTCCTGGGACATGATGCATGTATGCCCATTGTAGGTTTTCAAGATTGTTTTCCAGACGGCCAAATCCGCTTTCAGCGAGCGATTAAGTCTGATTCTGTGGCCTGGCTGGGCGATGCCCTTTGTTGCTAATGATAATCTGCGGGAAAAAGTCCTGCCAACCGGCATAACTCAACAAGCAAAGTTGAGTAGACCTAGTAAGGACTGCATTTGTTGGAGGGTGACTTTTCAACGAGGAAACTTTTAACATTTGAAGTTTTTTCTAATTTATCCGCCGGTAAACGAAAAATCATTTTATTTGTGTCTATTTCAATACCGAGGAAAGGGAGCACGTTACACGGACCGATAGTTTTTTCCGGCGATAGTGGAACACCGAAAAATCGAGACATAAATTTAAACTTTTGAAGAAGGAAGGAACAAAGTCTAGAGCCCCTAGGTCCGGCGAACAAAAAATCATCGAGGTAGTGGATTGTTGAATTGCTGCCTGTTTCATGACGCACTACCCAGTCTAAGAAGGTACTGAAAAGTTCGAAATAGTGACAGGAAATGGAGCAGCCCATTGGTAGGCACATGTCGAAATAAAAAAGCTGGCCCACCTTACAACCTAACAAATGGAAGCACTCAGGGTGCACCGGTAAAAGAAGGAAAGCTGCCTCGATGTCGGTTTTTGCCAGCAGGGCGCCGGGCCCCGCCGCGCGCACGAGTTCAACTGCTCTGTCAAACGAAGCATAGGTTACAGATGAGTCTTCTGGGGGTATTGCATCATTGACCAAATCGCCTTTTGGGTAGGAAAGGTGAAGAATTAGCCGATATTTACCGGGATATTTTTTGGAGACAATACCTAAAGGCGAGATTCTGAAATTTTTAAATGGTAATGATTTAAATGGGCCCACCATCCTGCCTAGTTCGACTTTTTATGATTTTTTTGTTGTACAATCTCTGGAAACTCTCGAGCTGATTGTAGAATTTTTGCTGATGTTGGTGTTCAGTTAAATTTGAAGGGGAAAAAAAAAACGTATTTAAAACCGTCGTATAATTGCTGGGCAGCAACTTTATTGGGATAAAGGCTCAGCCATGGGCCCATGGCGGCTACGCTCACTGTGGTTTTGCCTCACAGCAACTCCGCTTGCTTGGCGGGTACACCTGGATGCTGGGTGCCCACCTCCACAAGCTGAGCAGTCGTGTCTGTATCTACATGCCGCCTGGAAGCGGCAGTTTCCGTCATTATATAACAGGCAGACCCCTGGTCTCCGTACGACCACTGAGTTCTGGCCTTCGGCTGCTGAGAAACTAGTGGCCGATGATGAAAAGGGAGGATGTTTTTGTGTAAGCATTAGTCGTAACCATACATCTGTGGCTTTTACTCCCCATCCTACATCTGGTTGCAGGGCTAGCCTCCTGCGGAACTCCTCGTCATAGCGCCTCCATGCGAAACCGCCATGAGACTTATAGGAGTTATATATTAAATCCTGGTATATGAATAACTCAGAGCAGCGTTCTGGGTGTTTTTGACCCATAATACAGCCACGGACTGCGAAGGCCTGCAGCCAGTTATTCATAGTATGCGCTATCTTACCTGTATTTCTATCATATGACCATTCGCCAGTCCTTTCCTTATCCACTGACTGTTGGTCTGCTGATAACAGCGACCATATGTCTACAAAATCATTATTCCAAATTTTATCTTTTGTCTCTAGGTCTATGTGTGTACCTAGCGGACTAATCCCGCAGAAAAAAAGCGTCTTTGTGTAGACTAGCTGATTGAGGTATATTCCTGGTGACAGTTTGACCTCCAGGCTGATTTAAGTGGTCGACTAGCGCCCTGATGGCAGATGCCAGTTCGCTTTCCTCTGTGTTGTGTGCATTTTTAAGTTTGCTGATTACACCAAACTCACCGCTGTCCGTTGCTGATAGTGTCTCCTGGTGACAGAGGTACCCCAGCTCCCGCGGTGGCGTTGACCCGCACATAGCTGGCGGCCTGTGATGACTGTGCAGTTCCATGACCCGTGGAATGTTGCGGAACTCCTATTTCTGTGAAAGAACTGGGATAATGTGGTGATTCTCCTCGGTTTGTGGACATTGATGGGGCATGTGGCAGCCGATGGCTGTCGTGTGCCCGTGGTGAAGATGCTGTTGCACCGGATCCAACTATGATCTGGCTGGAGGTCCCCAGTGGTGTTGAGATGACCCTCCGGCTGGCTGTCTGGGATGGAGATCTCGTGCGCAGTCTTCTGGATGCCCAAGAACGCCTGCTGCGATGATCCTCGGATGCATAGAAGGTGGCCGCCACCTGTGGCGGCTTCTATTGGAACTGCGCCTTTGACTGTAATGGGAACAGCGACAGACAGAGGGACAGCAAGAATGGTGGTGGGATCCCCCAAGGACGGGGTTAAAGATCTGCGGCATATGGAATTACAACCGCTATGGTTGGCGCTTATATGCTTGATTGGTGTCTGTCGTTGGGTAGCTTTTGGTAGCAGTGGAATTTGGTTATTAAGAGGTCTATGGGCGTTTACTGTCTGTGTAGTGTTTTGCAGGGGGGTCGCGTTATATCCGCCGCTGAAATGTGATGTGACGAACGTGATTGGGTCATTGGGGGGGTTGGCGGTGTATAGTGTGTTGTGTTTGTTATACGTGTTACACTTGTTCTTGCAGCAGAGCGGGCTGAATGGTCGGGTTGGTCCGGACAGCGCGCTCGGCCACAGCATTGTTTCTTTTGCATCCTGATCTAACATCATCCTGCACGGGCGGCAATGCTGTGCCCGCAGGGGAGACGTTGACCAGGTTTTGCTGGTGGGATGGGGGACTGTCTAGAGGTTCTGTACTGAGAATCCTGGTTCCGGGATCTGGAGGCCGGTTGGATGTCTGGGACTCCCAAGGCTAACACGGCTGATGGGCGATGATTGGCATGTATATTCTGTACATGTCCTGCAGCAATGCCTTCTGAAGGAGCTGGGGCCTGATTGCGATTCCCCTGAGCCAGAAATGACGAGGTAGGCCTTGGAGTGGGAATGGGCGGATCAATGGGCGGATTTCCCAGAGCCTGCATTGATGAGGCAGGTATAGTAATGGTAGTGGGCGGGACAATTGGCAGATTCCCCTGTGCATGTGAGGCCGGCCTAGTAATGGTAGTGTGTGGGACAATGGGCGGGGTTCCGGATGTAGGCGTGGCTTCAGGCCTGGATAGATGTCCGGGCCTGCGGCCTATGTGGGGCGACGCCAGTGGACAGAACGGGGACCGGAGCAGCTGCAGCATCAGTCCGGGGGCGTCTGTGAATAAAGGCGGTGCCACTGCCCACATGGAGACGCTCTGGTGGGCACGATGAGCATTTAGAGCACCTGCCAGGTCTCACCGGGTCTGCAGATGAGGAGGCCGGAGAAGCTCTAGTGGAGGCAGGAGCAGCCCCAGATAAGCCGGGTGGCTGCTGTGAAGAGGACGTCGCAAAAGGTGAGACAGGTGAGGTCGGGGCCTGGAGGGATGAGGAGGTGGCATGCAGTGAGGGCAGAGCTGGAGCAGGGGGTGAAAGAAGCCTGGGGCCCAGGGGACGATCGTGCCCCGGGAGATAAAGGGGAGGCCAGTGGCAATAGGGGATCAGGAGAGGGCACAGGTGGGTGAGCGTCCAGTTTAGATAAAAGGGCTATAATACATGGATCACCCACCTGTGCTGCTCTCTGCCGCAGGGCCACCATCAATGCCTCGGACATGGCTGCAGGGGATTCCTGGAGGTCAAAAGCTTCTAATGATCCCGCTGGGGAGGAAGCGGAAGAGGAAGACCCCGGCCCTAGCACCTGAATTTAACCCTTGAGGGTGTGGCCGGACGCCCCTTCCTCTCTCTTCCCGTTGGTCAGAGGGGCGTCCTAATTATGGCAAAACTTGGGGGGGAAGTGGGAGGGAAGGCACTGCACAGAGTTCCCTTCTAAATTAAGTCTATGGGGGCTCTACAGTCAGATGCACGTTCCGCAGGTCTTTTGACCTGAGAATTTACCTGCGGATCTTTCCAAATCAGCGCGGAAAAATCCGCAGCACCTAAAACTACGTGTGCGGATAGCATCAGGTGTTTTTAGGAAGCTTCTTAAGGGCTCGCGCAGTCGGTGCCATATTTTTCAAGGGTAAAAATGTTGCTATTTCCTGTACCAGCAACATGAATGACATTTCTGAAATCTCACTCACGTGCAGTTTATTTTTCCTTGCAGATTTCGAGCCGTTTTAAATCTGCAGCATGTCAATTGTTTTAGCGATTTTGCAGCATTTTTCACCCATTCAAATGCTTTGAGGAAAAAAATCATCAAAAACATGCATATTTTAGTGTTTTTCCTTCAAAGTGATCTTTTGTGGTGCAGAAATTTCAGTTTCAAATGCTTAGTGTGCACATACAGTGGCTTGCAAAAGTATTCACACACACCCTCCTTGTTTTGTTTTTTTTTTACCTATTTTGTTAATTACAACCTTTTGTTTAACCCCTTTCTGCCACATGACATACTATCCTATCCATGTGCCCTGGGACTTAATTCCCATGGACGGAATAGTACGTCATAGGCGATCAGAGCGCGGCTGATCGCTGCCAGGTGTCAGCTAAGTGCCAGGAGCGGTCACGGACCACTCCCGGCACTTTAACCTCGGAAACACTGCGATCAATCATGATCGCAGCGTTCCGGGAGCAGGCAGAGGGGCTGTCAGCTCTGACAGCCACTCTGCCTTTGGATCGGAGACCCCACGGCGTGACGCAGGGTCCTGATCACTGCCATGGAGACCCGATGTTGTCATGATGGCATCCGGGTCTCCAGGCCTGAGAGACTTCCTGTTATGCACAGTGCATGTCAGGAAGTCTCACAGGTCAGTGTCAAATGCATGCAGCGCTGACAGCTTCTATAGCATGCAGATCTGCATGCTATAGAAGCAGTCAGCCTGCTCAAACACAAAATGAGTGTCCCATAGTGGGACAAGGTGTAAAACTAAGAATTAAATTAAAAGAATTAAAAATTGTAAAAATATTTAAAATAAAAAAATCAATATTTATTCCAGCAATAAATTTTTGAATTAAAAAAAATCTAATCAATAAAAGTACACATATTTGGTATCCCCGCATCCGTAACAACCCGACCTATAAAACTGTCCCACTAGTTAACCCCTTTAGTGAACACCATTAAAAAAAAAGCCAAAAAACAATGCTTTATCATGCTGCCGAACAAAAAATGGAATAACATGCGATCAAAACAACGGATATAAATAACCATGGTACCGCTGAAAATGTCATCTTGTTCCGCAAGAAACAAGCTGCCATACAGCGTCATCAGAGAAAAAATAAAAACGTTAAAGCTCTCAAAGCGATGCAAAAATAATTATTTTCTATATAAAATAGTTTCTATTGTATAAAAGCACCAAAACATAAAAAACGATATAAATGAGGTATCGCTGTAATTGTACTGACCCGAAGAATAAAACTGTTTAGGCACATCAGGGGCTCTCCAAAACGCTCTCCAAACGCGACATGGCGTCCGATCTCAATTCCAGCCAATTTTGCATTGAAAAGTCAAACTACGCTCTTTCCTTCTGAGCTCTGCCATGCGCCCAAACAGTGCTTTACCTGCATATATGGGGTATCAGCGTACTCGGTACAAATTGTACAATCACCTTTGGTGTCCAATTTCTCCTGTTACCCTTGGTAAAGTAAAACAAATTGAATCTGAAGTAAATTTTGTGTGAAAAAAGTTAAATGTTCATTTTTATTAAACATTCCAAAAATTCCTGTGAAGCACCTGAAGGTTTAATAAACTTCTTGAATGTGGTTTTGAACACCTTCAGGGGTGCAGTTTGTAGACCGCTAAAAGTGACTTCAAATGTGATGTGGTCCCTAAAAAAAAAAAATCACGAGTCAATTTTTAACTCTTATACCTTCCTAACAAAAAAATGTTGGTTCCAAAATTGTGCTGATGTAAAGTAGACATGTGGGAAATGTTGTTTAACTATTTTGTGTGACATAGTTCTCTATTTTAAGGGCATGAAAATTTAAAGTTGGAAAATTGCGACATTTTCAACATTTTTGCCAAATTTCCGTTTTTCTCACAAATAAACGCAAGTTATATCAAAGAAATTTTACCACTAACATGAAGTACAATATGTAATGAGAAAACAGTGTAGGAATCACCGGGATCCAGGGAAGCATTCCAGAGTTATCTCATAAAGGGACAGTGCTCAGAATTGTAAAAATTGGCCTGGTCATTAACATGCAAACCACCCTTGGGGTGAAATATTTTTGTAATTTGATTAGTGTGTGATGCATCAGCAAGTTGGTGAAGTGATATATATAGGCATACATTAAATTTATGGGATCAAATAAAAAAAACAATTGGCATGTGCATTAGTGATGGGCGAGTAGCATCGTTGCTCGGGTTTCCCTGAGCATGTTCGGGTGTCCTCCAAGTACTTCGGCATGCTCTGAAATTTAGTTGATCGTCTCACCTGCATGATTTGTGACTTGTAGACAGGCTGAATACATGTGGGAATTCCCTAACAAACAGGCATTCCACACATGTATTCAAGCTGTCTAGCAGTCGCAAATCATGCAGCTGAGGCGACAAAAATTAAATCTCCGAGCACGCCAAAATACTCGGAGACCACCCGAGTGACGAATATACTAACTCGTCACTAATGTGCATATGTAAAACCCTAAAAATTTCTTGTGAAAGCAATTCCCTTCATAAGTCACATGCTTAGTCAGAGGACGTCACCTGTGTGAAATCTAAGGCTAGTTTCACACTAGCGTTTTTTTGCGCTGCGTTAGGATCGCACATGAAACGCATGTGAAAAGCGCATGCAAACGATTGTAAACGCTGCATTTTTTTGTAGCATTATTGTGCGCATAACGACCAAAAATCAGCATTTTTATGCGTTTGTAAGCGTTTTTCATGTGTTTGCATTTTTTATGCGCAATAAACTAGAGAAAAAATCCTTGGAAGATTCTTGCAACACACTCAAGCAATGGGATAGCAGTGGGCGTGTCTTATGGAAATTCTTTATATAGCCCCTTTTTACAGCTGAATTCTTCACATTTGCTTGCATTTGACTTGAGAAACATGGATCTGCGCTGGAAGAGCTTTTACTTTGACTTGCATCTGGACATGACGATGGCTCAGGCTTATACAGTTGCTTGCCATGAACAGAGGGAGAGAGAGAGGCAGAGAAGACGGCAGCGGCGGCGTTTGTGGATACATCCCATTATTGAACTCCGGGAGAGCCGTGGAGCGTACCATACCCTCTACAGCGAGCTCCAGGCAAACCCGGATAAATTTACGGATTATACCCAGATGACCCAAGAAACCTTTCACTATTTGCTTGGTCGGGTAAAAGAAGTCATCCGGAGACAGGACACGCAGCCTGAGGAACGGCTCCTGGTCACATTAAGGTACGTAGTTTTCATAAACCAAAGGCTGCAGAATTTTTTGTTTTGTTTTGTTTTTTTAATTAAACGTGTGGGAAAAAAAATTACGTATACAAAAATTATTGTTTTCTTTGTGTTACAGATTCCTGGCTACTGGAGAGACCCTCTCGTCACTGCACTTTCAGTACCGGATTGGAATCTCCACGTTGTCTGGTATTGTAGCGGACACCTGCCGGGCTCTCTGGAACGTTCTTTGTCCCAAATTCATACCCATGCCCACTGCAGCAAAGTGGTTGGAAATCGCCGACAGATTCTGGACTGTATGCAATATCCCAAACTGTTTAGGAGCGGTGGATGGGAAACACATCCGGATTATCAAGCCCAAAAGAACTGGCTCTGAGTTCTATAACTACAAAAATTACTTTTCTACTGTACTGATGGCCATTGTGGATGCAGACTGTAAGTTTATTGCAGTGGACATTGGTGCATTTGGGCGTGGAAATGACTCCCAGGCTTTTAAGACATCGGACATGGGCAGGAGGTTGTATGGAAACAACTTCGATTTCCCCATGCCACATCCTCTTCCCAACACCGAAGGTCCTTCAATGCCATTTATAATTGTTGGTGATGAAGCGTTCCAGATGTGCCAAAACCTCCTCAAACCCTACTCCAGCCGGGACTTGGACCTCCACAAAAGAATTTTTAATTACAGGCTGACCAGGGCCAGGAGAACAGTAGAGAGTGCTTTTGGTATACTTGCATCGAGATGGCGCATTCTTGGCACAGCTATTAATCTGAAACTGGAAACAGTGGATGAGGTGGTCAAGGCCTGTGTTCTACATAATTTTGTAATTTCTCGAGAGCACCTGAACTTTGATCTTGATGATGTTGCTCCTAATCCTTTGCCAGAATTTACACATCACCCTCTCAGGTCATCCGTTGAAGTTGGACAAATGAGGGATCAATTTGCGGCCTACTTCAACTCAGATGTAGGACGGGTGGAGTGGCAAGAGCAAATGGTGTGAAAAAAAAAAAAATTATTTCATGTTGTTGGTATGTTAATAAAAAAAACTGTTTTGATACCTGTAACGAGTGCATTCTCAGTTTTTACACTCCCAATACCATTAGCAAGTAGCCAGGTGTATCAGTGAATTTATGATGCTGTGTTTTGTGCATCATGAATTCACTAATACTCCTGAGTAGGTAACTCTCTACATTCATGTAATATTGCACAGACTGGATCCACCAGGGTTCCCCAACGCCACTCCTCAAGGTCCACCAACAGATCATGTTGTAATGAAATAAAAAGAGGATTCCATACAACATGATCTGTTGGTGGCCCATAAGGACTGGAGTTGGGGAACCGTGCAATATTACAAGAATCTAGAGATTGCTGTGGAAAAGACAAGTCATGTAGATTGGTTGCATTGACAACACATATCTCCAAGACTGACACAAGAAACATGTCAGTAATGGAGATATCTGGTGGCAAAAACGCTTAGTGTATGGCGCAGTGTGTGTACGGCACAGTGTGTGTAGTTGGCGATAGACACAGTAACCAATCCAGATTTTGTGAAAGCACAAGTGCACATGTATTTTGTAACAAAAAAAAGCTTAGCTGGGAATGCAGTTGGCCGTGCAGTGGTATGCAGCCAAAGTCGGTAGTGTGGTAAAGTGAGTCAGCGGTGGAACTGTTGGAAATGACACCACTGACTGCTGAACATACCGATTCGACTGCATAGCCTGCAAGTAAGCAGTGTTGCAGGCCTGTAACACACTCAGCTGTTGCTCAGGACTAAGGTGTTCCACCATGCCCTGTTCAATTTTAGGCTGGTTTCACATTAGCGCTTTTTAAGCGCACGGCCGGGGGTAGCTCCGCCCCCGAGCCGGCTCTCTGCCCGGCGTGCCCGCCCCTTGCTTGTAGCGCCGCCTCCTAGCGCACAGCGGCGCCTGCGATCGGCGCGCCCTATCTTTAGCATAGGGTGCGCAGGCCGTGCGCTAGTTGCGCTTTGACCTGCGCTGCGCACTTTTGACGGTGCGCCGTGCGCGCCAAAATCCAAAAAGTTTGATTTTGGCGCGCACGGCGCACCGTCAAAAGTGCGCAGCGCAGGTCAAAGCGCAACTAGCGCACGGCCTGCGCACGATCTGCGCACCCTATGCTAAAGATAGGGTGCGCCGATCGCAGGCGCCGCTGTGCGCTAGGAGGCGGCACTACAAGCAAGGTGCGGGCACGCCGGGCAGAGAGCCGGCTCGGGGGCGGAGCTACCCCTGGCCGTGCGTGCGCTTAAAAAGCGCTAATGTGAAACCAGCCTTACTGAAAAAATTGTGCGCTAGTCTGTTGAGGTCGGCCTCCAGACGGTCAAGGCACTGGTCAACAGAGTGGAAGCAGTGTTCCATGTTGTTAAAACCACGTTCCATCAGGGAAAAACCGCTTTCCATTCTGGCGGACAGCGCCTTGAGGCTGGCCTGAAAGGCCTCGCTCAAGTGCATGAACTCGGTTGGGCATGACAGGCCTGTCCAAGGCCCTCTGCCGCTGGCGGGTAGTGCCCGCATAACCAGTGACAGAGACCTGGGACAGGGGAACACCTGATGGACCAGCTTCCTGGTCACCAGCTGTCTGTGTTGCTGACTTGCAAAATGCTTCCTGGCTGTCAGATGGCTAGGACGGGTCCGAGGTCAATCGATGAAGAACCGCTCCTGGGACAGGTTGCAGGGTGCTGCTCCAAGTGCTGTGGAAAGAAAGGGAAAACATTAGTATCATGTATTTACAAGAAGCATCACCTGTGGAATTGAAAAGCACATAGTAATAACAAAACAAAAAAAAACAAAAAACTTACGCTCTGCTGGCAAAGACCGGTCTCAGGAAAGCCAGCTCTCGATAGTAGCGGTACTTTCTTCTGCGCCTTGCCGCTAAACAACTCCGAACCTGTCCCTCAGCACGAACATCAGTGTTGAAGCAGTCCTTCATTGAGCGCCAACGTGTGCGGATTTTGTTCACTGTTGGGAAAAAAAAAAATTATAAAATGCACTTAAGGCAACTTGATTATCAGCACACACAACAGATTGAACTTTTCAATACAATATATCTTGCCAAAAAAACACCAGCACCATCGGGACCATAAATCAATGCAGCAGTTTAAGACCAAAATCAATCACAGTGTGCCACATGGCATTGGTGTTTTTAATGCAAGAATATATCTTGCCAAAAAAACACCAGCACCATCAGGACCATAAATCAATGCAGCAGTTGAAGACCAAAATCAATCACAGTGTGCCACATGGCATTGGTGTTTTTAATGCAAGAATATATCTTGCCAAAAAAACACCAGCACCATCAGGACAAAAAAAATCAATGCAGTATCACAGAGCATCTTTATACTTACTGAACGCCCTTTTGGAAGCTGCAGAGGCACTGTCCCAGCCATCCATCATCGCTGCGGCCACCTCATTCCAGAGCTGCCAGGTCACCACTGTGTCTTTGTACTGCTGGTCACGGCTGTCCCACAACGGGATACGCTCCTCAACGAGGTGGATCAGGTGCTCGTTGTCGATGTAGACTTCTTCATCATCCCGTTGTGGAACCTAGAAAAAAAGAAATATAGTAGAATGTTTGTAATTTTGGAGAATGAAAAAGATAGAAAAAGAAACAGAAAAGAAGCAAGATAAAACATGAAAATAAAGACAAAAAAAAAAAGGCCCATTATATACTCACATTGCGTCTCCTCGCACGACTTGACTACGCTGCTCCCGCTCAGAATCCTCCTGCTCAGACTGCTCCCGCACTCCATCTTCACTGCCCGTGTCCGATGTCTGTAAAGAAATCAAAAATTAAAACACATGTCTAGAGGCAGCTATACTTACCCAAAGGCAGCAACATCCTCACCTAACAATCAGCTTGGGCCAGTTCTTGCCGAGATGGCGAATAGACCGATCCAGAAGAAGGCATGCTGAAATGAAAGCAAAATAAACATTAGTACATTATAAAATTGTACAGGACACACAGACATTATGTTGAAGAATACTCACATTTTGGCTCCTGAAGCTTGAATCCACACTTGTAAGGCTCTTCTGGGCTTTTGTCTGCTCTCTGCAAGGCTGTCTGTAGAGTAATTGTCTGACCATGACCCTTTTATCTACACTCCTCCCAAACAATGTTGCTTGTTTAGGGGGAGTTTTAGACAAGTGTCTTGACATTGTTTTCTCAAAGCGCGTTCGCGCACAAGGCGCTGACATGCACGGTGCCAAGCGCTTGTCAGCGATCACATAGACTGTAATGCTACTTTTGGGCGCACACGTGCACGCGATTTTTTTAAGTATGTGGGCGGAGCAAAAATGCAACATATAGCGTTAGGCGCGTCGGCGCACACCTGTAAAATGCGCAGCACACGCTAAACGCTGATGAGCGCGTACATTCGCAAGACCCTGCGATCACCATGTTAAAGATAGGGAAACATTGCGCGTGCGCCCGATAACGCACAATGCGCTGCGCGATCAAACGCTAGTGTGAAACCAGTCTAAGTGTCACATGTCTGTCTATACACTTTACCTTTTCTGAAAGGCCACAGAGGCTGCAGCACCATTAAGCAAGATACACCACTAACCAATCACCATGAAGACCAAGGAGATCTCCAAACTACACCATGAAGACCAAAAAGATATCCAAACATGTCAGGGACAAAGTTAAGTACAAGTCAGGATTGAGTTAATAAAGACAAAATCCCAATCTTTGATGAGCCCTCAGAGCATTATCAAGGGGAAAGAACATGTTACCACATTAAACCTTCCAAAAGAGGGCCGCCCACCAAAACTCTCAGCCCGGGCAAGGAGGTCATTAATCAGAGAGGCAGCACAAAGACTTAAGATGACCCTGAAGGAGCAGCAGAGTTCCCAAGCAGAGACTGAAGCATCTGTCCATTCGACCACAATAAGCCATACACTCCATATAGGCGGCCTTTTATGGAAGAGTGGGTTGAAAAAAGCCTTTACTTATAAAATTATAAGGCACATCTTGAGATTGCCAAAAGACATGTTGGAGACTCTCCAAATGTATGGAGGAAGGTGCTGTGGTCAGATGAGACCAAAATTGAACTTTTTGGCAACCAAGGTAAATGCTATGTCTGGAGCCAAATCAACATAGCCCATCATCTCAAGAACACCATACCCACAGTGAAAAGTGGTGGCAGCATCATGCAACAGGGATGTTTTCGGCAGCAAGGACAGGGATATTCTTGAGTAAAATCTGTTTACATTTTTTCAGTGATTTGAGACTGTGACTGAGGTTCACCTTTCAACAAGGCAAATGACCAAAAGCATACTACTAAAGCAACACTCGAGTGGATTAAGGGGAAATGTTTTGAAGTGGCCTAGTCAAAGCCCAGACATGAATCCAACTGAGAATCTCTAGTCAGACTTGAAGACTGCTGTTCACCAGAGGAAACCTAACATGAAGGAGCTGAAGCAGTTTTGCCTTAAGGAATGGGCAAAAATCCCAGTGGCAAGATGTGATAGCAAGGAAAATCCCACTGTGTAGAGATTCTCATAGATGTTTTATATAAATGTCTGCTTTATTGAGGTAATAAAAAATTACAGGACGTGTTTCGACTCCTACACCCTGGAGCCCTTCTTCAGGTTGTTAAAAAATAAATAATATGAAAAGATCAGCCACACTCTTTTTATACATTCAACTTCCAAAGGACCAAATATGGTGGAGTACTGGAGGAGCACTAAAGCCCCACCCAGATAAATAAAAAGACCAACCTATACCAAATGGAAAAATCATCCCAGGGACATGTTCTCATTAATGCATTAATATTGCTTGTATCTGTATATACACAACTTTTTTGATGTTTAATTAACAAGTGTCTTGATAAACTGTGTTGGACTAAGTCAGCGTTTGGATCGTGCTAGCATGAATGGACATCGCCACAACAAAAAAGTTTAATATTACGGTAATTCCTGTAGAACATGTTCCTGAAAATATACCAAATCGTAACCAAGTACTAAACAGGAAAACGGAGATTAGACCTACCGGTAATGGTATTTCCAGGAGTCCATCCTGACAGCACAATGGGGTTGTCCTTTCATCCTTACAGGGACAGGAAATGCTTGAGAGGTTAAAGGTCCCCTCCCACACCCACATGACAGTGATTTTTCCAAATACCACACTAGTTATGGATGCAATTATTATTTATTGAGATTTAGTACAAGAATATTACCACAAATACAAATCATTGGGAGGAAACTACCAGTGCTGTCAGGATGGACTCCTGGAAATTCCATTACCGGTAGGTCTAATCTCTGTTTTCCAGGATGTCCTATCCTGACAGCACAAATACCAATGTAGGAATTCGCTAGGGAAGGACCATTGCTTGTAGCACTTTATGACCGAAGGTCGTCTGGCTAGCTGTTAGCGTGTCCAATTTGTAGCGTCTACAGAAAGTGTTTGGTGTAGACCAGGTGGGAGCCCTGCATATTTGCTCTACTGAGGCTCCCGCCCTCTCTGCCCTTGATGTCGCTATTGCCCTGGTGGAGTGGGCCCTAAGCCCCTCTGGTATAGGTAATCCCTTGGCTTCATATACTGAGGCGATAGTTGATATCCATCTTGCTAGGGTGTGTGTAGATGCGCCTCTACCCCTATTTTTCCCGCCGTACTGGATAAACAATTTTGTGTCCTGACTCCACTCCCTCGTGACCTCTAGGTAGTGTGTGACCGCTCGTCTGATGTCCAGTGAGTGAAAGAGATTTTTATTGTTTTTTTGGGAACGGTCAGAATGAGGGTAGGATTATCTCCTGATTTAAACTTTGGGGAGATACTACCCTAGGGAGGAAGCCTGGGTTTAGCTTTAGTACTATGCGGTCTCGAAGATCTGGATGTAGGGGTTCTGGACTGACAGGGCCCGGGATCTCGCCCAGCGGCTTGGCTGAGGTGATGGCTACCAAAAAGATCGTCTTGTGAGCTTTGTGACGTCTATTTCAGATATTGGCTCGTAAGGGGGCCTGCATAGGGCGTTAAGTACCAGATTTAGGTCCCACGGGGGGACTGTTTTCCTTAGGTGGGTCTCAGTCTCTGGATGGCCTTTGTAAAGTGCGCTATCCATGGATGAGAGTCCAAGGAGAAATCAAAGAAAGTCCAGATAGCAGCTTTAAGTACTATCAGTGTGCTCGGGGTTAGGCCCTTATTGAATCCTGCCTGCAGGAAGTCCAGGATTTGAGGGATATTTGGGCAAGACGGGTCTATGGGGGTACTACCACCTTCCGAGCAAACTTCTTCCAAATTTTCCGATATATAGCCCTCGTAACGGGCTTACGGCTAGCCTGTATCATGGGGATCACCTGGTCGGAGAGTCCTCTGGTTTTAAGGATGTCCCTCTCAGGAGCCATGCTGCCAGCTTAAGGTTCTCCGGATTTAGGTGCAGAACTGGGCCTGGGAAAGCAGATCCTCTACCGATGGTAGGTGGTATGGCCCATTCTGAGCCATCTTCTTCAGGAGGGAAAACCAACTTCTCCTGGGCCAAAAGGGTACGATTAGCATCACCCGTGTTCCTTCCTCCTGGATTTTCCCGAGGACTCTTGGTATTATGGCGATAGGGGGAAACGCGTATAGCAGTCCCCCTCTCCAACTCTGGTTCAGGGCATCGACCCCTTCTGGATGGTCCGCTGGGTTGAGGGAGTAGAATCTCTTGAGCTTGGGGTTCTTTCTTGTCACGAGGAGGTCCAGCTAGGGGGTTCCCCACCGATGGCACAGGACTCAAGATTTCTTCTTTCAGTTCCCACTCGGTAGCTCGGACTTCCTGTCTGCTCAGATAATCGGCTATGTTGTTCCTGGAGCCTTCTAGGTGTACCGCTGACAAGGAGTGAACGTTGTTCTCTGCCCAGTTGAGGATGCGGGTTGCTAGGTCCTGAAGCTTTCTGTGCCTTGGGCCCCCTGAAGCCGTAGGAAGGTTACTGTAGTCATGTTGTCTGACATGATCTTTATGTGCTGGTCCCATAGACTCGACCTGCTTCATTTTAACGTTTCCCACACTGCTCGTAGCTCTCTGTAATATGAGGACTGCGCACTGATGCTTCCTGGCCATGTTCCCTGAAGGTACCTTCCAGATGGGCACCCCATCCTTCCCTGCTGGCATCCGTGACGATAGTCAAGCATCGTGATAGGGTCCAAGGCACCCCCTGGCTGATGTTCTTGTGACTGATCCACCACTTCAGAGACAATTTTAAGGCTGGGGACTGCCGAATCTTCTTGTCCAGAGAGGATTGCCGTCTGTCCCATTTTGTCAGGATCTCCCTTTGTAGGGCTCTTGTGTGAGCCTGGCTCCATATTATGCAACATATGCATGCCGTCAGAGTGCCCAGGATCTTCATTGCAGTCCTTATAGATATCTGATCTCGCCATAGTTGATGAACCTTGTCCCTGATGGGTTTCTTTTTCGCTTCTGGCAAAAATGAGATTCTCCTCCTGGAATCTAACATAACACCCAGGAACAACTTCTGGGTACTGGGCTGCAGGTCTGATTTCTCCTTGTTCAAGATCCAAACGAGGCTTTCGAACGTGGTCATTACCGAGATTAGCGGTTTCTTTAACTCCGCTGCTGAATGAGATATCGTCCAAGTATGGCACGATGATTATGTCGTCCTTAGTGTTGAGCGATACCTTCCGATATCGGGAAATATTGGATCGGATTGGATCGGACTGATACCCCAAAAATATCGGGTATCGCCGATTCCGATACCGGAAACCCATGCAAGTCAATGGGGCACAAATATCGGAATGAAAATAAACCCTTTCTTTCCATGCACATCCAGTTCGGGAGGGGGGGAAGAGTGTGGGCGGTGCGTGGGCGGAGACTGTGCATGTGCGGGCCTGCCAGGGGTCTGTGTGGGCCTGCCAGGGGTTGTGTGTGTGTGCAGGCATCGTCCGATGGGACTACAAGTCCCATCGGGCTATGGCTGCTACAATGACGGTGATTAACATATTAGCCAATGAAGGGACAGTAGTAGTCCCATCATCCGGCTAATGTGTTGAATGTAAAAGAAAAAAAAAAACTTACTACATGCATGCAACATTCATACAACATACATACATACATACATACATACATACATACTTCATATATACTACATTCATACAACATACATACTACATTCATACAACATACATACTACATAATACATACATACTACATATATACTACATTCATACAACATGCATACTACATACATACTACATACATGCTACATTCATACAACATACTGTACATGCTACATTCATACAACATACATACTACATTCATACAACATACATACTATATATACTACATACATACTACATTCATACAACATATATACATAGTACATACATACTACATACATAAAACATGCTACAGACATACAACATGCAATACATTCATACGATACATACATATAGACATACAGTACATATAACATAGAGTACATACCCACTATCACTTGTCACTTTGATCCTCGAAGCCAGTGTCATCTGTAAAAAATATTAAAATAACAAACAACCAATATACTTCCTGATCCGCAGAAATCCACGAGTGTCCCACGACGATCTCCCGTGGAGAACAGCAGAATCAGCTGATGTGACCGCTCTCTAGGGGCTTCAGGAATACAATGACGGGAGGTAGGTATCCTTCCGCACTGTATTCCTCCACCACTGAAAAAAAATAGTCCCTAGTCTCACTTTTGGCATTGCTGCGTGAGAAAGTTCCTACGCAGCTTTTGCCATAAAGTGAGACCAGTGAACTATAGTAACCTCTCAGTGATGCACTGCAGGAGATCGTTGTGGGACACTCGTGGATTTCTGTGGATCAGGGAGTATATCGGTTGTTTGTTATTTTATTATTTTTTACAGTGAGATGACACTGGCTTTGGGGATCAAAGTGACAAGTGATGGTGAGTATGTACTCTGTTATATGTACTGTATGTCTATATGTATGTATTGTATGAATGTATTGTATGTAGTATGTATGTAGTATGCATGTTGTATGTATGTTTGTATGTAGCATGTTGTATGTATGTTGTATGTAGTAAGTATGTAGTATGTATGTATGTTTGAATGTAGTATGTACGTATGTTGTATGAATGCAGAATGTATGTATTATGTAGTATGTATGTATGTTGCATGAATGTAGTATATATGTAATAAGTATGTATGTTGTATGAATGTAGTATGAATGTAGTATATATGTAGTATGTATGTAGTGTGTATGTAGCATGTATGTTGTATAAATGTAGTATATATGTAGTATGTATGTTGTATGAATGTAGTATATATGAAGTATGTATTGTGAGGTAGCGCTGTCATTTACTTAGGGGATTCTCGCTTGCAGCGAACTAAAACACATCCGGCACCAGGATTTCCATATATCATCACAGTCCATGTGGTTTATTGTTCAGCATAAACCAGCATACAGTTCATATCAGCATTACCAGCATAGCGTTCATTACAGAGTTCCCCTCTGTCAGCAATGTCCAGCATACACAAGTTGCTCAATGTCCAGCAAACAGGCTCTCTTAGCCTCACAATTATCTCACCCAAGTCAGGGTTCCTCATGCGGCTTCAGCATTCCTCACACGTTCATTCCCCCCAGGGAACTCTCGGGCTCTGGCAGCCATTACACCCAGCCACACACAGGCTGTTAGCCAGGAGACATTCCTCCTCATGGGACCTTCCACTCTGGATCAACCAGGTCCCAGAATTCACCACATGTGACCTACCCTGGCCACATTATATGGTCTACAGCCACACCCACCGGGTCACGTGACTATGACCTCATCACAGGTCCTTCACATAGTCTTTTACTACAGGCGTTTTCAGACACACCCCTGGGTGGGTTTGTAGGTAACTGGCCCGCCCAACTCCCAAGTTACCTAGAGACTTCTCCCTTATACCTAGAAATAACATACGCATAACTAAGTCTCCATCTCAAAGCCACCCCCTTTGAGATACACAACCATCCTGCAGGATTCTGCCACTCATCCTCTCCCTTGGAACCTCCACACAGCGCCCCCTAGCGGACATAGTGGTTACTACACCACAGTATGTAGTATGTATGTATGTTGTATGAATGTTGTATATATGTAGTATGTATGTAGTATGTATGTTTTTTTTTCTACTTTCAACACATTAGCCGGATGATGGGACTACTACTGTCCCTTCATTGGCTAATGTGTCAATCACTGTCATTGTAGCAGGCATAGCCAGATGGGACTTGTAGTCCCATTGGATGATGCCAGCACACACAGACCCCCGGCAGGCCCTGTACAGACCCCCGGCAGGCCCACACAGACCGCGCATCATGATGACATCATTTCAGCAGCCAATCACAGCCATGCCATTAGTTAACATGGCTAACACAACTGGCTTATTGCATTAAGGGAACTTCCGATTCCGGTATTCGATATTGTAAAAATATCGGAACTTGGTATCGGAACTCCGATACAGCGAATATCGGCCGATACCCGATATTTGCACTATTGGAATGCTCAACACTAGTCGTCCTGTCTCAAGTGTGCCACCATCCCTGTGATCAGCTTCATAAATACTCGTGGTGCTGAAGCCAAGCCGAAGGGAAGAGCCTGAAACTGAAAGTGGTAGTACCTGCTTCCTTTTTTTAGTGCAAAGTGCAGGAGAGTGAGGGTGGATGGGAACGTGGTAATATGCGCTATTTAGATCTATTGTACACATAGCGGCGTTCCGGTCTATCAGCGAGGTAGTGGTCTTTAGAGACTCCTCTCGGAATCTCTTGTATCGGATCCACTGATTTAGTGGCTTTGTGTTTATGATGGTGCGACTTTCTCCCGATGGTTTTTTTACGGTGATGAGGGTTGAATAGTGGCCCTGACCTCTCTCCATTTTTGGGACCGGAACCACCACTACTGATTTTAGCAGGTCTTTTATGTCTGCCCAAATAGGATCTATCAGGGTCCTGGACCGAGGATTTGTTACGACGAACCGAGCTGGGGGGGGGGGTTTGTGAATTCGAGGGTATAGCCCTGGGAGACTGTATTGAGAATCCAACGGTTTTGGGTGATGAGTTCCCATGCCCCCGCGAAGAGTCTGAGGTGGTCCCCTACAGGTATGGTGTCATTGTCTCCTGCTTCTGGAGCTTTGTCCAGAGCGAGACGAGGGAGCACTACTCTTTTCCCCTTTCATGTACTCCCAGCGAGATGATTTCCCCTTCCATCTATATTCCTGCCTCTGGTACGGTCGGGGCCTTTGAAAGGGAAAATACCTTTTTGGTTTTTCCTCAGGAAGACCTTTTTTGTCATCCGAGGCATTCTCTAGAATTTTATCTAAGGCCAGCCCAAAAGCTTTCCCACCTGAGAAGGGTATGGCACATAATTTATTTTTTGAATAGTAAGCTCCTGACCAGGTCTTCATCCATATAGCTCAATGAGCCGCATTGGATAAAGAATTATTCCTGGCCGTAAATCACACGGATTCGGCTGAAGCGTCCGCCAGGAATCCAGTCACGATTTTTAACAGGGGAAGGCCTTCTAAGATATCCCCTCTAGGGGTTTTCTCCTTTAATTGCTGCTCTAAGTGGTCAATCCATAGATGCATGGATCTGGCAACTGACGTGGCGGCTATGTTTGTCTTCATAACGGCCACAGAGGCCTCCCAAGCTCTTTTTAGGAGCACGTCGGCTTTTTTGTCCATGGGTTCCTTGAGACTAGAGGAATCTTCAAAGGGAATTGAAGTCTTCTTTGACACCCTGGCCACCGAGGTGTTGATCTTAGGAACTTCGTCCCAAGTGTTAATGGCCTCCTGGTTGAATGGTAGTCTAAGCTTAAAGTCTAACGGTATGACCACTCGTTTCTCGGCGTCCTCCCATTGCTCCAGAATCATAGACCGTATATGGTCGTTAACTGGGAAGACCTGCTGGATCCCAGCTCTTAAGCCTCCGAACATCTCATCCTGGGTGGATCTAGTCTTTGGGGCCTCTGACTGGGATGATTTAGCGAATCCTGCTTTGAGCAGGGGGTTGGACCAGATGGCCCAGGAGGTCCCTTCCAACTCAACGATTCTATGATTCTATGATTCCATCTGCATGGTGCTCCTCACGGCGCCAAGAAGCTCATCTGTGTTTTCTGAGGAGAAAAGGTATCTCTTCCCTGTCTCCGGTGGTTCTGAGGTGATCTCGCCCTCCTCCTCTGAGTCTGTATCCAGGATTTCCTCGCCAGATGACCGATCGGACCCCTCTCTCGGTCTCTTAGCCTGGGGCTGGCTGGAAGACTGTGCGGGTAGCAGCCCGGAGACGGAGGCCTTGACCTCCTTTCTGACCATAGTGCGCATTTCTGCCCCGAAAGAGGCCTGTTCGCCTCTGATGATCATAAGGGTGCAGTCTTCGTATAGGGGTTTCTTCCATGACCCCGGTAACTTGCTGGCACAGATGGGGCATTTTGGTTTGCCCGATGTCCTGGGAGTCGATGCTGTAGGAGCCGATGCTGCCTTTTCCTATTACAAAGCACAGGAGTTTCCCGTTAGGCTCCTGTCTTTGTCGTGGAATACACAGCCCCCCCACTATACTTACAGAAGCTGGCCAATTTTTACAATTCTGACCACTGTCCCTTTATGAGGTCATAACTCTAGAATGCTTCCATGGATCTCGGTAATTCTGACATTGTTTTCTCGTGACATATTGTACTTCATGTTAGTGGTAAAATTTCATTGCTATAACTTGCGTTTATTTGTGAAAAAAACAAATTCGGCGAAAATTTTGCAATTTTCCAACTTTGAATTTTTATGCCCTTAAATGGCAGAGATATGGCACACAAAAAAACTTAATAAATAACATTTCCCACATGTTTACTTTACATCAGCACAGTTTGGGAACCAAAATTTTTTTTTTGTTAGGAAGTTATAAGGGTTAAAACTTGACCAGCGATTTCTCATTATTGCCATACCATTTTATTTTTAGGGACCACATCACATTTGAAGCCACTTTGAGGGGTCTATATGATAGAAAATAACCAAAAGTGACACCATTCTAAAAACTGCACCCCTGGAGGTGCTCAAAACCACATTCAAGAAGTTTATTAACCCTTCAGGTGCTTCACAGGAATTTTTTGAATGTTTAAAAAAAAATGAACATTTAACTTTTTTTCACAAAAAAATTATTTCAGGTCCAATTTTTTTTATTTTACCAAGGGTAACAGGAGAAAATGGATTGCAAAGTTATTGTGCAATTTGTTCTGAGTACGCTGATGCCTGATATGTCGAGAGGAACCACTGTTTCGGAGCATGGCAGAGCTCAGAAGGGAAGGAGCGCCGTTTGACTTTTTCACTTCAAAATTGGATGGAATGCAGATCGGACGCCATGCCATGTTTGGAGAGCCCCTGATGTGCCTAAACAATGGAAACCCCCCACAAGTGACCCCATTTTGGAAATTAGACCCCCCCAAGGAACTTATCTAGATATCTGGTGAGAACTTTGAACCCCCAAGGGCTTAAGAGAAGTTTATAACGTACAGCCGTACAATTAAAAAATCATATTTTTTCCACAAAAATGATCTTTTCACCCTCAATCTTTATTTTCCCAAGGGTAACAGGACCCCAAAAGTTATTGTGCAATTTGTCCTGAGTATGCTGATACCCCATGTGTGGGTGTAAACGACTATTTGGGTGCATGGCAGAGCTCTGAAGGGAAGCAGCGCCATTTGACTTTTTTGGCTGGAATTGAGTTCGGATGCCATGTCTCGTTTGGAAAGCCCCTAATGTGCTAAAACAGTGGAAACCCCCACAGATTACACCATTTTGGAAACTAGACCCCCCAGGGAACTTATCTAGATGTGTGGTGAGCACTTTGAACACCCAAGTGCTTCACAGAAGTTTATAACGCCCAGGCGTGAAAATAAAAAAAAAATCATATTTTTTCCACAAACATGATCTTTTAGTCCCCAATTTTTTTATTTTCCCAAGGGTAATAGGAGAAATTGGACCCCAAAAGTTGTTTTGCAATTTGTCCTGAGTAGGCTGATACCCCATATGTAGAGGTAAACCACTGATTGGGTGCATAGCAGAGCTTGGAAGGGAAGGAGCACCGTTTGACTTTTTCAACGCAGAATTGGCTGGATTTGAGATCAGATGTCATGTTGTGTTTGTAGAGCACCTGATGTGCGAAAATAGTGGAAACCCCCAATTCTAACTCCAACCCTAACTCCAACACACCCCTAACCCTAATCTCAGCCCTAACCCTAGCCCTAACTCTAACCCTAGCCCTAACCCTAATGGGAAATTTTATTATTTTTCCCTAACTAAGGGGGTGATAAAGGGGAGTTTGATTTACTATATATGGCGGGTTTTTATTTTTGGCAGCTGTCACACGCTATAAGACGCTTTTTATTGTAAAAATAGCTTTTGCATCACCACATTTTGAGAGCTATAATTTTTCCATATTTTGACCCACTGAGTCATGTGAGGTCTTATTTTTTGCGGGACAAGTTGACATTTTTATTGGTACCATTTTCGGGCATGTAACATCTTTTGATTGCTTTTTATTCCGATTTTTGTGACGCAGAATGAACAAAAACCAGCAATTCATGAATTTCTTTTGGGGGGGTGTTTACACCATTCCGCATGTGGTAAAATTGATAAAGTGGTTTTATTCAGTATGATTACAGCGATACCTCATTTATGTCTTTTTTTATGTTTTGGAGCTTTTATGCAATGAAAACAATTTTATATAAAAAATAATTTTTGCATCGCTTTATTCTGCGAGCTATAACTTTTTTATTTTTTCGCTGATGACTGTGTGGTAGCTCGTTTTATGCGGGAAAAGATGACGTTTTCAGCGGTACCATGGTTATTTATAATTTATATCCGTCTTTTTGATCGCGCGTTATTGCACTTTGTTCGGCGGTATGATGATAAAGCATTGCTTTTTGCTTTGTTTTTTATTTTTATTTTTTAAGGGGTTCACTAAAGGGGTTAATTAGTGGGACATTTTTATAGGGCGGGTCGTTACGGACGCGGCGATACTAAATGAGTACTTATTGTTTTTTTTTATTTCCAAAAAAATAATTTATTACAGAATATTTTTAATTTATTTAGCGATTTTTTTTTTTTTATAAATTATTGTTACACTTTTTTTTTCTTTATTACTTTGTCCCAGGGGGGGACATCACTGTCATCGATGATCTGAAACTTCACACAGGGCTGTGTCAGATCAGCGATCTGACAGGCACTGCAGCAGGCTTCCTCGTGCCTGATCCCTGCAGGACCCCGAAAGCCCCGTGGCCATCTTGGATCTGGGGGCCTGCAGGGAAGTAGGCCCCCAGAGCAGCGCAGCATATCGCGCTGCGCTGGGGGTCTCAGAGAAGCACGGAGGGAGCCCCCTCCCTGCCGATGCTTCCCTAATCCCCTGGTACACTGCGATCATGTTTGCCGGAGGTGGTCCGTGACCACCCCTGACACATAGTGCCGAGAGTGAGCTGTGATAATCAACTGACACCCAGCCGCGATTAGCGGCGCCCCCCGCCGGGAGCGCCGCTGATCACTGAGACGTACTATGCCATCCCCGGCCATAGGGGCCCAGGTACCATGGACAGGATAGTATGTCTCATGTCAGAAAGGGGTTAAAGGTGGAAAAAAAATTTAGAACATTTTTTTGGAAGAGTTTTAAAATTTTTATTTTTTTTTATTGTACTTTATATGGTAGTTCCATATACATTGTGTATATACAGGTACAAGCAATATTAGTGCATTAATGAGAACATGTCCCTGGGAGGATTTGTCCCTTTGGTATATGGTGGTCTTTTCATTTATCTGTGTGGGGCTTTAGAGCTCCTCCAGTACTCCGCCCTATTTGGTCCTTTAAGAAGTTGATTGTAATTTTTTATTACCTCAATAAAGCAGATATTTATATATAACATCTATGAGAATCTCTATACGGGAGCGCCGACTACAAACTGGGATTTTCCTTGCTATCGTTTTACCACGGATGTCTGAGGGCCTTTTCTGTGTGACCAGTCGGCCGAGCTGCAGACCATTCCCTTTGCAATTTTGTCGGATCCCCTTTCAATGCTTCATTTGTGCCTTTGACTAGGTGAGTGCAATTATATAATGGTGCAGTTTGCACCTAGTTTCTACTGCACTTAGATCGTGCGCGGCGTTGTTTTTTTCCCTATCCTGAGGGTTGTTTGGATTCAGTGGCAAGATGTGGAAAGCTCATAGAGGCTTATCCAAAGCGACTTGCAGCTGTAATTGCCCCAAATGGAGGCTCTACAAAGTACTGACTTTAGGGGGGTGAATAGTTATGCACACTGAAGTTTTCAGTTATGTTATTTTGTCCTATTTGTTGTTTGCTTCACAGTAAAGAAAAAAATGAATGTTCACAGTTGTAGGCATGTTCTTTACATGAATTAATGCAAACCCTCAAAAAAAGTGAAAATCCAGATTGTGAGGTAGCAAAACACAAAAATTTCCAAGGGGCTTAATACTTCTGCAAGGAACTGTAGCCTTAATATTAGAAATGGCTCATTTTCTAAGCAGATTAACATGCTTAATAGAAAGGAAACCCAACAATATCATGGTATCTGCATCTTTTAGAGACTGTTTGCCAAAATTATTGCAATTAATCCGAAAACTGGACAAGATATTCTAAAACGTTGCATCTCGGATAAAACAAGCAGATGGCAACCTACAGCTATGGCACAAATACATGTTATGATCAGAGAGATAAAGCTGCTGTTTAACAGAAATTTGGATTGTTATGTCGTATCGGTATAATAAGTGCCCTCTGTGGATGATCTACTAGCAGTTACAATAGGTTATTATGATTGGAAATCTTGCAGTGGAATTCATATTCATAGAATATCAATAGAAAAAGAAATCCGATTGTTTAAGAATTTTCAAGAAGCACGTTGTGGGCACAAGTGGACAATGTCATTGCTTATGCAGAAAATACGGAAGGAATTTTAAGTACTAAGAAAGGCGTGCTAAAAAACAATTGATGAAATAAGGAATCTACTAGCTTAGAAACGAGCAATGCGGGAGAAACAGTTTAAGTTTCAAGATACTAAAGATGTACGTAAGTGTCGACTCTCAAATTCACATATTTGCATTTAAATGAATATTTAATATATATTTTTACAAATTCCATTTCCTTTATCAATGTATTACTCTATAGTGGGCTGTATAATGATTCTGATCAAGGCGTGAGTACTTGATGAAGGGTCTGTGAAGATTCACCAGGATCATTGGGCGTGTGACCTCAAGTATGTGATTTGCATACATGTGGCAACATGCCAACTAGACGTGATCGGCCTCACTCTAAGGGTGCCGTTACACTTAGCAATGCACCAGTGATCCCGACCACGATATGACGCGGTCAGGATCGCTGGTGCATCTCTAAGTGGTCTCTAGTGAGCTGCCAAACAGGCAGATCTCACCAGCAACATAGCAGCGGTCTGAGGTCGCTACTTACCTGTCAGACGAGGAGATCCTGATGTCTTCCCGCCCGCGTCCACGTGTCGCTCGTCGCCACAGCAGGAAGCCTAGCAGGCAGTGGCCGACGAGAAACGGCCCAGGACGTTCTCGCGCGATCAGCGATAAACAGCGGGGGAGCGGTCGGAGGTAAGTATCACACATAGCGATATCACTAGCAATATCGCTGCTGCGTCACAAAACTAGTGACGTTATAGCGATATTGTTAGCGATATCGCTTAGTGTAACGGGCCCTTAAGTGAGTGTATTGAGCAAGACCATGCACAGTCTAGGCGGAATGTGGCCGGAAGTATGCAAATCACATGCTTGCAGTCACATGACCGCCCGCCACAATGGCATCCTCAAGCACGACGCGCGGTGTGAGGATTCACAAGTCTGGAGTCACATAGTGACTGCAGACTTGTAGACTGTGGCTGGACAACCCATCATTTGCTATATAGGTAGTCTTTACAGATCATCTTGTACTAGGGCTACAGCTTTAGAAATCTCCAGTTATGAAATGGTATCAGTAGGAATCTGCCAGTATCAACTGGTTCCGCAAGCAGTTTAATATGTTTGGGGGCCAATGACATTTTTTTGTGGGGGGGATTTATCGTATGATTCAGACTGCCAACCCTTTAGTTCTCCTGGGCCTTTCACACTGCCAGAAATGTCTGCCAGTGGCTTTCTCATAGGGAATGCATTAGCACCAGTGAATAGGAGAGCTGGCCAAGACGGATATTGGGCGAATGATTGGTCAAACCATTTAATTTGTATGGAGGGCTTAAACTGTGGTTGATCAGTTGAGTCCATCAGAGCAAGAGCCTCCTACTAAAACCACTTGCAGATTAAGTACATAACAGTGGTTATCTTATACAGTTGACAAGGGTTGATATGAATCAATCAAAATATCTCCATAATAAGGGGCAGAGCATCTCCAAATCTCACATTTTGTGGGGTGTTCCCAGTATGCAGTGCTTGGTACCTGCCAAAAGTGGTCTAAGGAAGAAAATTGGTGACAGGGTCATCTGCGCTCAAGGCTCTGTCATTCATGTGGAGAACAAAGCTTATCTGCTCCAAAGCCACCAGACATGGAGTGCCTATGCGGAGCCATGTCCACTTTGGAAATCACTTGTATTGGCTCCTTGAGCAAGTCCTAGCACTTATATGCAAGTTACTTTAACACGCACATCTGATCTCAATCTTGCTGCAGACAAAATATAACCATTCATGACAACGGTATTCATGTATGCCAGTGGCCTCTTTCGTCAGGACAATGTGCTCTAAATGCACCTTGCACCTTCTTGAAAAAATGGGTAAATAAATCAGGAATTGTTTAAGGAACACAGCAAAAAGTTCAAGATAGAACTTGGCCTCCAAATTCCTTCGATCTCAATCCAATTGAACATACTGTATGTGGAATCTGCTGGAAAAAACAAGTCACAATTTTGGAGACCTCATCTTGCAACGTACAAGACTTCACGAATCTGCTGCTAACCTCTTGGTGCTAGATAGACAGGAAACCGTTAATGGTCTTGCAGTCTAATCATTAAAGAGTTAGAGCTGTTTTTGTAGCACAAAAGGGACTTGCACAATGTTGTGATTGATCACTGTGTAGAAAATTGGAACCTCCATGAGACAACTCCCTCAAGTCTCTCTGTATTCTATGCAGACGTCATAGAGGTACAAAGTTTTGTAGCGGCTTTGCAGCATCATCTTTAACAGCCAGTACGTTAGGCAAGAACAGTAGTTTGGATCTTTGAAAGTATTGCATAAAAATGGTGAAATAACACAGAGCAAGTCATTTTGAAATGGTAAGATCAATGCATCCTGTGTTTAGGTGCCTACATGATAGGAGAAAAATGAAGATAAAGAAAAACTCTTGCATCAAACATTCTGGAATATCTGTCAAATTAGCCTAAATTTACTGCTTATCCATGTTCCATCACAGTACACTGGTGACCATCTTGCTCCTTTTCTGGCACTGGAGTGAAAGTGCTATTGCACTTGGAAGACCAGTACACTTTTAATCAAAATTGGGGAACATTCGGGTTACTGTATTTGTAGTATTTATACATTATTATTTATTAGATTCAAAACACATGACAAATGCACAAAAAATGAACTGGTCAGTAAGACCCTGTTCACACCACCCAAGAACTAAGACACAGAGAAAACACACAGTATGACAAATGTGCATAAATACTCTGTTGTAAAATATATGTAACAGTAAGCAGCAAGTGCTAGTAAAAGATGTTAACTAAACCAGGGTATTTAGTTGAGACTTTTTTTGCAAAAAAAAAAACGTACGCTAAGCCACTCCACCACGTCACGGTATACACTTCTCGGAGCAGTCCTATCTGTTATATTTAAAACCTGATCATGTGAACAATACCTTCATGAGCAGGGTTCTGAAAGGTGCTGCCCGGTATGGGCTTGCTGGGCAAAATGGCTTTTTATGTGCATGTCCCAAAAGAGAGAGGCGGGTTTCTCCCAAAGCGTGCATAAGCAAGAAATCAATAGATTCAGAACACATGACACATGCACAGAAAATGAACAGGTCAGTAAGGCCCTGTTCACACCACCCATTATTATTTATTAATATAGCACCATTGATTACATGGTGCTGTACATGAGACGGGGTTACATCAGAATACAAATATCACTTACAGTAAACAAAACTAACAATGACAGACTGGTACAGAGTGAAGAGGACCGTGCTCTTGAGGGCTTACATTCTACAGGATTATGGGAAAGGAGACCATAGGTCAGGGGTTGCAGTAGCTCCGATGGTGTTGAGGTAGCCGTGTGGTCATTACAGGTTGTTCTGCCTTCTTCCACGTATGACGCTGTGTGGATTCTAGCAGAAGGCTAAACCCTTCATCCACTCCCAGTAAAAAGACTGCATGGGTGCTTAAGTCTATGTTTATTGAGATGGTGATGAACTTAGTAACAGAGAACAACAATGGTGGATGATATAGTGGATGAGATCGGGTAAAATCTACAAAGAAATAGGCTGTACAGTATATCAGTACTGGCAGATAACAGAGCAACAGCAATAATACAGGGTGCTATTACATCAGTAACAGGAGTATTACAGAGGTTGTGCAATACAACACATAATGCAGTTAAGAAGGATATCTAAGCAAACTTAGGCTGCAGCATTGCACTACCCTAAACAGAGGTGCATCTATCTAACATGCAGTGCAAAGAGCATTACAACTAGCTGGAAAATATATTGCACAATACACCTTTCTCATAAGACACTGAACGGTGGCTGCATGATGGCTAGCCAGCACATACAGTTGTGGCCAAAAGTATTGACACCCCTGCAATTCTGTCAGATAATACTCAGTTTCTTCCTGAAAATGATTGCAAACACAAATTCTTTGGTATTATTATCTTCATTTAATTTGTCTAAAATGAAAAAACACAAAAGAGAATGAAGCAAAAAGCAAAACGTTGATCATTTCACAGAAAACTCCAAAAATGGGCCAGACAAAAGTATTGGCACCCTCAGCCTAATACTTGGTTGCACAACCTTTAGCCAAAATATCTGCGACCAACCACTTCCGGTAACCATCAATGAGTTTTTTACAATGCTCTGCTGGAATTTTAGACCATTCTTCTTTGGCAAACTGCTCCAGGTCCCTGATATTAGAAGGGTGCCTTCTCTAATCTGCCATTTTTAGATCTCTCCACAGGTGTTCTATGGGATTCAGGTCTGGACTCATTGCTGGCCACCTTAGAAGTCTCCAGTGCTTTCTCGCAAACCATTTTCTAGTGCTTTTTGAAGTGTGTTTTGGGTCATTGTCCTGCTGGAAGATCCATGACCTCTGAGGGAGACCCAGCTTTCTCACACTGGGCCCTACATTATGCTGCAAAATTTGTTGGTAGTCTTCAGACTTCATAATGCCATGCACACGGTCAAGCAGTCCAGTGCCAGAGGCAGCAAAGCAACCCCAAAACATCAGGGAACCTCCACCATGTTTGACTGTAGGGACCGTGTTCTTTTCTTTGCCTCTTTTTTTCTCCTGTAAACTCTATGTTGATGCATTTGCCCAAAAAGCTCTACTTTTGTCTCATCTGACCAGAGAACATTCTTCCAAAACGTTTTAGGCTTTTTCAGGTAAGTTTTGGCAAACTCCAGCCTGGCTTTTTTATGTCTTGGGGTAAGAAGTGGGGTCTTTCTGGGTCTCCTACCATACAGTCCCTTTTCATTCAGACACCGACGGATAGTACGGGTTGACACTGTTGTACCCTCGGACTGCAGGGCAGCTTGAACTTGCTTGGATGTTAGTCGAGGTTCTTTATCCAACATCTGCACAATCTTGCGTTGAAATCTCTTGTCTATTTTTCTTTTCCGTCCACATCTAGGGAGGTCAGCCACAGTGCCATGGGCTTTAAACTTCTCGATGACACTGCGCACTGTAGACACAGGAAAATTCAGATCTTTGGAGATGGACTTGTAGCCTTGAGATTGCTCATGCTTCCTCACAATTTGGTTTCTCAAGTCCTCAGACAGTTCTTTGGTCTTCTTTCTTTTCTCCATGCTCAATGTGGTACACACAAGGACACAGGACAGAGGTTGAGTCAACTTTAATCCATGTCAACTGGCTGCAAGTGTGATTTTGTTATTGCCAACACCTGTTAGGTGCCACAGGTAAGTTACAGGTGCTGATAATTACACAAATTAGAGAAGCATCACATGATTTTTCGAACAGTGCCAATACTTTTGTCCACCCTCTTTTTTATGTTTGGTGTGGAATTATGTCCAATTTGGCTTTAGGACAATTCTTTTTGTGTTTTTTCATTTAAGACAAATTTAATGAAGATAATAATACCAAAGAATTTGTGTTTGCAATCATTTTCAGGAAGAAACTGAGTATTATCTGACAGAATTGCAGGGGTGTCAATACTTTTGGCCACAACTGTATACATTGCACAAACGCATATTTGTATTAAACCCTCACCGGAATCCGCTTGACAGAGGCAGTGATATGCAGGGAGCAGGAACACGTGTGTGTGTGTGTGTGTGTGTGTGTGTGTGTGTGTGTATATAACTCAGAGATCCGGGGAGAAAATGGTTACAAGTTCTCTGGCCCAGGGGAAACTGAAGGGGCGGTTTTAATCAGAACAAGATGTTAAGGGGAAAGGCCTCTAAATCCAGAAACAGAAAAAGAGGGGAACTAATGACATCTCATGGTCATAACTGGTACAATACTTGTGAAAATACTTGCTGCACATAAATGGGCAGAACACAGGTTGTAAGCTTTTTGAAGAGATGGGTATTCAGGTTCCATTTGAAGGATCCAAATGTGGTGAATAACCGGAGATGTTGGGGCACAGAATTCCAGAGGATGGGGGATATTCGGAAGAAGTCTTGGAGGCGATTGGGTGAGGAGCGAATAAGAGTGGAGGAGAGAAGGAGGTCTTGGGAGGACCGGAGATTACGTGAGGGAAGATATTGAGAGATTAGTTTGGAAATATATGGAGGAGAAAGGTTATGGATGGCTTTGTAGGTCAGTGTGAGTAGTTTAAACTGGATTCGCTGGGAAATTGGGAGCCAGTGAAGGGATTGAAGCACCTTTCGCTCTACGACTACTTCTCCACTGCTTCCTGTCAGTGTGGCGCCCCCAGGAGTATGGCCGCCACAGTGGCTTTGCCTTCCTCCAAGGAGGGTAATGCCAGGCTTGGAGGCAGTAAAGGGTCTCTCCAGCAGTTAACCTATGCATACAACACAGTTCCACTCCAGGCCAGCAGGGGGGACTCTGAACCGGGATGGAGGGAAGGAGTGCTCTCTGAGGGCCAAGAGAGAGGAGTGATCAGTTAGTGTGAGGAGGGCCATGTGTGCAGACGTGGGGAAGAAGCGCGGAGATTGAGCAGAGAGGAAAGGCTCATCTCCAGTGAGAGCGCATGAACTGGAGCCTGGTCTACACGGTTGTAAGGATACTAACGGTCCTGCAACAGACATCAGAGGAGTAGGAGGCTGTAAATGCCCTACTCCCATCTAAGACTTGAGGGCACAACAGCAGCTTGGATAGTGAGCCGGGACTCAGGAGAGAGGAGTCCCCGAGACGGGCTACAGTTGTTTGCCGTGCAAGTAAGGTTCTTGGGAACATCTGTCAGGAGGAACTCCAGTGTAACACAGTACTGGAAGTACTTCATTCAAATAAGCGCTTCCAGGCTAGCCTGCTCTGGTACCATCTGTAATCAGGACCCTGGACTGCATTTATCAAGTAAAGGTACTGAAATTGCACCCCGCTGTGTCTTTGTCTGCTTACAACTTTTCCGGCACTGCTACATCCCCGTGCCAACTACACCAACACTGCCCTGGGACTACAGCTTCACCTGTGGGGAGCTTTTACATCTTTGCTGCAACACACCACCAGTCCCAGAGGATCTGCATGCAGCGTCGGCTTAACATCCCACTTGCCAAACACCTCAGGTGGCGTCACGAACTATTCCATTTACTACAAACCACTATACAATTCTCCACTCATTACTTGGGTGCCCAGGGCCACGGAACGGTTCACTGCTGCTGTGACACATCGCGCTGACACCGGCCCGGTACCGAGTACCCCACAGCCCTGGAAGGGCGACCCATCAGTCATTGGTCTTGGTTGCCTCCAGACTCTGGTCTTGGTTATTAAATGTACGAGAAGAACCCTACAGCACCCTGGGGTTAGGCCAAGATTTCTCTCCAATTAGTATGTTCTGTAACTCAACATGCATCCAATCATAAAACAGTGAGATATTACATTAACTACCCTTCAAAGGGTTATCGGGGACCATTTAATTTGTTTCTTATGGGCCTAAGATCCTATAGACACGTAGTTGCTAACTACCTGCCTGTTGTGCCTGTCTTTGATCTCTGCCTGCAAAGTACAGTCACTGATCACTCCTGCCACCGATTCTGTGACTTACAGTGATGTCACGCCAACAGAGCAGCTGCTTCTCTTACGCTCTGCTGTTGTGGTTTGACTGCTGATGTCATACTTATTGACAGTCGGCTTCCCACTGTACAACTGTGCAGAGCCGGCTGTCAATCAGCATGACATCGGCAGACACGCCCCATCGACAGCAGTCCAGAAGAGGAAGAGCTGCTCTGTTGACTTGAAGCTGTAGAATTGCGGTCAGTGATCGCTGTGACCTGGAGTTGGCAGAACAGACAGGTAGTAATTAACTACCTATCTGTAAGATCTCAGCCCATTAGGGAAACAGTTGTCCCAGAAAACCCCTTTAACTATGGGTGGTGTATAGTAACACCACACCTTATTGTATTTTTAAGTGTAATTTTAGGTGGTCATCACAGACTGATGTGAAGTTCTACAGAGAAGAAATAGTTACATTTATGTGCATTGATATAATCAAATGACAGCAATGACGTATTTTAAGCTTGCTGCCTCATTAGCAGACATGAGTAAAGCCGTGATTAAGCCTGGATGACAGACTTAAAAACAACCGTGGGAACTAAGACCAAGAAACAGCAGGTAATTTTCATGACTAACCCCTGGCAGCTATAAAAGCTCCTATAGAAAATGCAGTTAGTTCTGTTGGACTTGGTATTTAGCATTAGTCAAACATGCAGTATGTATATATGTCGGCCATAAAGGTTTAATGGGCACATTTAACCCTTCTAACTTGTCCACATGACCCTTACTGCACTGAAAATACCTTTCCATCCTTTTCAGTCCTTTGAAAAACTGCCCTTTATAAACTCTGGTGCCAATAGCTAAATAGTGCACTTTCCATTGGGTGTGTCCAGACCATGCAAGAGGACTTTTAAAACTTACAGTAATTGCCTCACTGCTAAGGCGGGATTCACACTTGCGTTCAGGAGGGCTGCGGATGGCTGCCCACTTCCTCCTTTCTTCCTCCGTGAAGTTTCGCCCATGCTCCGCCTACTGACGCATGCATCCTGCGTTTCCCTGTGTACCTATCTTTAACATTGGGTACGCAGGGATATGCGTCGTATGCGGAAGCGTCTGCATGCGGCAATTTGATGTGTGCAGCGACCGCACGGAAACGCAAAATTTTGTGGGGGCCATTATATAGTGTGGCGGCTAATGTTGGGACCATTATATAGTGTGACAGCTAATGTTGGGGCCATTATATAGTGTGGCAGCTAATGTTGGGGCCATTGTATAGTGTGGCAGAAAATGTGGGGACCATTATATAGTGTGGCAGCTAATGTGGGGGCCATTATACAGTGTGGCGGCTAATGTGGAGGCCATTATATAGTGTGGCAGCTAATGTGGGGATGTGGCGGCTAATGTGGGGGCCATTATACAGTATGGCGGCTAATGTGGGGGCCATTATATAGTGTGGCAGCTAATGTGGGGATGTGGCGGCTAATGTGGGGGCCATTATATAGTGTGGCGGCTAATGTGGGGGCCATTATATAGTGTGGCGGCTAATGTTGGGGCCATTATATAGTGTGGCGGCTAATGTGGGGGCCATTGTATAGTGTGGCGGCTAATATGGGGGCCATTGTATAGTGTGGCGGCTAATGTGGGGGCCATTGTATAGTGTGGCGGCTAATCTTGGGGCCATTATATAGTGTGGGGGCTAATGTGGGGGCCATTATATAGTGTGGCGGCTAATGTGGGGACCATTATATAGTGTGGCGGCTAATGTGGGGGCCATTATACAGTGTGGCGGCTAATGTGGGGGCCATTATATAGTGTGGCGGCTAATGTGGGGGCCATTATATAGTGTGGCGGCTAATGTGGGGGCCATTATATAGTGTGGCGGCTAATCTTGGGGCCATTATATAGTGTGGCGGCTAATGTGGGGGCCATTGTATAGTGTGGCGGCTAATATGGGGGCCATTGTATAGTGTGGCGGCTAATGTGGGGGCCATTGTATAGTGTGGCGGCTAATCTTGGGGCCATTATATAGTGTGGGGGCTAATGTGGGGGCCATTATATAGTGTGGCGGCTTATGTGGGGGCCATTATATAGTGTGGCGGCTAATGTGGGGGCCATTATATAGTGTGGCGGCTAATGTGGGGGCCATTATATAGTGTGGCGGCTAATGTGGGGGCCATTATATAGTGTGGCGGCTAATGTTGGGGCCATTATATAGTGTGGCGGCTAATGTTGGGGCCATTGTATAGTGTGGCGGCTAATGTGGGGGCCATCGTATAGTGTGGCGGCTAATGTTGGGGCCATTATATAGTGTGGCGGCTAATGTTGGGGCCATTGTATAGTGTGGCGGCTAATATGGGGGCCATCGTATAGTGTGGCGGCTAATGTGGGGGCCATTATATAGTGTGGCGGCTAATGTGGAGGCCATTATATAGTGTGGCGGCTAATGTGGAGGCCATTATATAGTGTGGCGGCTAATGTGGGGGCCATTATATAGTGTGGCGGCTAATCTTGGGGCCATTATATAGTGTGGCGGCTAATGTGTGGGCCATTATATAGTGTGGCGGCTAATGTTGGGGCCATTATATAGTGTGGGGGCCATTATATAGTGTGGCAGCTAATATGGGGACGATTATATAGTGTGGAAACTAATTTGTGCTCCATTTTACTGTTTGATTCAGGAAATTTGTCATTTCTAATGCTAATTACCCCTATGCCATCCTTGTGCAGCTTGAAATCTGTAAGACTGGTGCAAGCAAATTTTTTTTTTCTGCTTTCTGAAGAGGAATCAACTTTCTTTTGCACATGTCCATATGTCACTTACGAAATCAGCACTGCAGCATCTAGTGTTGCTTTCAATAACCCTAAATTGACACCAGAGAAAAAGTTGATTCTTTTTGCCAGGAAAGAACATAACAAACAACTCAGGCGCCAGGGCTGTGCTGTGGTCTCAAGTACAGATTTCGAGTAGCGAGGTGATGGCATCATGCCACGACTCCAACACGTGATTTGTATGGGCTGGACACTTGGAGCTCACGGTTGTGGAGTTTGAGTAGTTTTTAAGGTGTGTAGGCAGTGGTGGGAAAGGTACATTTAGCGCCCAAGGCAAAGTCTTCATGTTGTGTTCACTCAGCCCCTGAGTTCTATGCAGTAGCTGTCCTATGTACATTAGTTGGATACATTCTGGACACCCAATTTGTATAACAAGACAAAAGGGATTATAAAAAGAAGAAATATTGTGATTGCACATTATGCAAACGATGATACATCTACATTCAGTCTGCACACACAGACATTGCACGTCTGCACACACCAGTTACACACACACGTTGCGCACCTGCACACACCGGTTACACACACACGTTGCGCACCTGCACACACCAGTTACACACACACAGAGATTGCACACCTGCACACATCGGTTACACACACACAGACGTTGCACACCTGCACACAACAGTTAACACATTGCGCACCTGCACACACAGTTTAAACACACACACACAGACATTGCGCACCTGCACGCAATGGTTGCATACACACACACATACCCGTTGCACACCTGCATACACCGGTTACATACACACACGTTGCGCACCTGCACACACCGCTTACACACACACACACTGCAAGTCTAGGGTCACTGACAACTATGACAAATACGTTTGAAAAGGGAATTTTCAAGCCAGAAAGCTAGGTTTCCTTTTAAAGGGAATCTGTCACCTATTTTTAGCCCTATCAGCTGCCGGCACCGCCATCAGGGGCTTATGTACAGCATTCTGTAATGCTGTAGATAAGCCCCCGATGTAACCTGAAAGATAAGAAAAACGAGTTAGATTAAATTTACCAGGGGGCGTGGTGCGGAGGGTGTCGCGGTGCAGTCCTGCGCCTCCCATCTTCTAGCAATGCCGTCCTCCTTCTTACTTCTGCCGCGGCTCCGGCGCAGGCATACTTTATCTGCCCTGTTGAGGGCAGAGTAAAGTATTGCAGTGCGCAGGCGCAGGGAAAGGTCAGAGAGGTCCGGCGCCTGCGCACTGCAGTACTTTACTCTGCTCTCAACAGGGCAGATAAAGTACGCCTGCGCCAAAGCTGCGGTAGAAGTAAGAAGGAGGACGGCATCGCTAGACCGGAGGCGCCAGACCGTACCGCGACACCCATCGGACCGGACCGGACCCCCCCCAGGTAAGTATAATCTAACTTGTTTTTCTTATCTTTCAGGTTACATCGGGGGCTTATCTACAACATTGCAGAATGCTGTAGCTAAGCCCCTGATCGCGGTGACCGCAGCTTATAGGGCAAAAATGGGGTGACAGATTCCCTTTAATACATAATGAATTGCTGTATTACATCATAGACGTGCGCGTGGCTGTTGAATGGTACACAGCCTTCTTTATCACTATGATCAATGTAGGACAAGAAACTGCACATAATCTGCGGGAGACAGCATGACTGAGGTCAGTCACAATGAACTAAACACCATTAGACCACAAATCATATACTAACTCCTAAACCTTTAGGGACATTATCATTTAACTTTAATGATGAGAAATATTTAGCATTACCCTTAGCCACCCCAGACTAACAGTAACATTCAGTAATTAACTCATCTAGATTTTCCAAAAACTTCTGTATCATGAGAGAGGACATTATAGTTACACTTTTTGCCTTCCTTGACTACCACAAATATTAGCTAGCCTTTAATCTACAGTATATAGTTTTAGAGATCTTTTGAATGTTGGCACTGTAATCCTGAAAAATCTCCCGTGTATGCCCTATACACTGTTCACTTGACACAATACTTGGTCCTAGTTTGCCTTTTTGCTATGGCGGAAGTCCACCCCATATACCAGAACTCTAATTTTGAGAGCATTTAACATTACAGACTAGCTTGATGGAGGGTATTGTCCTGAAAAGTTACCTTTTTCTATAATGACTCTGGTGTATTTTTATAGACAAAATATATTCTGAAAAAAGCTAATTAAAGTGGATTTATTTGACTTTTTGTTTTTAATTACCTCCCTGTTCTACCCCACTCTCTCTCACAGTGGTCACGGACAGCTCCTGCTGGCGATTCAGCTGCTTCACATCAACAGAGCAACTCTTCCTTTTCCTGGCTGCTCTGTCAACGGGGCATAATTGCCACATCATGCTTATTGACACCCAGCTTCACGCAGTAAGGCAGCGGGGACTCAGTTGTCAATCTGTATCCTCACCTCCCTCACAATTCAGAATATCATCGCCAGTCACACCCCATCTACAAAGCAGAGTTGAAGAGGGGCAGCTGCTCTGTCGACATGACATCATCGGAAGCCACAGAATCATCGGCTGGAGCGATCTGACTTATCTGAGCCGACACAGATCGGCAGCAGGCAGATATTCAGCAACTACCTGCCTGTTAGTTTTTAGGCCCATTGTAAAAGAAAAATCCTAGGTAACCCCTTTAAGCATCTCCATGTTCCTTGCAGTTCCTTCTATTTATTACAGATCTACGGGAGCTCATTGATTGCTCTAAATTAATTGGCACCCAGCATATATTCCTATCGTCTACTAAGGGAGTGCCACCTACCAACTCCCTGTGCAATTGCCAACTGACGTCCTAAATGTGCACATTTACGGCATGGAGACTGCTCACAGAAGCATGAGCCACATGAGGCCTGACGTTGGTCAGCTTTGGTAAAGTTTGGAGAACAGTGTTCCTATTATGACTGATCCATTCTGTACTGAAAGTGAAATTGGAGCCTAAGCCTAAGGCCGGAGTCACACTAGCGAGAAAATCGGACGAGTGCAATGCGATAAAAAAATCGCATTGCACTCGTCCCAATGTTAATCTATGGTGCAGCTCCCAGCATCCGATTTTTTTCTCGCCCGTTTAAAATGGGCTGAGAACATCGCAGCATGCTGCGATTGTCACCGAGACTCGCCAATGCAAGTCTATGGGTGCGAGAAAAAAATCGGATTACACACAGACCACAAGTGTGACTTGCGAGAAAAACGCAAGACTTCTCCAGGTGACAGGAAATTGCATCAGGCATTGTCAGGAAGCTTTGTCATGCAAATTTCACTGGCACCCATAAAAAAAATCCAGGAAGAACGCCTCCACGAACTCCTCCAGCATGGCCCTGCATATAAACGTGGAGATGCTCATAGTTCTGGTCCAGGAAAGGTCAGAACTATGGGATCAGAGAGATGCCCACTATGGAGACTGGGCACGCAAGGAGGTAGCGTTGAGAATTATCTGCACACAGATATTCCATGATTATGGTGAAAGATGTCGTGAGGTCCAAGAGCAAATTAATGTAGTAAGTACAATATTGTTCAATTAATCAGCAAAGTTTTTTTCATATTGTCTGCCAAAAAACCACTGCTAACGCTTCCTCTTGTAAATGGTATGCCCAAAATGTTTTCACATTCCCACTTCAAAATGAAGCAAAGCTGTAGGCCCCATTGCAATGTCGGCATATTGACCTTAAATGAATCTGTGATATCCGCAAATGTTGGCACCCTAAATTTACTGATGTGACCAGCTTGCACCCTTTTCTTGCAAATTGTGAACCTAACCAAAGGGCTAATATTATAGATTTTTGTGACATACATTATGTAAGAAATTCATACAGGTTTTTGGGCAAGATTAATAATATCTTCTGTGCCCATAGGTCAAAAATCCTAAGTAATGTTTTTTTTGGATTGTTAAAATGTGTTCACACTCTCCAACATATCCCCATTTTAAAAATGTTCCCTTTTTTGGTGTCTATTGCAGTGACTGATGTGACAAGACGTTGACGCTGCTGTAGGGACCAATATAGGCAGGAGAGACAGCTGCGCGCCAGGAGTGGAGTGTCTGCACCCAGTAAGCGGAAGTATCTCTATCATGACCGCCTCAACTTCCTTGCTTCCTTGCACACCAGTTATGGATCTGCGACCATAAGTGCATGCTGCATGCCTATCCAACTCTTTTTTTTTTTTTTTTTAGTCCAAACCTTAATGTTGGATTTTTGTTTCACCAGCACCAAGTCAAACATCACAGAGCGGGAGATGGCATCCGACTCCAAAGTGCAAATTGACCCTGTGGTAGATGGTGCTGAAGGGGCTGGCCCTTCTTCAGCACCTTCAAGGGGCACCCATCCTCCATCACCACCACCACCAGAAGCATCCAGCCAGCAAGTAAACCCAGAAGAGCAGGGCAATAGTAGCAGCCCCACCTTGGCTCTGGATGCGTCTCCTCAGTCCCCAGCCATTCCCCGACGTGGCAGGCGCAGGAGAGAAGGAGCACGACAGGAACCTGGAGGCAGGTGGACAGAGGTGTTCTGGACTATTTATCTTCTGCAGCACATGATGATGGGGAGGAGGCTTATGGCCGGAGTCTGGCACAGTACCTACGGGCTATTCCCTGGGAGTTCAGGCTGCGTGCAAGAGGGTCACTACAAATTGTGCTTGACTCTTGCACACCACCAAATCATCATGGCACAGTATTTGGTTTTCTGGAAAGGTGGCAGCTTTCTTCCGAAAATCAAGTACATCTGCAGGGTAGCCAAGCCGTGCAGGGGCCAGCAGGCGGTGAGCCACTACCTCCTCCCCTGATGTCTACACCTCCTCTGAGGATGCCTACACCTCCTCCGCTCATGCCAACAACCCAAATTTGGCCTCCACAGGCCCAATATATGGGGCACAGCACACAAGGCCAATATGGTCAATATACCAGAACCAATGTTGGAGGCTGGCCACAACATGGTTATGGTACACATGGCTATCTTTGGGGATATGGTCAAATTGGTGAGTCATACAGTCATAACTACCAACAACCATATCCCAATTACCCCTACAACAACCCACAACTAGATTCTTCAAGGATGGACCCTACCCAACCAGCATCTGCTACCACACAGGGTGACAGTGATGTTGCCCAACAAACAAGGGCCAACACCCAAACAGGACTCCCGCCTTCCCCTCCCCCGACCTACCATCACTTGTAGTAGGTTGTATTTTGGGCCAACAAACTTGTGGCATATTGTTTGTATTGCTTTGTTATTGTTTAGCGTTATTTTTTTAAACATACTTTGTGTCTTCAAAGATATGCAACTTATGCCATATGGCTAAAATATGGTGTAACAATTCTTTTGGAACAGAATAAAATGTTCTTTAGTAAAAAAGCTTACTTTCGCTGACTGTTTCGGTTACTAATTGTTATGTAATGTGGAGCTTGGGAAAATATAAACATGATATCATAACAACAAAAAATACACACAAAAAACGAACATACAGCATATATTTTTACTGAAAGGCCAAAAAAATATACTACATAGATAATAAGGCATTCTCTTGACAGGGAGTACTTCCCACAGGTGAAACAAAATACCTGGTGAAAACATCATGGACTTTAAGTCCAGGGGGCTGACGACGGGGTGGAATAACAGTGGGCCTAGGGGCCACTAAATTTGGAAACACAAGTTCCTCATCATCAGAAGCTGCGCAGTCATGTATTCTGGTGAAATTGTGCAGGATAACACATGCTTGTATGACCAAATTAACATTCTCTTCACTCAGCTGAATGGCCGACTGGAGAACTCGCCATTTGGCACAAAGAATACCAAAGCTGCACTCCACCAGTCGTGCACATGAAAGGCGAAAGTTAAAGATCCTGCGCTGGTGGTTCAGGGATCTACAAGGATATGGCTTCATAACGTTCCTGGTTAATTGGAAGGCCTCATCTCCAACAATCACGTAAAGCACCGCATCCATTGTAGACCCTGGGAGCTGACGTGGTGGTGTGAGGTCAAATTGATTATTGCGCAGCCGCCGACCCATAATGGAAGAATTGAAGACTCTAGTGTCTCCAGTTCTTCCATAGGCCCCAATATCTATAATTACAAACCTGTAGCGACTGTCAACCAGGGCCAATAGTACTACAGAGAAAAATTGCTTATAATTATAGAATTGGGACCCTGAGTTCGGCGGCTTACGCATACGGATGTGCTTCCCATCCAGGGCTCCAATACAGTTTGGAAACTGACACGTGTCCTGGAATCCCTGGGCTATACGTAACCAGTCCTTCATTTTGGGCTCTGGCATTACCACTTGATGGAGTCGGGACAAGATTGCGGAACAAGTAGAGCGGACAATGCCAGAGAAGATAGATTTTCCTATTAAAAACTCTAAATGCAGTGCCGCATAGGACAGGCCAGTGGAAAGGAATCTAAAAAAAAACAAAACAAAGGAGACAAATGTGAAGGCAGGGCAACTAATATCTGGCCACGCTTTGCACAAATCTGTAGTATTCACATTTAAAGGCAGTCATTACCAACCAAAAATTACATGCTAGGTTTTGTGGATTTAGTGAACATTCATATAATGTACAGGATTAAATGGCCAAACATATTCCAAATTTTAACAAATATGTTAGGAATAAGGGATTGAAAATCAGTTGACTTGGTAAAACTTGGTAAAGATATCTTTAGAACACCTACCGTAAAGTAAGGAGAAGGTGCTCCTCGGCAGAAATACTTTTGCACATCCTGGAGTCCTGAAAGGTGATCCCGGGGCGTACAATCTCCAGGAAATGGTCAAAAGTACCAAGGCTCATCCGACAATATTGAAAGAACTTGTCTGGATGGCTACACAGAGAGGAATAGAGCCGATGGAAATGTCCTTTTGTGAGCCGGCGCCTCAAAAGTGGATGGACTCACATTCTTCTCCGCCCCCTCGGATCCGCAATCACTGGGTATGGCTCCCCATAACGTTGTGACAATACCCAGTTGTAAAGCACCCACTCAGTGATGTTAAAAGTCAGTCTGTAGGACATGTTTGTCACAAAGATCAACTAACACAAAACAAGTACGCACCCTACTGCAAAGTGGGGAGGCTCCCACATGTTGTTGAGGCAATAAATAGGAGTCTGGATGGTGATTTAACCCCTTTCTGACATGAGACATACTATCCCGTTCATGGGACCGGGGCCCCTATGCCCATGGACGGGATAGTATGTCTAGCGCGATCAGCGGCGCTCACGGGGTGAGTGCCTCTGATCGTGGCCGGGTGTCAGCTGATTATCACAGCTGACACCCGGCACTGTGTCAGGGGCAGTCACGGACCGCCCCTGACACGTTAACCCCTGGCACACTGCGATCAAACACGATCGCAGTGTACCGGGGGTTAGGGAGGCACCGGCAGAGGAAGGCAAAAAAAAAACCCATGTGGCAAACAGTAAGCTTTACATTGGGGAAAAAAATTCCTTCCCGATTCCACATACGGCAATCAGACTAGCTCCCTGGATCAACGCAATATTAAGGAAACTAGTGTATATACCCTGTAATATTATACTTTTCAAGAAAGGCATCCAGTCCCTTCTTAAATTTAGTAGGGAATCACTCATTACAACATCATATGGCAGAGAGTTCCATAGTCTCACTGCTCTTACAGTAAAGAATCCGCGTCTGTGAGTATGCTTAACCTTCTTTCCTCCAGACGTAGAGGATGCTTCCTTGTCCCCGTCAGTAAAGTTTAAAAAAAGAAAAGTGTAAAATTTATAAAAAACGCTAAATAAATAAAAAAAAAATATTCCTTGATAAATTCATTTTTTGGAAAAAAAAAACCAAACAATAAAAGTACACATATTTAGTATCGCCGCGTCCGTAACGACCCGCCCTATAAAACTGTCCCATTAGTTTAACCCCTTTAATGAACCCCTTAAAAAATAAAATACAAAGCAAAAAGTAATGCTTTATTATCTTACCGCTGAACAAAAAGTGCAATAACGCGCGATCAAAAAGACGGATATAAATAACCATGGTACCGCTGAAAACATCATCTTGTCCTGCAAAACACGAGCCGCCACACAGCATCATCAGCAAAAAAATAAAATTATAGCTCGCAGAATAAAGTGATGCAAAAATAATTATTTTTCACATAAAATTGTTTTCAGTGCATAAAAGCGCCAAAACATAAAAAAAAGACAAAAATGAGGTATCACTGTAATCGTACTGACCCGAAGGATAAAACTGCTTTATCAATTTTACCGCTTGCGGAACGGTGTAAGCGCACCCCCCAAAAGAAATTCTTGAAATGCTGGTTTTTGTTCATTCTGCGTCCCAAAAATCGGAATAAAAAGCGATCAAGAAATGTCACGCGCCCGAAAATGGTACCAATAAAAATGTCAACTCATCCTGCAAAAAATAAGACCTCACATGACTAGGTGGGTCAAAATATGGAAAAATTATAGCTCTCAAAATGTGGTGATGCAAAAACTATTTTTACAATAAAAAGCATCTTTTAGCGTATGACAGCTGCCAAACATAAAAACTGCCATAAATAGTAAATCAAACCCCCCCGTTATCACCCCCTTAGTTAGGGAAAAGTAATAAAATTAATAAAATGTATTTATTTCCATTTTCCCATTAGGGTTAGGGCTAGGGGTAGGGTTAGGGCTAGGGTTAGGGCTGATATTAGGGTTAGGGGTATGTTGGGGTTAAGGTTGGAGTTAGAATTGGGGGGTTTCCACTGTTTGGGCACATCAAGTGCTCTCCAAATGCAACATGGCGTCTGATCTCAATTCCAGCCCAATTCTGCGTTGAAAAAGTCAAATGGTGCTCCTTCCCTTCTAAGCTCTGCCATGCACCCAAACAGTGTTTTACCCCCACATATGGAGTATCAGCCTACTCAGGACAAATTGCAAAACAACTTTTGGGGTCCTATTTCTCCTGTTACCCTTAGGAAAATAAAAATTGGGGGCAAAAATATCATTTTTGTGAAATTGCTTGCATTATAAACTTCTGTGAAGTACTTAGGGGTTCAAAGTGCTCACCACACATCTAGATAAGTTCCTTGGGGGGTCTAGTTTCCAAAATGGGGTTATTTGTAGGGAGTTTCAACAGTTTAGGCACATCAGAGGCTCTCCAAACGCGACATGACACCCACAGACCATTCCATCAAAGTCTGCATTCCAAAACGTCACTACTTCCCTTCCGAGCCCATACAGTAGTTTTCTCCCACATATGGGGTATCAGCGTACTCAGGACAAATTGGACAACAACTTTTGGGGTCCAATTTCTCCTATTACCCTTGGGAAAATAAAAAATTGGGGACTAAAAGATCATGTTTGTGGAAAAAATATGATTTTTTTTATTTTCATGCCTGGGCATTATAAACTTCTGTGAAGCCCTTGGGGGTTCAAAGTTCTCACCACACATCTAGATAAGTTACTTGGGGGGTCTAGTTGCCAAAATGGTGTCATTTGTGGGGGATTTCCACTGTTTAGGCACTTCAGGGGCTCTCCAAACGTGGCATGGCATCCAATCCCAATTCCAGCAAAAAAAGTCAAATGGCGCTGCTTCCCTTCCGAGCTCTGCCATGCGCCCAAATAGTGGTTTACCTCCACATGTGGGGTATCAGCGTACTCAGTACAAATTGCACAATAACTTTTAGGGTCCTGTTACCCTTGGGAAAATAAAAATTGGGGGTGAAAAAATATGATTTTTTAATTGTACAGTTGTACGTTATAAACTTCTCTGAAGCGTTTGTGGGTTCAAAGTTCTCACCACATATCCAGATAAGTTCCTTGGGGGATCTAGTTTCCAAAATGGGGTCATTGTGGGGGGTTTCCACTGTTTAGGCACATTAGGGGCTCTCCAAACATGTCATGACGTCCGATCTGAATTCCAGCCAATTTTGCATTGAAAAAGTCAAACGGCGCTCCTTCCCTTCTGAGCTCTGCCATGCACCGAAACAGTGGTTCCCCCCACATATCAGGTATCAGCGTACTCAGGAGAAATTGCACAATAACTTTTGCAGTCCAATTTCACCTGTTACCCTTGGTAAAATAAAAAAAATTGGACCTGAAATAATTTTTTTGTGAAAAAAAGTTAAATGTTCATTTTAAACATTCAAAAAATTCCTGTGAAGCACCTGAAGGGTTAATAAGCTTCTTGATTGTGGTTTTGAGCACCTTGAGGGGTGCAGTTTTTAGAATGGTGTCACTTTTGGGTATTTTCTATTTTTCTATCATATAGACCCTTCAAAGTGACTTCAGATGTGATGTGGTCCGTAAAAATAAAATGGTGTTGCAAAAATAAGAAATCGCTGGTCAACTTTTAACCCTTATAACTTCCTAACAAAAAAAATTGTGGTTCCAAAATTGTGCTGATGTAAAGTAAACATATGTGAAATGTTACTTATTAAGTTTTCTGTGTGCCATATCTCTGTGATTTAAGGGCATCAAAATTCAAAGTTGGAAAATTGTGAAATTTTCAAAATTTTCGCCAAATTTCTGTTTTTTTCACAAATAAACGCAAGTTATTTGAATGAAATTTTACCACTAACTTGAAGTACAATATGTCACAAGAAAACATTGTCAGAATCAGTGGGATCAATGGAAGCGTTTCAGAGTTATTACCTCAAAAGGGACAGTGGTCAGAATTGTAAAAATTGGCCCTGTCATGAACATGCAAACCACCCTTGGGGGTAAATGGGTTAAATTGGTTTCAGGCCTAAAAGCCTTTATATGTCAATTTTAAATGCAGGCGAGAAAATCTCGCCATACGGATGCTTACATGTGAGAAAATCGCAAACTCGCATTAAAATCGGATAACATACGGATCAATGTTCATGAAACATTTGTGCGATTTTGGTCTGTCAAAAATGGTCCCATTTTTTCATCGTTGTGTGTGACTCCAGCCTAAGGCGTCAAATGGTGTCTACACAAATCATTAGAAGGCCTTTGCACAACATTGGGCTACAAGCCAGGCATCCCTCTACAGGTGATCCTTTGACCTTATGCCACTACACTTAATGGCTATCATGATGGCAATGGAGGCTGGAATTGTGGACTATCTTACGGCATGAGTCCCGCTTTTGACCTGGAAACTATGTAGGAAATATCATGAAGAGGCCTTCACAAGGGAACATCACACTGGTCCTTCTCCCAGCTCCCAGAGGTGGCATAATTTAGGGTTCTTAAACAATCATTCAGGTAAAAAAACAAAGCAAAACAAAAATCCTTCATTGTTATATTCTCTTTCAGTTCAGTACTATCAGTAGTATGGACCCTGCGGCCTACGACTTAGAGTGGTTGTCAACCAAAGGTAAGAGGTGTATGAGCTATATTGAACTACATTTTATAAAAGTAGCTCCGTAATTGTTAATTTTAAGGTGAAACCTTTTAAATCTATGTACATTGCTTTATTTTAAGCTACAGCAACCGGTTTGCATATGGCACGGTAAAGCTGTGTCCTTACTCCTTACCATGCCTTGGCTGCCATTGACCTTTCTGAGACCTGCATGTGTGAACGCTCAGTTTCTTCTGTCCACTTCTGCAGAATGTACTGGGTTAAATACTTAGTGAACTGTAATCAGGCAGAACACTCATCACCTCTGGTCTCTCTTGGTTTTTATCATCAGTCACTTTTGCTTGGAGCAGTGGAGTTTGTTAACTCTCTATAAATAAACTTTAGACATTGAATCAAAGATCTTGAATGCATACCCTTAGGAAATAAAGTTAAAGTTGCATAATTTACTCAATGTAATCTTTTGACATTTTTTAATGATTTGTGCTCCTAAACAATCCCAATCTATTCTAGAAAGTCCTCAAGTACATTGCATGCAATTTTCTGCTTGAACAGCCAGAAGAAAAGGAGGCGGGAATACACTGAGAAGTAGGCAGGAAATATTCGATTTAGAGAGGAGAGGTTGGCTGGAGAACAGAAATGAAATTATTTCTTGCCAAACCAAAAAGCACAGCACCAGAAACAGAATTACATGGCATATCAGCCTAGTGCAGCATTCCTCCAACACTCCTAATCTGCTGCCTGCCGAATTAAATTGGCCACATTAACGATCCATCCAAAACACATTATACGATGACCTCAAACTTTCCACTTCCTCGGCCTCTGAGAAGATCCTGGAGTTTGGCTCCTGCCAGGACTCTGCGCATTGTGGTTCTGGGGCAAAGCGCAGTGGGGAAAACAGGTAGGATGATGTGGATGACAGTTTTATGCTATTTTATTGTGTACGCCATAAATTAAAGTGTTTCAATAAGAATAGATGTATTTCCGAAAATTACAGAGCATGTGTTAAATTGTGACTCTTGTGTGACAACTTTGGTAACGTGTCTACTAGGTGAATTTAGTTGTGTATACCATATAGTAGGTGTGTATACTCTAGATTAGGTGTGTATACCGTAGATTAGGCATGTATACTGTAGAATAGGTGTGTATACTGTAGAATAGGTGTGTATAGCTTAGATGTCTATACCGTAGACTAGGTGTGTATACCGTAGACTAGATTTGTATACCATAGATTTGGTGTGTAAACTGTAGATTAGGTGTGTATACCATAGATTAGGTGTCTATACCATAGATTAGGTGTGTATACCGTAGTTTAGGTGTCTATACCATAGATTACATGTGTATAATGTAGATTAGGTGTGTGTACCGTAGATTAGGTGTGTTTACCGTAGATTTGGTGTGTTTAATGTAGATTAGGTGTGTATACCTTAGATTTGGTGTGTATACCATAGATTTGACGTGTAAACTGTAGATTAGGTGTCTGTACCGTAGATTAGATGTGCGTACCGTAAATTAGGTATGTTTATTGTAGATTAGGTGTGTATACCAGAGATTAGGTGTGTATACCGTAGATTAGGTGTCTATACCATAGATTAGGTGTGTATAATGTAGATTAGGTGTGCGTACCATAGATTAGGTGTGTTTACCATAGATTAGGTGTGTATATCGTAGATTAGGTGTGTTTAATGTAGATTAGGTGTGTAAACTGTAGATTAGGTGTGTCTATTGTAGATTAGGTGTGTTTAATGTAGATTAGGTGTGTAAACTGTAGATTTGGTGTGTATACCATAGATTTGACGTGTAAACTAGATTAGGTGTCTGTACCATAGATTAGATGTGCGTACCGAAGATAAGGTATGTTTACCGTAGATTAGGTGTGTATACCAGAGATTAGGTGTGCATACCGTAGATTAGGTGTGTATACCGTAGTTTAGGTGTCTATACCATAGATTAGGTGTGTATAATGTAGATTAGGTGTGCGTACCATAGATTAGGTGTGTTTACCATAGATTAGGTGTGTATATCGTAGATTAGGTGTGTTTAATGTAGATTAGGTGTGTAAACTGTAGATTAGCTGTGTATACCATAGTTTAGGTGTGTACCATATCTTAGGTGTCTATGCCATAGATTAGGTTTGTATACCGTAGATTAGGTGTCTATACCATAGATTAGGTGTGTATACTGTAGATTAGGCATGTGGACCGTAGATTAGGTGTGTATAATGTAGATTAGGTGTGTATAATGTAGATTAGGTGTGTATAATGTAGATTAGGTGTGTATAATGTAGATTAGGTGTGTGTACCATAGTTTAGGCGTGTATACCATAGATTTGGTGTGTATACTGTAGAATAGGTGTGTATAATGTAGATTAGGTGTGCATACTCTATTTCATGGACTTGTAACACATCACCAAAGTATCTCACAGGTATGGACATATTTCAGTGTGAATTTGTGGATGAAGTGTTGGAATTATTACAATGTCAGAGATAACAATAAAGAGCAATTTACTCTCCCTAGAGTTATTCCAAGCGTTTAGATATTACTTATTGTGGTATAGTAAAGGGTGTTTTACTGGATGGGAGATACATTTCTCCCAGCAGATTAATGTTTGGCCGGGTTTTTCCCTAAAGACAGGACCTGCGATGATGTCATGCTCTCGTGATCAGCCCATGTGATGTCTACCTCACTTGTAGGAGGGGTTATGGGCGATGTAATGGAGGTTGGTGTTTGGCACATGGTGAGTGTGTGTCTGTAAGTTACAGGAACTTGGCTGGACTTAGCCTGAACTTGTATACAGGATCTCCGTGCTGCAGGACTATAGCAGGAAGACTCTCAACAACCCTGGGAATGGCACCTGGCGGATGCCCGTCCCGTGCAAGGGGTGAGTCTGGGACCAGTGGTTCTCTAAGCTGGAGTACATTTATGTTTTTCCCTTATTTTCTGTTAACCTGCTATTTGCAAAGTGACATTAAACCACTGAAATTAGACTTTAAGCCTGTGTGTTGCCTCGTTACTGCCGCCCTGCCATTACCTACCAGAGCGAATCCCTACATTATCTATATCTATCTATATAAAAATGAGTGTATATATCAAGCTATGCCCACTCCACATAGCCCCATCCACTCCGCATAGCCAAACTCACTCCACAAGCAAAGCGCCATATAATAAATATCTAATACATACATACATACATACAGTTAGGTCTATATATATTTGGACAGAGACAACATTTTTCTAATTTTGGTTCTAGACATTACCACAATGAATTTTAAATAAAACAATTCAGATGCAGTTGAAGTTCAGACTTTCAGCTTTCATTTGAGGGTATCCACATTAAAATTGGATGAAGGGTTTAGGAGTTTCAGCTCCTTAACATGTGCCACCCTGTTTTTAAAGGGACCAAAAGTAATTGGACAGATTAAATAATTGTAAATAAAATGTTCATTTCTAGTACTTAGTTGAAAACCCTTTGTTGGCAATGACTGCCTGAAGTCTTGAACTCATGGACATCACCAGACGCTGTGTTTCCTCCTTTTTGATGCTCGGCCAGGCCTTCACTGCGGTGGTTTTCAGTTGCTGTTTGTTTGTGGGCCTTTCTGTCTGAAGTTTAGTCTTTAACAAGTGATATGCATGCTCAATTGGGTTGAGATCAGGTGACTGACTTGGCCATTCAAGAATATTCCACTTCTTTGTGTCATGCTTACCGCGGCTCCCGTGCCCGCCGCCTCCTTTGCGTCCGCGGCTCCTGCCGCTGCTCCTGTTCCTGGTCCCGCACTGGCCACGGCCTCCAAGCGCGTCCGCCGCTCCCCGCGCGCTCCCGCGGCAGGCGCTCGTCCTCAGGCTTTCCTGCGCCCTGCTTCGCGGTCTGTCCGCCGCTCCCGGTGCGCTCTGTAACAGGCGCGCGCGTGCCCACTCTCATTGCATCCTGCCCCGTGGTCAGCTTCTCTGACCAGCCCAGGACGCATGCGTGCCTCACCCCAGACCTCAGCACAGTCTGGCTCAGCCCTTCTCTCTGCCTCCATGACCCTGGAGGCCTGACCTGGAAGTCCTGCCCCTATAAAAGGGAGCTGCCCTTTCTGACCCGTGCCTGATTATCTATTGTGTTCCACGACAGATTCTCGGGTCCCCCGGCTCCTGCGTTTTCTCTCGCTAGCACCCAGCCTTGTGCCTTTCCCGCCTTGTGTATTCTGCTGATCTCTCTCCATCTTGCATTCCCTTCCAGAGTCCGCCATTCTTGTCCGTTCCTGCCTACACCCGTGTGTGCCTTCCTGATCCGCTCCTGTCAACTCCGGTACCTCCTGCCTGCTCTCCGTTCAGTCCTGCAGCCGTCTCTCCTGTGCTCGCCAGCCTGCCGGCCAGCTCCGTGTTCGCCTGTCTACTCCTCCAGTTGTCCCCAAGTACCAGCTTCCGTGGCGATAGTCTCCTCCGGGCCTGCCCCTAACACTCCCTGTATAGGGGGTGGTACACCTGGCCTGCTCGCCTGGGGGTAGGTTCGTCGTCGCGGTCCTGTGGGTTCACCTTTGGAGTCTCCACAGCTTCACACTTTGCTTTGATAAACTCCTGGGTTGCTTTGGCTTTATGTTTTGGGTCATTGTCCATCTGTAGTATGAAACGACGACCAATGAGTTTGGCTGCATTTGGCTGGATCTGAGCACACAGTATGGCTCTCAATACCTTAGAATTCATTCGGATGCTTCTGTCCTGTGTCACATCATCAATAAACACTAGTGACCCAGTGCCACTGGCAGCCATGCATGCCCAAGCCATCACACTGCCTCCGCCGTATTTCACAGATCATGTGGTATGCTTTGGATCATGAGCTGTACCACGCCTTCACCATACTTTTCTCTTTCCATCATTCTGGTAGAGGTTGATCTTGGTTTCATCTGTCCAAAGAATGTTCTTCCAGAACTGTGCTGGCTTTTTTAGATTTTTTTTTTAGCAAAGTCCAGTCTAGCCTTTTTATTCTTGATGCTTATGAGTGGCTTGCACCATGCAGTGAACCCTCTGTATTTACTTTCATGCAGTCTTCTCTTTATGGTAGATTTGGATATTGGTACACCTACCTCCTGCAGAGTGTTGTTCACTTGGTTGGCTGTTGTGAAGGGGTTTCTCTTCACCATAGAGATTATTCTGCGATCATCCACCACTGTTGTCTTCCGTGGGTGCCCAGGTCTTTTTGCATTGATGAGTTCACCAGTGCTTTCTCAGGATGTACCAAACTGTAGATTTTGCCACTCCTAATGTTGTAGCAATTTCTCGGATGGGTTTTTTCTGTTTTTGCAGCTTAAGGATGGCTTGTTTCACCTGCACGGAGAGCTCCTTTGACCGCATGTTTCCTTCACAGCAAAACCTTCCAAATGCAAGCACCACACCTCAAATCAACTCCAGACCTTTTATCTGCTTAATTGAGAAAGACATAATGAAGGGATTGCCCACACCTATCCATGAAATAGCCTTGGAGTCAATTGTCCAATTACTTTTGGTCCCTTTAAAAACAGGGTGGCACATGTTAAGGAGCTGAAACTTCTAAACCCTTCATCCAATTTTAATGTGGATACCCACAAATGAAAGCTGAAAGTCTGAACTTCAACTGCATCTGAATTGTTTTGTTTAAAATTCATTGTGGTAATGTCTAGAACCAAAATTAGAAAAATGTTGTCTCTGTCCAAATATATATGGACTTAACTGTACATACAGAGGGGAAAAAAGTAATTAGTCAGCCACCAATTGTACAAGTTCTCCCACTTAAGAAGATGAGAGAGGCCTGTAATTGACATCATAGGTAGACCACAACTATGAGAGTCAAAGTAAGAAAACAAATCCAGAAAATCACCTTGCCTGATTCGGCAAGATTTATTTAGTAATTTATGGTGGAAAATAAGTATTTGGTCATTGACAAAAGTTCATCTCAACATTTTGTTATATATCCTTTGTTGGCAATGACAGAGGTCAAACGTTTTCTGTAAGTCTTCACAAGGTTGGCACACACTGTTGGTGGTATGTTGGCCCATGCAGACCTCCTCTAGAGCAGTGATGTTTTGGGCCTGTCGCTGGGCAACACAGACTTTCAAATCCCTCCAAAGGTTTTCTATGGGAGTTGAGATCTGGAGAATGACTAGGCCACTCCAGGATCTTCTTATGCTTCGAACCGTCACATCAGGTGGCCTGACGGCGCCCCCTTGCCAGCTGCGCCTGGGAAAAATGCACCACCTTATGTGGCTCACAGTCTTCACCTCAACCCCATCACCATCAATTGTGTCAAATCTACTATGATAAAAGATAATAGAGAGAGTTTGCCTGTCCGAATACTCCTGATTTTACTGGTATTAACAGATGACAGCTGCACTCCAGAAAATGACATGCTGGACCATTATATTAAAATCAATTGTGGATCACCCGCCAGGGCAGTGGGGTACTCAGAGGGAAATGTCACAGTAGCGGTGACCCGGTCCGTGGCCCTGGGCGTCCATGTAAAAGAGGTTAAGCGTGGCTGATTAAAGTTGATAAGTGGATGATACGTGACGCCACCTGTGGTGCTCGGCAATGAAGGGGTTAAGTCCACGCTGCAGGCAGATCCTCTGGGACTGATGGTATAAGGCAGCAAGATGTAATAGCTCCCCACAGGTAGAGCTGTAGTCACAGGGAGTAGTAATAGGTGTTGAGGAAGAGGGTGCAGTGTTAGGCACAGAGATGTAGCAGTGCTGAAGGGGTTGCAGGAAGAAGGCAATGACACAACAGGGTGCAGTTTTTTTTACCTTTACTTTGCTTTGCAAGTGCAGTCCAGGATCCAGATTACAGATGGAACAGGAGTTGGCCAGCCTGGAAGCAACTTAGCAACTTAGGAATCTCTATACGCAGCTGGGTTGTGTAGTCTCCTTTCTAGCGCTTATCTGAGGTACATGCAGTACTGAGTTACACTGAAGTTCCTCTTACTTGCTCTCGTTCAGAACCCCCTCGTATGGCAGACAACTGTAGCCTCCTTCTTCTGGCTCACACTTTGCTGTTGTGCCTCCGAGTCATATGTAGGAACAGAGCATTTACAGCTTCCTATTCCTCCAGTTTCTGCTGCAGGAACATCAGTATCCATACAACCTCGGAGACCGGACTCCAGACCATGCACTACACTAGAAGTGAGCCTTAACTCTGCTCAATCCTCCAGCTCTTCTTCTCCAGTCCACACACTTCGCCCTCCTCACACAAACTGACTAACTTCCCTTTCCTGGCCCCCAGAGAGCAGCTCCTCCCCCAGCTTTGGTTCAGAGCTCCCTCTGCTGGCCTGGAGTGGGAACCGTGCTGTGTGTTGAACTTACCTGACAGAAAGACCCTTTATTGCTTCCAAGCATGACATCACACTCCCTAGGAGGAAGGTAATGCCACTGTGGTGACCATACTCCTGGGGGCGCCACAGTTGCATCACAGAAAGTACCCAATTAGGCACAGACACTCTATTTCCAGTAGTGTTAACAGAGGGAAGCAAAAAACATAGTTCTAAGTGAAGACGCTCTAGAATTTTTATCTTATGTGCAATACAAGCATTTACTATAACTGATATTTTAGGAGAAGCAATAGCACCGTTATAAATCCAAAGACTCAGAAAGAAAGATTTCCTCTTGTTCTCCATCTGACCCAGACCTCTATTTCGACTGACTACTGCAGAGATAGTAGTGAGGACAGTCTTGGTCTTGACAGTATCAGGTGTAAGTCACTGAATGGCATCAGGACTCATTACAGCGGCTCTTTCACTTGAAGAGATGCATAGGAGTGAGAAGGTAAAGTATAGCAAGCATACAGGTGAATGCTTAAATTCTTCACTAAGCTCAATGACAACTTACAAGAAGCTGAAAAGAAGATAATGTAACTTATATGATTTCACTTTTTAAAGTCAATTGGGTTGTGATTTTAAGCTAGCTTTAAAATCTTTGTTTTCTGTAGCACATTGACCTGTGCAAACAAAACATGTGCTGCTGAGAAAGATGATATATGTGCACACAAATACAGCTTTGGCAAAAATTAAGAGACCACTGCACAGTTTTCTAAAAATCAGCTTCTCTACATGTCTGACAGCAATTCCATTCCTGTGTCAGTTGAATTCCTACCAGAGTACACCTCATTCTACTTAATGTGCTTCTGATTAGGTGATCACCTGAAACAATTCTTATTTAATGAAGCAAATTGTCTCCTAAGTCATGTAACAAGGCTCATTAAAGGGTCGACATTGACTCTTAGGATTGCTAGTTCCAATAGATGGCACTAGAGTTGTAGTCTTCTTCCTTTCTGAAGAGACAATTTGCATATTTCCCAGAGGAGCATTGCGGCTTTAAGTCTCCATATCTCGGCATGCTTAGCATGTCATTCTCCGCAAGGAGAAACGATACTTCTTGGATATTATTTAATGAAGGAAAGTATATAAAACCCTGCTGTGTTGATCACAATCCTTTTGCAATAGGAAAAGCTGAATGGCAAAACAAGTGCTAGTAATATCCCAAAAGTAATAGGAATGAAAAAAATAACTTTTAACCATGCCAAAGGAGTTGAAAAGCAAAGTCTTGATTGAGGAAAAGAAGGGCTCAATTCTGGCTTTACTAGCAGAGGGATACAGTGAGCGTCATGTTGCCTCATCCTTAAAATTTCTAGGACAGCAGTCCATTACAACACGGTCAAGCAGCAGACATTGGGGATAGCAAAGCTACAGACCGACAGAGGGCAAAAACGACTTTCCACTGACCAAGATGACCATCATCTTATTCGAATGTCACACAGCAACCGCAGGATGACATTAAGTGACCTACAAAATGAATGGCAAATGGCAGCTGGGGTGAAGTGCACAGCAAGAACAGTTCGTAACAGGATCCTAAAGGCAGGGCTCAAGTCATGTAAAGGTAATAAAAAGCCTTAAATTAATGAGAAACAAAGGAGAGCCAGGCCGAAGTTTGCCAAAGCCCATAAGAATTGGACCATATAGGACTGGAGTAAGGTAATCTTCTCTGATGAGTCTAATTTTCAGCTTTGCCCGACACCTGGTGGTCTAATGGTTAGATGGAGACTTGGAGAGGTGTACAAGCCACAGTGTCTTGCACACACTGTGAAATTTGGTGGCGGATCAGTGATGATCTGGGGATGCTTCAGCAAGACTGGAATTGGGCAGGTTAATCTTTGTGATGGATGTTTAAATCAAGCCACATACCAAGGTTATCCTGGAAAACAGTTGATTCCTTCTCCTCAGGCAATTTTCCCCAACTCTGAGTACTGGTTTTTCCAGCAGGACAATGCTCCATGCCACACAGCTAGGTCAATCAATGTGTGGATGGAGGACCACCACATCAAATTCCTGTCATGGCCAGCCCAATCTCCGGACCTGAACCCCATTGAAAACCTCTGGAATGTAATCAAGAGGAAGATGGATAGTCACAAGCCATCAAACAAAGAACTGCTTACATTTTTGTACCAGGAGTGGGCATAAGGTCACCCAAAAGCAGTGTGAAAGTCTTGTGGAAAGTGGAGTGCCCCGCGGGGCCTGGGGTACTCGGTACCGGGCCCGTCAATTTCAATGGGGGGCGGTGTCACGGCGTTGGCGACACGGTCCGTGACCCAGAGGCATCCAGTAATAAAATAGGGGAAAGTTGTGTGGTATTTATGTGGTAAAAAATAAAAATAAAGTTATTAGATGGTGAAATATGTGACGCCACCTGTGGTATTCTAGTCAGAGGTGACCAGCGCTGCGGTGTTGCTTCTCTGGGATGAATGTTGAGCGCAGTTATGATGTTGTAGCCCTCCACAGGAAGGGCTGTAGTCCCAGGGCAAAGATGTTAAATAAATAGTAAAAGTGGCTGTAAATGTTGGGTGCAGATAAATGAAAGAAAGACACAGAGAGGTGCAGTTTCTTTACCTTTTACTGTCATAAGTTGAGGATCCAAGAAAAGCACTTCTGAGCATCCGCGCTGCTTTAGTGATAAGAATTCTTCAGAAATCCATATAAATCTTTCAAGTTCTTTATTATATGTACTACAGAAACTACGCGTTTCGAGGTGGCAAACCGCACCTCTTCTTCAGGTTACAGTACAGAGTTGTACAACTCTGTACTGTAACCTGAAGAAGAGGTGCGGTTTGTCACCTCGAAACGCGTAGTTTCTGTAGTACATATAATAAAGAACTTGAAAGATTTATATGGATTTCTGAAGAATTCTTATCACTAAAGCAGCGCGGATGCTCAGAAGTGCTTTTCTTGGATCCTCAACTTATGATACCTAGTGGACGCTGTCCACCTGCACGAGCTCTGCAGCAGCTATATGACTGCAACAAACGTTGAGAGTGGTTGTGTCTGAACACAACCCATAAAGGGTGAGTACTCCAGAGTACTTTTATATTTTAATTGATTTATACCAGGTGAAGCCCTATGTCTGCGCCCCCGCCCTTGTTTTCTCTTTACCTTTTACTGGTAATAGGTTGCAGTCCGGAGTACCACATACAGGTGATGGAATGAGTCCGGCTCGCCTGGAGGCATTCAGGGGATCCACCTTGCCAGGTGAGGATTTAGGACCTTCCTTTCAGCGCTTTGTGTGTGGGTCTCCGCTGTATATAACAATGCTGCGACCCTCTATTCGTGATGGTTTCACTAACCTGTACGACTGTCAGTGTGAGTCTATTCCACGGGTACCGTTCTCTTCACCATCGGTCCCGGGCTCCATATCCACTGACGTGCCCTCAGGTGATCAATGTGTACAGGAATTTACAATCCCCTGTACTTTCAGATTCGGCTATCAGGGTGTACTGTTATGAATGGGTCACCGAGGAGGAAAAAAGCAACACATGCTAAGTCTCAGAAAACCAGAGAGGTTTGTAACTATGCAGACTGCAGAGCCCTGATCTTAACACACAACTAGAAGCAGTTGTGGAGCGTGCCTACGGTGGTCCTGGACGCCTCGTCACAACCGGAGAGCTAAATAAACCTAAAGTAATAAAAGAGGAAAACTAACTCCCCAGAGCAGACCCCAAAGGAAAGACAGCCCCCCACATGTATTGACGGTGAAGCAAGATGAAAACACAAAGGCAGAAAAATAGGCTGAGCAAACGATAGGGCCAAACTAACTTGAAAGGACAGGAAAGGAAAGATACTGTCAGCAATCTGCCAAAAAACCCTACCAAAAATAATGTCCAACGCTTCTGATAACAAAATTAACCCTGAAGTCACTAGACTTCTCCCACTATATCAGCACTCTGGAATATTCTGAGACAGAGCAAAAAGAGGCCAATCTAATAAAGGACAAAAAGGCAAATTGGCATATACAGATAAATAAGAGTGGAAATTCAGCACAGCCCAGCCGGGCTGGCTGACCACACAAAAACTGAGTTAACCAACAAGAGCAAGTGTGAACATTAGTAAAAAACAAACTTAACTTGAGATGACTGGAGCAGAGCTGAAGTCCAAGACCTGAGAAAAAGACTGAATCACCAGCAACAGGATAGGGCGTTGGCTGTCTTATATCCAGTCTGATACTCCAGAAATCCAATCACTATCCTCCTCGTCAGGTGGCAGACCCTTACCAATTAAACTAACCTCACTACCTCCTGTCCCTACCAGCAGGAGAACTCCCAGCTGGTGGAGCAGAAAATGAGCTCATTACAGTGTACAGTTCCTGTCAGCCTACGACTTTGATGTCCCTTTTCTCTTTATTAGTGCTTCACTCAGGGGTCTGCTATATGCAGTATTTTAGCTTCGCTAAAGTCTCTCAGTCTCTGCTTTTGTTCTTTCCCTCTTCACAGATCAGCTCCCTGTCTTCATCTGACAGGATCTTCCAGAAAGATCTCTCTTCTCACGTCCTCACGTTTAAACTGTCATTTTTCCTCACAGCTGTTTCATTTCCATGACAACTCCCTCAGCTGGTTTCTAGCTGACTCACCAACCCCCTCTGCTGGCCAGAATTTATAAGGCATCTCCCTTTTCTGACCTGCAGCAGGAAATTGTGATTAAATCTATGCTTCCTGGCATGGGGTTCCCTTTCTGCCTCCAAGCATGACTTTACCCATTAGAGGGAGGTAATGTCACTGTGACAACTGGACTCTGGGGTGTCACATTCCCCCCCAGTTAAGTTCAGTACTCCTGGACTGAGGAAAATATAACAAGAATTGTTAACTGCAACAACTAATGTAAATCCACAAAGTCTTAAAAATGTAAAAATTATCAAAAACCAGACAAGAAAAAGAAAAAAATAGCACAGTTACTGCAGCGACCAGTCCTTCTGCTGCTGTCCAGGAATTGTCTTTGTGCTTTTACCTGGAGTTTAGTTGGTGGGAACCGCCTTAACCCACTTTGTGTGTCGTCCCTGGGCATGGCTACAGGGCACTCTGTAGATGGGCCTGTTTTTCGGCCACGCCGGCGGCTTATTTTCAAGGCCTTTTTGGAGTAACTATTTACAAACACAGTTCTGACCACACATAGTCCTGTGGCCCAATAATCCTTTAACTGGTTATTGCGAATACTTTAAAAAAAGGTTCATACAGTAAGTCTCTGTAGGCTCTCATGCTTAACGGTTACTACTATACATTTTTATTACTTTATTTACTTTACGTAATCTCTGTAATGGGCAGGGATTTGACCTCTAGTACTACGAGTGGATCTATGCAGTATAGGTATTTCTCATGACCTGACCTGTTCTCTGATGTCTACTGTTGGTGCAATAGTCACTACGCTATAAGTAGACTTGTGTAAGATAGGTATTCTAGACTGCCTTCTCTCTACTCCTAGACTCACTATGAGATTGTCAGATTCGCTGTTAGCAGGGGGCAGATTTCCGCTTTCCTCTGCAGATGTGGTATCTGTTACTGGAGCCATTTCATTTAGAGTCTTTTCTTCATTTGGTGCAGTAGACTGATGAAAGGTTTTTACTGGTACTACTATTGCCTGATTTACTTGTGTCCACGTCCAAGGAAATTCTCCAGGTATGGTTTGAATCTTTTCTTCCCCCTCTACTATGGGTTGTGGAGTGTCTTGGACTTCTTTCTTATCCTTCAATTGATCAGGGCACATCTTTAGATGATCTCTTGAGACTGCTTCGAAGGTTTCTCCTCCATCTTTGCTGATGAGGCATACCTTGGTGTTATTAAAGTCTGAAGGTATAACGGTGTATGGCTCTGCCTCCCACTGGTCATCTAGTCTGTGAACACGTCTCTTTCTTTTAAGTACTTGTTCTCCTTGTGTCAAGGGAACTGCAGGGGCGTGTTGGTTGTAATTTCATTCCTGTCTCTTTCTTGCTTAGGACAAACTTTTCTCCACACATTCTTGTACTTTGCGGTATTGTTGCTGCCGCTCTGTATTCCAGTCGGCATCTGGTGATGTTGTTTCAGGTGTTAAGACTCCCATGTCTAAATCAATAGGTAACTTGCCAGGTCTTGCTCTCATCAGGTAGGCCGGCGTGCAATTTGTGGAGTTTACCGGTATATGATTATATAAATCTACCAGATCTGGCAACTTCTCTGGCCACTGGTTTCGTTCTTCCAGAGGTAAGGTCTTCAATAAGTCAATGACCACTGGTTCATCTTCTCACACATGCCATTTGTCTGTGGATGGTACGGCGTCGTTCTGATTTTCTTGCAACCGTACATGTTACAGAACTCCTGGAACACTTCTGCCTCAAAGGCTGGACCTTGATCGGTGTGCACTTGTTCAGGGTATCCGTGCGGTCGACAAAGGTGTTGCTGAAATGCCTTGGCTGCTGTCTTCGCTGTTTGTTCTTTAACAGGTACGACTACCAAGAACCTTGAGTAATGGTCCACGATGGTGAAAGCATAAGTGTAGCCATTCCTACTCGGAGTTAACTTCACGTAATCCAAGGCTACCAGTTCAAGCGGCTGTTTTGTGATGATCGGCTGTAATGGGGCTCGCTGTCTGCTACGGTCTTTTCTGCGCAGATTGCATGGACCACATTCTCGGCACCACTTCTCAATGGAACTCCTCATGCCAATCCAGTAGAACCTTTCACGAAGTATGACCTCCAACTTCTTCCAACCGAAGTGTCCTGCTCCATTGTGGTACGCCTCTAAGACCATTGGCGCATCCCTCTTCGGGACTACCACCTGCCAGACCAGTTCATGTGTGCGCGAGTTGATGTTCCTCCGACACAGTTTACCCTCATAGATGAACAGCTTGCCTCTCTCCTTCCATAGTTGCTGTGCTTCCTGTGGGTCATCTGGACCAGGGTGTGCATCAGCTTCTGCCAGGCACTTCTTTACTAGGCGAACAGCTGGATCACTATCGTGTGTCTCTGACCACTCAAGATGGGGTAATTGGTTCAATGTTACCTCTCGTACGATAAAGCGCTTATTCTTTACTCCTTGGGAGCGCTGGGCTGCAATTGGACGGTGGAAGGCTGGTAACTCGATTTCTTCGAGTTCTTTTGGATCTTCTCCCCCATCTGGTGAATTAGGCATTCTGGACAACGCATCCGCATTAGCGTTCTTATGTCCTGCTCTGTACTTGATGGTGAACTCGTAGTTGCACAGCCGAGCCATCCATCGCTGCTCAAGTGCCCCGAGCTTTGCCGTTTCAAAGTGGGTTAACGGATTATTGTCCGTGTAGATGGTGAACTTTGCAGAAGCCAAGTAGTGCTTGAAACGCTCTGTTACTGCCCAGACTATGGCGAGGAACTCCAGCTTAAAGGAACTGTAGTTGTTGGAGTTCCTCTCAGTGGGACGAAGATTCCTGCTGGCGTAGGCAATCACTCTCTCTGCCTTTCTGCACTTGTGACAGCACTGCTCCCAATCCCACATTGCTGGCGTCAGTGTAAAGTACAAACGGTTGGTCATAGTCAGGGTAGACCAGGACCTCATCTCCTGTGAGGGCTAATTTCAACTTGGTGAAGGACTCTTCTATCCTTTTGTTCCACTCGAATAGAAGATTTTTGTTCTTGGCCTTCTTGGATTGGCCCACTAGAAGATCTTGCAGCGGTGCTGCTATCTTGGTGAAGTTCTTTATAAATCTTCGGTAGTAGCCTACTAACCCAAGAAATTGCCTCACTTCATGGATAGTGCTGGGTCTTTTCCAGTCCCGGATAACGGTGACTTTGTCAGGATCGGGTGCCACACCTTCCGTGCGCACCACATGGCCTAGGTACTGCACCTTGGGTTTCAAAAAGTGACATTTGGACGGTTTTATTTTCAGGCCAAAGTTTGACAGGGCTTCGAATACCTCGGCTAGGTGCTTCAAATGGTCTTCGTAGGTTTTGGAGAAGACGATGATGTCATCCAGGTACAGCAGTACGGTTTCAAAGTTTTTATGTCCAAGGCAGCATTCCATTAACCACTGATATGTTCCTGGTGCATTGCTGAGCCCAAACGGCATGTAGTTAAACTCGCAGAGGCCCATTGGTGTTGTAAATGCTGTCTTCTCTTTGTCTGCCTCTGCCACAGGAACCTGCCAATACCCACTGGTGAGATCTAAGGTAGAGAAATAATTAGCAGTTCTCAGTGCAGCTAGTGATTCCTCAATTCTAGGCAATGGGTACGCGTCTTTATGTGTAATGCTGTTAATCCGCCTGTAGTGTACACACATTCTCATAGTACCGTCTTTCTTCTTAACGAGGACTAATGGAGCTGCCCAGGGGTTACAACTATCTCTGATTACCCCAGCCTCCTTCATCTCTCATAACATACTCTTGGCACATTGGTAGTGTGCTGGGGGTACAGGCCGGTGTCTCTCTTTAATGGGTGGATGATCTCCGGTGGGGACATGATGTTGAACTCCTTTTGCCTGCCCAAAATCTAGAGGAAAAATAAAATGCAAAGAGAGGCGCAATGAGTGTACCTGTGTTTAAATTAATTCCCTAACTGAATCGACAGGGTGCTCACCTTACAGGGTTTTGCCACCCTTGCACAACCATGGTGTGAAGGTGAATGGTAGTTTGGGAGTGTGTCCTCGCAACCCAGAAGGGCACTGTACGTGGCTGCCAGCAACCTCCGCTCTCCTGGTTGTGATTAAATCTATGCTGCCAGGCATGGGGTTCCCTTTCTGCCTCCAAGCATGACTTTACCCATTAGAGGGAGGTAATGTCACTGTGACAACCGTACTCTGGGGTGTCACAAAAGCATGCCAAGACACATGAAAGCTATGATTAAAAATCATGGTTATGCCACAAAGTATTGATTTCTGAACACTTCCTGAGTTAAAACATTAGTATTGCTGTTTCTAAATGATTATGAACTTGTTTTCCTAGCATTATTTGAGGTCTGCAAGCCCTGCATTTTTGACCATTTCTCATTTTCTGAAGATAAATACAAAATTTAGAGCTTGGAAATTCAGAGACATGTTGTCAGTAGTTTAAAGAATAAAAGAGCAATTTAAATTTTACTCAAAATTATACCTATAAAGAAAAAAATCAGACAAAATGAAAATTTTGCAGTGGTCTCTTAATTTTTGCCAGAGCTGTATCTATTACTGATTGTTTTATGTGCTTGGGAAGTGCGAATTGCCTGTGCAATATATAAACCGTTTAACTGCTGCTATTGGCAGGGGTAACCTGACTCTAGACTTTGAGCATCAGTGAAAGAGACTTTATCTAACCATCCTAAAGGTACCGTCACATTTAGTGATGCACCAGCGATCCCGACAACGATATGACCTGGTCAGGATCGCTGGTGCATCGCTAAATGGTCGCTAGTGAGCTGCCAAACAGGCAGATCTCACAGCGATGCAGCAGCGGTCGGCGGTTGTTACTTACCGGTCAGATGCGGTGATGAAGACGTCCTTCCGCCCACGTCCACGCGTCGCTCGTCGGCGCCAGCAGGAAGCCCAGCAGGAAGCAGCCAATGAGAAACGGCCCAGGACGTTCTCACGCGATCAGCGATAACCAGCGGGGGAGCCGGTCGGAGGTAAGTATCACACATAGCGATATCGCTAGCAATATCGCTGCTGTATCACAAAATCGGTGACGCTTTAGCGATATCGCTAGCGATCTCGCTTAGTGTGACGGGGCCTCTAGTCTTCCTCTGATAACACTTGTCTGTCCACCACTACATTTCATTTATCTACACTTGTCTTTTTGCAACTGTGAGTGTAAAAGCTGCAAATCTTGGTCCAGCAGTACTATAGACATTTCATTGTTCCTCCTCAACTAAGGCCAGGTTCACACGGTCATATTTCATGGTTCGTATATGAACCACAATGACTGCACATCTCCCAAATTGAACATACTACCTCATAGACACATATGAGGCTGTAAATTCAAGTTAGGGGACCTGGCACACGGACCATGAAATAAGCTTGCTTGAACGTGGCTTAATACAGATACCCTTCAGGGTGTAAAACAAAATTCTCTTTTACATAAAAAGTTTGGTTACTAGAGCGAAACTATGCAAAACGTGTGCAAAATATGGAAGATATTACAGATATACAAACTGCAAATCTGTCTGTTCACTCAGCTATGTATCTCAGACAGAATTATCTAAAAACAGACTGTATGGTCCGAATTCATAAGGCCAAAAAGAGACTAGATAAATCCTACTGTACGTGACGGGACAGAGATGAAGGCGTGACTCTGAATATCAAATTAAGATATTATATGGTATACAAAAACATGCTCGTCAAGTGAGGATTATAATTCTAATGACCTGCAGCTCTGCGCTTCCTGAGGAGCCAGGAAAGACGGAAAGTTGTGCACAGGTAATGAACAAACCAGAGATTGGGAGGCCTTATTACTCGATTTCATCTGCTTTTGTTAAGGCTAACTTCACATGATCCTATGAAAAATGGTCTTTGATATTTTTTTTCTAGTGTCATCCGTGTGCAATCTGTTTTTATATAGCAGCATTTATAAAAAAAATTTCTGAGACAATTTCCAGTTTCTTATGTTGAAGAATTGCAACGTAGCCATAAAAATCCAGTACTACACTGTGGCTGCATATGGGATCCAATATGTTTTGTGCACCCAAAGATTTGGATGCACATGTCTCATACAACACATGGAAGAAACTAGTGCATGCTGTGATTTTTTTCATGCAGAGATTTGGCCCTTGAAAAATATCGCTCATCTGCAGTGCCCCATTGAATAACTGCTACGCACCTTTCCCAGATCTGTGCCTTGCTTCTCTCATATGGTTAATCAAAAAAATGTCCACAGGACCAGGGAAGAAATATCAAAAGTGCAATCATAATCCCTTTAAAAAATGAAACTTTAATAAACTGAGGTAAAAAACACCCCCTAGTGCAATAACACAATTAACAAACTCTATACAATAATAACCTACGATAGCCCTACACTAACCTGCTATCCCTTCCTGACAGTGGAGGTTGGCACCCTAAAAGATAAGATTTGGCGCCCCCACTCCGCGGCGGCTTTCCCAGACTCACCCTAAATTACCCTTATAAACTACAGGTGGGAAAACAATAAGAAAATAAAAGAGATGGAAGATAGTGCGTAATATAATACACAGACTATTAATGTACAATATATAAAAGACAGGCTATTACATGTAAACAGAGAAGCCTCTTGTATAACCAATAGATAGCAGAAAGTCTTGTCTTTTTGGGTATTAATAGACTACAGAAAACATAGATTCCATATGCTCCAGTTTGTTGATGTCTTTTTTAAAATGTGGCGCCCAAAACTGGACACAGTATTCCAGATGAGGTCTGACCAAAGAGGAGTAGAGGGAAATAATGACTTCACGTGATCTAGACTGTATGCTTCTGTTAATACATCCTAGAATTGCATTTGCCTTTTTTGCTGCTGCATCACACTATTGACTCATATTCAGTCTGTGATCTATTAGTATACCCAAGTCTTTTTCACATGTGCTGTTGCTTAGCCCTATTCCTCCCATTCTGTATATGCTTTTTTCATTTTTATTGCCCAGATGTAGTACTTTGCATTTTTCCCTGTTACAAACCATTCTGTTAGTTGCTGCCCACTGCTCCAGTTTATTTATATCTTTTTGAATCCTCTCTCTCTTCTCTAGTATTAGCTATCCCTCCAAGCTTTGTGTCATCAGCAAATATAATCAGTTTACCCTCAATTCCTTCATCTAAATCATTGATAAAGATGTTGAACAATACAGGGCCCAGGACAGAGCCCTGTGATACCCCACTTGAGACATTCTTCCAACTGGATGTACAGCCATTTATGACCACTCTTTTGGTTCGATCACTAAGCCAGTTATGAATCCACCTAACAGTTGCCTTGTCCATTCCATACTTAGCCATTTTTTCAATAAGGATTGTGTGAGATACTTTGTCAAATGCTTTGCTGAAGTCAAGATATACTATATCTACAGCATTTCCCTGATCCACCCAATCAGTGATTATCAAAGAAGGAAATTAAGTTAGTCTGACATGACTTATTAGTTACAAACCCATGCTGACTCTGTTTAATCACTTCATTCTTATTCAGGTACTTACATACATGTTGTTTAATAATTTGTTCAAAGATCTTTCCTGGTATAGAAGTCAGACTCACCGGCCTATAGTTGCCTGGGTCCACCTTCTTCCCCTTTTTGAAGATAGGAACAACATTTGCTCTTCTCCAGTCTTCTGGAACTTCTCCTGTTCTCCAAGAATTTTCAAAGATTATGGAGAGGGGTTCAAAAATTTCTTCTGCTATCTCCTTCAGTACTCTGGGGTGTAATTCATCTGGACCTGGAGACTTGAATTCATTTAGGTTAGCTAAGTGTTTCCTCACTATCTTTCTCTTTATAGATATCCTGGATTCTTCTATTCCCTTAATAGGACAGTGAAGAACAGTTGATGTTACATTTCCTTTCTGAGAGAAAACAGATGCAAAATAGGAATTTAAAAGTTCGGCCTTCTCAACATCCTGTCTTACCATTTCATCATTTTCATCCTGTAAAAATCCTATAGCATCTTTGACTTTTCTTTTACTTTTGACATATCCCCAAAATCCTTTATTATTGCTTTTGATGTCTCTTGCAAGCCTCAATTCATTGTCAGCTTTAGATAATATGATTTGTGCCCTGCAAGTTCTGCAGACAGCATTATATTCTTCTTTAGATATGCCTCCCTCTTTCCATTTTATAAACATTTGTTTCTTCCTTTTTAGCATGTGCTTAAGTTCTGTGTTCATCCATCCTGGTTTCCTTAAATGCTTCCTATTCTTCCCTCTTTTCTGAATTGTTAACAATTGTGCTTTGAGAATTTCATTTTTCAAGATTTCCCATCCTTCCTGGACATTTTTGTCCTTAAGGATATCCTGCCATTGGATCCCTCCAATTCTCTTTCTGAATCCCTTAAAATCTGCCTTTCTGAAATCTAACCTTGACGTCTGAGTCTTCACAGGTCTTCCTCCTCTGGTTATCCAAAATTCTAAAATAGCATGGTCGCTATCTCCTAGGGTCCCAGCCACTTTTACCTCCTCAACCATTTCCTCCCTGTTTATAAGGATTAGATCCAAGGTAGCAGATTCCCTTGTTTTCTCCTCTACCTTTTGGAAGATAAAGTTGTCAGCAGGAGAGGATAAGAATTTCCTTGACCTATTAGTTTTGCCTGAGAGAGATTCCCAACAAATGTCAGGATCGTTGAAATCTCCCATGACAAATATGTCATATTTTTTGGAGAACTTGGGCATTTGATGCATAAAGAGTTCATCAATATCTTCAGCTTGCACAGGCACTCCTCTGTATTGGTATAAAGACTTCAGTGTAGCTAGAATCTTTCTCTATACACCTTGACCTGTCCAGCTGCTGTCTGCAGTCTAATGGACGTCTTCCACTAGTCTACTTGCAATCTCCTGGACGTCTCCCACCTACTTGCCAGCAGCCTCCTAGACATCTCCTGCTTGAATACCTGCTGTCTCCTGTACATTTCCCACCTGTGGTCTCCTGGACGTTTCCTGTCTGCTTGTCTGCAGTTTCCTGAATGTCTCCCACCTGCTTGCCTGTGGTCTCCTAGACGTCTCTTGTTTGCTTGCCTGGGGCCTCCTGGATGTCTCTCACCTGCTTGCTGTGATCATCTGCAATTGGTTTCCTTCATCCTGCTTGTGGTCTCCTGAACGTCGACCATCTGCCGGCGGTTTACCTTATACCGCCTGCCTGCGGTTTCCTTGACGTCTTCTTCCTGCCTGCTGTTTCCCACATCCTGCCTGCCTGTCTGCCTGCAGTCTCTTGTCCCTCAGCTGTCCTGCGTTCCCCACCTACCTGTTGCATTGATGCCTTTGTCCTGTGTGCCAACTCGGACCTAGGGTTGAAGGATCCATCTCACCTGCTGACGATAACAATAACACTGGAGTGCTGTCCTAATGCTGTACATTTTTTCACAGAGAGCACTGGGGCAGAAAATAAAGTTATGTGAACTTGACATTATAGTATTTAATGCCCTTTATCCTGGTAACTTATGGTCCCCAAGCATGGCCAGATTTACCATCTATTACCATCAAATCTAGCAAATGCGAGATGGGAAGGTGCAGCAGTGGGCCACGGTGGTCCACAACATTTCCAACAGACTTAGCTCAGTAGATCTATTGTGCTCCCACAATGCTCCTCACTTTGATTCTGCTGTCCGCTTCCTTTTCTGGCACTATAATAATAGGAAGTGCTGGGAACGAGGTGTGGTCATGCAAGGTCACGTGAGAGATATAGTCTCACGTGACCATGCACGCACAGTTCTGGTCTTCTCTATGGGAGTGCTGTTTCGGTCAGAATAGTGGGCGTCTACTTTTTCTTCCCTATGATGCTGCCTCTTATGACTGGACGGCGTCCTAGCTGGTTGCAAAAAAAAAAAAAAGCCCACAAAACTGAAAGAAAACATCCAGGTGAACGATAAGAAAATTCCTGACAGTAATTTTGGAGCCCTATACCTCTGCAATGGAATGAAGAAAAAACAGACAAAAATGATTTAGTCTATATTCCTGTAGGAATACACATTTTATAATACTAGAATTTGTGAAATTCTTCTTTAAGCAATTACTCCTTTGTATATCTCCTTGAAAACTAAAAAAAACTTGTAAAAGGTATAAATAGCCAGAAAAATAATCAGAAAAGTTGATTGAGTTAAATTGTAGCTCATTTGCCATTGTTAGTCGATGCTGGATGTGCAGGGTTGGTGGCATGTGCTCTGTGTCCTCTGTCTGGGGCACACTGCTCCATACTAAACACATTCACCCAATTAATGTCATCAGACAGTGACTGTTCACTGAAGTTATTGGTGAAGCAAATTGCTTCTAGTGCATGATGGCCTGGAAATATGCCCTGCATAATGGCTCTCTGTCCAGTCTCTCTACTTAGAACACTTGGAATTAACAGTACGGAAAACACTGCACTTTATTTCAATTATAAAATACTTTTTAATAAAACACAAAGGTAAAGGCTAAAGGAAATTGCAAGGCAGACATGATAACACCAGGAGTGAAAGGATTAGGAACATAGACTCCAATTCAACAAGATGAATTTTGATTCATGAACAGGTGCATGTCTCCTTTTGCCATGACAGAAATTTGACTCTAGTCAGCAACTGAAATAAGATTTCATGAATCAGACAAGCTGTGGTATCATATGGTTGTAGAGTGCTCTAGTGTTATAATTATCAAGTTTGTGTATTATGTTATCATGCAGATGATCATGAGTGGTGATAGCCATGTCCTTTTACTTATGTTTTAAATGTATTTGTCTCTTGTGTGCTAATAAAATCTATTTATATGTTTTTGGCATTTCGGGTTAGTGTGGGCATTTTTGCAGTAGTGCTTTTTTCTCCTTTATATACATGTGTGTTTACTACTGTTGCTGCACCTCCCTATGGTAATTAAGTAATTTATTAATTACACCTGTTGGTGCGCCTAGTTTCTTCTTTATTCTAAGCTGTGGTATCACGCACCCTTTGCACCTTTGTCCCTCCCCAGCTCTGTCCATTTTGGCAGAGCTGGGAACATCTGGCATGAAAATGCCAAAAGCTGCTACATTTTTGCTCAAATCGAAGTTGTGCCAAAATTTTGTGTCTTTTCAAAGCAATTAATGCTATAATTCTGGAGAAATTGCTTTGATGATCCTGGGCCATAGTGAGCTATCTACCTTGATGGTTAAAACGTTTCTACTTGAGATGGTGCAATATGGTCATTCCTTAGATACCTCCAATCCAAAAATAAAAATGTAATTATTGACTGTAAGAAGAAGACATCCAAAATTATATACCTCAATGTGACAATTGTAGAAGTTCCAACTGGCAGTTTTTGCCTAGAACAAGTGACTGACATGTCACACATGTAGTTGGGACATAATAATACATGAATTGATATATTTGTAAATTCAGGGCTGCTTTCTGTTATGTTACCAGGGGTAGGATGTTGTGGTTATAGTCATGTGGTGTAGGGTGCCCCTTTAAATTGTGTGGATACACTGATGCTTCGTGGAAAATGTGGTATCCTCACTTAAAGGGGATATCCAGGACTTGGAAAAAAAGGCATGTAGTTGCTAATAGAGCAGCAGTTTCCTTTCCTGTTGACAGGGCGGGACTACTGATATCATTCAGATTGACAGCCGACTCCCCCCAATGAGGCAGCAAAGTCGGCTGTCAATCAGCATGACACCAGTGGTCCTGCTTTGTCAACAGGAAAGGAAACTGCTTCTCTGTTGACATGACGTCAGCAGAATTCTGTGACCGCTCTGTGCCGACAGAGAACGGCACTGGGCACAAGAGGCAGATAGGTAGCAACTAAGTGCCTGTTAGTGCGTAGACATACAGTACAGACCAAAAGTTTGGACACACCTTCTCATTCAAAGCGTTTTCTTTATTTTCATGATTATGAAAATTGTAAATTCATTCTGAAGGCATCAAAACTATGAATTAACACAGGTGGAATTATATAATTAACAAAAAAGTGTGAAACAACTGAAAATATATCTTATATTCTAGGTTCTTCAAAGTAGCCACCTTTTGCTTGGATTACTGCTTTGCATACTCTTGGCATTCTCTTGATGAGCTTCAAGAGGTAGTCACCGGAAATGGTTTTCACTTCACAGGTGTGCCCTGTCAGGTTTAATAAGTGGGATTTCTTTCCTTCTAAATGGGGTTGGGACCATCAGTTGTGTTGTGCAGAAGTCTGGTGGATACACAGCTGATAGTCCTACTGAATAGACTGTTAGAATTTGTATTATAGCAAGAAAAAAGCAGCCAAGTAAAGAAAAACGAGTGGCCATCATTACTTCAAGAAATGAAGGTCAGTCAGTCCGAAAAATTGGGAAAACTTTGAAAGTGTCCCCAAGTGCAGTGGCAAAAACCATCAAGTGCTACCAAGAAACTGGCTCACATGAGGACCGCCCAGGAAAGGAAGACCAAGAGTCACCTCTGCTGTGGAGGATAAGTTTATCCGAGTCACCACCCTCAGAAATCGCAGGTTAACAGCAGCTCAGGTAAGAGACCAGGTCAATGCCACACAGAGTTCTAGCAGCAGACACATCTCTACAACAACTGTTAAGAGGAGACTTTGTGCAGCAGGCCTTCATGGTAAAATAACTGCTAGGAAACCACTGCTAAGGACAGGCAACAAGCAGAAGAGACTTATTTGGGCTAAAGAACACAAGGAATGGACATTAGACCAGTGGAAATCTGTGCTTTGGTCTGATGAGTCCAAATTTAAGATCTTTGGTTCCAACCACTGTCTTTGTGCGACGCAGAAAAGGTGAACAGATGGACTCTACATGCCTGCTTCCTACCGTGAAGCATGGAGGAGGAGGTGTGATAGTGTGGGGGTGCTTTGCTGGTGACACTGTTGGGGATTTATTCAAAATTGAAGGAATACTGAACCAGCATGGCTACCACAGCATCTTGCAGCGGCATGCTATTCCATCCAGTTTGCGTTTAGTTGGACAATCATTTATTTTTCAACAGGACAATGACCCCAAACACACCTCCAGGCAGTGTAAGGGCTATTTGACCAAGAAGGAGAGTGATGGTGTGCTACGCCAGATGACCTGGCCTCCACAGTCACCAGACCTGAACCCAATCGAGATGATTTGGGGTGAGCTGGACCAAAGAGTGAAGGCAAAAGGGTCATCAGGTCTAAGCATCTCTGGGAACTCCTTCAAGACTGTTGGAAGACCATTTCCGGTGACTACCTCTTGAAGCTCGTCAAGAGAATGCCAAGAGTGTGCAAAGCAGTAATCCAAGCAAAAGGTGCCTACTTTGAAGAACCTAGAATATAAGATTTATTTTCAGTTGTTTCACACTTTTTTGCTAATTATATAATTCCACATGTATTAATTCATAGTTTTGATGCCTTCAGAGTGAATCTACAATTTTCATAGTCATGAAAATAAAGAAAACTCTTTGAAAGACAAGGTGTGTCCAAACTTTTGGTCTGTACTGTATATATATTTTTTTAAGCAAGTGATATCTCCTTTAAGGATGGCAACAGACACCAACAAAAGCTGAAGCAGACTTTATTCCCTGGAAGTGAGCAAGCTGGATAGGTACAGAGCTTCTTTAAGAGGCAGCATGCATGAACAGAGTTTGATGGTTAGTACAAGCTGGGCTCTGGCGTCACTTTGCTTGTACTTGCAACATGCAGCTGGTGATGGCCTTTACACAGACACAGTTTATTTGCCTGTTTCTTAATACAGCACAGCACAAATCCATAGTGCTGGTCACAGCCATTCTCACAGTTGCCTCTCCGTACAGCCATTCTCGGGAGGGGGAGGTATATGCTATGTGGCCTGGGCTCTATACTATGTGGTGATGGCCTATATACTATGTGGTGCTGGGCTATATACCATGTGTGGCCTGGCCTATATACTATGTGGTGATGGGTTATATACTATGTGGTGATGGGCTATATACTATATGTGGCCTGGCCTATATGCTATGTGGTGATGGGCTATATGCTATGTGGCCTGGACTATATACTATGTGGTGCTGGGCTATATACCATGTGTGGCCTGGCCTATATACTATGTGGTGCTGGGCTATATACCATGTGTGGCCTGGGCTATATACTATGTGGTGCTGGGCTATATACCATGTGGGGCTAGGCTATATACCATCATGTGGCCTGGGCTATATACCATGTGTGGCCTGGGCTATATACCATGTATGGCCTGGGCTATATACCATGTGTGGCCGGGGCTATATACCATGTGGTGCTGTGCTGTATACCATGTGGTGCTGTGATGTATACTATGTGGTGCTGCTGGGCTAAAAACCATGTGTGGCTGTGCTCTATACCATGTGTAGCTGTGCTATATACCATGTGTGGCTGTGCTATATACCATGTGGTGCTAGTCTATATACCATGTGGTGCTGGGCTATATACTATGCGGCTGTGTTATATACCATGGGGGGTACATTTTACATTATATTCTATGGGGGAGGTTGTGTTATATTATATGGGGGGGCTACATTATATTCTATGGGGAGGTGGGCTGTATTATATTCTATTTGGGGCTACATTATATTCTATGGGGGGCTGTATTATATTATATTCTATGGGGGTGATTACATCGTACTTTATGAGGGGGCTACATTATATTCTGTGGGGGCTGCATTATACTATATGAGGAGGGCTACATTGTATTCTATGGAGGGACTACATTATACTCTATAAGAGGCTGCATTATATTCTCTGGGGGGCTGCAATATACTCTATGAGGGGACTGCCATATATTCTATGGAGGGGCTGCATTATACTATGAGGGGGCTGCATTATATTCTATGGGGGTTACATTATATTGTATGGCGGGGCTGCATTATACTCTGTGAGGTGGCAGCATTATGCTCAATGGGGTGGCTGCATTATACTATATGTGGGCTGCATTATACTGTATCGAGGACTATGGGGAATACATTATATGAAGAACTATGGGGTGCATTATACTATGGGAAGTGAATTATACTACATGGATGACTATGGCGGTGCATTATAAAACATGGAGCACTATGAGGAGTGTATTATACTATATGGAGGACTGAGCAGTGTATTTTAATATATGGAGGACTATGAGGAATGTATTATACTATATGGAGGACTATGGGGCACATTATATTATATGGAGGACTATGGGGTGTAAACTGTAGATGTGCTCCTGATAACATGATACTGTATGGTGATCTGTTAGTGATCCATTAGTGATCGTTCTGTTCCCATCATTCTTTCTCAGACGGTGGAAAGAGGCTGGGATACAAGTGTTGAATGACTTCAATATTGTCGATCACACTCATTTAGCATCCTGAACTCAGCGCATGTAAATACAACCGAAATGCTTCTGAGTGATGTGCAATATGTTAGCATTTGGGGCCCCATTTTAAACTTTGCCTAGGGCCCCACTTTGCCTAAAACCGGCCCTGCCGGTAGTATCATCCTGTCTCCAGCGTACCATCCTTAAATTATCTCTAAACCCCTATAACCAGTATATGTGCATCCAGATCTGCTTTTCTGTGTCTGATTACTCACAAAATTCACCATTTTGAGATGTGCTCTTCATAGCTCTTTGCTAGACCTGGAGCTAATGCACCAAGCTGGCAGACAGCTGTAAGCCACAATTCATGAGATCGCGAGCCACATGTGGATCCTGAGATACAGGTTGGGGATCCCTGCTGTAAAAGATGCCTTAAACGTGATGGCTATACTTTATATTGGAAAAACCTGGTTATCGGTTCCCTTAAAAGATAGCTCATAACAACCGATCATGGTTCACACAGTCTTAGGCAGATCAGCATGGAGAAGTTGGGCTTCATAGTGTAGGAATAGTGCTTGTTCTCGAGGAATGTAGTGTTCTGCTAAATATAAATTAGTTTAATTTCTTCATAGTTCTTTCAACATCAAACATCTAGGAGTAATTGGATTAAAATAAATATAATTTGTATAATGGAATATAAACGACAACCCAAATTAATTTAACAGTAATTAAAAAATTACTATAACCTGCCCTGTATAACGTCAGCAGTTGTGCAATTTCTTCTCTCAGTGATACCAGTGCCAATAAAAAGGTTTGATCTCCTCCAATTCTTGTAGTGAAGCCAAGTCACACACAAAAACAGAAGTACGTGGCCAGAGGGGTAAGCTGATAGCCTAATGTCCCCCGTCGTGTCCCGTATGGCTCCCGCCCTGACAAGGGCAGTACACAAGTGTATAACCTATAGTTGGGTAGAATATACCCCCAAAGAATAGCCACCCCAAATATTAGCCATTCCGACGCGTTTCCGCCTCAATAGGGGAATGTACTTGCAATAAAGTCTTCTTGAGGCTGCACAGCACTCTGCATACTTCATTTCGGGGTTTCGCTGCCACTGAAGGGCCCGGACTTCCCCATTAAATATGGATCTAATGGATCCCTTTCCTCTTTATTACAAGTACATTGCCCTGATGAGGCACTGGTATCACCGAGCACTTATCATACATATGCATATGTGGTGCCCCTGAGCTGAGGGTTCAGTCACGACAGAGGTACTGCACCTCTTCCTGAGGTATGCTGCCCCACCATTCAGGTAAGGTGGAGACACCTGACCACACTCCAACACCTGCATCCCACACAACATAGTAGTGTAGCAAAGCACCTTTGGTGGCTCCCTGCTTGGAACACGAAGAGTGCTGGGAGGTGGGTGGAGCTTAGCTTGCACCAAAAGAGCGGGAGATTATTAGGACTAAGTCAGTCTGACTAGGTCAGTCTGTGAGAGAAGATCCCCTGAGTGGGATGGATTGAAGGAAGTGCTGCAGCAGACCTCAGTGACCTGCGTCTGCTGGCACAGGAAAGAGATATTAAGAAAGCCTAATTCTCCATAAGAAAGATAGTTTTGTATGGAACGTGAGGAGAAGAAGAGAACTAAGGACTAGGGTTAGAGCAGAGCCCTTCCTAGAAGTTCTAAGCGCATGGCCGGGGTCCGGTACCCGAGGTTGTATGGATACTAATGGTCCTGCGACAGACACCGGAGGAATAGAAGTTGTCACCACTTTATTCCCACACAAGACTTGGGGGCACAACAGCAACGAGAGTGAGCCGGGACTTAGTAGCAAGGAGTCCCCGAAGCAGACTACAGCTGTCTGCCATACAAGTAGAGTTCTAAGAACATCTGAAAGGAGGAACTCCAGTGTAACTCAGTACTGTGAGTACTTCAAATAGGCACTAGAAGAGAGACGTTCAGAAAAGGCACATATGTTGGCGGAGTGTTGGAACAGAGTACTTCATCTTGCCTGGAGGTTGGATGAGCCCCAGACCTGGAGGACACGGCACGGATGCGGACACCTGTATGCACAACAGACTGTGAGAAAAGCTTTAGAACTACATGCCCTGGTGTCCGCCGCGTATTCCTGCGCCAACCCACTCAGCACTGCTACATCTCTGTGCTTAACACTGCACCATTACGCTCTCCTCACTAGCGCTTCATCTACACTGCCCTGGGACTACAGCCCTGCCTGTGGAGGGCTACACCATCATTGCTGCACCACACCATCTGTGCCAGAGGATCTGTCTGCAGACTCGGTTTAACATCTTCATTGCCGAACACCACAGGTGGCGTCACGAATCATTCACTAATAAACTTTAAACATAATCATCCACTCTATTCCCCTTTTACAATGGACGCCCAGGGCCGCGGACCGGGTCACAGCTACTGTGACATCTCCCATTGAAATCAACGGGCCAGGCTCCGAGTACCCCATGGCCCTGGCCCCACTCGGGGGTGCTCCACATATCGTACATATTATTATCGTACATATGCGTTTACTCTTTTGCTGATCACATTGTCTGTGTTATATTTGAGTGTTTTTATCACTGATCAATAAAAGTTAGATTTTAACTATTGAAACTATTGATTCCGACCTTCTCTTGATGCTCTCCTGCTGATTGTCTGCAGTACTGACCTCCCATCAAGAGTGCAGGGGTGGCTTGTGTCATGTACATGGTCAGAGTCCCTGACCTAATTGATTGACTGCAACGCTCATGTACATGCTGCATAAAAACAAAATAGACTGGGGCAGCAGCAGAGAAAACGTACTGGTGCCGGAAAAAGTACAGAAAGTAACGCTCAGTTGTTTTTTTTTATGAAAACAGTAGCTTGTAAAAAAGAAAAAAGTTTTCTTAAAGAGGACAACCCCTATAAAGTTTGTGCTTAATTTTGAAAGCCATTTTACTGTATTTGGCTTTGCACTTATACACTCATTCATTTTTCTTACTTATCTTTTACAGATTCAGAAGGTGGAAATCTTGTAGAGATTCCCTAACAAACAGGCATTCCTCACATGTATTCAGCCTGTCCAGCAGCCACAAATCATGCAGCTGACACAATGAAAACTAAATCTCCGAGCACGCCAAAATACTCGGAGGACACCAGAGCATGCTCGAGGAGACCCGAGCAACGAGTATACTCGCTCATCACTAGTTGCTACATAAGAGATGGTCAGAGACTAGTTTCTGTGTGAGGAAGAGTGCACAAATTACCTACAAAAGCAATGTGTAGTGAGTCAACTAAAGCAGAGCTTCTCAACCTTTTTTTTCTAGGCCATCACCAGACAAACCAAAATGATGCTGGGGCCTCAACATTAGTAGTGCTAGTTTTTACGTGTCATAGCAGCTTTGTGTATAGTATCCTGGTAGCTCTCAATAGGGCTTCCACATACAGGCTTTGCACTAGGCATTCTGTCTAGCAAATCCTAGTGGGTGCCGTGGCCTTCAAATTTAACCCCTATACAGATATCTGGATTTACACTGGGGCACTCTGGGCTGGGTCCACAGAGTCACTGCTGATTAATGAAGCGGGCTGGCATGGGAGGTGCAGAAAGCTGTATCAATACCAGAAGTTCAGAAACAGAAACAGACTTGTCAGGAAGAAGAATTGGCAATATTACACAGACCTAAATCAGAAACTGGAGCTAACAAGCAAGATCTTAAGTTATACTTAATGTGACTACAGCCTTGTGCATCCTCACATCGGTCGTACTGCGCTGTGACGATTCTCCGGTGTCGGCAGAGAGTGCATGACTGCAATTATGTGATTTGCTAGCATGCAGTCACGTGCCAACTAGATGGGCACTGCCTCGCTCAATGCAAGTGTATTCAGTGAGACCGGATACAGTCTAGTCAAAATGTGGCCGTAAGTATGCAAATCGCTTACTTGTGGTCACATGACCGGCATTGGAGAATCCTCACAGAATGCAGTGTGCAAAATAGAGTGACTGCAGATTTGTACCCTAAGGCCAGACAACCCCTTTAATATGATATATGTGTAAGGGGGTGACAGAGGTTGTTGCATGCCTCCCCCTCCTTGAACAGTGTTCACATTAAATACGTGCGGTTCCATAGAGTTCATGTATGTTAATGTGCTTGTTTACTGTTATTTTAATGTGTATGTACTACTTTACATATGTTGTGTATAGGATTAGGAATAGAAGATAGAAAAGAAGGGTAGCAGTAGCATAGGACAATAGTGGGACTAGAATAGTGGGGCACACTAGAGATAAGGAATGAGAGTGCCAGGGCAAGCATAGTTAGTATAAGGAGTTTCCCAGATTGGGAGGAGTTACAGATGAGTGAAGTGCAGTGTAGTGAAAGATAGTGAAGAGACTTCCTGTTTTGTGAGAAGTGATGCAGCAGTGAGAGAAGGCAGATGGCTAGCCGTGGGGGGAAGATTGTTGAGGCAATGAGGGACCCCAGGCTGGGTAGCGTGTGAGTGGTCACTGTCTTATGAAGTAACCATTCCAAAGAGGATCTGGGGCCTACGGCAAGGGCTAGGCAGACCTGAGCGTGCCTTTTACCTATTCCAATTGAAACCGAATAGGGGGAATGGAAGGTAGATGGTGGACCTAGGGCACAGACACCACAGAGGAGACAATAGTATATGCGGGACAAGAGTTGTCGGAAGGGACAGGGATACAAGTGCCTTCAGAAAGTTGTATTCGAAAAGAAGGGAAAGCGCAAGGAATACCAATGTATGTGAACTGTGCTACGTCTGTGTCAAGAACTCTGTTTTCAAGTAAAGTTGAACTATTGAATTTGAGCATGCAGTCTGAAGTTGTTTCTGTGGACTGTGAATCCAGAGCTGGGATTGCAGAATCTGAAGGAGCCATGGAATCTAATGTGAGTGCTCTACATTATACACAACAGATGGAACTTTGCGTTTCCTTTGTGGGGGGGCAGGGTGTACCAACGCAGCAGCTTGTCGCCACTACTACCACCCTGGCCTCTTCACATATTTATAGTAATACTCCAACTTTGGTAACAAACTGGTACCTCTAATGCAACAGGGTCAGTGTTAACCCATAACAACCAGCAAACGTGACAATCCCGGATAGGTCAGGACATAAAAGTGGGGCTGAGGTGGCAACAATCCATGTAATTTGTAATAAGAAGGTGAACTCATTTTTAGTCCTTTTTAAAAGGGTCATGTAAGCATAAGAACCTTGTACAAACAGAGCAAAGAAGCAATCTTCTTTGAAATCAATAATGTTCTTGTTGGGAAATTATCAAAGTCAAGTTAACAGAGATTCAAGAGCCATAATAAAAAGCAATCAGAAGATGAGTACTAGAAGAAAAAATATTAGAGCTGGTGTCCGGGAACTCTTACTGACCAAATCAAGCATGCAGGTTTTACTAAGCTTATAGTCTAGGGATGAGCGTGCAATAAAATGCTCGGGTGCTCGTTGATCAAACCGAGCAATTCCTAATACTCGGATGATCGTTTCAAATAACAAGTATAATGGGAGTCAATGGGAAAGCCGAGCTTTTTTCTGGCAGACCCTACAAAGAGGTCTGGGGGGGCAGTCAAAATGTTCAAATGAATGGGAAAAATGCTGAGAATGATTGCGTCACAATTTTACTGCACTTTAAGGAGTGACAATAAAACATTCCAAACTGACAAGAAATTGCATTTTACAGGGAAAAAAATGTTAAGGAACATTTTTTCCAGTATAATGAGTTGTATATGAGGCAAAAATTTTAAAATAATTTAAAAAATACCTAATTTATGGAACGCAAAAAATGATTTTTTTTAACACAAAAAAATAGGACATTTCATTGTAATTTATGAAGGAAGCAAGAACTGCCAAAAATAAGGGACTCAGATACTCCCTGGATTAGACATAAAGGAGGCCTCATACACGTTCTGTTCACATTGTCATGTATTGGTACTCCTACCTAGACTCATAAAGGCTATGCACTTTTGTACAAATTTTCTGAACGCTTTTGTTCACTTTTAAAGATCACAGAAATATGCACAGATAAAGTAACACTGTATTTCTGAGAAATGGAAGCCTACAATATTTTTAAAAAGTTTTTGGCAGTTTTACAGACCACAGAAATGTTCACAGAACATGTAACACTGTATGTATGAGAAATGTAGTCCAGGAAAATGCTTCAATGATTTTTGGGTATGTTGTATAACACAAAAAAGGACTTCAAAGCATGTAATACTTGATGGATCAAAATATATTCAATTTTTCCAGCCACCACAAAAAAACTGCAGCTATATATTTGCCAACAGACTGCACAGGCCTAATCCCTGTCTATAGGCTGGATTGTGTCACTCTCCCTGCTCCTGCAACTCTCTCTCCCTCCTTAGGCTAAATGAAGGTTGTATGTGATACAAACGATTAACCCTTAGAAGGGCTGTTAGTATGATGGCTCAGCTTCAGCACCAGTATCAACACTACAGGCCTCTGATTCGTTATACTGTGCACATAGGCCTAGACAAGCACTCTCTCCCTCGAAGTGTCACAGAGTTGTGCAATGGCGTCAGTGTGTCGAGCCGGCCTTTTATAACCTCTGATAATATCCGATGGCCAGCCAATCACAGTAATGGCACAACCAAGATGGCTACAGCATTACAGTGACTCACAGACAATACCCGCATGCTTATTGACTACATAACAGGCACCAAACATGCTGGGCGGTGAGTCGAATTTTACATCGAGCACTGTCCATTACTCGCTGAGTAATGAGCACATCGAGTGATAGCTGAGTATCACTGAGCACATTTGATCATCCCTATTACAGACCAAAATATTGAAGGAACTGCAGCGTGGCCCTACTTATTTGTATGGAGCTGAGATGCTCCTTTGTAGAGGAAGAATTGTTAAGGGGAATATCACCAAGTTTGTCCACCTAATCTGAAAACAGTATAGTGGAGAGACAGAGACTCTGACTCCAGTGATGTGTCACTTACTTGGCTGCTTGCTGTAGTTTTGATAAAAATCACAGTTTTATTAGCATGAGATTGTCAGTAGAGGACTAGTAAACCTGATGCAATGTAGCTCTTCATATTCACGACTGATATAATTCAGAATTTGCGGGAGTTCTCCGTAGGATGTGTGGCCCCATCACTATGGTGCCTGATGAGTTTTGTCTGCTCCCCCCCACACACTCACATTAGCACGAACTAATTGAATGTATAATGATCCCAAATTTGTAAGCTATCCACAAAATCTGGCTTGGAAATAGTAAGACAGAGTGTCTCTGTAGTTCAGTAATTAGTACATAGAAAGAAATGTGATAAGACTGTGATTGCTCTGCTATTCACCAAGAGCAGGGCTATCTCAGTTCCTATAAAAACCAGTGGCGCTACATGAGGGTATAACAGCTGCAAATTAACAGATAATGCCACCTTTTATCTGGATGATATTAAAAAATTACTTAAAAATATTTATTTGCGCTAGTAATACCCACAATATTGTCTCTCTTCAAAAACAAACATACAATATAAAAGTATATATATTTGTGTAGATAAATTCCCTTTATGATCTCAAAAACCACATCAATAGTGCAACTAAATAACACAAAATGAACAATAAATTAAGGAGGAAGCAGATAAACTAATAAACTAAAAAACCAAACCGCTCCCCCACATAGTAGTATGTAAAATTAGGCACACATAAATGCACCTGAATTTGGCAAATAAAAAAGCTTTTTTAGTCTCAATTCAAATAGCGCACATACGGACCGTGCAAGAAATTAAATACAAAGAAGCAAAAAATGATTACCAATAGAGGGATTGATAATAAAATCACTGATTTCATTAATTGTAATACCAAAGGAGTCATTTATGGGTTAACTTGTCCATGTGGTAAAATGTATATTGGAAGGACTATTCGTCCCATGCAGGTACGAATTGCAGAACACCTTCGCACTATTATTAATAAATTCACTGGTCACCCCCTTTCTAATCATTTTTGTATTCACCATGGGGGTTCTATTAGGGGTATTACGGTAACTGGCATTAAGATAGTTAAAAATAGTTGGAGAAAAGGTAATTTCATTGAACAAATGTCAAAAGTGGAAAGCGAGTGGATTTTTAAGATGAATACACTTATGCCAAATGGTTTAAATAGTGAAATAGAGTTATTTGCTTTTAATAAGTAATAATATATAATCACATGGGCTGGGTATATAGGTGCCACCTTATTGGCAGGGACCATCCCTGATGAAGGAAGCAGTAAGCCTCCGAAACGCGTAGGATTGGTCTAAATTTCTGTCAATCTTTTTCAAGCTGATCACGTGCTCTGACACGTGACTGTGACGTCACGCAAGGTCCTGTACCTTGCCGGCTCCAAACAGCGTCCTCCGCTTCTCGCCCTTCTGTCAACGGGTGGAGTATCAGCGGTGAACAGGGGGATTGCTACCGGCCGGAGCATCCCCCGTTAGCACTTTGGACATCACTAACGGTGACCCTCTTGCAACATTTACCCAGATCCTTTCATGATTATTATTATTTTTTCTATCCACGCCGCTTCACTATTGGATTATAAGGAAGTCAAGCGGGGGAGTACAATAGGTATGTGCGCTATTTGAATTGAGACTAAAAAAGCTTTTTTATTTGCCAAATTCAGGTGCATTTATGTATGCCTAATTTTACATACTACTATGTGGGGGAGCGGTTTGGTTTTTTAGTTTATTAGTTTATCTGCTTCCTCCTTAATTTATTGTTCATTTTGTGTTATTCAGTTGCACTATTGATGTGGTTTTTGAGATCATAAAGGGAATTTATCTATCTCAGTTCCTGACTGCTTCCATTATTATTTTTCTATTATCTTTGTAACGTACTTACAGTATGTAGCAATGGGCTCGTCACAACTAGGACACCTTGTGGTGTGAACAATGCGAAAATACTGGAACTTAAGAACAAATAAGACATTTGCATATGAATATGGAAAAGATTGGTGAAAATAGCATGGGTTTAAAAAAATTATTCTTCACCTCCAGTTCATATAGCGGAAAATGTGTTATTTGATTATATCAGACCATGAACTTATGTGGATGACTGGCAAAATTGCCGAATGGGTCAGATTTCCATCGCTTAGAACCGTCATTTTTTGCAATTCAACCATTAAATCATTTGGATTATAGCTATTAGAAATAAACATTTAAGGAGGCTTTGCTCCTTAATTCTTTAAGTCTGCAGTCACTGTATGTGACTGCAGACTTGTGAATCCTTAGGTCATGCGCTCTATGCACTGTGAGAATTCCCCGGGGGTGGGAGCGGGATGTCATGTGTCTGCAAATATGCGATTTGCGTACTTTCGGTCACATTCCAACTAGACTTGTCGAGCGTCAGGCTGGATAGAGTCTAGTAATCATGTGATTGCATGTATGCAAATCACATAGTGGCAGTCACACGCCCGCCACTCCCGGCGCCAGCATTGGAGAATCCTCACAGCGTACAGTTTATGCACTGTGAGGGTCCACAGACTTGTAGGATAAGGCCGGACAATCCCTACAAGAGGTTGCTTAATCTTAAGTAACTATTGCGCTAGATGAGTTTATGTAACTTTCAAATCTAATTTGGGTATCAGCTCTTCACCATTTTAGGGTGTCTGCATGCTCTTGATGAATAGAAGTATAGTGAAAGCGCTACTTATGTATACAGGCCGCAAATGTGTCCTAATTTATTGTTATATTAATAGTCAAATTTGACATCCAACATCAATACTGCCTATTGCCAATGGTGTTTTTAAGCCTTATTTAGCATTTCTTGTTCAGTTCTTTTTGGGAATGGGGTAATAATTTGTTCTAAAAAAAAATACAAAAGAAAATGTTAAAATATTCATAAAGTGTGCGTGCCACAAACTACAGTTCTTTTGCACACCCCTTTTATTAGTCAAAGTTGACATCATTACACTCCACATTGTGTCCTGTCGCAGGTGGTGTTCTTAAGAATCACACCTTGCAATTTTCTCTTTGTAATCCTTTTTGGAAATGGGGAAATTGCGATTGAAAAGAGTGCCAAAAGTTAGTTTATAGTGTAGTGGCAATCTATGGTAAAAGAAAATAGGCCAATGTCAATGTAAAGACATTCTCTGACTCTATGAAGGGAGAGCTGTCAATCAAAGAAGAGGGGGTGGTGGTGGAGATTGAGGGAAAACAAGTAGGTGGGAAGGTGTATATAAATGATTGGCCGCGCCGTGAAGCACCGAGTGCCTGTGCTTGGTTTGAGCAGTCATTCTGTGCTGACAGAGGCCCTTTAACTTGTCTCTGGCAAGCGTTATTAGCCGTGTTCTTCAATGCATTAAATTAATGGGGTTCATCAGAGGCCGCTAGAGCCCATCGTGTCATGGAGCCAGCATTCCTTCAATTTTTTTTTCTTTTTTGCTTTTATTCCACAATTGACAATACAGGTGTGAACTGAGGCTAAAATGTTCTGATGGAGCTGAAATGACCACAGTAGGACAAAGCGGAGCACATTTGTAAGATAAATAATGTGACCAAGTCTCCAAAACATTGTAAACATCGCAACTAATGTTTTGTTTAGTGACCTTGTCGCACACTACAAGGCAGATGATTCCCCCGGCTTGATAAATAGCAGATTGTGCTGGCACGCTTGAGATGTACAGGCTTCATATATCCAGCCGCAGGAAAGAATGTGCAAGCCGTCAACTTTTCTCTAACATGTGCTGCATTAACTGGTTGGAGGAAACACTCAATCCAGGAAAGTAGTTCTGTATCATTTGTTTTCCAGTGTGTGCACATTTGATGCTGGGGTCAATAGGATATATTAGGAAACTTCAAAATCCTGCAGATGGCTTTTAAGGGATTTTTCAAGGAATGGAGAATGTGTGAGCTGGGGTGTACTGTATGTACATTATGGGAACAAATAATCATATTCATCGCGGATAAATACTGAACGGAAAAGGTTCATTCCTGGATACATAGAAACATGAACAAAAACTATAGATCAGGGTTAATTTGTCATTTACAATGTATTAAACTGTAATTTCCCATTCTGTAAAATAACTAAATAAATGTCCTTGAGCGGGATAATCCCATCTAACCCCAGGAAGCTACGTTATCTGTAAGTGTACAAAACCTACAAAAAACAAAATGAGCAAAAGCCCTGCTGTAACTAAATAAGTAAAAAGCAAAAGTGCATCTAAATAACACAGAGTTCTTAGTAATACTGTATTTGATCAAACAGCATAAAAGCCATCCCACGTCAACAAGGTGACTCTGTGGTCAGGGTGGTCCTACACTGTCTAATATTAACAACATTACCTTTTGTCAAAGTTGACACCAATGTGTGAATAAGGACAGACAAAAGGACTGGGTCCAAACCAGTGGACACCAGTATAGGGAAGCTTTTAAATGTCATTTCCAGCTCAGGAAAGGGAGACCACACCCCGGCTTGCACAGAATGCAAAAATACAAAAAAAAAAAAACACAAAAATTGAGCTTGGTTTGAGTTGGTTTTATTATCTGTAATTGCTATATTTCATTGACCTACAAATTGAAAAGAATAGATAATATCTACTGCATTTTGCAGTGTAAGGGATCATGCAGACGACAGTGCAGATAGGTTCGAGATCAAAACCGCATTGCACGGACTGGCCACAGCTCAAGTGTGACAGCCTCATAGAAACACATGAAACTGTCACACTCTGATCTGGAGACCCGAAGTCAGTCTATGGATTCATGCTCAGTCTCGGACTGAGTTGCATGGATATCTGAATGAGCCCTAAGGGTGAAACTAGTCAGCTTTCCTCGTGTTGACAACTTTGTCTACTCAAAGTGACAAATAGCCATAAAATTTTGATGTTGATGAGTATAATTTGGCAGTGTACAAGCAACAAAATTGTCAGACTAGGTCAATGTAAGAGCATGTCCAGATGACCGTATTTTTTTGTCCAAGAATGATCCACAGTTTTTTCGGACCAAAAATACTGTCAATCCTTTATAAGTCAGAAAGTAGTCACTCTGTGTAATAGTCAGTTATTGTAATGCTCGTTAAGTATTGCTGCATTTCATTTTTCCGTAGATGTACAACGGGATAAAACGGGATGGGGAAAAGTTGTTTGTTGTTGAAGTGTGGTAAAAATGAAGATAAAGTTTATAGATGGTTAAATACGTGACGCAACCTGTGGTATTCTGGTCAGAGGTGACCAGCGCTGTGGTGTTGTTCCCCTGAGACTGTTGATGTGGCGCAGCTGAGGTGAAAATAGCTCTCCACAGGTAGAGCAATAGTCCCAGGGCAAAGATGTTAGATTGACAGTCAAAATGGCTGTGAATGTTGGGGTACAGAGAAACGAGAGGAGGACACAGAGAGGTGCAGTTTCTTTACCTTTTACTGGTAATTGGTTGCAATCCGGAGTACCATATACAGGTGATGGAATGAGTCCAGCTCGCCTGGAGGCATTCAGGGGATCCATCTTGCCAGGTGGGGATTTTGGACCTTCCTTCTGTGCTTTGTGTGTGGGTCTCCACTGTTTATAACTAAGCTGCAACCCTCAATTGCGTGATGATTTCACTAACCTGTACGGCTGTCAGCATGAGCCTATTCCATGGGTATCGTCCTTTTCACTGTCAGCCCCAGGCTCCTTATCTGCTGCCATGCCCTCAGGTGTGCAATGTCGCACAGGAATTTACAGTCCCCTGTACTTTCAGATTCAGCGGTCAGGGCATACACCTCCTGACCACCAAGGACTCTGGCGTCCCTTTCTCTCCAATAGTGCTTCGCTCTGGGGCTGCTATACACAGATTTTTAGCTTCCCCAGAGCCTCTCCGTCTCTGCTTGTGTCCTTTCCCTCTTCACCGATCAGCTCTCCCTGTCTTGAACTGACTGGATCTTCCAGAAAGATCTTTTTACCTCACGTTTAACTGTCTTGTCATTTTCCTCACAGCTCACAGCTGCTCTCGTTTCCATGACAACTCCCTCAGCTCACTTCTAGCTGACTCACAAACCCCATCTGCTGGCCAGAATTTATAAGGCAACTCCCTTTTCTGACCTGCAGCAGGAATTGTGATTTAATCTATGTTACCTGGCATGGGGGTCCCCTTTCTGCCTCCAAGCATGACTTCACCTCTTAGAGGGAGGCAATATCACTGTGACAAGCGGACTCTGGGGTGTCACATTCCCCCCCAGTTAAGTTCAGTACTCCTGGCCTGAGGAAACATAACAAGAATTGTTAACAACAACAATTAATGAAAATCCACAAAGTCTTAAAAATGGAAAAATTATCAAAAACCAGACAAGAAAAATAAATAATAGCACAGTTACTGCAGCGACCAGTCCTTACGCTGCTGTCCAGGAATTGTCTTTGTGCTTGTATCTGGAGTTTAGTTGGAGGGAACCGTCTTAACCCACTTTAGGGCACTCTGTAGATGGGCCTGTTTTTCGGCCATGCCGGCGGCTTATTTTCAAGGCCTTTTTGGAGTAACTATTTACAAATAAAAGTTCTGACCACAGATAGTCCTGTGGACCAATTGTCCTTTAACTGGTTATTACGAATACTTTAAAAAAGGTTCATACAGTAAGTCTCTGTAGGCTCTCATGCTTAACAGTTACTACTCTACATTTTTATTACTTTATTTACATTATGTAATCTCTGTAATGGGCAGGGATTTGACCTCTAGTACTACGAGTGGATCTACGCAGTATAGGTATTTCTGATGACCTGACCTGTTCTCTGATGTCTACTGTTGGTGCATTAGTCACTACACTATAAGTAGCCTTGTGGAAGATAGGTATTTTAGACTGCCTTCTCTCTACTCCTAGACTCACCATGAGATTGTCAGATTTACTGTTAGCAGGGGACAGATTTCCGCATTCCACTGCAGATGTGGTATCTGTTACTGGAGCTATTTCATTATATGTCTCTGCTTCATCTGGTGCAGTAGGTTGATGAAAGGTTAGAACTGGTACTACTATTGCCTGATTTACTTGTGTCCACATCCGAGGAAATTCTCCAAGTATAGTTTGAATCTTTCCTTCCACCTCTACTATGGGCTGTGGAGTGTCTTGGACTTCCTTCTTGACCTTCAACTGATCAGGGCACATCTTTAGATAATCTCTTGAGACTGCTTCTAAGGTTTCTCCTCCATCTTTGCTGATGATACATACTTTGGTGTTATTAAAGTCTGAAGGTATCACGGTGTATGGCTCTGCCTCCCACTGGTTATATAGTTTGTGAACACGTCTCTTTCTTTTGAGTACTTGTTCTCCTGGTGCCAAGGGAACTGCAGGGGCGTGTTGATTGTAATTTCTTTCCTGCCTCTGTCTTGCTGGGGACAAACTTTTCTCCACACATTCTTGCACTTTGCGGTATTGTTGCTGCCGCTCTGTATCCCAATCTGCATCTGGTGATGTTGTCTCTGGTGTTAAGACTCCCATATCTAAATCAATGGGTAACTTGCCAGGTCTTGCTCTCATCAAGTAGGCCGGAGTGCAATTTGTAGAGTTTACCGGTATATGATTATATACATCTACCAGATCTGGCAACTTCTCTGGCCACTGGTTTCGTTCTTCCAGAGGTAAGGTCTTCAATAAGTCAATTACCACCTGGTTCATCTTCTCACACATGCCATTTGTCCGTGGATGGCACAGTGTCATTCTGATTTTCTTGCAACCGTACATGTTAAAGAACTTCTGGAAAACTTCTGCCTCAAAGGCGGAACCTTGGTCGGTGAGCAGTTGTTCAGGATATCCGTGCGGTCGACAAAAGTGCTGCTGAAATGCCTTGGCTGCTGTCTTCGATGTTTGGTCTTTAAAAGGTACGACTACCAAAAACCTTGAGTAATGGTCTACGATGGTCAAAGCATAAGTGTAGCCATTCCTACTCGGAGTTAACTTCACGTAATCCAAGGCTACCAGTTCAAGCGGCTGTTTTGTGATGATCGGCTGTAATGTGGCTCGCTGGCTGTTTCGGTCTTTTCTGTGCAGTTTGCATGGGCCACATTCTCAGCACCACTTCTCAATGAAACTCCTCATGCCAACCCAGTAGAATCTTTCATGAAGTAGGACCTCCAACTTCTTCCAACCGAAGTGTCCTGCTCCATTATCGTACGCCTCTAAGACCATTGGAGCATCCCTCTTCGGGACTACCACCTGCCAGACCAGTTCGTGTGTGCGCGAGGTGATGTTCCTCCAACACCGTTAACCCTCGTAGATGAACAGCTTGCCTCTCTCCTTCCATAGCTGCTGTGCTTCCTGTGGTCATCTGGACCAGGGTGTGCATCAGCTGTGCCAGCCACTCCTTTACTAGGCGAACAGCTGGGTCACTATGTTGTGTCTCTGCCCACTCATGATGGGGTAATGGATTCAACATTACCTCTCGTACGACAAAGCGCTTATTCCTTACTCCTTGGGAGCGCTGGGCTGCAATTGGACGGTGGAAAGCTTGTAACTCTATTTCTTCGAGTTCTTTTGGATCTTCTCCCCCGTCTGGTGAATTGGGCATCCTGGACAACGCATCCGCATTAGCGTTCTTATGTCCTGCTCGGTACTTGATGGTGAACTCGTAGTTAGACAGCCGGGCCATCCATCACTGCTCTAGTGCCCCGAGCTTTGCCATTTCAAGGTAGGTTAGCGGATTATTGTCCGTGTAGATGGTGAACTTTGCTGAAGCTAAGTAGTGCTTGAAGCGCTCTGTTACCGCCCAGACTATGGCGAGAAACTCCATCTTAAAGGAACTGTAGTTGTCGGGGTTCCTCTCAGTGGGACGAAGCTTCCTGCTGGCGTAGGTGGGTCGCCCCTCACACCCAGGGCAGCGGTGATGTCAATAGTGTTATAGCTTAGTTGAATAGTTCGTGACGCCACCCGTGGTGTTTGGCAAGTAAGATGTTGAGCCAACGCTGCATGCAGATCCACTGGGACTGATGGTGTGGTGCAGCAAAGATGGTGTAGCTCCCCACAGGTGGAGCTGCAGTCCCAGGGCAGTGTGGGTGCAATGGATGAGGAGAGGCGCAGAATGGTATAGATGTTGGTACCCAGATGTAGTGGTGCTGAAGGTGTTAGCGACGAATGAATGGAGGACACCAGGGCTTGGAATTTCAAAGCTTTACTCACAGTTCGTGGTACCCACTGGTGCCCGCCTCCGTGCCGTGTCCTCCGGGGTAGAGACTCAATCAACCTCCCTGTCAAGGTTCTCCTCTCCAACACTCTGCCAACATGTGCCTTTCCTGAATGACTCTTCTATTGCGCCTCTTAATGTGAAGAGCTCCAGTACCATAGTTCTCTGGAATTCCTCCTGTCAGATGTTCCTAGAACCTTACTTGTATGACAGACAGCTGTAGCCTCTATCGGGGACTCCTCTCAGAGTCCTGGCTCGCAAATCGGTTGCTGTTGTGTCCCAAGTCTTGGATGGGAGTAGTGCATTCACAGCCAACTACTCCACCGGTGTCTGCTGCAGAACCATAAGTGTCCATACAACCTCGGGGACCGGGCCCCGGCCTTGCGCTGAGAACCTATAGGCAGGGTTCCTCTTCCAACCCACAACTCCTCTCTGTTCTCTTACTCCTTCGTTCCGCGCTGTTCCTTCTCTCTCTTATGGAAGCTTAGGTTGCAGGTCTACGTCTTTCTCTTTCTCTATCCCATGCCAGCTGGCTCAGATCACTGAGGCAGCTGCAGCACTCTCTTTCTAAACTGAACTCAAACTGAACTCAAAACTGAACTTCAGAACTGAACTTCTCTGGGACTTACCCCAGACTGACCTTCTGTCAGACTGACCTACACTCTTCACTTTCCTCCTCTTTTATACTAACTCCACCCACCTCCCAGCACATCTCGTGTTACGAAGCAGGGTTCCATGAAGGGTGCTCTGCTACCCCCAGCCTGAAGCTGCTAGGCGGACATACTGAACTATCCTGTGTGTGGGATGCAGGTGTTGGAGTGTGGAAAGGAGTTCCCAACTTACCTAGTTGGTGGGGCACTACACCTTAGGAGAAGGTGCAGTACCTCTGTGGCGACTGAGCCTCAGGAGCACCACATTGGCAATCACTCTCTATCTGCCTTTCTGCACTTGTGACAGCACTGCTCCCAATCCCACGTTGCTGGCGTCAGTGTAAAGTACAAACGGTTGGTCATAGTCAGGGTAGGCCAGGACCTCATCTCCCGTGAGGGCCAATTTCAACATGGTGAAGGACTCTTCTATCCTTTTGTTCCACTCGAAGAGAAGATTTTTGTTCTTCGCCTTCTTGGATTTGCCCACTAGAAGATCTTGCAACGGTGCTGCTATCTTGGTGAAGTCCTTGATAAATCTTCGGTAGTAGCCTACTAACCCAAGAAATTGCCTCACTTCATGAATAGTGCTGGGTCTATGCCAGTCCCGGATAACGGTGACTTTGTCAGGATCGGGTGCCACACCTTCCGCGCTCACCACATGGCTTAGGTGCTGCACCTTGGGTTTCAAAAGGTGACATTTGGACGGTTTTATTTTCAGGCCAAAGTTTGACAGGGCTTCCAATACCTCGGCCAGGTGATTCAAATGGTCTTCGTAGGTTTTGGAGAAGACGATGGTACAGCAGAACGGTTTCAAAGTTTTTATGTCCAAGGCAGCATTCCATTAACCGCTGAAATGTTCCTTGCGCATTACTGAGCCCGAACGGCATGTAGTTAAACTCGCAGAGGCCCATTGGTGTTGTAAATGCTGTCTTCTCTTTGTCTGCCTCTGCCACAGGAACCTGCCAATACCCACTGGTGAGATCTAAGGTAGAGAAATAATTAGCAGTTCTCAGGATAGCTAGTGATTCTTCAATTCTAGGCAATGGGTAAGCGTCTATATGTGTAATGCTGTTATTCCGCCTGTAGCCTACACACATTCTCATAGTACCATCTTTCTTTTTAACGAGGATTAATGGAGCTGCCCAGGGGCTACAACTATCTCTGATTACCCCAGCCTCCTTCATCTCCCATAACATTCTCTTGGCACATTCATAGTGTGCTGGGGGTACAGGCCGGAGTCTCTCTTTAATGGTGTATGATCTCCAGTGGGGATATGATGTTGGACCCCTTTTGCCTGCCCAAAGTCAAGAGGATGCTTGCTGAAGACCCATTCAAATTCTCGAGGCACCCGGTAAGCCCCATGCTTTTGGTGCGAAGGGGTGGATTCAGTGCCTACATGTAGCTGCTGATACCAATCGTCCTGCTGCCCTTCAGAGCCATTCTCTTCCACCTTGTCAGACAGAAGCAAGGGTTCTAGTGCCTCTATTGCATTGTTACTGACAGGGAACAATTTAGTAAGGGTGGCATACCGGGGGTAACTGGACCTCTCTCTTCCCACAATTTAAGATGCATATTGGTGCTCTCCCCTTGCGGACGTCAACTACCCCTCTGGCTGTCAGGATAGTGCCGGGTATAAATATAGTATCGAGGAGAGCTCCTACACTGGGCGACAAATTATTGCCCAATTTATTCTCTGAAAATAATAATAAAAAATCAGATAAAACATGGTTGACATATAAGGGTTTTTTTTAGGTGTGGAACAACTAATTGCAAGACATGTAGATATGCAAACGTTACTAAGAATTTTTCTAATGCTGGGGAGACAGTGTATTACAATATAAAACAATATATAAACTGCAATTCTACTAATATAATATATAAAATAGATTGCACAATATGTAAATTGTCATATATAGGTTGCACCTCTAGAAAAATGAAGGTGCGCATTAGGGAACATTTATCTGACATTTATAACATGAATAATCTAAATCGCAATCTGTCAGCTGTATCCCAGCACTTCATCACACACCATGCCCGCAATATCTCTGGTTTCAGAGTGCAGGGAATAGAACAGGTTAAAATTCCTTTCCGTGGTGGAGACTCCAAGCGACGTCTCTTAACAAGAGAGGCTTTTTGGATTTATCACCTTAATACTCGATCTCCGCAAGGTCTGAACAAACGAAATGACCTAATGCTCCATTACTGTTAAAGAGCAAAATATTGTCTTTTCAAAATATGTTTTAATTTATACATTTAAAATTGTGATTTGTAGTTTTATAGATTGTCACATGATTGTATTCTATGAATGCCATTGGACTACATGTATTATATAAAGCAGACAAGATCAATGTGTCTTTATGGCTTTGACAAAGATCTTACAGATCGAAACGCATTGCCGTTGTCCATGTTGTGGCACACATTATGAAGATTTATGCATTTTATTGAAGAAATAAAGAAAGATTTTTTACACGCAGCTGGAACTAATTGCTCTCTCCTACTTGTCTCACGTCAGTCCAGACGGAGTTCCGAGGTCTGCGGTGGAAGTGTGGTGAGCTGGCTTATGTTGCTTTTGATTGTCTACAGTGGATTGCCTTGCCCCCTACTTCGTGTTACCAATATTACAGACATTGTGAACTTTATTGTATCATAATTAGTGTTGCCCACACGGAACAGTATTTTTTAAGGTCACGTATTTGATATGGCCACAGACCTGAAAAGAGATCGATCGAAAAAAGCTGCAGAGGTTTTTTCCAATCAGCAAGAGCTGAATAGCAATGTGTCAGGTTTCAACGAGTGTTTAAGTAAACTGGAAAACTCCTCGTGCAGGAAACTAAATTGTGGTGGGATCATGCAACGCTCAATAATTATTTATCTAAGGAAATGGTACCAAGAGGTCTGCGTATTAAAAAAATCCCTACTACGTTTTACTCTGATGAATTCAGGGAACAATGGAACACTATTCTAAGTAATTGCTCTCTAAATCTAATGAAATTAATTGTTCGGCAGGAAGATAGCAAACTCAAAGATATTCAACAGGAGATGGAAGCAATAAATTTATCCATGCTGGAATATAAGACATTGACACAATTTGATTCCTCCATAGAAAAAATGAATGAAAAGGTTACGGCTTTGGAGGAAGAAATCATGACTCACAAGAAGAAAAAATTTGCGAGAGATATAAATGATTATACCAGCAACAAAGTATACGAATGGGGCCATTGGGATAATTTCAATCTAACTCCCAAATCTATACTGAAGCAAAGCCATGCTCACAAGAAACGCAAACACTTTAAATCTAGAGTACCCAAACCGCATGTTTCTTTCACGTCTTCTGACCCGGACTCCTCTGACAATAATCTAAGTGCTTCAGATGTATCATTAAATGAAAATGCATCAGGCACTACAAGTAGAGATCACCATTATTCAAAAAACGCAAGAGACGCGGGGGTAGAAAGCACCATAAACGTGCTAGGAATCACCACCTGCAAGAAGAAGTACCCGACCAAGTAGTCAAAAATGTGTTAAATCTGTCATCTAGAAATTTATCTACGGAACAAATACAAGTCTTATCTCTGGGATTGAACTTTGCTCCAGATCAAGACTTTGACCTCTTTACAACTATATTAGATGTGAACAAATTTATGCGCAACTTGACTGTTGAATTTTCAGGAGCAGGTTTCTCTAGTATCTTTACAAGATTTGGACACGGAAAAAGATAGGGATATGGAATATACAAATCAGTCATCAAATTTTCTTACAAAAAATCCTTATTTTTATCCGGTCCAGACGAGATCTGAATGTATGAATCGCTTTCAGGATATAGTGGAAAAAGAATTGCAGGCTCTATTTAACCAGAATAATAGTAAATCAGATAAATTTAAAAATCTATCTATGAAACAATCTGTAGCCGTGAGAGAACTTAAATTGATGACAGATGTAGTCATAAAGATGTCAGACAAAGGTGGGGTGGTGGTGGTCTTAGATTCTAAAGATTATTGTGATAAAATGAAAGAGATGTTATCAGATCAACAAACATATAAAGAATTACACTATAATCCTCTTCAGAAGTTCAGTGAGAAAACTAATAAAATTATAGCAGAGGGTCTAGAATTGGGAGTTATTACCAAAAAACAAGCAGATTTTCTGCAAGTTGATAAACCGGTGCTCCCAATTATTTTATGGAGTACCCAAGATACATAAATATGCTGGCATTCCTCCTATGCGTCCAATTGTTTCAGGCATTGGTTCAGCTCATGAGCATTTATCACAATGGGTGGATACATTATTGCAACCCCTTGTACAAAGGATGCCTGGCTATATTAGGGACTCTAAGCAGGTTTTACAAATTTTTTCTGATAAAATTTGGTTGTCTTCATATTCTTGGTTGAGCTGTGACGTAGTATCACTATATACATGCATTCCTCACACACTAGCGATGAGGGCGCTACAATTTCATTTGGAAAAATTTAGCAACTATTCTTCAGATTTGATTAATTATGTCTTGCAAGCAGTCATATTTCTAATGTCACACAATTTTTTCTCGTTTAACCAGCGTTATTATTTACAGTTAAAAGGAGTGGCGATGGGAGCCAAATTTTCACCATCTCTTGCTAATTTGGTTATGTCTTATTGGGAATATGAATGTATTTTTTCCAGTTCTAATCCTTTTTATAGTCAAATGGTATGGTATGGTAGATATATCGATGATACCCTAATAATTTGGGGTGGAGATGTATCTGCCATACCACACTTCATTCATTATCTAAATTCTAACGAGTATAACATTAAATTCACATATGAATCCAATCTGGATCATATATCTTTCTTGGATTTGGATTTGGCAGGTATTGAAGGCAGAATAATTTCCACCAAAACGCATCATAAACCCTATAGTGGGAATACCATCCTTCATGCGACTAGTGGACATGATAAGCATACCCTCAAAGCAATACCGGTGGGGGAATATACGAGGGTTAAACGTAATTGCAGTGAAGAAAGTAATTTAAATGGTGAATTGGTACATATGAGTAAAAAACTTAAAAATCGCATGTATCCAGATTGGTCCTTAAATCGAGCACGAAAAATAATAGAAAGCAAAAATCGAATTGACATGATTTCTACTAACAGAAACATTAACGAGTCTATTATAGGCAAAAAACCTTACATTTGTTTTCAGTTTAGCCGACAATTTTCACATATTAAAAAAATCATTAACAAATATTTACCTATTCTATATGAGGACACCAAACTAGCAGAAATTTTGGCGCCGGGTATAAATATAGTATCGAGGAGAGCTCCTACACTGGGCGACAAATTATCGCCCAATTTATTCTCTGAAAATAATAATAAAAAATCAGATAAAACATGGTTGACATATAAGGGTTTTTTTAGGTGTGGAACAACTAATTGCAAGACATGTAGATATGCAAACGTTACTAAGAATTTTTCTAATGCTGGGGAGACAGTGTATTACAATATAAAACAATATATAAACTGCAATTCTACTAATATAATATATAAAATAGATTGCACAATATGTAAACTGTCATATATAGGTTGCACCTCTAGAAAAATGAAGGTGTGCATTAGGGAACATTTATCTGACATTTATAACATGAATAATCTAAATCGCAATCTGTCAGCTGTATCCCAGTACTTCATCACACAACATGCCCGCAATATCTCTGGTTTCAGAGTGCAGGGAATAGAACAGGTTAAAATTCCTTTCCGTGGTGGAGACTCCAAGCGACGTCTCTTAACAAGAGAGGCTTTTTGGATTTATCACCTTAATACTCGATCTCCGCAAGGTCTGAACAAACGAAATGACCTAATGCTCCATTACTGTTAAAGAGCAAAATATTGTCTTTTCAAAATATGTTTTAATTTATACATTTAAAATTGTGATTTGTAGTTTTATAGATTGTCACATGATTGTATTCTATGAATGCCATTGGACTACATGTATTATATAAAGCAGACAAGATCAATGTGTCTTTATGGCTTTGACAAAGATCTTACAGATCGAAACGCGTTGCCGTTGTCCATGTTGTGGCACACATTATGAAGATTTATGCATTTTATTGAAGAAATAAAGAAAGATTTTTACACGCAGCTGGAACTAATTGCTCTCTCCTATAACATTCTCTTGGCACATTGATAGTGTGCTGGGGGTACAGGCCGGTGTCTCTCTTTAATGGTGTATGATCTCCAGTGGGGATATGATGTTGGACCCCTTTTGCCTGCCCAAAGTCAAGAGGATGCTTGCTGAAGACCCATTCAAATTCTCGAGGCACCCGGTAAGCCCCATGCTTTTGGTGCGAAGGGGTGGATTCAGTGCCTACATGTAGCTGCTGATACCAATCGTCCTGCTGCCCTTCAGAGCCATTCTCTTCCACCTTGTCAGACAGAAGCAAGGGTTCTAGTGCCTCTATTGCATTGTTACTGACAGGGAACAATTTAGTAAGGGTGGCATACCGGGGGTAACTGGACCTCTCTCTTCCCACAATTTAAGATGCGTATTGGTGCTCTCCCCTTGCAGACGTCAACTACCCCTCTAGCTGTCAGGATAGTGGGCTCACTATCAGAGTACATGGGTTCTACCCGGGCTTGGTAATCTTGACCCCTTAGGCCTATTGCTGTCCGACACCAAATTAACATTTCACTTCTGGGAGGTACTGCAATGGGGATAAGTGAAGAGTCTCCGCGAGCTCAACGATCATTGGGTTTTGGCCGTTGCAGCTGAAAAGAGGAAATCGGAAAAACCACGCGCCTATCGGCGTGCAAATTTTGGCTCATCTTTCATCGTTTTTAAGAAATCTCAAGATGGAAGAGGCCAGGAGCCATTTGGTGAGCTGCATTTCTTGCTACATGTTCACAGATTTACCAGTGGAAAAGCCAAACTTCACATGCCACAAATGCAAGCTTGTGTCCCTGTTGGAGGAAATGTTGCAAAATCTCGAAGAGAGGTTAGCTACGTTGAAGATCATTAAGGAAGGTGAAGAGTTCTTGGACAGAGCAGAATTATCTCTTCATGTTACAGAAAGAGAAGAAATTCGAAGTGCACCTGAAGAAACAGAGGAATGGAGACATGTGACCCAGAGAAGCAGGAGGATCAGGAGGCAGTCAGCACCCATACTTCTCAGGAACCAGTACCAGGCTCTCACGCAGGAAAACGATGAAGAAATACATCAGGATAAGACTTTGCAAACAAATAGCAACCTTGTACGCCTTCAGAGTCCTCCTGGATGGAGAAAGAAAAATGTTGTGAAGAAGAAACGGAGAGTGGTGGTCATGGGGGATTCCCTGTTGAGAGGAACAGAGGCCGCTATCTGCAGACCGGATATAACTTCAAGAGAAATGTGCTGTCTTCCAGGTGCAAAAATTAAAGATGTGTCTGACAGGATATCAGGACTCTTCAGACCTACAGATGACTACCCATTCCTGCTACTACATGTGGGGACAAATGACACCGCAAGAAACGACCTGGAAACCATCTGCACAGACTTTGAAGACTTAGGCAAGAAAGTGAAAGAACTGGGAGCGCAGGTGGTCTTCTCTTCCATCCTCCCAGTGGATTGCCATGCAACAAGGAGGTGGAATAAGATTCTGCAGGTGAACAACTGGCTACGTCGATGGTGCCGTCAGCAACGATTTGGATTTCTGGATCACGGAGTGAACTACTTATACGATGGACTACTTGCTAGAGATGGGGTGCACCTTACGAAGACTGGAAAACATGTATTTGGAAGTCGCCTTGCTACACTTGTAAGGAGAGCTTTAAACTAGAACAACATGGGAAGGGAAGCAAAAGACCAGAAAAAGTCATACACCTGACAAATGCTATTGAGAACTCTGCTATTAGAAGTGGAAAGGAAGAACAAAGACGAAAGAATCTAATTAATAAAAATATTGGAGAAAGAGAAACCAATCACAAACTAAAATGTTTCTATACTAATGCACAAAGCATGGGCAACAAACAAGGAGAATTGGAACTACTAACACAGGAAAAGAAATATGATGTCATTGGTATCACTGAAACTTGGTTGGACAATACACATGATTGGAATACAAGACTAGAAGGATACAACTTATTTGCAAGAAACAGACTTGATAAACGAGGAGGGGGTGTCGCATTGTATGTTAGAAACGCGTATATCTGCACAGAAATTGAAACTTCAGAGACTGGGAGTTCTGTGGAAACTGTTTGGGTAAGAATACAAGGACAGAACAATGGAAAGGACACCATTGTAGGCATTTACTACAGGCCGCCTGTGCAAGCTGAAGATATGGATGAACTCTTTATGCATCAAATGGCCAAGTTCTCCAAAAAATATGACATAGTTGTCATGGGAGATTTCAACTATCCAGACATTTGTTGGGAATCTCTCTCAGGCAAAACTAACAGGTCAAGGAAATTCTTATCCTCTCTTGCTGACAACTTTATCTTTCAAAAGGTAAGGGAGAAAACAAGGGGAACTGCTACCTTGGATCTAATCCTTATAAACAGGGAGGAAATGGTTGAGGAGGTAAAAGTGGCTGGGACCCTAGGAGGTAGCGACCATGCTATTTTAGAATTTTGGATAACTAGAGGAGGAAGATCTGTGAAGACTCAGACGTCAAGGTTAGATTTCAGAAAGGCAGATTTTAAGGGATTCAGAAAGAGAATTGGAGGGATCCAATGGCTGGATATCCTTAAAGACAAAAATGTCCAGGAAGGATGGGAAATCTTGAAAAATGAAATTCTCAAAGCACAATTGTTAACAATTCCGAAAAGAGGGAAGAATAGGAAGCATTTAAGGAAACCAGGATGGATGAACACAGAACTTAAGCACACGCTAAAAAGGAAGAAAAAAATGTTTATAAAATGGAAAGAGGGAGGCATATCTAAAGAAGAATATAATGCTGTCTGCAGAACCTGCAGGGCACAAATCAGATTAGCTAAAGCTGAAAATGAATTGAGGCTTGCAAGAGATGTCAAAAGCAATAATAAAGGATTTTGGGGATATGTCAAAAGTAAAAGAAAAGTCAAAGATGCTATAGGATTTTTACAGGATGAAAATGATGAAATGGTAAGACAGGATGTTGAGAAGGCTGAACTTTTAAATTCCTATTTTGCATCTGTTTTCTCTCAGAAAGGAAATGTAACATCAACTGTTATTCACTGTCCTAATAAGGGAATAGAAGAATCCAGGATATCTATAAACAGAAAGATAGTGAGGAAACACTTAGCTAACCTAAATGAATTCAAGTCTCCAGGTCCAGATGAATTACACCCCAGAGTACTGAAGGAGATAGCAGAAGAAATTTTTGAACCCCTCTCCATAATCTTTGAAAATTCTTGGAGAACAGGAGAAGTGCCAGAAGACTGGTGAAGAGCAAATGTTGTTCCTATCTTCAAAAAGGGGAAGAAGGTGGACCCAGGCAACTATAGGCCGGTGAGTCTGACTTCTATACCAGGAAAGATCTTTGAACAAATTATTAAACAACATGTATGTAAGTACCTGGATAAGAATGAAGTGATTAAACAGAGTCAGCATGGGTTTGTAACTAATAAGTCATGTCAGACTAACTTAATTTCCTTCTATGACGGTATCACTGATTGGGTGGATCAAGGAAATGCTGTAGATATAGTATATCTTGACTTCAGCAAAGCATTTGACAAAGTCTCTCATACAATCCTTATTGAAAAAATGACTATGTATGGAATGGACAAGGCAACTGTTAGGTGGATTCATAACTGGCTTAGTGATCAGACCCAAAGAGTGGTCGTAAATGGCTGCACATCCAGTTGGAAGACTGTCTCAAGTGGGGTACCACAGGGCTCTGTCCTGGGCCCTGTATTGTTCAACATCTTTATCAACGATTTAGATGAAGGAATTGAGGGTAAACTGATTAAATTTGCTGATGACACAAAGCTAGGAGGGATAGCTAATACTAGAGAAGAGAGAGAGGATTCAAAAAGATTTAAATAAACTGGAGAAGTGGGCAGCAACTAACAGAATGGTTTTTAACAGGGAGAAATGCAAAGTACTACATCTGGGCAATAAAAATGAAAAAAGCATATATAGAATGGGAGGAATAGGGCTAAGTGACAGCACATGTGAAAAAGACTTGGGTATACTAATAGATCACAGACTGTATATGAGTCAACAGTGTGATGCAGCAGCAAAAAAGGCAAATGCAATTCTAGGATGTATTAACAGAAACATACAGTCTAGATCACGTGAAGTCATTATTTCCCTCTACTCCTCTTTGGTCAGACCTCATCTGGAATATTGTGTAAAGTTTTGGGCACCACATTTTAAAAAAGACATCAACAAACTGGAGCAAGTTCAGAAAAGAGCGACCAGAATGGTGACCGGTCTGCAAACCCTGTCTTATGAGGAAAGGTTGCAGGATTTGGGAATGTTTAGTTTGCAAAAGAGAAGACTGAGAGGAGACTTAATAGCTGTCTACAAATATCTAAAGGGCTGTCTCATTGTAGAAGGATCAACTTTATTCTCATTTGCACAAGGAAAGACTAGAAGCAATGGGATGAAACTGAATGGGAGGAGACACAGATTAGATATTAGAAAAAACTTTTTGACAGTTAGAGTGATCAATGAGTGGAACAGGCTGCCACGAGAAGTGGTGAGTTCTCCTTCAATGGAAGTCTTCAAACAGAGGCTGGACAGACATCTAACTGGGATGATTTAGCGAATCCTGCTTTGAGCAGGGGGTTGGACCAGATGGCCCAGGAGGTCCCTTCCAACTCTACGATTCTATGATTCTATGATTCTATGATTCTATGAAAGGATCACTTACTCTGACACTGCCGACTTCTCCATCAGACAGCGCTACCTGTTGTCTCTGCATCAGGGCTCTGATCTCCTTTTGCAGAACCCGTTGCTGACTGGAGCTGGCGGTCTCGGCTACCTGTTGTAACAAAGCAATAATTTCTCCAAGACAATTTTCAATTACATTAGTGCCTAAAGTGATCATAGGATGGCATTCTCGTTTGTCAATATCAACTATTATCAAACCTTGCGATTGCAATTCTACGCGGCCAATCTTGATGGTCACCTCTTTATATCCCATCTGAAGCAAGGGTTGACCATTGCTGGCAAAAATGGCAAGGTCTTTTTTCTGGGCTATGAGTAATGTATGAATCTGCCCAGTACTGCTTAAAATGAACATATGGTATCATTGTGACCTGGGAGCCGGTGTCCAGTAAAGCGTTCATCGGAAAACAATCAATCACAACAAGCAAAACTGGTCATCCTCCTACGTACTTGTCTCGCCAATTTGGTGGGCCTGGTCGTCTTACTCCTGAGCAATGGCGGACCTTAATAGGGGCGGATGGGGCGGTTGCCCCGGGCCCAAGGTTTTTTGGGGGCCCAGGGGCAGGGGCGGGCTGGGCCGGGTGGCAGAGAGGCAAATGCCCCCCGGACCGCTCCCCCAGCACCTGTACAGGGCCGGCCGTGCCCTGTGCTGTGACGCCGCCGGCAGCAGACAGCCGCCCGCGTCACATTCTATGAGGGGCCGGGAGCTGTGCACGGCCGTCACCTTGACGGCTGCTCAGCTCTGGCTGTACTTCCGGGTCAGAAGTCGGGCGTGCGCGATGACGTCATCGTGCACGCGCCGACATGTCCCGGAGGATGCTGAAAGCAGAGGCGCTGCTGGGGAGCGAGCCGGCTGTGAGGTAAGTATGGGGAACTTTTTTTATTTTTTTTTATTTATAAAATGAATTAAATGGGGGAGGGGGTGAGTGGGGGCTGTACACAATGAAGGGGGGGTGACTGGGGCCTGTATATGATGAAGGGGGGTGACTGGGGCCTGTATATGATGAAGGGGGGGTGACTGGGGCCTGTATATGATGAAGGGGGGGTGACTGGGGCCTGTATATGATGAAGGGGGGGTGACTGGGGGCTGTATATGATGAAGGGGGGGTGACTGGGGGCTGTATATGATGAAGGGGGGTGACTGGGGGCTGTATATGATGAAGGGGGGTGACTGGGGGCTGTATATGATGAAGGGGGGTGACTGGGGGCTGTATATGATGAAGGGGGGTGACTGGGGGCTGTATATGATGAAGGGGGTGACTGGGGGCTGTATATGATGAAGGGGGGTGACTGGGGGCTGTATATGATGACGGGGGGGTGACTGGGGGCTGTATATGATGAAGGGGGGTGACTGGGGGCTGTATATGATGAAGGGGGGTGACTGGGGGCTGTATATGATGAAGGGGGTGACTGGGGGCTGTATATGATGAAGGGGGGTGACTGGGGGCTGTATATGATGACGGGGGGTGACTGGGGGCTGTATATGATGACGGGGGGTGACTGGGGGCTGTATATGATGACGGGGGGTGACTGGGGCCTGTATATGATGAAGGGGGGTGACTGGGGGCTGTATATGATGACGGGGGGGTGACTGGGGGCTGTATATGATGACGGGGGGTGACTGGGGGCTGTATATGATGAAGGGGGGTGACTGGGGGCTGTATATGATGACGGGGGGTGACTGGGGGCTGTATATGATGACGGGGGGGGTGACTGGGGGCTGTATATGATGAAGGGGGGTGACTGGGGTTGTACAGGATGAAGAGGGTGAGTGGGGGCTTCACAGGATGAAGGGGGGATGAGTGGGGGCTTCACATGATGAAGGGGAGTGAGTGGGGCTGCACATGATGAAGGGGGGTGAGTGGGGCTGCATATGATGAAGGGGGGTGAGTGGGGCTGCACATGATGAAGTGGGGGATAAGTGGGGCTGCACATGATGAAGTGGGGGATAAGGGGGACTGCACATGATGAATTAAGGGGTAAGTGGGACTGCACATGATGAATTAAGGGGTAAGTGGGACTGCACATGATGAATTGGGGGTAAGGGGAACTGCACATGATGAATTAAGGGGTAAGTGGGACTGAACATGATGAATTGGGGGTAAGAGGGACTGCACATGATGAATTGGGGGTAAGGGGGACTGCACATGATGAATTGGGGGTAAGGGGGACTGCACATGATGAATTGGGGGTAAGGGGGACTGCACATGATGTGTGGGTAAAATTAACTGCACATGATGATGGGGGAGTGGGGCTGCACATGAAGTTGGGGGGGAAGGGGACTGCACATGATAAAATGGAAGGGGGGATAAGGGGCTGCAAATGATGAAGCGGCACTGCAGATGAAGTGAGTGGGTGATAGGGGACTGCAATGGATGAAGTAAGGGGACTTCAAATTAAAGTGGGGACATTAAAGTGGATCCCCTATGGCCAGGATCACGTTGGGCGATTTTGTGCGTATTGGCCGTAGGCCTACAGCTTATGTGCAACGTCTTTTTAGGCCATGTCCACACGTGGTGGAATGGTGGCGGGTTTTCCGTATGGACCCGCAGCAAACCAAGTGCTGCGGTCCGTACGGCTGTCAATTCCCGCATGGGGACCGCAGCGCTCAGGTGGGAAGGGGGGTACAGGGGCCCAGGTTTTATGAACAGCCCCGGGCCCATAGTCCACTTAATCCGCCACTGCTCCTGAGGGTTGGCCCTTTGCCCCGGGGTTGCTTGTTTAAATGACAGTATCTTGCTAGGTGTCCCGCCTTGTTGCAGCAGCGACAGATGGGCTATCCGTCCTCGTCATAACGATCGCTGTCTCTCCCTCTGGTCGGTGGGATTCTCCTCTGTTGTCGCCACGGGATGTCATCTGGACTGGAGGCCAGCTGGATCTTCTTCTTTGGAGTCACTTGCAGGGACTGCACAGTTTTTGTGAGTGTAGCCACACTTTTGGTTAGTTCCTTGACTTGGAGATGTAAGTCTGCAGCAGAATCATTATCTTGGGACGGCTTGTCAGTCTCAATAGGGGTCTTTGGAAAGGATGCTGTCTCCTGCTGGTATGTAATTGCAGGATGCTTAGAGGGCTCTGTTCTGCTAGGATTCGGTTCACGTAGCACCCGTATGGCTCTATCCTTAAAGTGTGCAAAGTCCAATTCAGGATTTTGTAGGGCCATTATGCGCAGCTGTGTCCTTTGGTTGTTAGACTGGAGTCCCTCTATGAACTGCTCTGTTAATCTATCTTCATCTTGCACGCTCTCAGGGTTAAACTGCTTTATGGCCCGTAGCACCTCTTGAAGATTAAGGGCATAGTCCTGCATACTGTCCTGCACTCTCTGTTTTCACCCAAAGAATCTCATTTTTATCTCTGTTGCAGTGCGGGTATCAAAAGTGTTCTTCAGTCTGGCCAAGATTTGTTGGACAGTCCCTTTATCAGTGTCCGGCCAGGACTTTGCTTCCCTCTGAGCCGCACCAGTTAACTGGCCAATGAGGATACTGACTTTTTGGCTTTCTGACAGGGGGTACACTTTGAACAAACTACATAGTCTTTCTTTAAAATCGCTCAGGGTGTGCAACTCCCCTGAGTACTGAGGTAACCAGGCTGCTTCTGGTATATATGGCATTGATAGCGGCATTATGGAGGCTGCGGCTGCGACCGCCACTGAATGTTCACCCGAGTTGGGCATTTTTCTTCCTGTTTTTCACTTGCTCACAATAGAGCGCAGCTCCAGCTTCACTGGCACCCCCTCTCTGCTCGCATGCACTGTGTGACGCAGTTTTGGCGGTTACTTGAAAGCTCAGTCAAATCTTTAGCACTCAATTTAATAAAGTCTATGGCACACAGTACCCAGCTTTGCCAGGCTCCTTTACCCAGCTTTGCTAGGCTCGCTAAATCCTGTTCGTGATGCCAGTTGGAGCGCCCGGCGTGCGTGAGAGGGCACGTGCGCAGAGCAGGACCGTGGGGTACTCGGTACCTAGCCCGTCGACTTCAACGGAGGACGGTGTCATGGCGGCAGCGACCCTGTTCGTGGCCCTGGGGCGTCCATTAAATAAAAATGATAAAAGGGGATGGGGAAAAGTTGTTTGTTGTTGAAGTGTGGTAAAAATGAAGATAAAGTTTATAGATGGTTAAATACGTGACGCAACCTGTGGTATTCTGGTCATAGGTGACCAGCGCTACGGTGTTGTTCCCCTGAGACTGTTGATGTTGCGCAGCTCAGGTGAAAATGGCTCTCCACAGGTATGTCCAGCAATAGTCCCAGGGCAAAGATGTTAGATTGATAGTCAAAATGGCTGTGAACGTTGGGGTGCAGAGAAATGAGAGGAGGACACAGAGAGGTGCAGTTTCTTTACCTTTTACTGGTAATTGGTTGCAATCTGGAATACCACATACAGGTGATGGAATGTGTCCAGCTCGCCTGGAGGCATTCAGGGGATCCACCTTGCCAGGTGGGGATTTTGGACCTTCCTTCTGCGCTATGTGTGTGGGTCTCCACTGTTTATAACTAAGCTGCGACCCTCAATTGCGTGATGATTTCAATAACCTGTACGGCTGTCAGCATGAGCCTATTCCACGGGTACAGTCCTTTTCACCGTCAGCCCCGGGCACCTTATCTGCTGCCGTGCCCCTGTACTTTCAGATTTGGCGATCAGGACATACAGCTCCTGACCATCAAGGACTCTGGTGTCCCTTTCTCTCCAATACGCTTCGCTCTGGGGCTGCTATATGCAGTTTTTTAGCTTCCCCCAGAGCCTCTCCGTCTCTGCTCGTGTCCTTTCCCTCTTCACTGATCAGCTCTCCCTGTCTTGAACTGACTGGATCTTCCAGAAAGATCTTTTTACCTCACATTTAACAGTCTTGTCATTTTCCTCATAGCTCACAGCTGCTCTCGTTTCCATGACAACCCCCTCAGCTCACTTCTAGCTGACTCACAAACCCCATCTGCTGGCCAGAATTTATAAGGCAACTCCCTTTTCTGACCTGCAGCAGGAATTGTGATTGAATCTATGTTACCTGGCATTGGGGTCCCCTTTCTGCCTCCAAGCATGACTTCACCTCTTAGAGGGAGGCAATGTCACTGTGACAACCGGACTCTGGGGTGTCACAATAAGACATTGGATCACAGATATCAAGGTATCTTGATATTCAGCTTTCTGTGACCTATATGCCCATAGAGACGGCCATTCAAGGGTTCATCCTACTGACAGATATCCTTTAATCTGAGACTCACTATGCATTGTAAACTATGTTTAGATGTCAATAAATTGGGTTGGGCTGACACAGTAGTACAATAGGATTTTTTCATTATCCAAGACATCTGTTATTTCTTTATTTACTTGCACATAAATACCTAATAACCTTTACCACCCTCCTAAAGACATGCACTTGGGACCTATGGTCAGTTTGCTGACAGATCTATTGATCTCAAAAGAAAGAGTTGCACTTTTAGCAGTTTAAGCTATTTCTTTCTAATGAGCCACATCTCAGATTTACTTGTCAGGGCTTATTCGTCCAGCTTTTGATCAGATTTAGGTAACTGAAATCAGAAATAACAGCTTAGAAATGCATTGACCTATTTTGACTGTATTCACATTTACTTTGCCTAGCTCATTCTTACACCGTTCTCTGATCTTCAGCCCTTGGTCTCAGAAACGTGACCCATGATTTGGAACTGCCATGGGCATTTACTGTAACTTTATTGAGCAGTAATGAGGGTCCTCCTGGTGTTCAGCACAAGCCTACTGGGATTGCACTTGACATAATGCAGTTGGCGTAATAAAGAGGTTGGATCAGCAACTCCACTTTCAAGTCTTGATTCTTTGTTTTTGAAAGAAGTTCTTTTCATAAGTGCTGACCACACTGGCAAAGGACAAATAGGCGACTATATCTTGTCTCATAGACAGCCCAGGGCCCACCAAGTTGTTTAAGGCTGGTTTCACACGTCAGTGGCTCCGGTACATGTAGTGGCAGTTTCCTCACATACCGGAGACACTGACACACGTAGACACATTAAAATGAATGTATCTAAGCACATGTCAGCGTGTTTTCATGGACACACTGTCCGTGTGATAAACACGGAGACATGTCAGTGTTCGTGGGAGTGCACGGTCCGCAAAAGTGCTGAACACGTGCACATGGAGAACAGTTCACACTGTCCTCCATGCTCATGGATGGCCACCGGGAAGAAGCGCTACAGTAAGCGCTGTTCCCCTGCGGCTGGTGCTGAACGTGGCTGTCATTCTTCTCTCCTGCTCTGCCGGAAACAGCAAGCAGGAGAGAAGAATAAATGAAAACCCGACGTGGGGTTCCCCTCTGTTTGTGTACCAACCAAACAAAACTTACAGCTGGGGGCTGCAGCCCTCAGCTGTCAGCTTCATCAAGGTTGGTTCACAAGAATAGAGGGGTGCCTACGCTGTTTTTTTAATTATTTAAATAATTTAAAAAAACGGCGTGGGTTCCCCCCTATTTTTGACAACCAACCTGACTAAAACTGACAGCTGAGGAATGATATTCTCAGGCTGGTAAGGGGCCATTGATCTTGGCCCCCCAGCCTAAAAACAGCAGCCTATAGTAACTAAAGGGTTAAATAAACACACACACACAATAAGAGCAAAGTCTTTTAATGAAGAATACACCACACACATTGTTTACATCTTTATTACACTCCTAATTCCATTGCGACGCCATCGTTCTCCTGTAAAAAAGGTTAAAATAATAATCCAAACATATGAAGAGGTAAGTTCTGGACTCGACCAAGGGAACGCAGTGGACGTGGTGTACATGGACTTCTCAAAAGCTTTTGATACGGTGCCACACAAAAGGTTGATACATAAAATGAGAACAATGGGGATAGAGGAAAATTTGTGTAAGTGGGTTAAGAGCTGGCTCAGGGATAGGAAACAAAGGGTGGTTATTAATGGAGCACATTCGTACTGGGTCACGGTTAACAGTGGGGTACCACAGGGGTCAGTATTGGGCCCGCTTCTTTTTAACATATTTATTAATGACCTTGTAGGGGGCATAGAGAGTAGAATTTCAATATTTGCAGATGACACAAACGCAAATAAAGTAATGGCATGCATTAAAAGAGGCATAGATGCTCATGAGGAGAACATAATTTTACCTCTATATAAGTCACTAGTGCGACCACACTTAGAATACTGTGTACAGTTCTGGTCTCCAGTGTATAAGAAAGACATAGCTGAACTGGAGCGAGTGCAGAGAAGAGCGACCAAGGTTATTTGAGCACTGGGGGGTGTGCAGTACCAAGACCGGTTATTACACTTGGGGTTATTTAGTTTGGAGAATCGAAGGCTTAGGGGTGATCTTATTACAATGTATAAATATATGCGGGGACAATACAAAGACCTTTCTAATGATCTTTTTACTCTTAGACCTGTGACGGGGACGAGGGGGCATCCTCTACGTCTGGAGGAAAGTAGGTTAAGCATAATCACAGACGCAGATTCTTTACTGTAAGAGCAGTGAGACTATGGAACTCTCTGCCATATGATGTTGTAATGAGTGATTCCCTACTAAAATTTAAGAAGGGCCTGGATGCCTTTCTTGTAAAGTATTAATATTACAGGGTATATACACTAGTTTCCTTAATATTGCGTTGATCCAGGGAGCTAGTCTGATTGCCGTATGTGGAGTCGGGAAGGAATTTTTTTCTCCAATGTGAAGCTTACTGTTTGCCACATGGGTTTTTTTTGCCTTCCTCTGGATCAACATGTTGGGGTAGGTTAGGATAGGATATGGGTTGAACTAGGTGAACTTAAAGTCTTCCTTCAACCTTAATAACTATGTTACTATATACATTACCTGTCCGGCGCTCAGTCATGTCCCATGGCGTAAATCCATCTCGGGGGGTTAATCAGTTTACAGGCGGAGCGCTGCTAACACAGCCGCTCTGACTGTAAGTTACTGTAGAATGAATAGAAGCAGAGCGCAGACACAGTGATGAGCGGTGATGTCACCGCTAGTTACTGAGCATGCGCTGGCTGCTTCCATTCATTCTACAGTAATTATAG